>NW_026778195.1:13074245-13697704 GCF_025265405.1 Mesoplodon densirostris
AGCAATTTGATGAAAAGTGTAATGGAACATTTTGATGCCAGGGGTTATAGAACATTGTGATGCCAGGGGTCATGGAGCTTTGGGATGAAAAGGGTCATGGAGCATTTTGATGACAGGGGTTATGGAACATTGTGATGTCAGGGGTCATGGAACATTGTGCTGATAAGGGGATGTAGCATTGTGATGACAGGGGTCATGGATCATTGTGATAACAGGGGTGAGGGAGGATTGTGATGACTAGTGATGGAACATTGTGATATCTCATGTGAGAGAGTATTTGGATGAGAAGTGCATGGAGCATTGTGATTACAAGGTTTATGGAGCATAGCGATGACAAGGTTGTGGATCATTGTGGTGAAAAGCACATGGCACAATTTGATGACAAGGGTCATGGAGCATTGTTCTGACAAAGGCATGGAGCATTGTGATGACATGGGTCACGGAGCATTGTGGTTACAAAGGTCACAGAGCCTTGTGATGACGCGGGCATGGATTGTTGCGATGACAAACGTTATGAAGCACTGTGATGACTGTAGTCACGGAGCATTGTGATGACAGGGGTCATGGAGCATTGTGATGACAATGGCATGGAGCATTGTGATGCCAAGTGTCATGGAGGATTCTGATGACAAAGGTAATGGAGCATTGTGGTGACAATGGTTTGGAGCATTGTGATGACAAGGATCAGGGAGCATTGTGCTGACAAGTGCATGGAGCATTGTGATGACAAGGGCATGGATCATTGTGATGACAAGGGTCATGGAGCATTGGGCTGAAAATGTGCATGGAGTATTGTGATGACAGGGGTCATGGAGCATTGTGATGACAAGGGAATGGAGCATGTTGATGACAAGGTCTTGGAGCATTGTGATGAGATGACCATGGAGACTTGTGATGACAAGTCTAATGGAGCATTCTTATGAAAAGGGGCATGGAGCATTGTGATTACGGGGGTCTTGAAGCATTGTGATGACAAGGGCATGGAGCATTGTGAGGCGAAGGCCATGGAACATTGTGATGACATGCGTCATGGAGCTTTGTGATGACAAGGGCATGGAACATTGTGATTACATGGGTCTTGGAGCATTGTGCTGACAAGGGTCCTGGAGCCTTGTGATGACAAGGCCGTGGAACATTGTGATGGCAGGGGTCATGGAGCTTGTTATGACAGAGGTAATGGAGCATTGTGATGAGAAGTGCATTGAGCATTGGTCTGAAATATTTCATGGATTATTGTGATGAGAGTGGGCATGGCGCATTGTGATGACAAGGGCACGGTACACTGTGATACATGGGTCATGGAGGATTGTAATGACAAGGGCATGGAGCATTGTGATGAGAAGGGCATCGAGCATTGTGATGACAAGTGCCATGGAGCTTTGTGATGACAAGGGCATGGAGCAATGTGATGAGAGGGTTCATGGAGCATTGTGATGACAATGACATGGAGCATTGTGATGCCAAGGGTCATGGAGCTTTGTGATGACAAGGGCATGGAGCAATGTGATGCGAGGGTTCATGGACCATTGTGATGACAATGACATGGAGCATTGTGATGCCAAGGGTCATGGAGCTTTGTGTTGACAAAGGTCATGGAGCATTTTGATGACAAGGGTGTGGTGCATTGTGATGAGAACGGCAGGGAGCATTGTGATGACCAGGTAATGCAGTATTGTAAAGAGAGGTGTCAGGGAGCATTGTGATGACATATGTAATGGCCCATTGTGATGACAATGGCATGGAGCATTGTGATGCAAACTTCCATTGAGGATTCTGATCACAAAGGTAATGGAGCATTGTGATGACAATGGCTTGGAGCATTGTGATGACAAGTGTCAGGGAGCATTGTGCTGACAAGTGCATGGAGAATTGTGATGACAAGGGTCATGGAGCATTCTGATGACAAGCTTGTGTAGTATATTGATGACAATGGCATGGAGCATTGGGATGAAAAGGGCATGGGGCTTTGTGATGAAAAAGGCATGGAGCCTTTTCGTGACAGGGTTCAAGGAGCATTCTAATGACAAGTGTCAGGGAGCATTGTGATGACAAGTGTATTGAGAATTGTGATGACAAAGGTCATGGAGCATTGTGATGAAAAGTGCATGGATTATTGTGATGACAGTCATCACGGAGCGTTGTGAGGACAAGTGTTATGGAACATTGTGATCACAAGGGTTTGGAGCATTGTGATGACAGAGGTCATGGATCATTTAGATTTCAAGGAGCATGGAGCATTGTGATGACAAGGGCATGAAGCAATGTGATCCCAAAGTTCATGGAGGATTGTGATGACAACAGTAATGGAGTATTGTGATGACAAGTGCCTAGCGCATTGTAATGACAAGGCCATTTAGCATTTTGCTGACAAAGGAATGGAGCATTGTGATGACAGGTGTCATGGAGCACTGTGGTGACAAGCGTCACAGAGCCTTGTGAAAACAAGTGTCATGGAACATTGGGATGACAAGGGCATGGATCATTGTGATGACAATGGTCATGGAGCATTGGGCTGAAAATGTTCATGGAGTATTGTGATGACAGGGGTCATGGAGCATTGTGATTACAGGGGTCTTGGAGCATTGTGATGACAAGAGTCCCGGATCATTATGTTGTCAGGTGTCATGGAGTGTTGTGATGACAGTGGTCATGGAGCATTGTGATGATATTGGTCATGGAGCATTGTGATGAGAAGGTCATAGAGAATTGGGCTGAAAATGTTCATGGAGTATTGTGATGACAGGGGTCATGGAGCATTGTGATGACAAGGGAATGGAGCATGGTGATGACAAGGTCTTGGAGCATTGTGAGGAGATGACCATGGAGACTTGTGATGACAAATCTAATGGAGCATTCTGATGAAAAAGGGAATGGAACATTGTGATTACTGGAGTCTTCGAGCATTGTGATGACAAGGGCATGGAGCATTGTGAGGAGAAGACCATGGAACATTCTGATGACATGCGTCATGGAGCTTTGTGATGACAAGGGCATGGAGCGTTGTGATTACATGGAACTTGGAGCATTGTGATGACAAGGGTCATGGAGCCTTGTGATGACAAGGCCGTGGAATATTATGATGGCAGGTGTCATGGAGCATTGTTACGACAGAGGTAACGGAGCATTGTGATGAGAAGGGCATTGAGCATTGATCTGAAATGTTTCATGGATTACTGTGATGAGAGTGGGCATGGCGGTTTGTCATGACAAGGGCACGGTACACTGTGATACATGGGTCATGGAGGATTGTAATGACAATGTCATGGAGCATTGTGATGAGAATGGCATCGAGCATTGTGATGACAAGTGTCATGGAGCTTTGTGATGACAAGGACATGGAGCAGTGTGATGAGAGGGTTCATGGAGCATTGTGATGACAATGACATGGAGCATTGTGATGCCAAGGGTCATGGAGCTTTGTGATGACAAAGGTCATGGAGCATTTTGATGACAAGTGTGTGGTGCATTGTGATGAGAAGGGCAGGGAGCATTTTGATGACAGGGTCATGCAGCAATTTGATGAAAAGTGTAATGGAACATTTTGATGCCAGGGGTTATAGAACATTGTGATGCCAGGGGTCATGGAGCTTTGGGATGAAAAGGGTCATGGAGCATTTTGATGACAGGGGTTATGGAACATTGTGATGTCAGGGGTCATGGAACATTGTGCTGATAAGGGGATGTAGCATTGTGATGACAGGGGTCATGGAACATTGTGATAACAGGGGTGAGGGAGGATTGTGATGACTAGTGATGGAACATTGTGATATCTCATGTGAGAGAGTATTTGGATGAGAAGTGCATGGAGCATTGTGATTACAAGGTTTATGGAGCATAGCGATGACAAGGTTGTGGATCATTGTGGTGAAAAGCACATGGCACAATTTGATGACAAGGGTCATGGAGCATTGTTCTGACAAAGGCATGGAGCATTGTGATGACAAGGGTCACGGAGCATTGTGGTTACAAAGGTCACAGAGCCTTGTGATGACGCGGGCATGGATTGTTGTGATGACAAACGTTATGAAGCATTGTGATGACTGTAGTCACGGAGCATTGTGATGACAGGGGTCATGGAGCATTGTGATGACAATGGCATGGAGCATTGTGATGCCAAGTGTCATGGAGGATTCTGATGACAAAGGTAATGGAGCATTGTGGTGACAATGGTTTGGAGCATTGTGATGACAAGGATCAGGGAGCATTGTGCTGACAAGTGCATGGAGCATTGTGATGACAAGGGCATGGATCATTGTGATGACAAGGGTCATGGAGCATTGGGCTGAAAATGTGCATGGAGTATTGTGATGACAGGGGTCATGGAGCATTGTGATGACAAGGGAATGGAGCATGTTGATGACAAGGTCTTGGAGCATTGTGATGAGATGACCATGGAGACTTGTGATGACAAGTCTAATGGAGCATTCTTATGAAAAGGGGCATGGAGCATTGTGATTACGGGTGTCTTGAAGCATTGTGATGACAAGGGCATGGAGCATTGTGAGGCGAAGGCCATGGAACATTGTGATGACATGCGTCATGGAGCTTTGTGATGACAAGGGCATGGAGCATTGTGATTACATGGGTCTTGGAGCATTGTGCTGACAAGGGTCCTGGAGCCTTGTGATGACAAGGCCGTGGAACATTGTGATGGCAGGGGTCATGGAGCTTGTTATGACAGAGGTAATGGAGCATTGTGATGAGAAGTGCATTGAGCATTGGTCTGAAATATTTCATGGATTATTGTGATGAGAGTGGGCATGGCGCATTGTGATGACAAGGGCACGGTACACTGTGATACATGGGTCATGGAGGATTGTAATGACAAGGGCATGGAGCATTGTGATGAGAAGGGCATCGAGCATTGTGATGACAAGTGCCATGGAGCTTTGTGATGACAAGGGCATGGAGCAATGTGATGCGAGGGTTCATGGAGCATTGTGATGACAATGACATGGAGCATTGTGATGCCAAGGGTCATGGAGCTTTGTGATGACAAAGGTCATGCAGTATTGTGAAGATAGGTGTCAGGGAGCATTGTGATGACATATGTAATGGCCCATTGTGATGGCAATGTCATGGAGCATTGTGATGCCAAGTGTCATGGAGGATTCTGATGACAAAGGTAATGGAGCATTGTGAATGACAATGGCTTGGAGCATTGTGATGACAAGGGTCAGGGAGCATTGTTCTGACAAGTGCATGGAGCATTGTGATGACAAGGGTCATGGAGCTTTCTGATGACAAGCTTGTGGAATATTTTGATGACAATGGCATGGAGCATTGGGATGAAAACGGCATGGGGCTTTGTGATGAAAAAGGCGTGTAGCCTTTTGGTGACAGGTTTCAAGGAGCATGCTGACGACAAGTGTCAGGGAGCATTGTGATGACAAGTGTATTGAGAATTGTGATGACAATGGTCATGGAACATTGTGATGAAAAGGGCATGGAGTATTGTGATGACAGGCATCATGGAGCGTTGTGAGGACAAGTGTTATGGAACATTGTGATCACAAGGGTTTTGAGCATTGTGATGACAGAGGTCATGGATCATTTTGATTTCAAGGAGCATGGAGCATTTTGATGACAAGGGCATGCAGCAATGTGATCCCAAGGTTCATGGGAAATTGTGATGACAACAGTAATGGAGTATTGTGATGACAAGCGCCTAGCGCATTTTAATGACAAGGCCATTTAGCATTTTGCTGACAAAGGAATGGAGCATTGTGATGACAGGTGTCATGGAACACTGTGGTGACAAGAGTCCCGGATCATTATGTTGTCAGGTGTCATGGAGTGTTGTGATGACAGTGGTCATGGAGCATTGTGATGATATTGGTCATGGAGCATTGTGATGAGAAGGTCATAGAGAATTGGGCTGAAAATGTTCATGGAGTATTGTGATGACAGGGGTCATGGAGCATTGTGATGACAAGGGAATGGAGCATGGTGATGACAAGGTCTTGGAGCATTGTGAGGAGATGACCATGGAGACTTGTGATGACAAATCTAATGGAGCATTCTGATGAAAAAGGGAATGGAACATTGTGATTACTGGAGTCTTCGAGCATTGTGATGACAAGGGCATGCAGCATTTTGAGAAGACCATGGAACATTCTGATGACATGCGTCATGGAGCTTTGTGATGACAAGGGCATGGAGCATTGTGATTACATGGAACTTGGAGCATTGTGATGACAAGGGTCATGGAGCCTTGTGATGACAAGGCCGTGGAATATTATGATGGCAGGTGTCATGGAGCATTGTTACGACAGAGGTAACGGAGCATTGTGATGAGAAGGGCATTGAGCATTGATCTGAAATGTTTCATGGATTACTGTGATGAGAGTGGGCATGGCGGTTTGTCATGACAAGGGAACGGTACACTGTGATACATTGGTCATGGAGGATTGTAATGACAAGAGCATGGAGCATTGTGATGAGAATGGCATCGAGCATTGTGATGACAAGTGTCATGGAGCTTTGTGATGACAAGGACATGGAGCAGTGTGATGAGAGGGTTCATGGAGCATTGTGATGACAATGACATGGAGCATTGTGATGCCAAGGGTCATGGAGCTTTGTGATGACAAAGGTCATGGAGCATTTTGATGACAAGTGTGTGGTGCATTGTGATGAGAAGGGCAGGGAGCATTTTGATGACAGGGTCATGCAGCAATTTGATGAAAAGTGTAATGGAACATTTTGATGCCAGGGATTATAGAACATTGTGATGCCAGGGGTCATGGAGCTTTGGGATGAAAAGGGTCATGGAGCATTTTGATGACAGGGGTTATGGAACATTGTGATGTCAGGGGTCATGGAACATTGTGCTGATAAGGGGATGTAGCATTGTGATGACAGGGGTCATGGAACATTGTGATAACAGGGGTGAGGGAGGATTGTGATGACTAGTGATGGAACATTGTGATATCTCATGTGAGAGAGTATTTGGATGAGAAGTGCATGGAGCATTGTGATTACAAGGTTTATGGAGCATAGCGATGACAAGGTTGTGGATCATTGTGGTGAAAAGCGCATGGCACAATTTGATGACAAGGGTCATGGAGCATTGTTCTGACAAAGGCATGGAGCATTGTGATGACAAGGGTCACGGAGCATTGTGGTTACAAAGGTCACAGAGCATTGTGATGACGCGGGCATGGATTGTTGTGATGACAAACGTTATGAAGCATTGTGATGACTGTAGTCACGGAGCATTGTGATGACAGGGGTCATGGAGCATTGTGATGACAATGGCATGGAGCATTGTGATGCCAAGTGTCATGGAGGTTTCTGATGACAAAGGTAATGGAGCATTGTGGTGACAATGGTTTGGAGCATTGTGATGACAAGGATCAGGGAGCATTGTGCTGACAAGTGCATGGAGCATTGTGATGACAAGGGCATGGATCATTGTGATGACAAGGGTCATGGAGCATTGGGCTAAAAATGTGCATGGAGTATTGTGATGACAGGGGTCATGGAGCATTGTGATGACAAGGGAATGGAGCATGTTGATGACAAGGTCTTGGAGCATTGAGATGAGATGACCATGGAGACTTGTGATGACAAGTCTAAAGGAGCATTCTTATGAAAAGGGGCATGGAGCATTGTGATTACGGGGGTCTTGAAGCATTGTGATGACAAGGGCATGGAGCATTGTGAGGCGAAGGCCATGGAACATTGTGATGACATGCGTCATGGAGCTTTGTGATGACAAAGGCATGGAGCATTGTGATTACATGGGTCTTGGAACATTGTGCTGACAAGGGTCCTGGAGCCTTGTGATGACAAGGCCGTGGAACATTGTGATGGCAGGGGTCATGGAGCTTGTTATGACAGAGGTAATGGAGCATTGTGATGAGAAGTGCATTGAGCATTGGTCTGAAATATTTCATGGATTATTGTGATGAGAGTGGGCATGGCGCATTGTGATGACAAGGGCACGGTACACTGTGATACATGGGTCATGGAGGATTGTAATGACAAGGGCATGGAGCATTGTGATGAGAAGGGCATCGAGCATTGTGATGACAAGTGCCATGGAGCTTTGTGATGACAAGGGCATGGAGCAATGTGATGCGAGGGTTCATGGAGCATTGTGATGACAATGACATGGAGCATTGTGATGCCAAGGGTCATGGAGGTTTGTGATGACAAAGGTCATGCAGTATTGTGAAGATAGGTGTCAGGGAGCATTGTGATGACATATGTAATGGCCCATTGTGATGGCAATGTCATGGAGCATTGTGATGCCAAGTGTCATGGAGGATTCTGATGACAAAGGTAATGGAGCATTGTGAATGACAATGGCTTGGAGCATTGTGATGACAAGGGTCAGGGAGCATTGTTCTGACAAGTGCATGGAGCATTGTGATGACAAGGGTCATGGAGCTTTCTGATGACAAGCTTGTGGAATATTTTGATGACAATGGCATGGAGCATTGGGATGAAAACGGCATGGGGCTTTGTGATGAAAAAGGCGTGTAGCCTTTTGGTGACAGGTTTCAAGGAGCATGCTGACGACAAGTGTCAGGGAGCATTGTGATGACAAGTGTATTGAGAATTGTGATGACAATGGTCATGGAACATTGTGATGAAAAGGGCATGGAGTATTGTGATGACAGGCATCATGGAGCGTTGTGAGGACAAGTGTTATGGAACATTGTGATCACAAGGGTTTTGAGCATTGTGATGACAGAGGTCATGGATCATTTTGATTTCAAGGAGCATGGAGCATTTTGATGACAAGGGCATGCAGCAATGTGATCCCAAGTTTCATGGGAAATTGTGATGACAACAGTAATGGAGTATTGTGATGACAAGTGCCTAGCGCATTGTAATGACAAGGCCATTTAGCATTTTGCTGACAAAGGAATGGAGCATTGTGATGACAGGTGTCATGGAGCATTGTGATGACAAGGGAATGGAGCATGGTGATGACAAGGTCTTGGAGCATTGTGAGGAGATGACCATGGAGACTTGTGATGACAAATCTAATGGAGCATTCTGATGAAAAAGGGAATGGAACATTGTGATTACTGGAGTCTTCGAGCATTGTGTTGACAAGGGCATGGAGCATTTTGAGAAGACCATGGAACATTCTGATGACATGCGTCATGGAGCTTTGTGATGACAAGGGCATGGAGCATTGTGATTACATGGAACTTGGAGCATTGTGATGACAAGGGTCATGGAGCCTTGTTATGACAAGGCCGTGGAATATTATGATGGCAGGTGTCATGGAGCATTGTTACGACAGAGGTAACGGAGCATTGTGATGAGAAGGGCATTGAGCATTGATCTGAAATGTTTCATGGATTACTGTGATGAGAGTGGGCATGGCGGTTTGTCATGACAAGGGCACGGTACACTGTGATACATGGGTCATGGAGGATTGTAATGACAATGTCATGGAGCATTGTGATGAGAATGGCATCGAGCATTGTGATGACAAGTGTCATGGAGCTTTGTGATGACAAGGACATGGAGCAGTGTGATGAGAGGGTTCATGGAGCATTGTGATGACAATGACATGGAGCATTGTGATGCCAAGGGTCATGGAGCTTTGTGATGACAAAGGTCATGGAGCATTTTGATGACAAGTGTGTGGTGCATTGTGATGAGAAGGGCAGGGAGCATTTTGATGACAGGGTCATGCAGCAATTTGATGAAAAGTGTAATGGAACATTTTGATGCCAGGGGTTATAGAACATTGTGATGCCAGGGGTCATGGAGCTTTGGGATGAAAAGGGTCATGGAGCATTTTGATGACAGGGGTTATGGAACATTGTGATGTCAGGGGTCATGGAACATTGTGCTGATAAGGGGATGTAGCATTGTGATGACAGGGGTCATGGAACATTGTGATAACAGGGGTGAGGGAGGATTGTGATGACTAGTGATGGAACATTGTGATATCTCATGTGAGAGAGTATTTGGATGAGAAGTGCATGGAGCATTGTGATTACAAGGTTTATGGAGCATAGCGATGACAAGGTTGTGGATCATTGTGGTGAAAAGCGCATGGCACAATTTGATGACAAGGGTCATGGAGCATTGTTCTGACAAAGGCATGGAGCATTGTGATGACAAGGGTCACGGAGCATTGTGGTTACAAAGGTCACAGAGCCTTGTGATGACGCGGGCATGGATTGTTGTGATGACAAACGTTATGAAGGATTGTGATGACTGTAGTCACGGAGCATTGTGATGACAGGGGTCATGGAGCATTGTGATGACAATGGCATGGAGCATTGTGATGCCAAGTGTCATGGAGGATTCTGATGACAAAGGTAATGGAGCATTGTGGTGACAAGGATCAGGGAGCATTGTGCTGACAAGTGCATGGAGCATTGTGATGACAAGGGCATGGATCATTGTGATGACAAGGGTCATGGAGCATTGGGCTGAAAATGTGCATGGAGTATTGTGATGACAGGGGTCATGGAGCATTGTGATGACAAGTGAATGGAGCATGTTGATGACAAGGTCTTGGAGCATTGTGATGAGATGACCATGGAGACTTGTGATGAGAAGTCTAAAGGAGCATTCTTATGAAAAGGGGCATGGAGCATTGTGATTACGGGGGTCTTGAAGCATTGTGATGACAAGGGCATGGAGCATTGTGAGGCGAAGGCCATGGAACATTGTGATGACATGCGTCATGGAGCTTTGTGATGACAAGGGCATGGAGCATTGTGATTACATGGGTCTTGGAGCATTGTGCTGACAAGGGTCCTGGAGCCTTGTGATGACAAGGCCGTGGAACATTGTGATGGCAGGGGTCATGGAGCTTGTTATGACAGAGGTAATGGAGCATTGTGATGAGAAGTGCATTGAGCATTGGTCTGAAATATTTCATGGATTATTGTGATGAGAGTGGGCATGGCGCATTGTGATGACAAGGGCACGGTACACTGTGATACATGGGTCATGGAGGATTGTAATGACAAGGGCATGGAGCATTGTGATGAGAAGGGCATCGAGCATTGTGATGACAAGTGCCATGGAGCTTTGTGATGACAAGGGCATGGAGCAATGTGATGAGAGGGTTCATGGAGCATTGTGATGACAATGACATGGAGCATTGTGATGCCAAGGGTCATGGAGCTTTGTGATGACAAAGGTCATGCAGTATTGTGAAGATAGGTGTCAGGGAGCATTGTGATGACATATGTAATGGCCCATTGTGATGGCAATGTCATGGAGCATTGTGATGCCAAGTGTCATGGAGGATTCTGATGACAAAGGTAATGGAGCATTGTGAATGACAATGGCTTGGAGCATTGTGATGACAAGGGTCAGGGAGCATTGTTCTGACAAGTGCATGGAGCATTGTGATGACAAGGGTCATGGAGCTTTCTGATGACAAGCTTGTGGAATATTTTGATGACAATGGCATGGAGCATTGGGATGAAAACGGCATGGGGCTTTGTGATGAAAAAGGCGTGTAGCCTTTTGGTGACAGGTTTCAAGGAGCATGCTGAAGACAAGTGTCAGGGAGCATTGTGATGACAAGTGTATTGAGAATTGTGATGACAATGGTCATGGAACATTGTGATGAAAAGGGCATGGAGTATTGTGATGACAGGCATCATGGAGCGTTGTGAGGACAAGTGTTATGGAACATTGTGATCACAAGGGTTTGGAGCATTGTGATGACAGAGGTCATGGATCATTTTGATTTCAAGGAGCATGGAGCATTTTGATGACAAGGGCATGCAGCAATGTGATCCCAAGGTTCATGGGAAATTGTGATGACAACAGTAATGGAGTATTGTGATGACAAGCGCCTAGCGCATTGTAATGACAAGGCCATTTAGCATTTTGCTGACAAAGGAATGGAGCATTCTGATGACAGGTGTCATGGAGCACTGTGGTGACAAGAGTCCCGGATCATTATGTTGTCAGGTGTCATGGAGTGTTGTGATGACAGTGGTCATGGAGCATTGTGATGATATTGGTCATGGAGCATTGTGATGATAAGGTCATAGAGAATTGGGCTGAAAATGTTCATGGAGTATTGTGATGACAGGGGTCATGGAGCATTGTGATGACAAGGGAATGGAGCATGGTGATGACAAGGTCTTGGAGCATTGTGAGGAGATGACCATGGAGACTTGTGATGACAAATCTAATGGAGCATTCTGATGAAAAAGGGAATGGAACATTGTGATTACTGGAGTCTTCGAGCATTGTGATGACAAGGGCATGGAGCATTTTGAGAAGACCATGGAACAATCTGATGACATGCGTCATGGAGCTTTGTGATGACAAGGGCATGGAGCATTGTGATTACATGGAACTTGGAGCATTGTGATGACAAGGGTCATGGAGCCTTCTGATGACAAGGCCGTGGAATATTATGATGGCAGGTGTCATGAAGCATTGTTACGACAGAGGTAACGGAGCATTGTGATGAGAAGGGCATTGAGCATTGATCTGAAATGTTTCATGGATTACTGTGATGAGAGTGGGCATGGCGGTTTGTCATGAAAAGGGCACGGTACACTGTGATACATGGGTCATGGAGGATTGTAATGACAATGTCATGGAGCATTGTGATGAGAATGGCATCGAGCATTGTGATGACAAGTGTCATGGAGCTTTGTGATGACAAGGACATGGAGCAGTGTGATGAGAGGGTTCATGGAGCATTGTGATGACAATGACATGGAGCATTGTGATGCCAAGGGTCATGGAGCTTTGTGATGACAAAGGTCATGGAGCATTTTGATGACAAGTGTGTGGTGCATTGTGATGAGAAGGGCAGGGAGCATTTTGATGACAGGGTCATGCAGCAATTTGATGAAAAGTGTAATGGAACATTTTGATGCCAGGGGTTATAGAACATTGTGATGCCAGGGGTCATGGAGCTTTGGGATGAAAAGGGTCATGGAGCATTTTGATGACAGGGGTTATGGAACATTGTGATGTCAGGGGTCATGGAACATTGTGCTGATAAGGGGATGTAGCATTGTGATGACAGGGGTCATGGAACATTGTGATAACAGGGGTGAGGGAGGATTGTGATGACTAGTGATGGAACATTGTGATATCTAATGTGAGAGAGTATTTGGATGAGAAGTGCATGGGGCTTGTGATTACAAGGTTTATGGAGCATAGCGATGACAAGGTTGTGGATCATTGTGGTGAAAAGCGCATGGCACAATTTGATGACAAGGGTCATGGAGCATTGTTCTGACAAAGGCATGGAGCATTGTGATGACAAGGGTCACGGAGCATTGTGGTTACAAAGGTCACAGAGCCTTGTGATGACGCGGGCATGGATTGTTTTGATGACAAACGTTATGAAGCATTGTGATGACTGTAGTCACGGAGCATTGTGATGACAGGGGTCATGGAGCATTGTGATGACAATGGCATGGAGCATTGTGATGCCAAGTGTCATGGAGGATTCTGATGACAAAGGTAATGGAGCATTGTGGTGACAATGGTTTGGAGCATTGTGATGACAAGGATCAGGGAGCATTGTGCTGACAAGTGCATGGAGCATTGTGATGACAAGGGCATGGATCATTGTGATGACAAGGGTCATGGAGCATTGGGCTGAAAATGTGCATGGAGTATTGTGATGACAGGGGTCATGGAGCATTGTGATGACAAGGGAATGGAGCATTCTTATGAAAAGGGGCATGGAGCACTGTGATTACGGGGGTCTTGAAGCATTGTGATGACAAGGGCATGGAGCATTGTGAGGCGAAGGCCATGGAACATTGTGATGACATGCGTCATGGAGCTTTGTGATGACAAGGGCATGGAGCATTGTGATTACATGGGTCTTGGAGCATTGTGCTGACAAGGGTCCTGGAGCCTTGTGATGACAAGGCCGTGGAACATTGTGATGGCAGGGGTCATGGAGCTTGTTATGACAGAGGTAATGGAGCATTGTGATGGGAAGTGCATTGAGCATTGGTCTGAAATATTTCATGGATTATTGTGATGAGAGTGGGCATGGCGCATTGTGATGACAAGGGCACGGTACACTGTGATACATGGGTCATGGAGGATTGTAATGACAAGGGCATGGAGCATTGTGATGAGAAGGGCATCGAGCATTGTGATGACAAGTGCCATGGAGCTTTGTGATGACAAGGGCATGGAGCAATGTGATGCGAGGGTTCATGGAGCATTGTGATGACAATGACATGGAGCATTGTGATGCCAAGGGTCATGGAGCTTTGTGATGACAAAGGTCATGGAGCATTTTGATGACAAGGGTGTGGTGCATTGTGATGAGAACGGCAGGGAGCATTGTGATGACCAGGTAATGCAGTATTGTAAAGAGAGGTGTCAGGGAGCATTGTGATGACATATGTGATGGCCCATTGTGATGACAATGGCATGGAGCATTGTGATGCAAACTTCCATTGAGGATTCTGATCACAAAGGTAATGGAGCATTGTGATGACAATGGCTTGGAGCATTGTGATGACAAGTGTCAGGGAGCATTGTGCTGACAAGTGCATGGATAATTGTGATGACAAGGGTCATGGAGCATTCTGATGACAAGCTTGTGTAGTATATTGATGACAATGGCATGGAGCAGTGGGATGAAAAGGGCATGGGGCTTTGTGATGAAAAAGGCATGGAGCCTTTTCGTGACAGGGTTCAAGGAGCATTCTGATGACAAGTGTCAGGGAGCATTGTGATGAGATGACCATGGAGACTTGTGATGACAAGTCTAAAGGAGCATTCTTATGAAAAGGGGCATGGAGCATTGTGATTACGGGGGTCTTGAAGCATTGTGATGACAAGGGCATGGAGCATTGTGAGGCGAAGGCCATGGAACATTGTGATGACATGCGTCATGGAGCTTTGTGATGACAAAGGCATGGAGCATTGTGATTACATGGGTCTTGGAACATTGTGCTGACAAGGGTCCTGGAGCCTTGTGATGACAAGGCCGTGGAACATTGTGATGGCAGGGGTCATGGAGCTTGTTATGACAGAGGTAATGGAGCATTGTGATGAGAAGTGCATTGAGCATTGGTCTGAAATATTTCATGGATTATTGTGATGAGAGTGGGCATGGCGCATTGTGATGACAAGGGCACGGTACACTGTGATACATGGGTCATGGAGGATTGTAATGACAAGGGCATGGAGCATTGTGATGAGAAGGGCATCGAGCATTGTGATGACAAGTGCCATGGAGCTTTGTGATGACAAGGGCATGGAGCAATGTGATGCGAGGGTTCATGGAGCATTGTGATGACAATGACATGGAGCATTGTGATGCCAAGGGTCATGGAGCTTTGTGATGACAAAGGTCATGCAGTATTGTGAAGATAGGTGTCAGGGAGCATTGTGATGACATATGTAATGGCCCATTGTGATGGCAATGTCATGGAGCATTGTGATGCCAAGTGTCATGGAGGATTCTGATGACAAAGGTAATGGAGCATTGTGAATGACAATGGCTTGGAGCATTGTGATGACAAGGGTCAGGGAGCATTGTTCTGACAAGTGCATGGAGCATTGTGATGACAAGGGTCATGGAGCTTTCTGATGACAAGCTTGTGGAATATTTTGATGACAATGGCATGGAGCATTGGGATGAAAACGGCATGGGGCTTTGTGATGAAAAAGGCGTGTAGCCTTTTGGTGACAGGTTTCAAGGAGCATGCTGACGACAAGTGTCAGGGAGCATTGTGATGACAAGTGTATTCAGAATTGTGATGACAATGGTCATGGAACATTGTGATGAAAAGGGCATGGAGTATTGTGATGACAGGCATCATGGAGCGTTGTGAGGACAAGTGTTATGGAACATTGTGATCACAAGGGTTTTGAGCATTGTGATGACAGAGGTCATGGATCATTTTGATTTCAAGGAGCATGGAGCATTTTGATGACAAGGGCATGCAGCAATGTGATCCCAAGGTTCATGGGAAATTGTGATGACAACAGTAATGGAGTATTGTGATGACAAGTGCCTAGCGCATTGTAATGACAAGGCCATTTAGCATTTTGCTGACAAAGGAATGGAGCATTGTGATGACAGGTGTCATGGAGCATTGTGATGACAAGGGAATGGAGCATGGTGATGACAATGTCTTGGAGCATTGTGAGGAGATGACCATGGAGACTTGTGATGACAAATCTAATGGAGCATTCTGATGAAAAAGGGAATGGAACATTGTGATTACTGGAGTCTTCGAGCATTGTGATGACAAGGGCATGGAGCATTTTGAGAAGACCATGGAACATTCTGATGACATGCGTCATGGAGCTTTGTGATGACAAGGGCATGGAGCATTGTGATTACATGGAACTTGGAGCATTGTGATGACAAGGGTCATGGAGCCTTGTTATGACAAGGCCGTGGAATATTATGATGGCAGGTGTCATGGAGCATTGTTACGACAGAGGTAACGGAGCATTGTGATGAGAAGGGCATTGAGCATTGATCTGAAATGTTTCATGGATTACTGTGATGAGAGTGGGCATGGCGGTTTGTCATGACAAGGGCACGGTACACTGTGATACATGGGTCATGGAGGATTGTAATGACAATGTCATGGAGCATTGTGATGAGAATGGCATCGAGCATTGTGATGACAAGTGTCATGGAGCTTTGTGATGACAAGGACATGGAGCAGTGTGATGAGAGGGTTCATGGAGCATTGTGATGACAATGACATGGAGCATTGTGATGCCAAGGGTCATGGAGCTTTGTGATGACAAAGGTCATGGAGCATTTTGATGACAAGTGTGTGGTGCATTGTGATGAGAAGGGCAGGGAGCATTTTGATGACAGGGTCATGCAGCAATTTGATGAAAAGTGTAATGGAACATTTTGATGCCAGGGGTTATAGAACATTGTGATGCCAGGGGTCATGGAGCTTTGGGATGAAAAGGGTCATGGAGCATTTTGATGACAGGGGTTATGGAACATTGTGATGTCAGGGGTCATGGAACATTGTGCTGATAAGGGGATGTAGCATTGTGATGACAGGGGTCATGGAACATTGTGATAACAGGGGTGAGGGAGGATTGTGATGACTAGTGATGGAACATTGTGATATCTCATGTGAGAGAGTATTTGGATGAGAAGTGCATGGAGCATTGTGATTACAAGGTTTATGGAGCATAGCGATGACAAGGTTGTGGATCATTGTGGTGAAAAGCGCATGGCACAATTTGATGACAAGGGTCATGGAGCATTGTTCTGACAAAGGCATGGAGCATTGTGATGACAAGGGTCACGGAGCATTGTGGTTACAAAGGTCACAGAGCCTTGTGATGACGCGGGCATGGATTGTTGTGATGACAAACGTTATGAAGCATTGTGATGACTGTAGTCACGGAGCATTGTGATGACAGGGGTCATGGAGCATTGTGATGACAATGGCATGGAGCATTGTGATGCCAAGTGTCATGGAGGATTCTGATGACAAAGGTAATGGAGCATTGTGGTGACAATGGTTTGGAGCATTGTGATGACAAGGATCAGGGAGCATTGTGCTGACAAGTGCATGGAGCATTGTGATGACAAGGGCATGGATCATTGTGATGACAAGGGTCATGGAGCATTGGGCTGAAAATGTGCATGGAGTATTGTGATGACAGGGGTCATGGAGCATTGTGATGACAAGTGAATGGAGCATGTTGATGACAAGGTCTTGGAGCATTGTGATGAGATGACCATGGAGACTTGTGATGAGAAGTCTAAAGGAGCATTCTTATGAAAAGGGGCATGGAGCATTGTGATTACGGGGGTCTTGAAGCATTGTGATGACAAGGGCATGGAGCATTGTGAGGCGAAGGCCATGGAACATTGTGATGACATGCGTCATGGAGCTTTGTGATGACAAGGGCATGGAGCATTGTGATTACATGGGTCTTGGAGCATTGTGCTGACAAGGGTCCTGGAGCCTTGTGATGACAAGGCCGTGGAACATTGTGATGGCAGGGGTCATGGAGCTTGTTATGACAGAGGTAATGGAGCATTGTGATGAGAAGTGCATTGAGCATTGGTCTGAAATATTTCATGGATTATTGTGATGAGAGTGGGCATGGCGCATTGTGATGACAAGGGCACGGTACACTGTGATACATGGGTCATGGAGGATTGTAATGACAAGGGCATGGAGCATTGTGATGAGAAGGGCATCGAGCATTGTGATGACAAGTGCCATGGAGCTTTGTGATGACAAGGGCATGGAGCAATGTGATGAGAGGGTTCATGGAGCATTGTGATGACAATGACATGGAGCATTGTGATGCCAAGGGTCATGGAGCTTTGTGATGACAAAGGTCATGCAGTATTGTGAAGATAGGTGTCAGGGAGCATTGTGATGACATATGTAATGGCCCATTGTGATGGCAATGTCATGGAGCATTGTGATGCCAAGTGTCATGGAGGATTCTGATGACAAAGGTAATGGAGCATTGTGAATGACAATGGCTTGGAGCATTGTGATGACAAGGGTCAGGGAGCATTGTTCTGACAAGTGCATGGAGCATTGTGATGAAAAGGGTCATGGAGCTTTCTGATGACAAGCTTGTGGAATATTTTGATGACAATGGCATGGAGCATTGGGATGAAAACGGCATGGGGCTTTGTGATGAAAAAGGCGTGTAGCCTTTTGGTGACAGGTTTCAAGGAGCATGCTGAAGACAAGTGTCAGGGAGCATTGTGATGACAAGTGTATTGAGAATTGTGATGACAATGGTCATGGAACATTGTGATGAAAAGGGCATGGAGTATTGTGATGACAGGCATCATGGAGCGTTGTGAGGACAAGTGTTATGGAACATTGTGATCACAAGGTTTTGGAGCATTGTGATGACAGAGGTCATGGATCATTTTGATTTCAAGGAGCATGGAGCATTTTGATGACAAGGGCATGCAGCAATGTGATCCCAAGGTTCATGGGAAATTGTGATGACAACAGTAATGGAGTATTGTGATGACAAGCGCCTAGCGCATTGTAATGACAAGGCCATTTAGCATTTTGCTGACAAAGGAATGGAGCATTCTGATGACAGGTGTCATGGAGCACTGTGGTGACAAGAGTCCCGGATCATTATGTTGTCAGGTGTCATGGAGTGTTGTGATGACAGTGGTCATGGAGCATTGTGATGATATTGGTCATGGAGCATTGTGATGATAAGGTCATAGAGAATTGGGCTGAAAATGTTCATGGAGTATTGTGATGACAGGGGTCATGGAGCATTGTGATGACAAGGGAATGGAGCATGGTGATGACAAGGTCTTGGAGCATTGTGAGGAGATGACCATGGAGACTTGTGATGACAAATCTAATGGAGCATTCTGATGAAAAAGGGAATGGAACATTGTGATTACTGGAGTCTTCGAGCATTGTGATGACAAGGGCATGGAGCATTTTGAGAAGACCATGGAACATTCTGATGACATGCGTCATGGAGCTTTGTGATGACAAGGGCATGGAGCATTGTGATTACATGGAACTTGGAGCATTGTGATGACAAGGGTCATGGAGCCTTCTGATGACAAGGCCGTGGAATATTATGATGGCAGGTGTCATGAAGCATTGTTACGACAGAGGTAACGGAGCATTGTGATGAGAAGGGCATTGAGCATTGATCTGAAATGTTTCATGGATTACTGTGATGAGAGTGGGCATGGCGGTTTGTCATGAAAAGGGCACGGTACACTGTGATACATGGGTCATGGAGGATTGTAATGACAATGTCATGGAGCATTGTGATGAGAATGGCATCGAGCATTGTGATGACAAGTGTCATGGAGCTTTGTGATGACAAGGACATGGAGCAGTGTGATGAGAGGGTTCATGGAGCATTGTGATGACAATGACATGGAGCATTGTGATGCCAAGGGTCATGGAGCTTTGTGATGACAAAGGTCATGGAGCATTTTGATGACAAGTGTGTGGTGCATTGTGATGAGAAGGGCAGGGAGCATTTTGATGACAGGGTCATGCAGCAATTTGATGAAAAGTGTAATGGAACATTTTGATGCCAGGGGTTATAGAACATTGTGATGCCAGGGGTCATGGAGCTTTGGGATGAAAAGGGTCATGGAGCATTTTGATGACAGGGGTTATGGAACATTGTGATGTCAGGGGTCATGGAACATTGTGCTGATAAGGGGATGTAGCATTGTGATGACAGGGGTCATGGAACATTGTGATAACAGGGGTGAGGGAAGATTGTGATGACTAGTGATGGAACATTGTGATATCTCATGTGAGAGAGTATTTGGATGAGAAGTGCATGGAGCTTGTGATTACAAGGTTTATGGAGCATAGCGATGACAAGGTTGTGGATCATTGTGGTGAAAAGCGCATGGCACAATTTGATGACAAGGGTCATGGAGCATTGTTCTGACAAAGGCATGGAGCATTGTGATGACAAGGGTCACGGAGCATTGTGGTTACAAAGGTCACAGAGCCTTGTGATGACGCGGGCATGGATTGTTTTGATGACAAACGTTATGAAGCATTGTGATGACTGTAGTCACGGAGCATTGTGATGACAGGGGTCATGGAGCATTGTGATGACAATGGCATGGAGCATTGTGATGCCAAGTGTCATGGAGGATTCTGATGACAAAGGTAATGGAGCATTGTGGTGACAATGGTTTGGAGCATTGTGATGACAAGGATCAGGGAGCATTGTGCTGACAAGTGCATGGAGCATTGTGATTACAAGGGCATGGATCATTGTGATGACAAGGGTCATGGAGCATTGGGCTGAAAATGTGCATGGAGTATTGTGATGACAGGGGTCATGGAGCATTGTGATGACAAGGGAATGGAGCATTCTTATGAAAAGGGGCATGGAGCACTGTGATTACGGGGGTCTTGAAGCATTGTGATGACAAGGGCATGGAGCATTGTGAGGCGAAGGCCATGGAACATTGTGATGACATGCGTCATGGAGCTTTGTGATGACAAGGGCATGGAGCATTGTGATTACATGGGTCTTGGAGCATTGTGCTGACAAGGGTCCTGGAGCCTTGTGATGACAAGGCCGTGGAACATTGTGATGGCAGGGGTCATGGAGCTTGTTATGACAGAGGTAATGGAGCA
This sequence comes from Mesoplodon densirostris, assembly GCF_025265405.1. NCBI lineage: Eukaryota > Metazoa > Chordata > Mammalia > Artiodactyla > Ziphiidae > Mesoplodon > Mesoplodon densirostris. The sequence continues at coordinate 13,095,317 of NW_026778195.1, forward strand.
TTGTGATGGGAAGTGCATTGAGCATTGGTCTGAAATATTTCATGGATTATTGTGATGAGAGTGGGCATGGCGCATTGTGATGACAAGGGCACGGTACACTGTGATACATGGGTCATGGAGGATTGTAATGACAAGGGCATGGAGCATTGTGATGAGAAGGGCATCGAGCATTGTGATGACAAGTGCCATGGAGCTTTGTGATGACAAGGGCATGGAGCAATGTGATGCGAGGGTTCATGGAGCATTGTGATGACAATGACATGGAGCATTGTGATGCCAAGGGTCATGGAGCTTTGTGATGACAAAGGTCATGGAGCATTTTGATGACAAGGGTGTGGTGCATTGTGATGAGAACGGCAGGGAGCATTGTGATGACCAGGTAATGCAGTATTGTAAAGAGAGGTGTCAGGGAGCATTGTGATGACATATGTAATGGCCCATTGTGATGACAATGGCATGGAGCATTGTGATGCAAACTTCCATTGAGGATTCTGATCACAAAGGTAATGGAGCATTGTGATGACAATGGCTTGGAGCATTGTGATGACAAGTGTCAGGGAGCATTGTGCTGACAAGTGCATGGATAATTGTGATGACAAGGGTCATGGAGCATTCTGATGACAAGCTTGTGTAGTATATTGATGACAATGGCATGGAGCATTGGGATGAAAAGGGCATGGGGCTTTGTGATGAAAAAGGCATGGAGCCTTTTCGTGACAGGGTTCAAGGAGCATTCTGATGACAAGTGTCAGGGAGCATTGTGATGACAAGTGTATTGAGAATTGTGATGACAAAGGTCATGGAGCATTGTGATGAAAAGGGCATGGATTATTGTGATGACAGTCATCACGGAGCGTTGTGAGGACAAGTGTTATGGAACATTGTGATCACAAGGGTTTGGAGCATTGTGATGACAGAGGTCATGGATCATTTAGATTTCAAGGAGCATGGAGCATTGTGATGACAAGGGCATGAAGCAATGTGATCCCAAAGTTCATGGAGGATTGTGATGACAACAGTAATGGAGTATTGTGATGACAAGCGCCTAGCGCATTGCAATGACAAGGCCATTTAGCATTTTGCTGACAAAGGAATGGAGCATTGTGATGACAGGTGTCATGGAGCACTGTGGTGACAAGCGTCACAGAGCCTTGTGAAAACAAGTGTCATGGAACATTGGGATGACAAGGGCATGGATCATTGTGATGACAATGGTCATGGAGCATTGGGCTGAAAATGTTCATGGAGTATTGTGATGACAGGGGTCATGGAGCATTGTGATTACAGGGGTCTTGGAGCATTGTGATGACAAGAGTCCCGGATCATTATGTTGTCAGGTGTCATGGAGTGTTGTGATGAGAGTGGTCATGGAGCATTGTGATGATATTGGTCATGGAGCATTGTGATGAGACGGTCATAGAGAATTGGGCTGAAAATGTTCATGGAGTATTGTGATGACAGGGGTCATGGAGCATTGTGATGACAAGGGAATGGAGCATGGTAATGACAAGGTCTTGGAGCATTGTGAGGAGATGACCATGGAGACTTGTGATGACAAATCTAATGGAGCATTCTGATGAAAAAGGGAATGGAACATTGTGATTACTGGAGTCTTCAAGCATTGTGATGACAAGGGCATGGAGCATTGTGAGGAGAAGACCATGGAACATTCTGATGACATGCGTCATGGAGCTTTGTGATGACAAGGGCATGGAGCATTGTGATTACATGGAACTTGGAGCATTGTGATGACAAGGGTCATGGAGCCTTGTGATGACAAGGCCGTGGAATATTATGATGGCAGGTGTCATGGAGCATTGTTACGACAGAGGTAACGGAGCATTGTGATGAGAAGGGCATTGAGCATTGATCTGAAATGTTTCATGGATTACTGTGATGAGAGTGGGCATGGCGGTTTGTCATGACAAGGGCACGGTACACTGTGATACATGGGTCATGGAGGATTGTAATGACAAGGTCATGGAGCATTGTGATGAGAATGGCATCGAGCATTGTGATGACAAGTGTCATGGAGCTTTGTGATGACAAGGACATGGAGCAGTGTGATGAGAGGGTTCATGGAGCATTGTGATGACAATGACATGGAGCATTGTGATGCCAAGGGTCATGGAGCTTTGTGATGACAAAGGTCATGGAGCATTTTGATGACAAGTGTGTGGTGCATTGTGATGAGAAGGGCAGGGAGCATTTTGATGACAGGGTCATGCAGCAATTTGATGAAAAGTGTAATGGAACATTTTGATGCCAGGGGTTATAGAACATTGTGATGCCAGGGGTCATGGAGCTTTGGGATGAAAAGGGTCATGGAGCATTTTGATGACAGGGGTTATGGAACATTGTGATGTCAGGGGTCATGGAACATTGTGCTGATAAGGGGATGTAGCATTGTGATGACAGGGGTCATGGAACATTGTGATAACAGGGGTGAGGGAGGATTGTGATGACTAGTGATGGAACATTGTGATATCTCATGTGAGAGAGTATTTGGATGAGAAGTGCATGGAGCATTGTGATTACAAGGTTTATGGAGCATAGCGATGACAAGGTTGTGGATCATTGTGGTGAAAAGCGCATGGCACAATTTGATGACAAGGGTCATGGAGCATTGTTCTGACAAAGGCATGGAGCATTGTGATGACAAGGGTCACGGAGCATTGTGGTTACAAAGGTCACAGAGCCTTGTGATGACGCGGGCATGGATTGTTGTGATGACAAACGTTATGAAGCATTGTGATGACTGTAGTCACGGAGCATTGTGATGACAGGGGTCATGGAGCATTGTGATGACAATGGCATGGAGCATTGTGATGCCAAGTGTCATGGAGGATTCTGATGACAAAGGTAATGGAGCATTGTGGTGACAATGGTTTGGAGCATTGTGATGACAAGGATCAGGGAGCATTGTGCTGACAAGTGCATGGAGCATTGTGATGACAAGGGCATGGATCATTGTGATGACAAGGGTCATGGAGCATTGGGCTGAAAATGTGCATGGAGTATTGTGATGACAGGGGTCATGGAGCATTGTGATGACAAGTGAATGGAGCATGTTGATGACAAGGTCTTGGAGCATTGTGATGAGATGACCATGGAGACTTGTGATGAGAAGTCTAAAGGAGCATTCTTATGAAAAGGGGCATGGAGCATTGTGATTACGGGGGTCTTGAAGCATTGTGATGACAAGGGCATGGAGCATTGTGAGGCGAAGGCCATGGAACATTGTGATGACATGCGTCATGGAGCTTTGTGATGACAAGGGCATGGAGCATTGTGATTACATGGGTCTTGGAGCATTGTGCTGACAAGGGTCCTGGAGCCTTGTGATGACAAGGCCGTGGAACATTGTGATGGCAGGGGTCATGGAGCTTGTTATGACAGAGGTAATGGAGCATTTTGATGAGAAGTGCATTGAGCATTGGTCTGAAATATTTCATGGATTATTGTGATGAGAGTGGGCATGGCGCATTGTGATGACAAGGGCACGGTACACTGTGATACATGGGTCATGGAGGATTGTAATGACAAGGGCATGGAGCATTGTGATGAGAAGGGCATCGAGCATTGTGATGACAAGTGCCATGGAGCTTTGTGATGACAAGGGCATGGAGCAATGTGATGAGAGGGTTCATGGAGCATTGTGATGACAATGACATGGAGCATTGTGATGCCAAGGGTCATGGAGCTTTGTGATGACAAAGGTCATGCAGTATTGTGAAGATAGGTGTCAGGGAGCATTGTGATGACATATGTAATGGCCCATTGTGATGGCAATGTCATGGAGCATTGTGATGCCAAGTGTCATGGAGGATTCTGATGACAAAGGTAATGGAGCATTGTGAATGACAATGGCTTGGAGCATTGTGATGACAAGGGTCAGGGAGCATTGTTCTGACAAGTGCATGGAGCATTGTGATGACAAGGGTCATGGAGCTTTCTGATGACAAGCTTGTGGAATATTTTGATGACAATGGCATGGAGCATTGGGATGAAAACGGCATGGGGCCTTGTGATGAAAAAGGCGTGTAGCCTTTTGGTGACAGGTTTCAAGGAGCATGCTGAAGACAAGTGTCAGGGAGCATTGTGATGACAAGTGTATTGAGAATTGTGATGACAATGGTCATGGAACATTGTGATGAAAAGGGCATGGAGTATTGTGATGACAGGCATCATGGAGCGTTGTGAGGACAAGTGTTATGGAACATTGTGATCACAAGGGTTTTGAGCATTGTGATGACAGAGGTCATGGATCATTTTGATTTCAAGGAGCATGGAGCATTTTGATGACAAGGGCATGCAGCAATGTGATCCCAAGGTTCATGGGAAATTGTGATGACAACAGTAATGGAGTATTGTGATGACAAGCGCCTAGCGCATTGTAATGACAAGGCCATTTAGCATTTTGCTGACAAAGGAATGGAGCATTGTGATGACAGGTGTCATGGAGCACTGTGGTGACAAGAGTCCCGGATCATTATGTTGTCAGGTGTCATGGAGTGTTGTGATGACAGTGGTCATGGAGCATTGTGATGACAGGTGTCATGGAGCACTGTGATGACAAGCGTCATGGAGCATTGTGAATACATGGGTCATGGAACATTGGGATAACATGGGCATGGATCATTGTGATGACAAGGGTCATGGAGCATTGGGCTGAAAATGTTCATGGAGTATTGTGATGACAGGGGTCATGGTGCATTGTGATTACAGGGGTCTTGGAGCATTGTGATGACAAGAGTCCCGGATCATTGTGTTGTCAGGTGTCATGGAGTGTTGTGATGACAGTGGTCATGGAGCATTGTGATGATATTGGTCATGGAGCATTGTGATGAGAAGGTCATAGAGAATTGGGCTGAAAATGTTCATGGAGTATTGTGATGACAGGGGTCATGGAGCATTGTGATGACAAGGGAATGGAGCATGGTGATGACAAGGTCTTGGAGCATTGTTAGGAGATGACCATGGAGACTTGTGATGACAAATCTAATGGAGCATTCTGATGAAAAAGGGAATGGAACATTGTGATTACTGGAGTCTTCGAGCATTGTGATGACAAGGGCATGGAGCATAGTGAGGAGAAAACCATGGAACATTCTGATGACATGCGTCATGGAGCTTTGTGATGACAAGGGCATGGAGCATTGTGATTACATGGATCTTGGAGCATTGTGCTGACAAGGGTCATGGAGCCTTGTGATGACAAGTCCGTGGAATATTATGATGGCAGGTGTCATGGAGCATTGTTACGACAGAGGTAACGGAGCATTGTGATGAGAAGGGCATTGAGCATTGATCTGAAATGTTTCATGGATTACTGTGATGAGAGTGGGCATGGCGGTTTGTCATGACAAGTGCACGGTACACTGTGATACATGGGTCATTGAGGATTGCAATGACAAGGTCATGGAGCATTGTGATGAGAATGGCATCGAGCATTGTGATGACAAGTGTCATGGAGCTTTGTGATGACAAGGACATGGAGCAATGTGATGAGAGGGTTCATGGAGCATTGTGATGACAATGACATGGAGCATTGTGATGCCAAGGGTCATGGAGCTTTGTGATGACAAAGGTCATGGAGCATTTTGATGACAAGTGTGTGGTGCATTGTGATGAGAAGGGCAGGGAGCATTTTGATGACAGGGTCATGCAGCAATTTGATGAAAAGTGTAATGGAACATTTTGATGCCAGGGGTTATAGAACATTGTGATGCCAGGGGTCATGGAGCTTTGGGATGAAAAGGGTCATGGAGCATTTTGATGACAGGGGTTATGGAACATTGTGATGTCAGGGGTCATGGAACATTGTGCTGATAAGGGGATGTAGCATTGTGATGACAGGGGTCATGGAACATTGTGATAACAGGGGTGAGGGAGGATTGTGATGACTAGTGATGGAACATTGTGATATCTCATGTGAGAGAGTATTTGGATGAGAAGTGCATGGAGCATTGTGATTACAAGGTTTATGGAGCATAGCGATGACAAGGTTGTGGATCATTGTGGTGAAAAGCGCATGGCACAATTTGATGACAAGGGTCATGGAGCATTGTTCTGACAAAGGCATGGAGCATTGTGATGACAAGGGTCACGGAGCATTGTGGTTACAAAGGTCACAGAGCCTTGTGATGACGCGGGCATGGATTGTTGCGATGACAAACGTTATGAAGCATTGTGATGACTGTAGTCACGGAGCATTGTGATGACAGGGGTCATGGAGCATTGTGATGACAATGGCATGGAGCATTGTGATGCCAAGTGTCATGGAGGATTCTGATGACAAAGGTAATGGAGCATTGTGGTGACAATGGTTTGGAGCATTGTGATGACAAGGATCAGGGAGCATTGTGCTGACAAGTGCATGGAGCTTTGTGATGACAAGGGCATGGATCATTGTGATGACAAGGGTCATGGAGCATTGGGCTAAAAATGTGCATGGAGTATTGTGATGACAGGGGTCATGGAGCATTGTGATGACAAGGGAATGGAGCATGTTGATGACAAGGTCTTGGAGCATTGTGATGAGATGACCATGGAGACTTGTGATGACAAATCTAATGGAGCATTCTTATGAAAAGGGGCATGGAGCATTGTGATTACGGGGGTCTTGAAGCATTGTGATGACAAGGGCATGGAGCATTGTGAGGCGAAGGCCATGGAACATTGTGATGACATGCGTCATGGAGCTTTGTGATGACAAGGGCATGGAGCATTGTGATTACATGGGTCTTGGAGCATTGTGCTGACAAGGGTCCTGGAGCCTTGTGATGACAAGGCCGTGGAACATTGTGATGGCAGGGGTCATGGAGCTTGTTATGACAGAGGTAATGGAGCATTGTGATGAGAAGTGCATTGAGCATTGGTCTGAAATATTTCATGGATTATTGTGATGAGAGTGGGCATGGCGCATTGTGATGACAAGGGCACGGTACACTGTGATACATGGGTCATGGAGGATTGTAATGACAAGGGCATGGAGCATTGTGATGAGAAGGGCATCGAGCATTGTGATGACAAGTGCCATGGAGCTTTGTGATGACAAGGGCATGGAGCAATGTGATGAGAGGGTTCATGGAGCATTGTGATGACAATGACATGGAGCATTGTGATGCCAAGGGTCATGGAGCTTTGTGATGACAAAGGTCATGCAGTATTGTGAAGATAGGTGTCAGGGAGCATTGTGATGACATATGTAATGGCCCATTGTGATGGCAATGTCATGGAGCATTGTGATGCCAAGTGTCATGGAGGATTCTGATGACAAAGGTAATGGAGCATTGTGAATGACAATGGCTTGGAGCATTGTGATGACAAGGGTCAGGGAGCATTGTTCTGACAAGTGCATGGAGCATTGTGATGACAAGGGTCATGGAGCTTTCTGATGACAAGCTTGTGGAATATTTTGATGACAATGACATGGAGCATTGGGATGAAAACGGCATGGGGCTTTTTGATGAAAAAGGCGTGTAGCCTTTTGGTGACAGGTTTCAAGGAGCATGCTGACGACAAGTGTCAGGGAGCATTGTGATGACAAGTGTATTGAGAATTGTGATGACAATGGTCATGGAACATTGTGATGAAAAGGGCATGGAGTATTGTGATGACAGGCATCATGGAGCGTTGTGAGGACAAGTGTTATGGAACATTGTGATCACAAGGGTTTTGAGCATTGTGATGAGAGAGGTCATGGATCATTTTGATTTCAAGGAGCATGGAGCATTGTGATGACAAGGGCATGAAGCAATGTGATCCCAAGGTTCATGGGAAATTGTGATGACAACAGTAATGGAGTATTGTGATGACAAGCGCCTAGCGCATTGTAATGACAAGGCCATTTAGCATTTTGCTGACAAAGGAATGGAGCATTGTGATGACAGTTGTCATGGAGCACTGTGGTGACAAGCGTCACAGAGCCTTGTGAAAACAAGTGTCATGGAACATTGGGATGACAAGGGCATGGATCATTGTGATGACAATGGTCATGGAGCATTGGGCTGAAAATGTTCATGGAGTATTGTGATGACAGGGGTCATGGAGCATTGTGATTACAGGGGTCTTGGAGCATTGTGATGACAAGAGTCCCGGATCATTATGTTGTCAGGTGTCATGGAGTGTTGTGATGACAGTGGTCATGGAGCATTGTGATGATATTGGTCATGGAGCATTGTGATGAGAAGGTCATAGAGAATTGGGCTGAAAATGTTCATGGAGTATTGTGATGACAGGGGTCATGGAGCATTGTGATGACAAGGGAATGGAGCATGGTGATGACAAGGTCTTGGAGCATTGTGAGGAGATGACCATGGAGACTTGTGATGACAAATCTAATGGAGCATTCTGAAGAAAAAGGGAATGGAACATTGTGATTACTGGAGTCTTCGAGCATTGTGATGACAAGGGCATGGAGCATTTTGAGAAGACCAAGGAACATTCTGATGACATGCGTCATGGAGCTTTGTGATGACAAGGGCATGGAGCATTGTGATTACATGGATCTTGGAGCATTGTGATGACAAGGGTCATGGAGCCTTGTGATGACAAGGCCGTGGAATATTATGATGGCAGGTGTCATGGAGCATTGTTACGACAGAGGTAACGGAGCATTGTGATGAGAAGGGCATTGAGCATTGATCTGAAATGTTTCATGGATTACTGTGATGAGAGTGGGCATGGCGGTTTGTCATGACAAGGGCACGGTACACTGTGATACATGGGTCATGGAGGATTATAATGACAAGGTCATGGAGCATTGTGATGAGAATGGCATCGAGCATTGTGATGACAAGTGTCATGGAGCTTTGTGATGACAAGGACATGGAGCAATGTGATGAGAGGGTTCATGGAGCATTGTGATGACAAAGACATGGAGCATTGTGATGCCAAGGGTCATGGAGCATTGGGCTGAAAATGTGCATGGAGTATTGTGATGACAGGGGTCATAGAGCATTGTGATGACAAGGGAATGGAGCATGTTGATGACAAGGTCTTGGAGCATTGTGATGAGATGACCATGGAGACTTGTGATGACAAATCTAATGGAGCATTCTGATGAAAAAGGGAATGGAACATTGTGATTACTGGAGTCTTCGAGCATTGTGATGACAAGGGCATGGAGCATTTTGAGAAGACCAAGGAACATTCTGATGACATGCGTCATGGAGCTTTGTGATGACAAGGGCATGGAGCATTGTGATTACATGGATCTTGGAGCATTGTGATGACAAGGGTCATGGAGCCTTGTGATGACAAGGCCGTGGAATATTATGATGGCAGGTGTCATGGAGCATTGTTACGACAGAGGTAACGGAGCATTGTGATGAGAAGGGCATTGAGCATTGATCTGAAATGTTTCATGGATTACTGTGATGAGAGTGGGCATGGCGGTTTGTCATGACAAGGGCACGGTACACTGTGATACATGGGTCATGGAGGATTATAATGACAAGGTCATGGAGCATTGTGATGAGAATGGCATCGAGCATTGTGATGACAAGTGTCATGGAGCTTTGTGATGACAAGGACATGGAGCAATGTGATGAGAGGGTTCATGGAGCATTGTGATGACAAAGACATGGAGCATTGTGATGCCAAGGGTCATGGAGCATTGGGCTGAAAATGTGCATGGAGTATTGTGATGACAGGGGTCAGACAGCATTGTGATGACAAGGGAATGGAGCATGTTGATGACAAGGTCTTGGAGCATTGTGATGAGATGACCATGGAGACTTGTGATGACAAGTCTAATGGAGCATTCTTATGAAAAGGGGCATGGAGCATTGTGATTACGGGGGTCTTGAAGCATTGTGATGACAAGGGCATGGAGCATTGTGAGGCGAAGGCCATGGAACATTGTGATGACATGCGTCATGGAGCTTTGTGATGACAAGGGCATGGAGCATTGTGATTACATGGGTCTTGGAGCATTGTGCTGACAAGGGTCCTGGAGCCTTGTGATGACAAGGCCGTGGAACATTGTGATGGCAGGGGTCATGGAGCTTGTTATGACAGAGGTAATGGAGCATTGTGATGAGAAGTGCATTGAGCACTGGTCTGAAATATTTCATGGATTATTGTGATGAGAGTGGGCATGGCGCATTGTGATGACAAGGGCACGGTACACTGTGATACATGGGTCATGGAGGATTGTAATGACAAGGGCATGGAGCATTGTGATGAGAAGGGCATCGAGCATTGTGATGACAAGTGCCATGGAGCTTTGTGATGACAAGGGCATGGAGCAATGTGATGAGAGGGTTCATGGAGCATTGTGATGACAATGACATGGAGCATTGTGATGCCAAGGGTCATGGAGCTTTGTGATGACAAAGGTCATGCAGTATTGTGAAGATAGGTGTCAGGGAGCATTGTGATGACATATGTAATGGCCCATTGTGATGGCAATGTCATGGAGCATTGTGATGCCAAGTGTCATGGAGGATTCTGATGACAAAGGTAATGGAGCATTGTGAATGACAATGGCTTGGAGCATTGTGATGACAAGGGTCAGGGAGCATTGTTCTGACAAGTGCATGGAGCATTGTGATGACAAGGGTCATGGAGCTTTCTGATGACAAGCTTGTGGAATATTTTGATGACAATGGCATGGAGCATTGGGATGAAAACGGCATGGGGCTTTGTGATGAAAAAGGCGTGTAGCCTTTTGGTGACAGGTTTCAAGGAGCATGCTGACGACAAGTGTCAGGGAGCATTGTGATGACAAGTGTATTGAGAATTGTGATGACAATGGTCATGGAACATTGTGATGAAAAGGGCATGGAGTATTGTGATGACAGGCATCATGGAGCGTTGTGAGGACAAGTGTTATGGAACATTGTGATCACAAGGGTTTTGAGCATTGTGATGACAGAGGTCATGGATCATTTTGATTTCAAGGAGCATGGAGCATTTTGATGACAAGGGCATGCAGCAATGTGATCCCAAGGTTCATGGGAAATTGTGATGACAACAGTAATGGAGTATTGTGATGACAAGCGCCTAGCGCATTGTAATGACAAGGCCATTTAGCATTTTGCTGACAAAGGAATGGAGCATTGTGATGACAGGTGTCATGGAGCACTGTGGTGACAAGAGTCCCTGATCATTATGTTGTCAGGTGTCATGGAGTGTTGTGATGACAGTGGTCATGGAGCATTGTGATGATATTAGTCATGGAGCATTGTGATGAGAAGGTCATAGAGAATTGGGCTGAAAATGTTCATGGAGTATTGTGATGACAGGGGTCATGGAGCATTGTGATGACAAGGGAATGGAGCATGGTGATGACAAGGTCTTGGAGCATTGTGAGGAGATGACCATGGAGACTTGTGATGACAAATCTAATGGAGCATTCTGATGAAAAAGGGAATGGAACATTGTGATTACTGGAGTCTTCGAGCATTGTGATGACAAGGGCATGGAGCATTTTGAGAAGACCATGGAACATTCTGATGACATGCGTCATGGAGCTTTGTGATGACAAGGGCATGGAGCATTGTGATTACATGGAACTTGGAGCATTGTGATGACAAGGGTCATGGAGCCTTGTGATGACAAGGCCGTGGAATATTATGATGGCAGGTGTCATGGAGCATTGTTACGACAGAGGTAACGGAGCATTGTGATGAGAAGGGCATTGAGCATTGATCTGAAATGTTTCATGGATTACTGTGATGAGAGTGGGCATGGCGGTTTGTCATGACAAGTGCACGGTACACTGTGATACATGGGTCATTGAGGATTGCAATGACAAGGTCATGGAGCATTGTGATGAGAATGGCATCGAGCATTGTGATGACAAGTGTCATGGAGCTTTGTGATGACAAGGACATGGAGCAATGTGATGAGAGGGTTCATGGAGCATTGTGATGACAATGACATGGAGCATTGTGATGCCAAGGGTCATGGAGCTTTGTGATGACAAAGGTCATGGAGCATTTTGATGACAAGTGTGTGGTGCATTGTGATGAGAAGGGCAGGGAGCATTTTGATGACAGGGTCATGCAGCAATTTGATGAAAAGTGTAATGGAACATTTTGATGCCAGGGGTTATAGAACATTGTGATGCCAGGGGTCATGGAGCTTTGGGATGAAAAGGGTCATGGAGCATTTTGATGACAGGGGTTATGGAACATTGTGATGTCAGGGGTCATGGAACATTGTGCTGATAAGGGGATGTAGCATTGTGATGACAGGGGTCATGGAACATTGTGATAACAGGGGTGAGGGAGGATTGTGATGACTAGTGATGGAACATTGTGATATCTCATGTGAGAGAGTATTTGGATGAGAAGTGCATGGAGCATTGTGATTACAAGGTTTATGGAGCATAACGATGACAAGGTTGTGGATCATTGTGGTGAAAAGCGCATGGCACAATTTGATGACAAGGGTCATGGAGCATTGTTCTGACAAAGGCATGGAGCATTGTGATGACAAGGGTCACGGAGCATTGTGGTTACAAAGGTCACAGAGCCTTGTGATGACGCGGGCATGGATTGTTGCGATGACAAACGTTATGAAGCATTGTGATGACTGTAGTCACGGAGCATTGTGATGACAGGGGTCATGGAGCATTGTGATGACAATGGCATGGAGCATTGTGATGCCAAGTGTCATGGAGGATTCTGATGACAAAGGTAATGGAGCATTGTGGTGACAATGGTTTGGAGCATTGTGATGACAAGGATCAGGGAGCATTGTGCTGACAAGTGCATGGAGCTTTGTGATGACAAGGGCATGGATCATTGTGATGACAAGGGTCATGGAGCATTGGGCTAAAAATGTGCATGGAGTATTGTGATGACAGGGGTCATGGAGCATTGTGATGACAAGGGAATGGAGCATGTTGATGACAAGGTCTTGGAGCATTGTGATGAGATGACCATGGAGACTTGTGATGACAAGTCTAATGGAGCATTCTTATGAAAAGGGGCATGGAGCATTGTGATTACGGGGGTCTTGAAGCATTGTGATGACAAGGGCATGGAGCATTGTGAGGCGAAGGCCATGGAACATTGTGATGACATGCGTCATGGAGCTTTGTGATGACAAGGGCATGGAGCATTGTGATTACATGGGTCTTGGAGCATTGTGCTGACAAGGGTCCTGGAGCCTTGTGATGACAAGGCCGTGGAACATTGTGATGGCAGGGGTCATGGAGCTTGTTATGACAGAGGTAATGGAGCATTGTGATGAGAAGTGCATTGAGCATTGGTCTGAAATATTTCATGGATTATTGTGATGAGAGTGGGCATGGCGCATTGTGATGACAAGGGCACGGTACACTGTGATACATGGCTCATGGAGGATTGTAATGACAAGGGCATGGAGCATTGTGATGAGAAGGGCATCGAGCATTGTGATGACAAGTGCCATGGAGCTTTGTGATGACAAGGGCATGGAGCAATGTGATGAGAGGGTTCATGGAGCATTGTGATGACAATGACATGGAGCATTGTGATGCCAAGGGTCATGGAGCTTTGTGATGACAAAGGTCATGCAGTATTGTGAAGATAGGTGTCAGGGAGCATTGTGATGACATATGTAATGGCCCATTGTGATGGCAATGTCATGGAGCATTGTGATGCCAAGTGTCATGGAGGATTCTGATGACAAAGGTAATGGAGCATTGTGAATGACAATGGCTTGGAGCATTGTGATGACAAGGGTCAGGGAGCATTGTTCTGACAAGTGCATGGAGCATTGTGATGACAAGGGTCATGGAGCTTTCTGATGACAAGCTTGTGGAATATTTTGATGACAATGGCATGGAGCATTGGGATGAAAACGGCATGGGGCTTTGTGATGAAAAAGGCGTGTAGCCTTTTGGTGACAGGTTTCAAGGAGCATGCTGACGACAAGTGTCAGGGAGCATTGTGATGACAAGTGTATTGAGAATTGTGATGACAATGGTCATGGAACATTGTGATGAAAAGGGCATGGAGTATTGTGATGACAGGCATCATGGAGCGTTGTGAGGACAAGTGTTATGGAACATTGTGATCACAAGGGTTTTGAGCATTGTGATGACAGAGGTCATGGATCATTTTGATTTCAAGGAGCATGGAGCATTTTGATGACAAGGGCATGCAGCAATGTGATCCCAAGGTTCATGGGAAATTGTGATGACAACAGTAATGGAGTATTGTGATGACAAGCGCCTAGCGCATTGTAATGACAAGGCCATTTAGCATTTTGCTGACAAAGGAATGGAGCATTGTGATGACAGGTGTCATGGAGCACTGTGGTGACAAGAGTCCCTGATCATTATGTTGTCAGGTGTCATGGAGTGTTGTGATGACAGTGGTCATGGAGCATTGTGATGATATTGGTCATGGAGCATTGTGATGAGAAGGTCATAGAGAATTGGGCTGAAAATGTTCATGGAGTATTGTGATGACAGGGGTCATGGAGCATTGTGATGACAAGGGAATGGAGCATGGTGATGACAAGGTCTTGGAGCATTGTGAGGAGATGACCATGGAGACTTGTGATGACAAATCTAATGGAGCATTCTGATGAAAAAGGGAATGGAACATTGTGATTACTGGAGTCTTCGAGCATTGTGATGACAAGGGCATGGAGCATTTTGAGAAGACCATGGAACATTCTGATGACATGCGTCATGGAGCTTTGTGATGACAAGGGCATGGAGCATTGTGATTACATGGAACTTGGAGCATTGTGATGACAAGGGTCATGGAGCCTTGTGATGACAAGGCCGTGGAATATTATGATGGCAGGTGTCATGGAGCATTGTTACGACAGAGGTAACGGAGCATTGTGATGAGAAGGGCATTGAGCATTGATCTGAAATGTTTCATGGATTACTGTGATGAGAGTGGGCATGGCGGTTTGTCATGACAAGGGCACGGTACACTGTGATACATGGGTCATGGAGGATTGTAATGACAATGTCATGGAGCATTGTGATGAGAATGGCATCGAGCATTGTGATGACAAGTGTCATGGAGCTTTGTGATGACAAGGACATGGAGCAGTGTGATGAGAGGGTTCATGGAGCATTGTGATGACAATGACATGGAGCATTGTGATGCCAAGGGTCATGGAGCTTTGTGATGACAAAGGTCATGGAGCATTTTGATGACAAGTGTGTGGTGCATTGTGATGAGAAGGGCAGGGAGCATTTTGATGACAGGGTCATGCAGCAATTTGATGAAAAGTGTAATGGAACATTTTGATGCCAGGGGTTATAGAACATTGTGATGCCAGGGGTCATGGAGCTTTGGGATGAAAAGGGTCATGGAGCATTTTGATGACAGGGGTTATGGAACATTGTGATGTCAGGGGTCATGGAACATTGTGCTGATAAGGGGATGTAGCATTGTGATGACAGGGGTCATGGAACATTGTGATAACAGGGGTGAGGGAGGATTGTGATGACTAGTGATGGAACATTGTGATATCTCATGTGAGAGAGTATTTGGATGAGAAGTGCATGGAGCATTGTGATTACAAGGTTTATGGAGCATAGCGATGACAAGGTTGTGGATCATTGTGGTGAAAAGCGCATGGCACAATTTGATGACAAGGGTCATGGAGCATTGTTCTGACAAAGGCATGGAGCATTGTGATGACAAGGGTCACGGAGCATTGTGGTTACAAAGGTCACAGAGCCTTGTGATGACGCGGGCATGGATTGTTGTGATGACAAACGTTATGAAGCATTGTGATGACTGTAGTCACGGAGCATTGTGATGACAGGGGTCATGGAGCATTGTGATGACAATGGCATGGAGCATTGTGATGCCAAGTGTCATGGAGGATTCTGATGACAAAGGTAATGGAGCATTGTGGTGACAATGGTTTGGAGCATTGTGATGACAAGGATCAGGGAGCATTGTGCTGACAAGTGCATGGAGCATTGTGATGACAAGGGCATGGATCATTGTGATGACAAGGGTCATGGAGCATTGGGCTGAAAATGTGCATGGAGGATTGTGATGACAGGGGTCATGGAGCATTGTGATGACAAGGGAATGGAGCATGTTGATGACAAGGTCTTGGAGCATTGTGATGAGATGACCATGGAGACTTGTGATGACAAGTCTAATGGAGCATTCTTATGAAAAGGGGCATGGAGCATTGTGATTACGGGGGTCTTGAAGCATTGTGATGACAAGGGCATGGAGCATTGTGAGGCGAAGGCCATGGAACATTGTGATGACATGCGTCATGGAGCTTTGTGATGACAAGGGCATGGAGCATTGTGATTACATGGGTCTTGGAGCATTGTGCTGACAAGGGTCCTGGAGCCTTGTGATGACAAGGCCGTGGAACATTGTGATGGCAGGGGTCATGGAGCTTGTTATGACAGAGGTAATGGAGCATTGTGATGAGAAGTGCATTGAGCATTGGTCTGAAATATTTCATGGATTATTGTGATGAGAGTCTGCATGGCGCATTGTGATGACAAGGGCACGGTACACTGTGATACATGGGTCATGGAGGATTGTAATGACAAGGGCATGGAGCATTGTGATGAGAAGGACATCGAGCATTGTGATGACAAGTGCCATGGAGCTTTGTGATGACAAGGGCATGGAGCAATGTGATGCGAGGGTTCATGGAGCATTGTGATGACAATGACATGGAGCATTGTGATGCCAAGGGTCATGGAGCTTTGTGATGACAAAGGTCATGGAGCATTTTGATGACAAGGGTGTGGTGCATTGTGATGAGAACGGCAGGGAGCATTGTGATGACCAGGTAATGCAGTATTGTAAAGAGAGGTGTCAGGGAGCATTGTGATGACATATGTAATGGCCCATTGTGATGACAATGGCATGGAGCATTGTGATGCAAACTTCCATTGAGGATTCTGATCACAAAGGTAATGGAGCATTGTGATGACAATGGCTTGGAGCATTGTGATGACAAGTGTCAGGGAGCATTGTGCTGACAAGTGCATGGAGAATTGTGATGACAAGGGTCATGGAGCATTCTGATGACAAGCTTGTGTAGTATATTGATGACAATGGCATGGAGCATTGGGATGAAAAGGGCATGGGGCTTTGTGATGAAAAAGGCATGGAGCCTTTTCGTGACAGGGTTCAAGGAGCATTCTGATGACAAGTGTCAGGGAGCATTGTGATGACAAGTGTATTGAGAATTGTGATGACAAAGGTCGTGGAGCATTGTGATGAAAAGGGCATGGATTATTGTGATGACAGTCATCACGGAGCGTTGTGAGGACAAGTGTTATGGAACATTGTGATCACAAGGGTTTGGAGCATTGTGATGACAGAGGTCATGGATCATTTAGATTTCAAGGAGCATGGAGCATTGTGATGACAAGGGCATGAAGCAATGTGATCCCAAAGTTCATGGAGGATTGTGATGACAACAGTAATGGAGTATTGTGATGACAAGCGCCTAGCGCATTGTAATGACAAGGCCATTTAGCATTTTGCTGACAAAGGAATGGAGCATTGTGATGACAGGTGTCATGGAGCACTGTGGTGACAAGCGTCACAGAGCCTTGTGAAAACAAGTGTCATGGAACATTGGGATGACAAGGGCATGGATCATTGTGATGACAATGGTCATGGAGCATTGGGCTGAAAATGTTCATGGAGTATTGTGATGACAGGGGTCATGGAGCATTGTGATTACAGGGGTCTTGGAGCATTGTGATGACAAGAGTCCCGGATCATTATGTTGTCAGGTGTCATGGAGTGTTGTGATGACAGTGGTCATGGAGCATTGTGATGATATTGGTCATGGAGCATTGTGATGAGGAGGTCATAGAGAATTGGGCTGAAAATGTTCATGGAGTATTGTGATGACAGGGGTCATGGAGCATTGTGATGACAAGGGAATGGAGCATGGTGATGACAAGGTCTTGGAGCATTGTGAGGAGATGACCATGGAGACTTGTGATGACAAATCTAATGGAGCATTCTGATGAAAAAGGGAATGGAACATTGTGATTACTGGAGTCTTCGAGCATTGTGATGACAAGGGCATGGAGCATTGTGAGGAGAAGACCATGGAACATTCTGATGACATGCGTCATGGAGCTTTGTGATGACAAGGGCATGGAGCATTGTGATTACATGGAACTTGGAGCATTGTGATGACAAGGGTCATGGAGCCTTGTGATGACAAGGCCGTGGAATATTATGATGGCAAGTGTCATGGAGCATTGTTACGACAGAGGTAACGGAGCATTGTGATGAGAAGGGCATTGAGCATTGATCTGAAATGTTTCATGGATTACTGTGATGAGAGTGGGCATGGCGGTTTGTCATGACAAGGGCACGGTACACTGTGATACATGGGTCATGGAGGATTGTAATGACAATGTCATGGAGCATTGTGATGAGAATGGCATCGAGCATTGTGACGACAAGTGTCATGGAGCTTTGTGATGACAAGGACATGGAGCAGTGTGATGAGAGGGTTCATGGAGCATTGTGATGACAATGACATGGAGCATTGTGATGCCAAGGGTCATGGAGCTTTGTGATGACAAAGGTCATGGAGCATTTTGATGACAAGTGTGTGGTGCATTGTGATGAGAAGGGCAGGGAGCATTTTGATGACAGGGTCATGCAGCAATTTGATGAAAAGTGTAATGGAACATTTTGATGCCAGGGGTTATAGAACATTGTGATGCCAGGGGTCATGGAGCTTTGGGATGAAAAGGGTCATGGAGCATTTTGATGACAGGTGTTATGGAACATTGTGATGTCAGGGGTCATGGAACATTGTGCTGATAAGGGGATGTAGCATTGTGATGACAGGGGTCATGGAACATTGTGATAACAGGGGTGAGGGAGGATTGTGATGACTAGTGATGGAACATTGTGATATCTCATGTGAGAGAGTATTTGGATGAGAAGTGCATGGAGCATTGTGATTACAAGGTTTATGGAGCATAGCGATGACAAGGTTGTGGATCATTGTGGTGAAAAGCACATGGCACAATTTGATGACAAGGGTCATGGAGCATTGTTCTGACAAAGGCATGGAGCATTGTGATGACAAGGGTCACGGAGCATTGCGGTTACAAAGGTCACAGAGCCTTGTGATGACGCGGGCATGGATTGTTGTGATGACAAACGTTATGAAGCATTGTGATGACTGTAGTCACGGAGCATTGTGATGATAGGGGTCATGGAGCATTGTGATGACAATGGCATGGAGCATTGTGATGCCAAGTGTCATGGAGGATTCTGATGACAAAGGTAATGGAGCATTGTGGTGACAATGGTTTGGAGCATTGTGATGACAAGGATCAGGGAGCATTGTGCTGACAAGTGCATGGAGCATTGTGATGACAAGGGCATGGATCATTGTGATGACAAGGGTCATGGAGCATTGGGCTAAAAATGTGCATGGAGTATTGTGATGACAGGGGTCATGGAGCATTGTGATGACAAGGGAATGGAGCATGTTGATGACAAGGTCTTGGAGCATTGTGATGAGATGACCATGGAGACTTGTGATGACAAGTCTAATGGAGCATTCTTATGAAAAGGGGCATGGAGCATTGTGATTACGGGGGTCTTGAAGCATTATGATGACAAGGGCATGGAGCATTGTGAGGCGAAGGCCATGGAATATTGTGATGACATGCGTCATGGAGCTTTGTGATGACAAGGGCATGGAGCATTGTGATTACATGGGTCTTGGAGCATTGTGCTGACAAGGGTCCTGGAGCCTTGTGATGACAAGGCCGTGGAACATTGTGATGGCAGGGGTCATGGAGCTTGTTATGACAGAGGTAATGGAGCATTGTGATGAGAAGTGCATTGAGCATTGGTCTGAAATATTTCATGGATTATTGTGATGAGAGTGGGCATGGCGCATTGTGATGACAAGGGCACGGTACACTGTGATACATGGGTCATGGAGGATTGTAATGACAAGGGCATGGAGCATTGTGATGAGAAGGGCATCGAGCATTGTGATGACAAGTGCCATGGAGCTTTGTGATGACAAGAGCATGGAGCAATGTGATGCGAGGGTTCATGGAGCATTGTGATGACAATGACATGGAGCATTGTGATGCCAAGGGTCATGGAGCTTTGTGATGACAAAGGTCATGCAGTATTGTGAAGATAGGTGTCAGGGAGCATTGTGATGACATATGTAATGGCCCATTGTGATGGCAATGTCATGGAGCATTGTGATGCCAAGTGTCATGGAGGATTCTGATGACAAAGGTAATGGAGCATTGTGAATGACAATGGCTTGGAGCATTGTGATGACAAGGGTCAGGGAGCATTGTTCTGACAAGTGCATGGAGCATTGTGATGACAAGGGTCATGGAGCTTTCTGATGACAAGCTTGTGGAATATTTTGATGACAATGGCATGGAGCATTGGGATGAAAACGGCATGGGGCTTTGTGATGAAAAAGGCGTGTAGCCTTTTGGTGACAGGTTTCAAGGAGCATGCTGACGACAAGTGTCAGGGAGCATTGTGATGACAAGTGTATTGAGAATTGTGATGACAATGGTCATGGAACATTGTGATGAAAAGGGCATGGAGTATTGTGATGACAGGCATCATGGAGCGTTGTGAGGACAAGTGTTATGGAACATTGTGATCACAAGGGTTTTGAGCATTGTGATGACAGAGGTCATGGATCATTTTGATTTCAAGGAGCATGGAGCATTTTGATGACAAGGGCATGCAGCAATGTGATCCCAAGGTTCATGGGAAATTGTGATGACAACAGTAATGGAGTATTGTGATGACAAGCGCCTAGCGCATTGTAATGACAAGGCCATTTAGCATTTTGCTGACAAAGGAATGGAGCATTGTGATGACAGGTGTCATGGAGCACTGTGGTGACAAGAGTCCCGGATCATTATGTTGTCAGGTGTCATGGAGTGTTGTGATGACAGTGGTCATGGAGCATTGTGATGATATTGGTCATGGAGCATTGTGATGAGAAGGTCATAGAGAATTGGGCTGAAAATGTTCATGGAGTATTGTGATGACAGGGGTCATGGAGCATTGTGATGACAAGGGAATGGAGCATGGTGATGACAAGGTCTTGGAGCATTGTGAGGAGATGACCATGGAGACTTGTGATGACAAATCTAATGGAGCATTCTGATGAAAAAGGGAATGGAACATTGTGATTACTGGAGTCTTCGAGCATTGTGATGACAAGGGCATGGAGCATTTTGAGAAGACCATGGAACATTCTGATGACATACGTCATGGAGCTTTGTGATGACAAGGGCATGGAGCATTGTGATTACATGGAACTTGGAGCATTGTGATGACAAGGGTCATGGAGCCTTGTGATGACAAGGCCGTGGAATATTATGATGGCAGGTGTCATGGAGCATTGTTACGACAGAGGTAACGGAGCATTGTGATGAGAAGGGCATTGAGCATTGATCTGAAATGTTTCATGGATTACTGTGATGAGAGTGGGCATGGCGGTTTGTCATGACAAGGGCACGGTACACTGTGATACATGGGTCATGGAGGATTGTAATGACAATGTCATGGAGCATTGTGATGAGAATGGCATCGAGCATTGTGATGACAAGTGTCATGGAGCTTTGTGATGACAAGGACATGGAGCAGTGTGATGAGAGGGTTCATGGAGCATTGTGATGACAATGACATGGAGCATTGTGATGCCAAGGGTCATGGAGCTTTGTGATGACAAAGGTCATGGAGCATTTTGATGACAAGTGTGTGGTGCATTGTGATGAGAAGGGCAGGGAGCATTTTGATGACAGGGTCATGCAGCAATTTGATGAAAAGTGTAATGGAACATTTTGATGCCAGGGGTTATAGAACATTGTGATGCCAGGGGTCATGGAGCTTTGGGATGAAAAGGGTCATGGAGCATTTTGATGACAGGGGTTATGGAACATTGTGATGTCAGGGGTCATGGAACATTGTGCTGATAAGGGGATGTAGCATTGTGATGACAGGGGTCATGGAACATTGTGATAACAGGGGTGAGGGAGGATTGTGATGACTAGTGATGGAACATTGTGATATCTCATGTGAGAGAGTATTTGGATGAGAAGTGCATGGAGCATTGTGATTACAAGGTTTATGGAGCATAGCGATGACAAGGTTGTGGATCATTGTGGTGAAAAGCGCATGGCACAATTTGATGACAAGGGTCATGGAGCATTGTTCTGACAAAGGCATGGAGCATTGTGATGACAAGGGTCACGGAGCATTGTGGTTACAAAGGTCACAGAGCCTTGTGATGACGCGGGCATGGATTGTTGTGATGACAAACGTTATGAAGCATTGTGATGACTGTAGTCACGGAGCATTGTGATGACAGGGGTCATGGAGCATTGTGATGACAATGGCATGGAGCATTGTGATGCCAAGTGTCATGGAGGATTCTGATGACAAAGGTAATGGAGCATTGTGGTGACAATGGTTTGGAGCATTGTGATGACAAGGATCAGGGAGCATTGTGCTGACAAGTGCATGGAGCATTGTGATGACAAGGGCATGGATCATTGTGATGACAAGGGTCATGGAGCATTGGGCTGAAAATGTGCATGGAGTATTGTGATGACAGGGGTCATGGAGCATTGTGATGACAAGGGAATGGAGCATGTTGATGACAAGGTCTTGGAGCATTGTGATGAGATGACCATGGAGACTTGTGATGACAAGTCTAATGGAGCATTCTTATGAAAAGGGGCATGGAGCATTGTGATTACGGGGGTCTTGAAGCATTGTGATGACAAGGGCATGGAGCATTGTGAGGCGAAGGCCATGGAACATTGTGATGACATGCGTCATGGAGCTTTGTGATGACAAGGGCATGGAGCATTGTGATTACATGGGTCTTGGAGCATTGTGCTGACAAGGGTCCTGGAGCCTTGTGATGACAAGGCCGTGGAACATTGTGATGGCAGGGGTCATGGAGCTTGTTATGACATAGGTAATGGAGCATTGTGATGAGAAGTGCATTGAGCATTGGTCTGAAATATTTCATGGATTATTGTGATGAGAGTGGGCATGGCGCATTGTGATGACAAGGGCACGGTACACTGTGATACATGGGTCATGGAGGATTGTAATGACAAGGGCATGGAGCATTGTGATGAGAAGGGCATCGAGCATTGTGATGACAAGTGCCATGGAGCTTTGTGATGACAAGGGCATGGAGCAATGTGATGAGAGGGTTCATGGAGCATTGTGATGACAATGACATGGAGCATTGTGATGCCAAGGGTCATGGAGCTTTGTGATGACAAAGGTCATGCAGTATTTTGAAGATAGGTGTCAGGGAGCATTGTGATGACATATGTAATGGCCCATTGTGATGGCAATGTCATGGAGCATTGTGATGCCAAGTGTCATGGAGGATTCTGATGACAAAGGTAATGGAGCATTGTGAATGACAATGGCTTGGAGCATTGTGATGACAAGGGTCAGGGAGCATTGTTCTGACAAGTGCATGGAGCATTGTGATGACAAGGGTCATGGAGCTTTCTGATGACAAGCTTGTGGAATATTTTGATGACAATGGCATGGAGCATTGGGATGAAAACGGCATGGGGCTTTGTGATGAAAAAGGCGTGTAGCCTTTTGGTGACAGGTTTCAAGGAGCATGCTGAAGACAAGTGTCAGGGAGCATTGTGATGACAAGTGTATTGAGAATTGTGATGACAATGGTCATGGAACATTGTGATGAAAAGGGCATGGAGTATTGTGATGACAGGCATCATGGAGCGTTGTGAGGACAAGTGTTATGGAACATTGTGATCACAAGGGTTTTGAGCATTGTGATGACAGAGGTCATGGATCATTTTGATTTCAAGGAGCATGGAGCATTTTGATGACAAGGGCATGCAGCAATGTGATCCCAAGGTTCATGGGAAATTGTGATGACAACAGTAATGGAGTATTGTGATGACAAGCGCCTAGCGCATTGTAATGACAAGGCCATTTAGCATTTTGCTGACAAAGGAATGGAGCATTGTGATGACAGGTGTCATGGAGCACTGTGGTGACAAGAGTCCCTGATCATTATGTTGTCAGGTGTCATGGAGTGTTGTGATGACAGTGGTCATGGAGCATTGTGATGATATTGGTCATGGAGCATTGTGATGAGAAGGTCATAGAGAATTGGGCTGAAAATGTTCATGGAGTATTGTGATGACAGGGGTCATGGAGCATTGTGATGACAAGGGAATGGAGCATGGTGATGACAAGGTCTTGGAGCATTGTGAGGAGATGACCATGGAGACTTGTGATGACAAATCTAATGGAGCATTCTGATGAAAAAGGGAATGGAACATTGTGATTACTGGAGTCTTCGAGCATTGTGATGACAAGGGCATGCAGCATTTTGAGAAGACCATGGAACATTCTGATGACGTGCGTCATGGAGCTTTGTGATGACAAGGGCATGGAGCATTGTGATTACATGGATCTTGGAGCATTGTGATGACAAGGGTCATGGAGCCTTGTGATGACAAGGCCGTGGAATATTATGATGGCAGGTGTCATGGAGCATTGTTACGACAGAGGTAACGGAGCATTGTGATGAGAAGGGCATTGAGCATTGATCTGAAATGTTTCATGGATTACTCTGATGAGAGTGGGCATGGCGGTTTGTCATGACAAGGGAACGGTACACTGTGATACATGGGTCATGGAGGATTGTAATGACAAGAGCATGGAGCATTGTGATGAGAATGGCATCGAGCATTGTGATGACAAGTGTCATGGAGCTTTGTGATGACAAGGACATGGAGCAGTGTGATGAGAGGGTTCATGGAGCATTGTGATGACAATGACATGGAGCATTGTGATGCCAAGGGTCATGGAGCTTTGTGATGACAAAGGTCATGGAGCATTTTGATGACAAGTGTGTGGTGCATTGTGATGAGAAGGGCAGGGAGCATTTTGATGACAGGGTCATGCAGCAATTTGATGAAAAGTGTAATGGAACATTTTGATGCCAGGGATTATAGAACATTGTGATGCCAGGGGTCATGGAGCTTTGGGATGAAAAGGGTCATGGAGCATTTTGATGACAGGGGTTATGGAACATTGTGAGGTCAGGGGTCATGGAACATTGTGCTGATAAGGGGATGTAGCATTGTGATGACAGGGGTCATGGAACATTGTGATAACAGGGGTGAGGGAGGATTGTGATGACTAGTGATGGAACATTGTGATATCTCATGTGAGAGAGTATTTGGATGAGAAGTGCATGGAGCATTGTGATTACAAGGTTTATGGAGCATAGCGATGACAAGGTTGTGGATCATTGTGGTGAAAAGCGCATGGCACAATTTGATGACAAGGGTCATGGAGCATTGTTCTGACAAAGGCATGGAGCATTGTGATGACAAGGGTCACGGAGCATTGTGGTTACAAAGGTCACAGAGCCTTGTGATGACGCGGGCATGGATTGTTGTGATGACAAACGTTATGAAGCATTGTGATGACTGTAGTCACGGAGCATTGTGATGACAGGGGTCATGGAGCATTGTGATGACAATGGCATGGAGCATTGTGATGCCAAGTGTCATGGAGGATTCTGATGACAAAGGTAATGGAGCATTGTGGTGACAATGGTTTGGAGCATTGTGATGACAAGGATCAGGGAGCATTGTGCTGACAAGTGCATGGAGCATTGTGATGACAAGGGCATGGATCATTGTGATGACAAGGGTCATGGAGCATTGGGCTGAAAATGTGCATGGAGTATTGTGATGACAGGGGTCATGGAGCATTGTGATGACAAGGGAATGGAGCATGTTGATGACAAGGTCTTGGAGCATTGTGATGAGATGACCATGGAGACTTGTGATGACAAGTCTAATGGAGCATTCTTATGAAAAGGGGCATGGAGCATTGTGATTACGGGGGTCTTGAAGCATTGTGATGACAAGGGCATGGAGCATTGTGAGGCGAAGGCCATGGAACATTGTGATGACATGCGTCATGGAGCTTTGTGATGACAAGGGCATGGAGCATTGTGATTACATGGGTCTTGGAGCATTGTGCTGACAAGGGTCCTGGAGCCTTGTGATGACAAGGCCGTGGAACATTGTGATGGCAGGGGTCATGGAGCTTGTTATGACAGAGGTAATGGAGCATTGTGATGAGAAGTGCATTGAGCATTGGTCTGAAATATTTCATGGATTATTGTGATGAGAGTGGGCATGGCGCATTGTGATGACAAGGGCACGGTACACTGTGATGACAATGGCACGGTACACTGTGATACATGGGTCATGGAGGATTGTAATGACAAGGGCATGGAGCATTGTGATGAGAAGGGCATCGAGCATTGTGATGACAAGTGCCATGGAGCTTTGTGATGACAAGGGCATGGAGCAATGTGATGCGAGGGTTCATGGAGCATTGTGATGACAATGACATGGAGCATTGTGATGCCAAGGGTCATGGAGCTTTGTGATGACAAAGGTCATGCAGTATTGTGAAGATAGGTGTCAGGGAGCATTGTGATGACATATGTAATGGCCCATTGTGATGGCAATGTCATGGAGCATTGTGATGCCAAGTGTCATGGAGGATTCTGATGACAAAGGTAATGGAGCATTGTGAATGACAATGGCTTGGAGCATTGTGATGACAAGGGTCAGGGAGCATTGTTCTGACAAGTGCATGGAGCATTGTGATGACAAGGGTCATGGAGCTTTCTGATGACAAGCTTGTGGAATATTTTGATGACAATGGCATGGAGCATTGGGATGAAAACGGCATGGGGCTTTGTGATGAAAAAGGCGTGTAGCCTTTTGGTGACAGGTTTCAAGGAGCATGCTGAAGACAAGTGTCAGGGAGCATTGTGATGACAAGTGTATTGAGAATTGTGATGACAATGGTCATGGAACATTGTGATGAAAAGGGCATGGAGTATTGTGATGACAGGCATCATGGAGCGTTGTGAGGACAAGTGTTATGGAACATTGTGATCACAAGGGTTTTGAGCATTGTGATGACAGAGGTCATGGATCATTTTGATTTCAAGGAGCATGGAGCATTTTGATGACAAGGGCATGCAGCAATGTGATCCCAAGGTTCATGGGAAATTGTGATGACAACAGTAATGGAGTATTGTGATGACAAGCGCCTAGCGCATTGTAATGACAAGGCCATTTAGCATTTTGCTGACAAAGGAATGGAGCATTGTGATGACAGGTGTCATGGAGCACTGTGGTGACAAGAGTCCCGGATCATTATGTTGTCAGGTGTCATGGAGTGTTGTGATGACAGTGGTCATGGAGCATTGTGATGATATTGGTCATGGAGCATTGTGATGAGAAGGTCATAGAGAATTGGGCTGAAAATGTTCATGGAGTATTGTGATAACAGGGGTCATGGAGCATTGTGATGACAAGGGAATGGAGCATGGTGATGACAAGGTCTTGGAGCATTGTGAGGAGATGACCATGGAGACTTGTGATGACAAATCTAATGGAGCATTCTGATGAAAAAGGGAATGGAACATTGTGATTACTGGAGTCTTCGAGCATTGTGATGACAAGGGCATGGAGCATTTTGAGAAGACCATGGAACATTCTGATGACATGCGTCATGGAGCTTTGTGATGACAAGGGCATGGAGCATTGTGATTACATGGAACTTGGAGCATTGTGATGAAAGGGTCATGGAGCCTTGTGATGACAAGGCCGTGGAATATTATGATGGCAGGTGTCATGAAGCATTGTTACGACAGAGGTAACGGAGCATTGTGATGAGAAGGGCATTGAGCATTGATCTGAAATGTTTCACGGATTACTGTAATGAGAGTGGGCATGGCGGTTTGTCATGAAAAGGGCACGGTACACTGTGATACATGGGTCATGGAGGATTGTAATGACAATGTCATGGAGCATTGTGATGAGAATGGCATCGAGCATTGTGATGACAAGTGTCATGGAGCTTTGTGATGACAAGGACATGGAGCAGTGTGATGAGAGGGTTCATGGAGCATTGTGATGACAATGACATGGAGCATTGTGATGCCAAGGGTCATGGAGCTTTGTGATGACAAAGGTCATGGAGCATTTTGATGACAAGTGTGTGGTGCATTGTGATGAGAAGGGCAGGGAGCATTTTGATGACAGGGTCATGCAGCAATTTGATGAAAAGTGTAATGGAACATTTTGATGCCAAGGATTATAGAACATTGTGATGCCAGGGGTCATGGAGCTTTGGGATGAAAAGGGTCATGGAGCATTTTGATGACAGGGGTTATGGAACATTGTGATGTCAGGGGTCATGGAACATTGTGCTGATAAGGGGATGTAGCATTGTGATGACAGGGGTCATGGAACATTGTGATAACAGGGGTGAGGGAGGATTGTGATGACTAGTGATGGAACATTGTGATATCTCATGTGAGAGAGTATTTGGATGAGAAGTGCATGGAGCATTGTGATTACAAGGTTTATGGAGCATAGCGATGACAAGGTTGTGGATCATTGTGGTGAAAAGCGCATGGCACAATTTGATGACAAGGGTCATGGAGCATTGTTCTGACAAAGGAATGGAGCATTGTGATGACAAGGGTCACGGAGCATTGTGGTTACAAAGGTCACAGAGCCTTGTGATGACGCGGGCATGGATTGTTGTGATGACAAACGTTATGAAGCATTGTGATGACTGTAGTCACGGAGCATTGTGATGACAGGGGTCATGGAGCATTGTGATGACAATGGCATGGAGCATTGTGATGACAAGGGTCAGGGAGCATTGTTCTGACAAGTGCATGGAGCATTGTGATGACAAGGGTCATGGAGCTTTCTGATGACAAGCTTGTGGAATATTTTGATGACAATGGCATGGAGCATTGGGATGAAAACGGCATGGGGCTTTGTGATGAAAAAGGCGTGTAGCCTTTTGGTGACAGGTTTCAAGGAGCATGCTGACGACAAGTGTCACGGAGCATTGTGATGACAAGTGTATTGAGAATTGTGATGACAATGGTCATGGAACATTGTGATGAAAAGGGCATGGAGTATTGTGATGACAGGCATCATGGAGCGTTGTGAGGACAAGTGTTATGGAACATTGTGATCACAAGGGTTTTGAGCATTGTGATGACAGAGGTCATGGATCATTTTGATTTCAAGGAGCATGGAGCATTTTGATGACAAGGGCATGCAGCAATGTGATCCCAAGGTTCATGGGAAATTGTGATGACAACAGTAATGGAGTATTGTGATGACAAGCGCCTAGCGCATTGTAATGACAAGGCCATTTAGCATTTTGCTGACAAAGGAATGGAGCATTGTGATGACAGGTGTCATGGAGCACTGTGGTGACAAGAGTCCCGGATCATTATGTTGTCAGGTGTCATGGAGTGTTGTGATGACAGTGGTCATGGAGCATTGTGATGATATTGGTCATGGAGCATTGTGATGAGAAGGTCATAGAGAATTGGGCTGAAAATGTTCATGGAGTATTGTGATGACAGGGGTCATGGAGCATTGTGATGACAAGGGAATGGAGCATGGTGATGACAAGGTCTTGGAGCATTGTGAGGAGATGACCATGGAGACTTGTGATGACAAATCTAATGGAGCATTCTGATGAAAAAGGGAATGGAACATTGTGATTACTGGAGTCTTCGAGCATTGTGATGACAAGGGCATGGAGCATTTTGAGAAGACCATGGAACATTCTGATGACATACGTCATGGAGCTTTGTGATGACAAGGGCATGGAGCATTGTGATTACATGGAACTTGGAGCATTGTGATGACAAGGGTCATGGAGCCTTGTGATGACAAGGCCGTGGAATATTATGATGGCAGGTGTCATGGAGCATTGTTACGACAGAGGTAACGGAGCATTGTGATGAGAAGGGCATTGAGCATTGATCTGAAATGTTTCATGGATTACTGTGATGAGAGTGGGCATGGCGGTTTGTCATGACAAGGGCACGGTACACTGTGATACATGGGTCATGGAGGATTGTAATGACAATGTCATGGAGCATTGTGATGAGAATGGCATCGAGCATTGTGATGACAAGTGTCATGGAGCTTTGTGATGACAAGGACATGGAGCAGTGTGATGAGAGGGTTCATGGAGCATTGTGATGACAATGACATGGAGCATTGTGATGCCAAGGGTCATGGAGCTTTGTGATGACAAAGGTCATGGAGCATTTTGATGACAAGTGTGTGGTGCATTGTGATGAGAAGGGCAGGGAGCATTTTGATGACAGGGTCATGCAGCAATTTGATGAAAAATGTAATGGAACATTTTGATGCCAGGGGTTATAGAACATTGTGATGCCAGGGGTCATGGAGCTTTGGGATGAAAAGGGTCATGGAGCATTTTGATGACAGGGGTTATGGAACATTGTGATGTCAGGGGTCATGGAACATTGTGCTGATAAGGGGATGTAGCATTGTGATGACAGGGGTCATGGAACATTGTGATAACAGGGGTGAGGGAGGATTGTGATGACTAGTGATGGAACATTGTGATATCTCATGTGAGAGAGTATTTGGATGAGAAGTGCATGGAGCATTGTGATTACAAGGTTTATGGAGCATAGCGATGACAAGGTTGTGGATCATTGTGGTGAAAAGCGCATGGCACAATTTGATGACAAGGGTCATGGAGCATTGTTCTGACAAAGGCATGGAGCATTGTGATGACAAGGGTCACGGAGCATTGTGGTTACAAAGGTCACAGAGCCTTGTGATGACGCGGGCATGGATTGTTGTGATGACAAACGTTATGAAGCATTGTGATGACTGTAGTCACGGAGCATTGTGATGACAGGGGTCATGGAGCATTGTGATGACAATGGCATGGAGCATTGTGATGCCAAGTGTCATGGAGGATTCTGATGACAAAGGTAATGGAGCATTGTGGTGACAATGGTTTGGAGCATTGTGATGACAAGGATCAGGGAGCATTGTGCTGACAAGTGCATGGAGCATTGTGATGACAAGGGCATGGATCATTGTGATGACAAGGGTCATGGAGCATTGGGCTGAAAATGTGCATGGAGTATTGTGATGACAGGGGTCATGGAGCATTGTGATGACAAGGGAATGGAGCATGTTGATGACAAGGTCTTGGAGCATTGTGATGAGATGACCATGGAGACTTGTGATGACAAGTCTAATGGAGCATTCTTATGAAAAGGGGCATGGAGCATTGTGATTACGGGGGTCTTGAAGCATTGTGATGACAAGGGCATGGAGCATTGTGAGGCGAAGGCCATGGAACATTGTGATGACATGCGTCATGGAGCTTTGTGATGACAAGGGCATGGAGCATTGTGATTACATGGGTCTTGGAGCATTGTGCTGACAAGGGTCCTGGAGCCTTGTGATGACAAGGCCGTGGAACATTGTGATGGCAGGGGTCATGGAGCTTGTTATGACAGAGGTAATGGAGCATTGTGATGAGAAGTGCATTGAGCATTGGTCTGAAATATTTCATGGATTATTGTGATGAGAGTGGGCATGGCGCATTGTGATGACAAGGGCACGGTACACTGTGATACATGGGTCATGGAGGATTGTAATGACAAGGGCATGGAGCATTGTGATGAGAAGGGCATCGAGCATTGTGATGACAAGTGCCATGGAGCTTTGTGATGACAAGGGCATGGAGCAATGTGATGCGAGGGTTCATGGAGCATTGTGATGACAATGACATGGAGCATTGTGATGCCAAGGGTCATGGAGCTTTGTGATGACAAAGGTCATGCAGTATTGTGAAGATAGGTGTCAGGGAGCATTGTGATGACATATGTAATGGCCCATTGTGATGGCAATGTCATGGAGCATTGTGATGCCAAGTGTCATGGAGGATTCTGATGACAAAGGTAATGGAGCATTGTGAATGACAATGGCTTGGAGCATTGTGATGACAAGGGTCAGGGAGCATTGTTCTGACAAGTGCATGGAGCATTGTGATGACAAGGGTCATGGAGCTTTCTGATGACAAGCTTGTGGAATATTTTGATGACAATGGCATGGAGCATTGGGATGAAAACGGCATGGGGCTTTGTGATGAAAAAGGCGTGTAGCCTTTTGGTGACAGGTTTCAAGGAGCATGCTGACGACAAGTGTCAGGGAGCATTGTGATGACAAGTGTATTGAGAATTGTGATGACAATGGTCATGGAACATTGTGATGAAAAGGGCATGGAGTATTGTGATGACAGGCATCATGGAGCGTTGTGAGGACAAGTGTTATGGAACATTGTGATCACAAGGGTTTTGAGCATTGTGATGACAGAGGTCATGGATCATTTTGATTTCAAGGAGCATGGAGCATTTTGATGACAAGGGCATGCAGCAATGTGATCCCAAGGTTCATGGGAAATTGTGATGACAACAGTAATGGAGTATTGTGATGACAAGCGCCTAGCGCATTGTAATGACAAGGCCATTTAGCATTTTGCTGACAAAGGAATGGAGCATTGTGATGACAGGTGTCATGGAGCACTGTGGTGACAAGAGTCCCTGATCATTATGTTGTCAGGTGTCATGGAGTGTTGTGATGACAGTGGTCATGGAGCATTGTGATGATATTGGTCATGGAGCATTGTGATGAGAAGGTCATAGAGAATTGGGCTGAAAATGTTCATGGAGTATTGTGATGACAGGGGTCATGGAGCATTGTGATGACAAGGGAATGGAGCATGGTGATGACAAGGTCTTGGAGCATTGTGAGGAGATGACCATGGAGACTTGTGATGACAAATCTAATGGAGCATTCTGATGAAAAAGGGAATGGAACATTGTGATTACTGGAGTCTTCGAGCATTGTGATGACAAGGGCATGGAGCATTTTGAGAAGACCATGGAACATTCTGATGACATGCGTCATGGAGCTTTGTGATGACAAGGGCATGGAGCATTGTGATTACATGGAACTTGGAGCATTGTGATGACAAGGGTCATGGAGCCTTGTGATGACAAGGCCGTGGAATATTATGATGGCAGGTGTCATGGAGCATTGTTACGACAGAGGTAACGGAGCATTGTGATGAGAAGGGCATTGAGCATTGATCTGAAATGTTTCACAGATTACTGTGATGAGAGTGGGCATGGCGGTTTGTCATGACAAGGGCACGGTACACTGTGATACATGGGTCATGGAGGATTGTAATGACAATGTCATGGAGCATTGTGATGAGAATGGCATCGAGCATTGTGATGACAAGTGTCATGGAGCTTTGTGATGACAAGGACATGGAGCAGTGTGATGAGAGGGTTCATGGAGCATTGTGATGACAATGACATGGAGCATTGTGATGCCAAGGGTCATGGAGCTTTGTGATGACAAAGGTCATGGAGCATTTTGATGACAAGTGTGTGGTGCATTGTGATGAGAAGGGCAGGGAGCATTTTGATGACAGGGTCATGCAGCAATTTGATGAAAAGTGTAATGGAACATTTTGATGCCAGGGGTTATAGAACATTGTGATGCCAGGGGTCATGGAGCTTTGGGATGAAAAGGGTCATGGAGCATTTTGATGACAGGGGTTATGGAACATTGTGATGTCAGGGGTCATGGAACATTGTGCTGATAAGGGGATGTAGCATTGTGATGACAGGGGTCATGGAACATTGTGATAACAGGGGTGAGGGAGGATTGTGATGACTAGTGATGGAACATTGTGATATCTCATGTGAGAGAGTATTTGGATGAGAAGTGCATGGAGCATTGTGATTACAAGGTTTATGGAGCATAGCGATGACAAGGTTGTGGATCATTGTGGTGAAAAGCACATGGCACAATTTGATGACAAGGGTCATGGAGCATTGTTCTGACAAAGGCATGGAGCATTGTGATGACAAGGGTCACGGAGCATTGTGGTTACAAAGGTCACAGAGCCTTGTGATGACGCGGGCATGGATTGTTGTGATGACAAACGTTATGAAGCATTGTGATGACTGTAGTCACGGAGCATTGTGATGACAGGGGTCATGGAGCATTGTGATGACAATGGCATGGAGCATTGTGATGCCAAGTGTCATGGAGGATTCTGATGACAAAGGTAATGGAGCATTGTGGTGACAATGGTTTGGAGCATTGTGATGACAAGGATCAGGGAGCATTGTGCTGACAAGTGCATGGAGCATTGTGATGACAAGGGCATGGATCATTGTGATGACAAGGGTCATGGAGCATTGGGCTGAAAATGTGCATGGAGTATTGTGATGACAGGGGTCATGGAGCATTGTGATGACAAGGGAATGGAGCATGTTGATGACAAGGTCTTGGAGCATTGTGATGAGATGACCATGGAGACTTGTGATGACAAGTCTAATGGAGCATTCTTATGAAAAGGGGCATGGAGCATTGTGATTACGGGGGTCTTGAAGCATTGTGATGACAAGGGCATGGAGCATTGTGAGGCGAAGGCCATGGAACATTGTGATGACATGCGTCATGGAGCTTTGTGATGACAAGGGCATGGAGCATTGTGATTACATGGGTCTTGGAGCATTGTGCTGACAAGGGTCCTGGAGCCTTGTGATGACAAGGCCGTGGAACATTGTGATGGCAGGGGTCATGGAGCTTGTTATGACAGAGGTAATGGAGCATTGTGATGAGAAGTGCATTGAGCATTGGTCTGAAATATTTCATGGATTATTGTGATGAGAGTGGGCATGGCGCATTGTGATGACAAGGGCACGGTACACTGTGATACATGGGTCATGGAGGATTGTAATGACAAGGGCATGGAGCATTGTGATGAGAAGGGCATCGAGCATTGTGATGACAAGTGCCATGGAGCTTTGTGATGACAAGGGCATGGAGCAATGTGATGCGAGGGTTCATGGAGCATTGTGATGACAATGACATGGAGCATTGTGATGCCAAGGGTCATGGAGCTTTGTGATGACAAAGGTCATGCAGTATTGTGAAGATAGGTGTCAGGGAGCATTGTGATGACATATGTAATGGCCCATTGTGATGGCAATGTCATGGAGCATTGTGATGCCAAGTGTCATGGAGGATTCTGATGACAAAGGTAATGGAGCATTGTGAATGACAATGGCTTGGAGCATTGTGATGACAAGGGTCAGGGAGCATTGTTCTGACAAGTGCATGGAGCATTGTGATGACAAGGGTCATGGAGCTTTCTGATGACAAGCTTGTGGAATATTTTGATGACAATGGCATGGAGCATTGGGATGAAAACGGCATGGGGCTTTGTGATGAAAAAGGCGTGTAGCCTTTTGGTGACAGGTTTCAAGGAGCATGCTGACGACAAGTGTCAGGGAGCATTGTGATGACAAGTGTATTGAGAATTGTGATGACAATGGTCATGGAACATTGTGATGAAAAGGGCATGGAGTATTGTGATGACAGGCATCATGGAGCGTTGTGAGGACAAGTGTTATGGAACATTGTGATCACAAGGGTTTTGAGCATTGTGATGACAGAGGTCATGGATCATTTTGATTTCAAGGAGCATGGAGCATTTTGATGACAAGGGCATGCAGCAATGTGATCCCAAGGTTCATGGGAAATTGTGATGACAACAGTAATGGAGTATTGTGATGACAAGCGCCTAGCGCATTGTAATGACAAGGCCATTTAGCATTTTGCTGACAAAGGAATGGAGCATTGTGATGACAGGTGTCATGGAGCACTGTGGTGACAAGAGTCCCTGATCATTATGTTGTCAGGTGTCATGGAGTGTTGTGATGACAGTGGTCATGGAGCATTGTGATGATATTGGTCATGGAGCATTGTGATGAGAAGGTCATAGAGAATTGGGCTGAAAATGTTCATGGAGTATTGTGATGACAGGGGTCATGGAGCATTGTGATGACAAGGGAATGGAGCATGGTGATGACAAGGTCTTGGAGCATTGTGAGGAGATGACCATGGAGACTTGTGATGACAAATCTAATGGAGCATTCTGATGAAAAAGGGAATGGAACATTGTGATTACTGGAGTCTTCGAGCATTGTGATGACAAGGGCATGGAGCATTTTGAGAAGACCATGGAACATTCTGATGACATGCGTCATGGAGCTTTGTGATGACAAGGGCATGGAGCATTGTGATTACATGGAACTTGGAGCATTGTGATGACAAGGGTCATGGAGCCTTGTGATGACAAGGCCGTGGAATATTATGATGGCAGGTGTCATGGAGCATTGTTACGACAGAGGTAACGGAGCATTGTGATGAGAAGGGCATTGAGCATTGATCTGAAATGTTTCACAGATTACTGTGATGAGAGTGGGCATGGCGGTTTGTCATGACAAGGGCACGGTACACTGTGATACATGGGTCATGGAGGATTGTAATGACAATGTCATGGAGCATTGTGATGAGAATGGCATCGAGCATTGTGATGACAAGTGTCATGGAGCTTTGTGATGACAAGGACATGGAGCAGTGTGATGAGAGGGTTCATGGAGCATTGTGATGACAATGACATGGAGCATTGTGATGCCAAGGGTCATGGAGCTTTGTGATGACAAAGGTCATGGAGCATTTTGATGACAAGTGTGTGGTGCATTGTGATGAGAAGGGCAGGGAGCATTTTGATGACAGGGTCATGCAGCAATTTGATGAAAAGTGTAATGGAACATTTTGATGCCAGGGGTTATAGAACATTGTGATGCCAGGGGTCATGGAGCTTTGGGATGAAAAGGGTCATGGAGCATTTTGATGACAGGGGTTATGGAACATTGTGATGTCAGGGGTCATGGAACATTGTGCTGATAAGGGGATGTAGCATTGTGATGACAGGGGTCATGGAACATTGTGATAACAGGGGTGAGGGAGGATTGTGATGACTAGTGATGGAACATTGTGATATCTCATGTGAGAGAGTATTTGGATGAGAAGTGCATGGAGCATTGTGATTACAAGGTTTATGGAGCATAGCGATGACAAGGTTGTGGATCATTGTGGTGAAAAGCGCATGGCACAATTTGATGACAAGGGTCATGGAGCATTGTTCTGACAAAGGCATGGAGCATTGTGATGACAAGGGTCACGGAGCATTGTGGTTACAAAGGTCACAGAGCCTTGTGATGACGCGGGCATGGATTGTTGTGATGACAAACGTTATGAAGCATTGTGATGACTGTAGTCACGGAGCATTGTGATGACAGGGGTCATGGAGCATTGTGATGACAATGGCATGGAGCATTGTGATGCCAAGTGTCATGGAGGATTCTGATGACAAAGGTAATGGAGCATTGTGGTGACAATGGTTTGGAGCATTGTGATGACAAGGATCAGGGAGCATTGTGCTGACAAGTGCATGGAGCATTGTGATGACAAGGGCATGGATCATTGTGATGACAAGGGTCATGGAGCATTGGGCTGAAAATGTGCATGGAGTATTGTGATGACAGGGGTCATGGAGCATTGTGATGACAAGGGAATGGAGCATGTTGATGACAAGGTCTTGGAGCATTGTGATGAGATGACCATGGAGACTTGTGATGACAAGTCTAATGGAGCATTCTTATGAAAAGGGGCATGGAGCATTGTGATTACGGGGGTCTTGAAGCATTGTGATGACAAGGGCATGGAGCATTGTGAGGCGAAGGCCATGGAACATTGTGATGACATGCGTCATGGAGCTTTGTGATGACAAGGGCATGGAGCATTGTGATTACATGGGTCTTGGAGCATTGTGCTGACAAGGGTCCTGGAGCCTTGTGATGACAAGGCCGTGGAACATTGTGATGGCAGGGGTCATGGAGCTTGTTATGACAGAGGTAATGGAGCATTGTGATGAGAAGTGCATTGAGCATTGGTCTGAAATATTTCATGGATTATTGTGATGAGAGTGGGCATGGCGCATTGTGATGACAAGGGCACGGTACACTGTGATACATGGGTCATGGAGGATTGTAATGACAAGGGCATGGAGCATTGTGATGAGAAGGGCATCGAGCATTGTGATGACAAGTGCCATGGAGCTTTGTGATGACAAGGGCATGGAGCAATGTGATGCGAGGGTTCATGGAGCATTGTGATGACAATGACATGGAGCATTGTGATGCCAAGGGTCATGGAGCTTTGTGATGACAAAGGTCATGCAGTATTGTGAAGATAGGTGTCAGGGAGCATTGTGATGACATATGTAATGGCCCATTGTGATGGCAATGTCATGGAGCATTGTGATGCCAAGTGTCATGGAGGATTCTGATGACAAAGGTAATGGAGCATTGTGAATGACAATGGCTTGGAGCATTGTGATGACAAGGGTCAGGGAGCATTGTTCTGACAAGTGCATGGAGCATTGTGATGACAAGGGTCATGGAGCTTTCTGATGACAAGCTTGTGGAATATTTTGATGACAATGGCATGGAGCATTGGGATGAAAACGGCATGGGGCTTTGTGATGAAAAAGGCGTGTAGCCTTTTGGTGACAGGTTTCAAGGAGCATGCTGACGACAAGTGTCAGGGAGCATTGTGATGACAAGTGTATTGAGAATTGTGATGACAATGGTCATGGAACATTGTGATGAAAAGGGCATGGAGTATTGTGATGACAGGCATCATGGAGCGTTGTGAGGACAAGTGTTATGGAACATTGTGATCACAAGGGTTTTGAGCATTGTGATGACAGAGGTCATGGATCATTTTGATTTCAAGGAGCATGGAGCATTTTGATGACAAGGGCATGCAGCAATGTGATCCCAAGGTTCATGGGAAATTGTGATGACAACAGTAATGGAGTATTGTGATGACAAGCGCCTAGCGCATTGTAATGACAAGGCCATTTAGCATTTTGCTGACAAAGGAATGGAGCATTGTGATGACAGGTGTCATGGAGCACTGTGGTGACAAGAGTCCCTGATCATTATGTTGTCAGGTGTCATGGAGTGTTGTGATGACAGTGGTCATGGAGCATTGTGATGATATTGGTCATGGAGCATTGTGATGAGAAGGTCATAGAGAATTGGGCTGAAAATGTTCATGGAGTATTGTGATGACAGGGGTCATGGAGCATTGTGATGACAAGGGAATGGAGCATGGTGATGACAAGGTCTTGGAGCATTGTGAGGAGATGACCATGGAGACTTGTGATGACAAATCTAATGGAGCATTCTGATGAAAAAGGGAATGGAACATTGTGATTACTGGAGTCTTCGAGCATTGTGATGACAAGGGCATGGAGCATTTTGAGAAGACCATGGAACATTCTGATGACATGCGTCATGGAGCTTTGTGATGACAAGGGCATGGAGCATTGTGATTACATGGAACTTGGAGCATTGTGATGACAAGGGTCATGGAGCCTTGTGATGACAAGGCCGTGGAATATTATGATGGCAGGTGTCATGGAGCATTGTTACGACAGAGGTAACGGAGCATTGTGATGAGAAGGGCATTGAGCATTGATCTGAAATGTTTCACAGATTACTGTGATGAGAGTGGGCATGGCGGTTTGTCATGACAAGGGCACGGTACACTGTGATACATGGGTCATGGAGGATTGTAATGACAATGTCATGGAGCATTGTGATGAGAATGGCATCGAGCATTGTGATGACAAGTGTCATGGAGCTTTGTGATGACAAGGACATGGAGCAGTGTGATGAGAGGGTTCATGGAGCATTGTGATGACAATGACATGGAGCATTGTGATGCCAAGGGTCATGGAGCTTTGTGATGACAAAGGTCATGGAGCATTTTGATGACAAGTGTGTGGTGCATTGTGATGAGAAGGGCAGGGAGCATTTTGATGACAGGGTCATGCAGCAATTTGATGAAAAGTGTAATGGAACATTTTGATGCCAGGGGTTATAGAACATTGTGATGCCAGGGGTCATGGAGCTTTGGGATGAAAAGGGTCATGGAGCATTTTGATGACAGGGGTTATGGAACATTGTGATGTCAGGGGTCATGGAACATTGTGCTGATAAGGGGATGTAGCATTGTGATGACAGGGGTCATGGAACATTGTGATAACAGGGGTGAGGGAGGATTGTGATGACTAGTGATGGAACATTGTGATATCTCATGTGAGAGAGTATTTGGATGAGAAGTGCATGGAGCATTGTGATTACAAGGTTTATGGAGCATAGCGATGACAAGGTTGTGGATCATTGTGGTGAAAAGCGCATGGCACAATTTGATGACAAGGGTCATGGAGCATTGTTCTGACAAAGGCATGGAGCATTGTGATGACAAGGGTCACGGAGCATTGTGGTTACAAAGGTCACAGAGCCTTGTGATGACGCGGGCATGGATTGTTGTGATGACAAACGTTATGAAGCATTGTGATGACTGTAGTCACGGAGCATTGTGATGACAGGGGTCATGGAGCATTGTGATGACAATGGCATGGAGCATTGTGATGCCAAGTGTCATGGAGGATTCTGATGACAAAGGTAATGGAGCATTGTGGTGACAATGGTTTGGAGCATTGTGATGACAAGGATCAGGGAGCATTGTGCTGACAAGTGCATGGAGCATTGTGATGACAAGGGCATGGATCATTGTGATGACAAGGGTCATGGAGCATTGGGCTGAAAATGTGCATGGAGTATTGTGATGACAGGGGTCATGGAGCATTGTGATGACAAGGGAATGGAGCATGTTGATGACAAGGTCTTGGAGCATTGTGATGAGATGACCATGGAGACTTGTGATGACAAGTCTAATGGAGCATTCTTATGAAAAGGGGCATGGAGCATTGTGATTACGGGGGTCTTGAAGCATTGTGATGACAAGGGCATGGAGCATTGTGAGGCGAAGGCCATGGAACATTGTGATGACATGCGTCATGGAGCTTTGTGATGACAAGGGCATGGAGCATTGTGATTACATGGGTCTTGGAGCATTGTGCTGACAAGGGTCCTGGAGCCTTGTGATGACAAGGCCGTGGAACATTGTGATGGCAGGGGTCATGGAGCTTGTTATGACAGAGGTAATGGAGCATTGTGATGAGAAGTGCATTGAGCATTGGTCTGAAATATTTCATGGATTATTGTGATGAGAGTGGGCATGGCGCATTGTGATGACAAGGGCACGGTACACTGTGATACATGGGTCATGGAGGATTGTAATGACAAGGGCATGGAGCATTGTGATGAGAAGGGCATCGAGCATTGTGATGACAAGTGCCATGGAGCTTTGTGATGACAAGGGCATGGAGCAATGTGATGCGAGGGTTCATGGAGCATTGTGATGACAATGACATGGAGCATTGTGATGCCAAGGGTCATGGAGCTTTGTGATGACAAAGGTCATGCAGTATTGTGAAGATAGGTGTCAGGGAGCATTGTGATGACATATGTAATGGCCCATTGTGATGGCAATGTCATGGAGCATTGTGATGCCAAGTGTCATGGAGGATTCTGATGACAAAGGTAATGGAGCATTGTGAATGACAATGGCTTGGAGCATTGTGATGACAAGGGTCAGGGAGCATTGTTCTGACAAGTGCATGGAGCATTGTGATGACAAGGGTCATGGAGCTTTCTGATGACAAGCTTGTGGAATATTTTGATGACAATGGCATGGAGCATTGGGATGAAAACGGCATGGGGCTTTGTGATGAAAAAGGCGTGTAGCCTTTTGGTGACAGGTTTCAAGGAGCATGCTGACGACAAGTGTCAGGGAGCATTGTGATGACAAGTGTATTGAGAATTGTGATGACAATGGTCATGGAACATTGTGATGAAAAGGGCATGGAGTATTGTGATGACAGGCATCATGGAGCGTTGTGAGGACAAGTGTTATGGAACATTGTGATCACAAGGGTTTTGAGCATTGTGATGACAGAGGTCATGGATCATTTTGATTTCAAGGAGCATGGAGCATTTTGATGACAAGGGCATGCAGCAATGTGATCCCAAGGTTCATGGGAAATTGTGATGACAACAGTAATGGAGTATTGTGATGACAAGCGCCTAGCGCATTGTAATGAC
The DNA here is from genome assembly GCF_025265405.1 of Mesoplodon densirostris. Taxonomy (NCBI): domain Eukaryota; kingdom Metazoa; phylum Chordata; class Mammalia; order Artiodactyla; family Ziphiidae; genus Mesoplodon; species Mesoplodon densirostris. Next base: position 13,137,203 of record NW_026778195.1, read on the forward strand.
AAGGCCATTTAGCATTTTGCTGACAAAGGAATGGAGCATTGTGATGACAGGTGTCATGGAGCACTGTGGTGACAAGAGTCCCTGATCATTATGTTGTCAGGTGTCATGGAGTGTTGTGATGACAGTGGTCATGGAGCATTGTGATGATATTGGTCATGGAGCATTGTGATGAGAAGGTCATAGAGAATTGGGCTGAAAATGTTCATGGAGTATTGTGATGACAGGGGTCATGGAGCATTGTGATGACAAGGGAATGGAGCATGGTGATGACAAGGTCTTGGAGCATTGTGAGGAGATGACCATGGAGACTTGTGATGACAAATCTAATGGAGCATTCTGATGAAAAAGGGAATGGAACATTGTGATTACTGGAGTCTTCGAGCATTGTGATGACAAGGGCATGGAGCATTTTGAGAAGACCATGGAACATTCTGATGACATGCGTCATGGAGCTTTGTGATGACAAGGGCATGGAGCATTGTGATTACATGGAACTTGGAGCATTGTGATGACAAGGGTCATGGAGCCTTGTGATGACAAGGCCGTGGAATATTATGATGGCAGGTGTCATGGAGCATTGTTACGACAGAGGTAACGGAGCATTGTGATGAGAAGGGCATTGAGCATTGATCTGAAATGTTTCACAGATTACTGTGATGAGAGTGGGCATGGCGGTTTGTCATGACAAGGGCACGGTACACTGTGATACATGGGTCATGGAGGATTGTAATGACAATGTCATGGAGCATTGTGATGAGAATGGCATCGAGCATTGTGATGACAAGTGTCATGGAGCTTTGTGATGACAAGGACATGGAGCAGTGTGATGAGAGGGTTCATGGAGCATTGTGATGACAATGACATGGAGCATTGTGATGCCAAGGGTCATGGAGCTTTGTGATGACAAAGGTCATGGAGCATTTTGATGACAAGTGTGTGGTGCATTGTGATGAGAAGGGCAGGGAGCATTTTGATGACAGGGTCATGCAGCAATTTGATGAAAAGTGTAATGGAACATTTTGATGCCAGGGGTTATAGAACATTGTGATGCCAGGGGTCATGGAGCTTTGGGATGAAAAGGGTCATGGAGCATTTTGATGACAGGGGTTATGGAACATTGTGATGTCAGGGGTCATGGAACATTGTGCTGATAAGGGGATGTAGCATTGTGATGACAGGGGTCATGGAACATTGTGATAACAGGGGTGAGGGAGGATTGTGATGACTAGTGATGGAACATTGTGATATCTCATGTGAGAGAGTATTTGGATGAGAAGTGCATGGAGCATTGTGATTACAAGGTTTATGGAGCATAGCGATGACAAGGTTGTGGATCATTGTGGTGAAAAGCGCATGGCACAATTTGATGACAAGGGTCATGGAGCATTGTTCTGACAAAGGCATGGAGCATTGTGATGACAAGGGTCACGGAGCATTGTGGTTACAAAGGTCACAGAGCCTTGTGATGACGCGGGCATGGATTGTTGTGATGACAAACGTTATGAAGCATTGTGATGACTGTAGTCACGGAGCATTGTGATGACAGGGGTCATGGAGCATTGTGATGACAATGGCATGGAGCATTGTGATGCCAAGTGTCATGGAGGATTCTGATGACAAAGGTAATGGAGCATTGTGGTGACAATGGTTTGGAGCATTGTGATGACAAGGATCAGGGAGCATTGTGCTGACAAGTGCATGGAGCATTGTGATGACAAGGGCATGGATCATTGTGATGACAAGGGTCATGGAGCATTGGGCTGAAAATGTGCATGGAGTATTGTGATGACAGGGGTCATGGAGCATTGTGATGACAAGGGAATGGAGCATGTTGATGACAAGGTCTTGGAGCATTGTGATGAGATGACCATGGAGACTTGTGATGACAAGTCTAATGGAGCATTCTTATGAAAAGGGGCATGGAGCATTGTGATTACGGGGGTCTTGAAGCATTGTGATGACAAGGGCATGGAGCATTGTGAGGCGAAGGCCATGGAACATTGTGATGACATGCGTCATGGAGCTTTGTGATGACAAGGGCATGGAGCATTGTGATTACATGGGTCTTGGAGCATTGTGCTGACAAGGGTCCTGGAGCCTTGTGATGACAAGGCCGTGGAACATTGTGATGGCAGGGGTCATGGAGCTTGTTATGACAGAGGTAATGGAGCATTGTGATGAGAAGTGCATTGAGCATTGGTCTGAAATATTTCATGGATTATTGTGATGAGAGTGGGCATGGCGCATTGTGATGACAAGGGCACGGTACACTGTGATACATGGGTCATGGAGGATTGTAATGACAAGGGCATGGAGCATTGTGATGAGAAGGGCATCGAGCATTGTGATGACAAGTGCCATGGAGCTTTGTGATGACAAGGGCATGGAGCAATGTGATGCGAGGGTTCATGGAGCATTGTGATGACAATGACATGGAGCATTGTGATGCCAAGGGTCATGGAGCTTTGTGATGACAAAGGTCATGCAGTATTGTGAAGATAGGTGTCAGGGAGCATTGTGATGACATATGTAATGGCCCATTGTGATGGCAATGTCATGGAGCATTGTGATGCCAAGTGTCATGGAGGATTCTGATGACAAAGGTAATGGAGCATTGTGAATGACAATGGCTTGGAGCATTGTGATGACAAGGGTCAGGGAGCATTGTTCTGACAAGTGCATGGAGCATTGTGATGACAAGGGTCATGGAGCTTTCTGATGACAAGCTTGTGGAATATTTTGATGACAATGGCATGGAGCATTGGGATGAAAACGGCATGGGGCTTTGTGATGAAAAAGGCGTGTAGCCTTTTGGTGACAGGTTTCAAGGAGCATGCTGACGACAAGTGTCAGGGAGCATTGTGATGACAAGTGTATTGAGAATTGTGATGACAATGGTCATGGAACATTGTGATGAAAAGGGCATGGAGTATTGTGATGACAGGCATCATGGAGCGTTGTGAGGACAAGTGTTATGGAACATTGTGATCACAAGGGTTTTGAGCATTGTGATGACAGAGGTCATGGATCATTTTGATTTCAAGGAGCATGGAGCATTTTGATGACAAGGGCATGCAGCAATGTGATCCCAAGGTTCATGGGAAATTGTGATGACAACAGTAATGGAGTATTGTGATGACAAGCGCCTAGCGCATTGTAATGACAAGGCCATTTAGCATTTTGCTGACAAAGGAATGGAGCATTGTGATGACAGGTGTCATGGAGCACTGTGGTGACAAGAGTCCCTGATCATTATGTTGTCAGGTGTCATGGAGTGTTGTGATGACAGTGGTCATGGAGCATTGTGATGATATTGGTCATGGAGCATTGTGATGAGAAGGTCATAGAGAATTGGGCTGAAAATGTTCATGGAGTATTGTGATGACAGGGGTCATGGAGCATTGTGATGACAAGGGAATGGAGCATGGTGATGACAAGGTCTTGGAGCATTGTGAGGAGATGACCATGGAGACTTGTGATGACAAATCTAATGGAGCATTCTGATGAAAAAGGGAATGGAACATTGTGATTACTGGAGTCTTCGAGCATTGTGATGACAAGGGCATGGAGCATTTTGAGAAGACCATGGAACATTCTGATGACATGCGTCATGGAGCTTTGTGATGACAAGGGCATGGAGCATTGTGATTACATGGAACTTGGAGCATTGTGATGACAAGGGTCATGGAGCCTTGTGATGACAAGGCCGTGGAATATTATGATGGCAGGTGTCATGGAGCATTGTTACGACAGAGGTAACGGAGCATTGTGATGAGAAGGGCATTGAGCATTGATCTGAAATGTTTCACAGATTACTGTGATGAGAGTGGGCATGGCGGTTTGTCATGACAAGGGCACGGTACACTGTGATACATGGGTCATGGAGGATTGTAATGACAATGTCATGGAGCATTGTGATGAGAATGGCATCGAGCATTGTGATGACAAGTGTCATGGAGCTTTGTGATGACAAGGACATGGAGCAGTGTGATGAGAGGGTTCATGGAGCATTGTGATGACAATGACATGGAGCATTGTGATGCCAAGGGTCATGGAGCTTTGTGATGACAAAGGTCATGGAGCATTTTGATGACAAGTGTGTGGTGCATTGTGATGAGAAGGGCAGGGAGCATTTTGATGACAGGGTCATGCAGCAATTTGATGAAAAGTGTAATGGAACATTTTGATGCCAGGGGTTATAGAACATTGTGATGCCAGGGGTCATGGAGCTTTGGGATGAAAAGGGTCATGGAGCATTTTGATGACAGGGGTTATGGAACATTGTGATGTCAGGGGTCATGGAACATTGTGCTGATAAGGGGATGTAGCATTGTGATGACAGGGGTCATGGAACATTGTGATAACAGGGGTGAGGGAGGATTGTGATGACTAGTGATGGAACATTGTGATATCTCATGTGAGAGAGTATTTGGATGAGAAGTGCATGGAGCATTGTGATTACAAGGTTTATGGAGCATAGCGATGACAAGGTTGTGGATCATTGTGGTGAAAAGCGCATGGCACAATTTGATGACAAGGGTCATGGAGCATTGTTCTGACAAAGGCATGGAGCATTGTGATGACAAGGGTCACGGAGCATTGTGGTTACAAAGGTCACAGAGCCTTGTGATGACGCGGGCATGGATTGTTGTGATGACAAACGTTATGAAGCATTGTGATGACTGTAGTCACGGAGCATTGTGATGACAGGGGTCATGGAGCATTGTGATGACAATGGCATGGAGCATTGTGATGCCAAGTGTCATGGAGGATTCTGATGACAAAGGTAATGGAGCATTGTGGTGACAATGGTTTGGAGCATTGTGATGACAAGGATCAGGGAGCATTGTGCTGACAAGTGCATGGAGCATTGTGATGACAAGGGCATGGATCATTGTGATGACAAGGGTCATGGAGCATTGGGCTGAAAATGTGCATGGAGTATTGTGATGACAGGGGTCATGGAGCATTGTGATGACAAGGGAATGGAGCATGTTGATGACAAGGTCTTGGAGCATTGTGATGAGATGACCATGGAGACTTGTGATGACAAGTCTAATGGAGCATTCTTATGAAAAGGGGCATGGAGCATTGTGATTACGGGGGTCTTGAAGCATTGTGATGACAAGGGCATGGAGCATTGTGAGGCGAAGGCCATGGAACATTGTGATGACATGCGTCATGGAGCTTTGTGATGACAAGGGCATGGAGCATTGTGATTACATGGGTCTTGGAGCATTGTGCTGACAAGGGTCCTGGAGCCTTGTGATGACAAGGCCGTGGAACATTGTGATGGCAGGGGTCATGGAGCTTGTTATGACAGAGGTAATGGAGCATTGTGATGAGAAGTGCATTGAGCATTGGTCTGAAATATTTCATGGATTATTGTGATGAGAGTGGGCATGGCGCATTGTGATGACAAGGGCACGGTACACTGTGATACATGGGTCATGGAGGATTGTAATGACAAGGGCATGGAGCATTGTGATGAGAAGGGCATCGAGCATTGTGATGACAAGTGCCATGGAGCATTGTGATGACAAGGGCATGGAGCAATGTGATGCGAGGTTCATGGAGCATTGTGATGACAATGACATGGAGCATTGTGATGCCAAGGGTCATGGAGCTTTGTGATGACAAAGGTCATGGAGCATTTTGATGACAAGGGTGTGGTGCATTGTGATGAGAACGGCAGGGAGCATTGAGATGACCAGGTAATGCAGTATTGTAAAGAGAGGTGTCAGGGAGCATTGTGATGACATATGTAATGGCCCATTGTGATGACAATGGCATGGAGCATTGTGATGCAAACTTCCATTGAGGATTCTGATCACAAAGGTAATGGAGCATTGTGATGACAATGGCTTGGAGCATTGTGATGACAAGTGTCAGGGAGCATTGTGCTGACAAGTGCATGGAGAATTGTGATGACAAGGGTCATGGAGCATTCTGATGACAAGCTTGTGTAGTATATTGATGACAATGGCATGGAGCATTGGGATGAAAAGGGCATGGGGCTTTGTGATGAAAAAGGCATGGAGCCTTTTCGTGACAGGGTTCAAGGAGCATTCTGATGACAAGTGTCAGGGAGCATTGTGATGACAAGTGTATTGAGAATTGTGATGACAAAGGTCGTGGAGCATTGTGATGAAAAGGGCATGGATTATTGTGATGACAGTCATCACGGAGCGTTGTGAGGACAAGTGTTATGGAACATTGTGATCACAAGGGTTTGGAGCATTGTGATGACAGAGGTCATGGATCATTTAGATTTCAAGGAGCATGGAGCATTGTGATGACAAGGGCATGAAGCAATGTGATCCCAAAGTTCATGGAGGATTGTGATGACAACAGTAATGGAGTATTGTGATGACAAGCGCCTAGCGCATTGTAATGACAAGGCCATTTAGCATTTTGCTGACAAAGGAATGGAGCATTGTGATGACAGGTGTCATGGAGCACTGTGGTGACAAGCGTCACAGAGCCTTGTGAAAACAAGTGTCATGGATCATTGGGATGACAAGGGCATGGATCATTGTGATGACAATGGTCATGGAGCATTGGGCTGAAAATGTTCATGGAGTATTGTGATGACAGGGGTCATGGAGCATTGTGATTACAGGGGTCTTGGAGCATTGTGATGACAAGAGTCCCGGATCATTATGTTGTCAGGTGTCATGGAGTGTTGTGATGACAGTGGTCATGGAGCATTGTGATGATATTGGTCATGGAGCATTGTGATGAGGAGGTCATAGAGAATTGGGCTGAAAATGTTCATGGAGTATTGTGATGACAGGGGTCATGGAGCATTGTGATGACAAGGGAATGGAGCATGGTGATGACAAGGTCTTGGAGCATTGTGAGGAGATGACCATGGAGACTTGTGATGACAAATCTAATGGAGCATTCTGATGAAAAAGGGAATGGAACATTGTGATTACTGGAGTCTTCGAGCATTGTGATGACAAGGGCATGGAGCATTGTGAGGAGAAGACCATGGAACATTCTGATGACATGCGTCATGGAGCTTTGTGATGACAAGGGCATGGAGCATTGTGATTACATGGAACTTGGAGCATTGTGATGACAAGGGTCATGGAGCCTTGTGATGACAAGGCCGTGGAATATTATGATGGCAGGTGTCATGGAGCATTGTTACGACAGAGGTAACGGAGCATTGTGATGAGAAGGGCATTGAGCATTGATCTGAAATGTTTCATGGATTACTGTGATGAGAGTGGGCATGGCGGTTTGTCATGACAAGGGCACGGTACACTGTGATACATGGGTCATGGAGGATTGTAATGACAATGTCATGGAGCATTGTGATGAGAATGGCATCGAGCATTGTGACGACAAGTGTCATGGAGCTTTGTGATGACAAGGACATGGAGCAGTGTGATGAGAGGGTTCATGGAGCATTGTGATGACAATGACATGGAGCATTGTGATGCCAAGGGTCATGGAGCTTTGTGATGACAAAGGTCATGGAGCATTTTGATGACAAGTGTGTGGTGCATTGTGATGAGAAGGGCAGGGAGCATTTTGATGACAGGGTCATGCAGCAATTTGATGAAAAGTGTAATGGAACATTTTGATGCCAGGGGTTATAGAACATTGTGATGCCAGGGGTCATGGAGCTTTGGGATGAAAAGGGTAATGGAGCATTTTGATGACAGGGGTTATGGAACATTGTGATGTCAGGGGTCATGGAACATTGTGCTGATAAGGGGATGTAGCATTGTGATGACAGGGGTCATGGAACATTGTGATAACAGGGGTGAGGGAGGATTGTGATGACTAGTGATGGAACATTGTGATATCTCATGTGAGAGAGTATTTGGATGAGAAGTGCATGGAGCATTGTGATTACAAGGTTTATGGAGCATAGCGATGACAAGGTTGTGGATCATTGTGGTGAAAAGCACATGGCACAATTTGATGACAAGGGTCATGGAGCATTGTTCTGACAAAGGCATGGAGCACTTTGATGACAAGGGTCACGGAGCATTGCGGTTACAAAGGTCACAGAGCCTTGTGATGACGCGGGCATGGATTGTTGTGATGACAAACGTTATGAAGCATTGTGATGACTGTAGTCACGGAGCATTGTGATGACAGGGGTCATGGAGCATTGTGATGACAATGGCATGGAGCATTGTGATGCCAAGTGTCATGGAGGATTCTGATGACAAAGGTAATGGAGCATTGTGGTGACAATGGTTTGGAGCATTGTGATGACAAGGATCAGGGAGCATTGTGCTGACAAGTGCATGGAGCATTGTGATGACAAGGGCATGGATCATTGTGATGACAAGGGTCATGGAGCATTGGGCTAAAAATGTGCATGGAGTATTGTGATGACAGGGGTCATGGAGCATTGTGATGACAAGGGAATGGAGCATGTTGATGACAAGGTCTTGGAGCATTGTGATGAGATGACCATGGAGACTTGTGATGACAAGTCTAATGGAGCATTCTTATGAAAAGGGGCATGGAGCATTGTGATTACGGGGGTCTTGAAGCATTATGATGACAAGGGCATGGAGCATTGTGAGGCGAAGGCCATGGAATATTGTGATGACATGCGTCATGGAGCTTTGTGATGACAAGGGCATGGAGCATTGTGATTACATGGGTCTTGGAGCATTGTGCTGACAAGGGTCCTGGAGCCTTGTGATGACAAGGCCGTGGAACATTGTGATGGCAGGGGTCATGGAGCTTGTTATGACAGAGGTAATGGAGCATTGTGATGAGAAGTGCATTGAGCATTGGTCTGAAATATTTCATGGATTATTGTGATGAGAGTGGGCATGGCGCATTGTGATGACAAGGGCACGGTACACTGTGATACATGGGTCATGGAGGATTGTAATGACAAGGGCATGGAGCATTGTGATGAGAAGGGCATCGAGCATTGTGATGACAAGTGCCATGGAGCTTTGTGATGACAAGGGCATGGAGCAATGTGATGCGAGGGTTCATGGAGCATTGTGATGACAATGACATGGAGCATTGTGATGCCAAGGGTCATGGAGCTTTGTGATGACAAAGGTCATGCAGTATTGTGAAGATAGGTGTCAGGGAGCATTGTGATGACATATGTAATGGCCCATTGTGATGGCAATGTCATGGAGCATTGTGATGCCAAGTGTCATGGAGGATTCTGATGACAAAGGTAATGGAGCATTGTGAATGACAATGGCTTGGAGCATTGTGATGACAAGGGTCAGGGAGCATTGTTCTGACAAGTGCATGGAGCATTGTGATGACAAGGGTCATGGAGCTTTCTGATGACAAGCTTGTGGAATATTTTGATGACAATGGCATGGAGCATTGGGATGAAAACGGCATGGGGCTTTGTGATGAAAAAGGCGTGTAGCCTTTTGGTGACAGGTTTCAAGGAGCATGCTGACGACAAGTGTCAGGGAGCATTGTGATGACAAGTGTATTGAGAATTGTGATGACAATGGTCATGGAACATTGTGATGAAAAGGGCATGGAGTATTGTGATGACAGGCATCATGGAGCGTTGTGAGGACAAGTGTTATGGAACATGGTGATCACAAGGGTTTTGAGCATTGTGATGACAGAGGTCATGGATCATTTTGATTTCAAGGAGCATGGAGCATTTTGATGACAAGGGCATGCAGCAATGTGATCCCAAGGTTCATGGGAAATTGTGATGACAACAGTAATGGAGTATTGTGATGACAAGCGCCTAGCGCATTGTAATGACAAGGCCATTTAGCATTTTGCTGACAAAGGAATGGAGCATTGTGATGACAGGTGTCATGGAGCACTGTGGTGACAAGAGTCCCGGATCATTATGTTGTCAGGTGTCATGGAGTGTTGTGATGACAGTGGTCATGGAGCATTGTGATGATATTGGTCATGGAGCATTGTGATGAGAAGGTCATAGAGAATTGGGCTGAAAATGTTCATGGAGTATTGTGATGACAGGGGTCATGGAGCATTGTGATGACAAGGGAATGGAGCATGGTGATGACAAGGTCTTGGAGCATTGTGAGGAGATGACCATGGAGACTTGTGATGACAAATCTAATGGAGCATTCTGATGAAAAAGGGAATGGAACATTGTGATTACTGGAGTCTTCGAGCATTGTGATGACAAGGGCATGCAGCATTTTGAGAAGACCATGGAACATTCTGATGACATGCGTCATGGAGCTTTGTGATGACAAGGGCATGGAGCATTGTGATTACATGGAACTTGGAGCATTGTGATGACAAGGGTCATGGAGCCTTGTGATGACAAGGCCGTGGAATATTATGATGGCAGGTGTCATGGAGCATTGTTACGACAGAGGTAACGGAGCATTGTGATGAGAAGGGCATTGAGCATTGATCTGAAATGTTTCATGGATTACTCTGATGAGAGTGGGCATGGCGGTTTGTCATGACGAGGGAACGGTACACTGTGATACATGGGTCATGGAGGATTGTAATGACAAGAGCATGGAGCATTGTGATGAGAATGGCATCGAGCATTGTGATGACAAGTGTCATGGAGCTATGTGATGACAAGGACATGGAGCAGTGTGATGAGAGGGTTCATGGAGCATTGTGATGACAATGACATGGAGCATTGTGATGCCAAGGGTCATGGAGCTTTGTGATGACAAATGTCATGGAGCATTTTGATGACAAGTGTGTGGTGCATTGTGATGAGAAGGGCAGGGAGCATTTTGATGACAGGGTCATGCAGCAATTTGATGAAAAGTGTAATGGAACATTTTGATGCCAGGGATTATAGAACATTGTGATGCCAGGGGTCATGGAGCTTTGGGATGAAAAGGGTCATGGAGCATTTTGATGACAGGGGTTATGGAACATTGTGAGGTCAGGGGTCATGGAACATTGTGCTGATAAGGGGATGTAGCATTGTGATGACAGGGGTCATGGAACATTGTGATAACAGGGGTGAGGGAGGATTGTGATGACTAGTGATGGAACATTGTGATATCTCATGTGAGAGAGTATTTGGATGAGAAGTGCATGGAGCATTGTGATTACAAGGTTTATGGAGCATAGCGATGACAAGGTTGTGGATCATTGTGGTGAAAAGCGCATGGCACAATTTGATGACAAGGGTCATGGAGCATTGTTCTGACAAAGGCATGGAGCATTGTGATGACAAGGGTCACGGAGCATTGTGGTTACAAAGGTCACAGAGCCTTGTGATGACGCGGGCATGGATTGTTGTGATGACAAACGTTATGAAGCATTGTGATGACTGTAGTCACGGAGCATTGTGATGACAGGGGTCATGGAGCATTGTGATGACAAGGGAATGGAGCATGTTGATGACAAGGTCTTGGAGCATTGTGATGAGATGACCATGGAGACTTGTGATGACAAGTCTAATGGAGCATTCTTATGAAAAGGGGCATGGAGCATTGTGATTACGGGGGTCTTGAAGCATTGTGATGACAAGGGCATGGAGCATTGTGAGGCGAAGGCCATGGAACATTGTGATGACATGCGTCATGGAGCTTTGTGATGACAAGGGCATGGAGCATTGTGATTACATGGGTCTTGGAGCATTGTGCTGACAAGGGTCCTGGAGCCTTGTGATGACAAGGCCGTGGAACATTGTGATGGCAGGGGTCATGGAGCTTGTTATGACAGAGGTAATGGAGCATTGTGATGAGAAGTGCATTGAGCATTGGTCTGAAATATTTCATGGATTATTGTGATGAGAGTGGGCATGGCGCATTGTGATGACAAGGGCACGGTACACTGTGATACATGGGTCATGGAGGATTGTAATGACAAGGGCATGGAGCATTGTGATGAGAAGGGCATCGAGCATTGTGATGACAAGTGCCATGGAGCTTTGTGATGACAAGGGCATGGAGCAATGTGATGAGAGGGTTCATGGAGCATTGTGATGACAATGACATGGAGCACTGTGATGCCAAGGGTCATGGAGCTTTGTGATGACAAAGGTCATGCAGTATTGTGAAGATAGGTGTCAGGGAGCATTGTGATGACATATGTAATGGCCCATTGTGATGGCAATGTCATGGAGCATTGTGATGCCAAGTGTCATGGAGGATTCTGATGACAAAGGTAATGGAGCATTGTGAATGACAATGGCTTGGAGCATTGTGATGACAAGGGTCAGGGAGCATTGTTCTGACAAGTGCATGGAGCATTGTGATGACAAGGGTCATGGAGCTTTCTGATGACAAGCTTGTGGAATATTTTGATGACAATGGCATGGAGCATTGGGATGAAAACGGCATGGGGCTTTGTGATGAAAAAGGCGTGTAGCCTTTTGGTGACAGGTTTCAAGGAGCATGCTGACGACAAGTGTCAGGGAGCATTGTGATGACAAGTGTATTGAGAATTGTGATGACAATGGTCATGGAACATTGTGATGAAAAGGGCATGGAGTATTGTGATGACAGGCATCATGGAGCGTTGTGAGGACAAGTGTTATGGAACATTGTGATCACAAGGGTTTTGAGCATTGTGATGACAGAGGTCATGGATCATTTTGATTTCAAGGAGCATGGAGCATTTTGATGACAAGGGCATGCAGCAATGTGATCCCAAGGTTCATGGGAAATTGTGATGACAACAGTAATGGAGTATTGTGATGACAAGCGCCTAGCGCATTGTAATGACAAGGCCATTTAGCATTTTGCTGACAAAGGAATGGAGCATTGTGATGACAGGTGTCATGGAGCACTGTGGTGACAAGAGTCCCGGATCATTATGTTGTCAGGTGTCATGGAGTGTTGTGATGACAGTGGTCATGGAGCATTGTGATGATATTGGTCATGGAGCATTGTGATGAGAAGGTCATAGAGAATTGGGCTGAAAATGTTCATGGAGTATTGTGATGACAGGGGTCATGGAGCATTGTGATGACAAGGGAATGGAGCATGGTGATGACAAGGTCTTGGAGCATTGTGAGGAGATGACCATGGAGACTTGTGATGACAAATCTAATGGAGCATTCTGATGAAAAAGGGAATGGAACATTGTGATTACTGGAGTCTTCGAGCATTGTGATGACAAGGGCATGGAGCATTTTGAGAAGACCATGGAACATTCTGATGACATGCGTCATGGAGCTTTGTGATGACAAGGGCATGGAGCATTGTGATTACATGGAACTTGGAGCATTGTGATGACAAGGGTCATGGAGCCTTGTGATGACAAGGCCGTGGAATATTATGATGGCAGGTGTCATGGAGCATTGTTACGACAGAGGTAACGGAGCATTGTGATGAGAAGGGCATTGAGCATTGATCTGAAATATTTCATGGATTACTGTGATGAGAGTGGGCATGGCGGTTTGTCATGACAAGGGCACGGTACACTGTGATACATGGGTCATGGAGGATTGTAATGACAATGTCATGGAGCATTGTGATGAGAATGGCATTGAGCATTGTGATGACAAGTGTCATGGAGCTTTTTGATGACAAGGACATGGAGCAGTGTGATGAGAGGGTTCATGGAGCATTGTGATGACAATGACATGGAGCATTGTGATGCCAAGGGTCATGGAGCTTTGTGATGACAAAGGTCATGGAGCATTTTGATGACAAGTGTGTGGTGCATTGTGATGAGAAGGGCAGGGAGCATTTTGATGACAGGGTCATGCAGCAATTTGATGAAAAGTGTAATGGAACATTTTGATGCCAGGGGTTATAGAACATTGTGATGCCAGGGGTCATGGAGCTTTGGGATGAAAAGGGTCATGGAGCATTTTGATGACAGGGGTTATGGAACATTGTGATGTCAGGGGTCATGGAACATTGTGCTGATAAGGGGATGTAGCACTGTGATGACAGGGGTCATGGAACATTGTGATAACAGGGGTGAGGGAGGATTGTGATGACTAGTGATGGAACATTGTGATATCTCATGTGAGAGAGTATTTGGATGAGAAGTGCATGGAGCATTGTGATTACAAGGTTTATGGAGCATAGCGATGACAAGGTTGTGGATCATTGTGGTGAAAAGCGCATGGCACAATTTGATGACAAGGGTCATGGAGCATTGTTCTGACAAAGGCATGGAGCATTGTGATGACAAGGGTCACGGAGCATTGTGGTTACAAAGGTCACAGAGCCTTGTGATGATGCGGGCATGGATTGTTGTGATGACAAACGTTATGAAGCATTGTGATGACTGTAGTCACGGAGCATTGTGATGACAGGGGTCATGGAGCATTGTGATGACAATGGCATGGAGCATTGTGATGCCAAGTGTCATGGAGGATTCTGATGACAAAGGTAATGGAGCATTGTGGTGACAATGGTTTGGAGCATTGTGATGACAAGGATCAGGGAGCATTGTGCTGACAAGTGCATGGAGCTTTGTGATGACAAGGGCATGGATCATTGTGATGACAAGGGTCATGGAGCATTGGGCTAAAAATGTGCATGGAGTATTGTGATGACAGGGGTCATGGAGCATTGTGATGACAAGGGAATGGAGCATGTTGATGACAAGGTCTTGGAGCATTGTGATGAGATGACCATGGAGACTTGTGATGACAAGTCTAATGGAGCATTCTTATGAAAAGGGGCATGGAGCATTGTGATTACGGGGGTCTTGAAGCATTGTGATGACAAGGGCATGGAGCATTGTGAGGCGAAGGCCATGGAACATTGTGATGACATGCGTCATGGAGCTTTGTGATGACAAGGGCATGGAGCATTGTGATTACATGGGTCTTGGAGCATTGTGCTGACAAGGGTCCTGGAGCCTTGTGATGACAAGGCCGTGGAACATTGTGATGGCAGGGGTCATGGAGCTTGTTATGACAGAGGTAATGGAGCATTGTGATGAGAAGTGCATTGAGCATTGGTCTGAAATATTTCATGGATTATTGTGATGAGAGTGGGCATGGCGCATTGTGATGACAAGGGCACGGTACACTGTGATACATGGGTCATGGAGGATTGTAATGACAAGGGCATGGAGCATTGTGATGAGAAGGGCATCGAGCATTGTGATGACAAGTGCCATGGAGCTTTGTGATGACAAGGGCATGGAGCAATGTGATGAGAGGGTTCATGGAGCATTGTGATGACAATGACATGGTGCATTGTGATGCCAAGGGTCATGGAGCTTTGTGATGACAAAGGTCATGCAGTATTGTGAAGATAGGTGTCAGGGAGCATTGTGATGACATATGTAATGGCCCATTGTGATGGCAATGTCATGGAGCATTGTGATGCCAAGTGTCATGGAGGATTCTGATGACAAAGGTAATGGAGCATTGTGAATGACAATGGCTTGGAGCATTGTGATGACAAGGGTCAGGGAGCATTGTTCTGACAAGTGCATGGAGCATTGTGATGACAAGGGTCATGGAGCTTTCTGATGACAAGCTTGTGGAATATTTTGATGACAATGGCATGGAGCATTGGGATGAAAACGGCATGGGGCTTTGTGATGAAAAAGGCGTGTAGCCTTTTGGTGACAGGTTTCAAGGAGCATGCTGAAGACAAGTGTCAGGGAGCATTGTGATGACAAGTGTATTGAGAATTGTGATGACAATGGTCATGGAACATTGTGATGAAAAGGGCATGGAGTATTGTGATGACAGGCATCATGGAGCGTTGTGAGGACAAGTGTTATGGAACATTGTGATCACAAGGGTTTTGAGCATTGTGATGACAGAGGTCATGGATCATTTTGATTTCAAGGAGCATGGAGCATTTTGATGACAAGGGCATGCAGCAATGTGATCCCAAGGTTCATGGGAAATTGTGATGACAACAGTAATGGAGTATTGTGATGACAAGGGCCTAGCGCATTGTAATGACAAGGCCATTTAGCATTTTGCTGACAAAGGAATGGAGCATTGTGATGACAGGTGTCATGGAGCACTGTGGTGACAAGAGTCCCGGATCATTATGTTGTCAGGTGTCATGGAGTGTTGTGATGACAGTGGTCATGGAGCATTGTGATGACAGGTGTCATGGAGCACTGTGATGACAAGCGTCATGGAGCATTGTGAATACATGTGTCATAGAACATTGGGATAACATGGGCATGGATCATTGTGATGACAAGGGTCATGGAGCATTGGGCTGAAAATGTTCATGGAGTATTGTGATGACAGGGGTCATGGTGCATTGTGATTACAGGGGTCTTGGAGCATTGTGATGACAAGAGTCCCGGATCATTGTGTTGTCAGGTGTCATGGAGTGTTGTGATGACAGTGGTCATGGAGCATTGTGATGATATTGGTCATGGAGCATTGTGATGAGAAGGTCATAGAGAATTGGGCTGAAAATGTTCATGGAGTATTGTGATTACAGGGGTCATGGAGCATTGTGATGACAAGGGAATGGAGCATGGTGATGACAAGGTCTTGGAGCATTGTGAGGAGATGACCATGGAGACTTGTGATGACAAATCTAATGGAGCATTCTGATGAAAAAGGGAATGGAACATTGTGATTACTGGAGTCTTCGAGCATTGTGATGACAAGGGCATGGAGCATAGTGAGGAGAAAACCATGGAACATTCTGATGACATGCGTCATGGAGCTTTGTGATGACAAGGGCATGGGGCATTGTGATTACATGGATCTTGGAGCATTGTGCTGACAAGGGTCATGGAGCCTTGTGATGACAAGTCCGTGGAATATTATGATGGCAGGTGTCATGGAGCATTGTTACGACAGAGGTAACGGAGCATTGTGATGAGAAGGGTATTGAGCATTGATCTGAAATGTTTCATGGATTACTGTGATGAGAGTGGGCATGGCGGTTTGTCATGACAAGGGCACGGTACACTGTGATACATGGGTCATTGAGGATTGCAATGACAAGGGCATCGAGCATTGTGATGACAAGTGCCATGGAGCTTTGTGATGACAAGGGCATGGAGCAATGTGATGAGAGGGTTCATGGAGCATTGTGATGACAATGACATGGAGCATTGTGATGCCAAGGGTCATGGAGCTTTGTGATGACAAAGGTCATGCAGTATTGTGAAGATAGGTGTCAGGGAGCATTGTGATGACATATGTAATGGCCCATTGTGATGGCAATGTCATGGAGCATTGTGATGCCAAGTGTCATGGAGGATTCTGATGACAAAGGTAATGGAGCATTGTGAATGACAATGGCTTGGAGCATTGTGATGACAAGGGTCAGGGAGCATTGTTCTGACAAGTGCATGGAGCATTGTGATGACAAGGGTCATGGAGCTTTCTGATGACAAGCTTGTGGAATATTTTGATGACAATGACATGGAGCATTGGGATGAAAACGGCATGGGGCTTTGTGATGAAAAAGGCGTGTAGCCTTTTGGTGACAGGTTTCAAGGAGCATGCTGACGACAAGTGTCAGGGAGCATTGTGATGACCAGTGTATTGAGAATTGTGATGACAATGGTCATGGAACATTGTGATGAAAAGGGCATGGAGTATTGTGATGACAGGCATCATGGAGCGTTGTGAGGACAAGTGTTATGGAACATTGTGATCACAAGGGTTTTGAGCATTGTGATGAGAGAGGTCATGGATCATTTTGATTTCAAGGAGCATGGAGCATTGTGATGACAAGGGCATGAAGCAATGTGATCCCAAGGTTCATGGGAAATTGTGATGACAACAGTAATGGAGTATTGTGATGACAAGCGCCTAGCGCATTGTAATGACAAGGCCATTTAGCATTTTGCTGACAAAGGAATGGAGCATTGTGATGACAGTTGTCATGGAGCACTGTGGTGACAAGCGTCACAGAGCCTTGTGAAAACAAGTGTCATGGAACATTGGGATGACAAGGGCATGGATCATTGTGATGACAATGGTCATGGAGCATTGGGCTGAAAATGTTCATGGAGTATTGTGATGACAGGGGTCATGGAGCATTGTGATTACAGGGGTCTTGGAGCATTGTGATGACAAGAGTCCCGGATCATTATGTTGTCAGGTGTCATGGAGTGTTGTGATGACAGTGGTCATGGAGCATTGTGATGATATTGGTCATGGAGCATTGTGATGAGAAGGTCATAGAGAATTGGGCTGAAAATGTTCATGGAGTATTGTGATGACAGGGGTCATGGAGCATTGTGATGACAAGGGAATGGAGCATGGTGATGACAAGGTCTTGGAGCATTGTGAGGAGATGACCATGGAGACTTGTGATGACAAATCTAATGGAGCATTCTGATGAAAAAGGGAATGGAACATTGTGATTACTGGAGTCTTCGAGCATTGTGATGACAAGGGCATGGAGCATTTTGAGAAGACCAAGGAACATTCTGATGACATGCGTCATGGAGCTTTGTGATGACAAGGGCATGGAGCATTGTGATTACATGGATCTTGGAGCATTGTGATGACAAGGGTCATGGAGCCTTGTGATGACAAGGCCGTGGAATATTATGATGGCAGGTGTCATGGAGCATTGTTACGACAGAGGTAACGGAGCATTGTGATGAGAAGGGCATTGAGCATTGATCTGAAATGTTTCATGGATTACTGTGATGAGAGTGGGCATGGCGGTTTGTCATGACAAGGGCACGGTACACTGTGATACATGGGTCATTGAGGATTGCAATGACAAGGTCATGGAGCATTGTGATCAGAATGGCATCGAGCATTGTGATGACAAGTGTCATGGAGCTTTGTGATGACAAGGACATGGAGCAGTGTGATGAGAGGGTTCATGGAGCATTGTGATGACAATGACATGGAGCATTGTGATGCCAAGGGTCATGGAGCTTTGTGATGACAAAGGTCATGGAGCATTTTGATGACAAGTGTGTGGTGCATTGTGATGAGAAGGGCAGGGAGCATTTTGATGACAGGGTCATGCAGCAATTTGATGAAAAGTGTAATGGAACATTTTGATGCCAGGGGTTATAGAACATTGTGATGCCAGGGGTCATGGAGCTTTGGGATGAAAAGGGTCATGGAGCATTTTGATGACAGGGGTTATGGAACATTGTGATGTCAGGGGTCATGGAACATTGTGCTGATAAGGGGATGTAGCATTGTGATGACAGGGGTCATGGAACATTGTGATAACAGGGGTGAGGGAGGATTGTGATGACTAGTGATGGAACATTGTGATATCTCATGTGAGAGAGTATTTGGATGAGAAGTGCATGGAGCATTGTGATTACAAGGTTTATGGAGCATAGCGATGACAAGGTTGTGGATCATTGTGGTGAAAAGCGCATGGCACAATTTGATGACAAGGGTCATGGAGCATTGTTCTGACAAAGGCATGGAGCATTGTGATGACAAGGGTCACGGAGCATTGTGGTTACAAAGGTCACAGAGCCTTGTGATGACGCGGGCATGGATTGTTGCGATGACAAACGTTATGAAGCATTGTGATGACTGTAGTCACGGAGCATTGTGATGACAGGGGTCATGGAGCATTGTGATGACAATGGCATGGAGCATTGTGATGCCAAGTGTCATGGAGGATTCTGATGACAAAGGTAATGGAGCATTGTGGTGACAATGGTTTGGAGCATTGTGATGACAAGGATCAGGGAGCATTGTGCTGACAAGTGCATGGAGCTTTGTGATGACAAGGGCATGGATCATTGTGATGACAAGGGTCATGGAGCATTGGGCTAAAAATTTGCATGGAGTATTGTGATGACAGGGGTCATGGAGCATTGTGATGACAAGGGAATGGAGCATGTTGATGACAAGGTCTTGGAGCATTGTGATGAGATGACCATGGAGACTTGTGATGACAAGTCTAATGGAGCATTCTTATGAAAAGGGGCATGGAGCATTGTGATTACGGGGGTCTTGAAGCATTGTGATGACAAGGGCATGGAGCATTGTGAGGCGAAGGCCATGGAACATTGTGATGACATGCGTCATGGAGCTTTGTGATGACAAGGGCATGGAGCATTGTGATTACATGGGTCTTGGAGCATTGTGCTGACAAGGGTCCTGGAGCCTTGTGATGACAAGGCCGTGGAACATTGTGATGGCAGGGGTCATGGAGCTTGTTATGACAGAGGTAATGGAGCATTGTGATGAGAAGTGCATTGAGCATTGGTCTGAAATATTTCATGGATTATTGTGATGAGAGTGGGCATGGCGCATTGTGATGACAAGGGCACGGTACACTGTGATACATGGGTCATGGAGGATTGTAATGACAAGGGCATGGAGCATTGTGATGAGAAGGGCATCGAGCATTGTGATGACAAGTGCCATGGAGCTTTGTGATGACAAGGGCATGGAGCAATGTGATGAGAGGGTTCATGGAGCATTGTGATGACAATGACATGGAGCATTGTGATGCCAAGGGTCATGGAGCTTTGTGATGACAAAGGTCATGCAGTATTGTGAAGATAGGTGTCAGGGAGCATTGTGATGACATATGTAATGGCCCATTGTGATGGCAATGTCATGGAGCATTGTGATGCCAAGTGTCATGGAGGATTCTGATGACAAAGGTAATGGAGCATTGTGAATGACAATGGCTTGGAGCATTGTGATGACAAGGGTCAGGGAGCATTGTTCTGACAAGTGCATGGAGCATTGTGATGACAAGGGTCATGGAGCTTTCTGATGACAAGCTTGTGGAATATTTTGATGACAATGACATGGAGCATTGGGAAGAAAACGGCATGGGGCTTTGTGATGAAAAAGGCGTGTAGCCTTTTGGTGACAGGTTTCAAGGAGCATGCTGACGACAAGTGTCAGGGAGCATTGTGATGACCAGTGTATTGAGAATTGTGATGACAATGGTCATGGAACATTGTGATGAAAAGGGCATGGAGTATTGTGATGACAGGCATCATGGAGCGTTGTGAGGACAAGTTTTATGGAACATTGTGATCACAAGGGTTTTGAGCATTGTGATGAGAGAGGTCATGGATCATTTTGATTTCAAGGAGCATGGAGCATTGTGATGACAAGGGCATGAAGCAATGTGATCCCAAGGTTCATGGGAAATTGTGATGACAACAGTAATGGAGTATTGTGATGACAAGCGCCTAGCGCATTGTAATGACAAGGCCATTTAGCATTTTGCTGACAAAGGAATGGAGCATTGTGATGACAGTTGTCATGGAGCACTGTGGTGACAAGCGTCACAGAGCCTTGTGAAAACAAGTGTCATGGAACATTGGGATGACAAGGGCATGGATCATTGTGATGACAATGGTCATGGAGCATTGGGCTGAAAATGTTCATGGAGTATTGTGATGACAGGGGTCATGGAGCATTGTGATTACAGGGGTCTTGGAGCATTGTGATGACAAGAGTCCCGGATCATTATGTTGTCAGGTGTCATGGAGTGTTGTGATGACAGTGGTCATGGAGCATTGTGATGATATTGGTCATGGAGCATTGTGATGAGAAGGTCATAGAGAATTGGGCTGAAAATGTTCATGGAGTATTGTGATGACAGGGGTCATGGAGCATTGTGATGACAAGGGAATGGAGCATGGTGATGACAAGGTCTTGGAGCATTGTGAGGAGATGACCATGGAGACTTGTGATGACAAATCTAATGGAGCATTCTGATGAAAAAGGGAATGGAACATTGTGATTACTGGAGTCTTCGAGCATTGTGATGACAAGGGCATGGAGCATTTTGAGAAGACCAAGGAACATTCTGATGACATGCGTCATGGAGCTTTGTGATGACAAGGGCATGGAGCATTGTGATTACATGGATCTTGGAGCATTGTGATGACAAGGGTCATGGAGCCTTGTGATGACAAGGCCGTGGAATATTATGATGGCAGGTGTCATGGAGCATTGTTACGACAGAGGTAACGGAGCATTGTGATGAGAAGGGCATTGAGCATTGATCTGAAATGTTTCATGGATTACTGTGATGAGAGTGGGCATGGCGGTTTGTCATGACAAGGGCACGGTACACTGTGATACATGGGTCATGGAGGATTATAATGACAAGGTCATGGAGCATTGTGATGAGAATGGCATCGAGCATTGTGATGACAAGTGTCATGGAGCTTTGTGATGACAAGGACATGGAGCAATGTGATGAGAGGGTTCATGGAGCATTGTGATGACAAAGACTTGGAGCATTGTGATGCCAAGGGTCATGGAGCATTGGGCTGAAAATGTGCATGGAGGATTGTGATGACAGGGGTCATGGAGCATTGTGATGACAAGGGAATGGAGCATGTTGATGACAAGGTCTTGGAGCATTGTGATGAGATGACCATGGAGACTTGTGATGACAAGTCTAATGGAGCATTCTTATGAAAAGGGGCATGGAGCATTGTGATTACGGGGGTCTTGAAGCATTGTGATGACAAGGGCATGGAGCATTGTGAGGCGAAGGCCATGGAACATTGTGATGACATGCGTCATGGAGCTTTGTGATGACAAGGGCATGGAGCATTGTGATTACATGGGTCTTGGAGCATTGTGCTGACAAGGGTCCTGGAGCCTTGTGATGACAAGGCCGTGGAACATTGTGATGGCAGGGGTCATGGAGCTTGTTATAACAGAGGTAATGGAGCATTGTGATGAGAAGTGCATTGAGCATTGGTCTGAAATATTTCATGGATTATTGTGATGAGAGTGGGCATGGCACATTGTGATGACAAGGGCACGGTACACTGTGATACATGGGTCATGGAGGATTGTAATGACAAGGGCATGGAGCATTGTGATGAGAAGGGCATCGAGCATTGTGATGACAAGTGCCATGGAGCTTTGTGATGACAAGGGCATGGAGCAATGTGATGCGAGGGTTCATGGAGCATTGTGATGACAATGACATGGAGCATTGTGATGCCAAGGGTCATGGAGCTTTGTGATGACAAAGGTCATGCAGTATTGTGAAGATAGGTGTCAGGGAGCATTGTGATGACATATGTAATGGCCCATTGTGATGGCAATGTCATGGAGCATTGTGATGCCAAGTGTCATGGAGGATTCTGATGACAAAGGTAATGGAGCATTGTGAATGGCAATGGCTTGGAGCATTGTGATGACAAGGGTCAGGGAGCATTGTTCTGACAAGTGCATGGAGCATTGTGATGACAAGGGTCATGGAGCTTTCTGATGACAAGCTTGTGGAATATTTTGATGACAATGGCATGGAGCATTGGGATGAAAACAGCATGGGGCTTTGTGATGAAAAAGGCGTGTAGCCTTTTGGTGACAGGTTTCAAGGAGCATGCTGACGACAAGTGTCAGGGAGCATTGTGATGACAAGTGTATTGAGAATTGTGATGACAATGGTCATGGAACATTGTGATGAAAAGGGCATGGAGTATTGTGATGACAGGCATCATGGAGCGTTGTGAGGACAAGTGTTATGGAACATTGTGATCACAAGGGTTTTGAGCATTGTGATGACAGAGGTCATGGATCATTTTGATTTCAAGGAGCATGGAGCATTTTGATGACAAGGGCATGCAGCAATGTGATCCCAAGGTTCATGGGAAATTGTGATGACAACAGTAATGGAGTATTGTGATGACAAGCGCCTAGCGCATTGTAATGACAAGGCCATTTAGCATTTTGCTGACAAAGGAATGGAGCATTGTGATGACAGGTGTCATGGAGCACTGTGGTGACAAGAGTCCCGGATCATTATGTTGTCAGGTGTCATGGAGTGTTGTGATGACAGTGGTCATGGAGCATTGTGATGATATTGGTCATGGAGCATTGTGATGAGAAGGTCATAGAGAATTGGGCTGAAAATGTTCATGGAGTATTGTGATGACAGGGGTCATGGAGCATTGTGATGACAAGGGAATGGAGCATGGTGATGACAAGGTCTTGGAGCATTGTGAGGAGATGACCATGGAGACTTGTGATGACAAATCTAATGGAGCATTCTGATGAAAAAGGGAATGGAACATTGTGATTACTGGAGTCTTCGAGCATTGTGATGACAAGGGCATGGAGCATTTTGAGAAGACCATGGAACATTCTGATGACATACGTCATGGAGCTTTGTGATGACAAGGGCATGGAGCATTGTGATTACATGGAACTTGGAGCATTGTGATGGCAAGGGTCATGGAGCCTTGTGATGACAAGGCCGTGGAATATTATGATGGCAGGTGTCATGGAGCATTGTTACGACAGAGGTAACGGAGCATTGTGATGAGAAGGGCATTGAGCATTGATCTGAAATGTTTCATGGATTACTGTGATGAGAGTGGGCATGGCGGTTTGTCATGACAAGGGCACGGTACACTGTGATACATGGGTCATGGAGGATTGTAATGACAATGTCATGGAGCATTGTGATGAGAATGGCATCGAGCATTGTGATGACAAGTGTCATGGAGCTTTGTGATGACAAGGACATGGAGCAGTGTGATGAGAGGGTTCATGGAGCATTGTGATGACAATGACATGGAGCATTGTGATGCCAAGGGTCATGGAGCTTTGTGATGACAAAGGTCATGGAGCATTTTGATGACAAGTGTGTGGTGCATTGTGATGAGAAGGGCAGGGAGCATTTTGATGACAGGGTCATGCAGCAATTTGATGAAAAGTGTAATGGAACATTTTGATGCCAGGGGTTATAGAACATTGTGATGCCAGGGGTCATGGAGCTTTGGGATGAAAAGGGTCATGGAGCATTTTGATGACAGGGGTTATGGAACATTGTGATGTCAGGGGTCATGGAACATTGTGCTGATAAGGGGATGTAGCATTGTGATGACAGGGGTCATGGAACATTGTGATAACAGGGGTGAGGGAGGATTGTGATGACTAGTGATGGAACATTGTGATATCTCATGTGAGAGAGTATTTGGATGAGAAGTGCATGGAGCATTGTGATTACAAGGTTTATGGAGCATAGCGATGACAAGGTTGTGGATCATTGTGGTGAAAAGCGCATGGCACAATTTGATGACAAGGGTCATGGAGCATTGTTCTGACAAAGGCATGGAGCATTGTGATGACAAGGGTCACGGAGCATTGTGGTTACAAAGGTCACAGAGCCTTGTGATGACGCGGGCATGGATTGTTGTGATGACAAACGTTATGAAGCATTGTGATGACTGTAGTCACGGAGCATTGTGATGACAGGGGTCATGGAGCATTGTGATGACAATGGCATGGAGCATTGTGATGCCAAGTGTCATGGAGGATTCTGATGACAAAGGTAATGGAGCATTGTGGTGACAATGGTTTGGAGCATTGTGATGACAAGGATCAGGGAGCATTGTGCTGACAAGTGCATGGAGCTTTGTGATGACAAGGGCATGGATCATTGTGATGACAAGGGTCATGGAGCATTGGGCTAAAAATGTGCATGGAGTATTGTGATGACAGGGGTCATGGAGCATTGTGATGACAAGGGAATGGAGCATGTTGATGACAAGGTCTTGGAGCATTGTGATGAGATGACCATGGAGACTTGTGATGACAAGTCTAATGGAGCATTCTTATGAAAAGGGGCATGGAGCATTGTGATTACGGGGGTCTTGAAGCATTGTGATGACAAGGGCATGGAGCATTGTGAGGCGAAGGCCATGGAACATTGTGATGACATGCGTCATGGAGCTTTGTGATGACAAGGGCATGGAGCATTGTGATTACATGGGTCTTGGAGCATTGTGCTGACAAGGGTCCTGGAGCCTTGTGATGACAAGGCCGTGGAACATTGTGATGGCAGGGGTCATGGAGCTTGTTATGACAGAGGTAATGGAGCATTGTGATGAGAAGTGCATTGAGCATTGGTCTGAAATATTTCATGGATTATTGTGATGAGAGTGGGCATGGCGCATTGTGATGACAAGGGCACGGTACACTGTGATACATGGGTCATGGAGGATTGTAATGACAAGGGCATGGAGCATTGTGATGAGAAGGGCATCGAGCATTGTGATGACAAGTGCCATGGAGCTTTGTGATGACAAGGGCATGGAGCAATGTGATGAGAGGGTTCATGGAGCATTGTGATGACAATGACATGGAGCATTGTGATGCCAAGGGTCATGGAGCTTTGTGATGACAAAGGTCATGCAGTATTGTGAAGATAGGTGTCAGGGAGCATTGTGATGACATATGTAATGGCCCATTGTGATGGCAATGTCATGGAGCATTGTGATGCCAAGTGTCATGGAGGATTCTGATGACAAAGGTAATGGAGCATTGTGAATGACAATGGCTTGGAGCATTGTGATGACAAGGGTCAGGGAGCATTGTTCTGACAAGTGCATGGAGCATTGTGATGACAAGGGTCATGGAGCTTTCTGATGACAAGCTTGTGGAATATTTTGATGACAATGGCATGGAGCATTGGGATGAAAACGGCATGGGGCTTTGTGATGAAAAAGGCGTGTAGCCTTTTGGTGACAGGTTTCAAGGAGCATGCTGAAGACAAGTGTCAGGGAGCATTGTGATGACAAGTGTATTGAGAATTGTGATGACAATGGTCATGGAACATTGTGATGAAAAGGGCATGGAGTATTGTGATGACAGGCATCATGGAGCGTTGTGAGGACAAGTGTTATGGAACATTGTGATCACAAGGGTTTTGAGCATTGTGATGACAGAGGTCATGGATCATTTTGATTTCAAGGAGCATGGAGCATTTTGATGACAAGGGCATGCAGCAATGTGATCCCAAGGTTCATGGGAAATTGTGATGACAACAGTAATGGAGTATTGTGATGACAAGCGCCTAGCGCATTGTAATGACAAGGCCATTTAGCATTTTGCTGACAAAGGAATGGAGCATTGTGATGACAGTTGTCATGGAGCACTGTGGTGACAAGCGTCACAGAGCCTTGTGAAAACAAGTGTCATGGAACATTGGGATGACAAGGGCATGGATCATTGTGATGACAATGGTCATGGAGCATTGGGCTGAAAATGTTCATGGAGTATTGTGATGACAGGGGTCATGGAGCATTGTGATTACAGGGGTCTTGGAGCATTGTGATGACAAGAGTCCCGGATCATTATGTTGTCAGGTGTCATGGAGTGTTGTGATGACAGTGGTCATGGAGCATTGTGATGATATTGGTCATGGAGCATTGTGATGAGAAGGTCATAGAGAATTGGGCTGAAAATATTCATGGAGTATTGTGATGACAGGGGTCATGGAGCATTGTGATGACAAGGGAATGGAGCATGGTGATGACAAGGTCTTGGAGCATTGTGAGGAGATGACCATGGAGACTTGTGATGACAAATCTAATGGAGCATTCTGATGAAAAAGGGAATGGAACATTGTGATTACTGGAGTCTTCGAGCATTGTGATGACAAGGGCATGGAGCATTTTGAGAAGACCAAGGAACATTCTGATGACATGTGTCATGGAGCTTTGTGATGACAAGGGCATGGAGCATTGTGATTACATGGATCTTGGAGCATTGTGATGACAAGGGTCATGGAGCCTTGTGATGACAAGGCCGTGGAATATTATGATGGCAGGTGTCATGGAGCATTGTTACGACAGAGGTAACGGAGCATTGTGATGAGAAGGGCATTGAGCATTGATCTGAAATGTTTCATGGATTACTGTGATGAGAGTGGGCATGGCGGTTTGTCATGACAAGGGCACGGTACACTGTGATACATGGGTCATGGAGGATTATAATGACAAGGTCATGGAGCATTGTGATGAGAATGGCATCGAGCATTGTGATGACAAGTGTCATGGAGCTTTGTGATGACAAGGACATGGAGCAATGTGATGAGAGGGTTCATGGAGCATTGTGATGACAAAGACATGGAGCATTGTGATGCAAAGGGTCATGGAGCATTGGGCTGAAAATGTGCATGGAGTATTGTGATGACAGGGGTCATGGAGCATTGTGATGACAAGGGAATGGAGCATGTTGATGACAAGGTCTTGGAGCATTGTGATGAGATGACCATGGAGACTTGTGATGCCAAGTGTCATGGAGGATTCTGATGACAAAGGTAATGGAGCATTGTGGTGACAATGGTTTGGAGCATTGTGATGACAAGGATCAGGGAGCATTGTGCTGACAAGTGCATGGAGCTTTGTGATGACAAGGGCATGGATCATTGTGATGACAAGGGTCATGGAGCATTGGGCTAAAAATGTGCATGGAGTATTGTGATGACAGGGGTTATGGAGCATTGTGATGACAAGGGAATGGAGCATGTTGATGACAAGGTCTTGGAGCATTGTGATGAGATGACCATGGAGACTTGTGATGACAAGTCTAATGGAGCATTCTTATGAAAAGGGGCATGGAGCATTGTGATTACGGGGGTCTTGAAGCATTGTGATGACAAGGGCATGGAGCATTGTGAGGCGAAGGCCATGGAACATTGTGATGACATGCGTCATGGAGCTTTGTGATGACAAGGGCATGGAGCATTGTGATTACATGGGTCTTGGAGCATTGTGCTGACAAGGGTCCTGGAGCCTTGTGATGACAAGGCCGTGGAACATTGTGATGGCAGGGGTCATGGAGCTTGTTATGACAGAGGTAATGGAGCATTGTGATGAGAAGTGCATTGAGCATTGGTCTGAAATATTTCATGGATTATTGTGATGAGAGTGGGCATGGCGCATTGTGATGACAAGGGCACGGTACACTGTGATACATGGGTCATGGAGGATTGTAATGACAAGGGCATGGAGCATTGTGATGAGAAGGGCATCGAGCATTGTGATGACAAGTGCCATGGAGCTTTGTGATGACAAGGGCATGGAGCAATGTGATGAGAGGGTTCATGGAGCATTGTGATGACAATGACATGGAGCATTGTGATGCCAAGGGTCATGGAGCTTTGTGATGACAAAGGTCATGCAGTATTGTGAAGATAGGTGTCAGGGAGCATTGTGATGACATATGTAATGGCCCATTGTGATGGCAATGTCATGGAGCATTGTGATGCCAAGTGTCATGGAGGATTCTGATGACAAAGGTAATGGAGCATTGTGAATGACAATGGCTTGGAGCATTGTGATGACAAGGGTCAGGGAGCATTGTTCTGACAAGTGCATGGAGCATTGTGATGACAAGGGTCATGGAGCTTTCTGATGACAAGCTTGTGGAATATTTTGATGACAATGGCATGGAGCATTGGGATGAAAACGGCATGGGGCTTTGTGATGAAAAAGGCGTGTAGCCTTTTGGTGACAGGTTTCAAGGAGCATGCTGAAGACAAGTGTCAGGGAGCATTGTGATGACAAGTGTATTGAGAATTGTGATGACAATGGTCATGGAACATTGTGATGAAAAGGGCATGGAGTATTGTGATGACAGGCATCATGGAGCGTTGTGAGGACAAGTGTTATGGAACATTGTGATCACAAGGGTTTTGAGCATTGTGATGACAGAGGTCATGGATCATTTTGATTTCAAGGAGCATGGAGCATTTTGATGACAAGGGCATGCAGCAATGTGATCCCAAGGTTCATGGGAAATTGTGATGACAACAGTAATGGAGTATTGTGATGACAAGCGCCTAGCGCATTGTAATGACAAGGCCATTTAGCATTTTGCTGACAAAGGAATGGAGCATTGTGATGACAGTTGTCATGGAGCACTGTGGTGACAAGCGTCACAGAGCCTTGTGAAAACAAGTGTCATGGAACATTGGGATGACAAGGGCATGGATCATTGTGATGACAATGGTCATGGAGCATTGGGCTGAAAATGTTCATGGAGTATTGTGATGACAGGGGTCATGGAGCATTGTGATTACAGGGGTCTTGGAGCATTGTGATGACAAGAGTCCCGGATCATTATGTTGTCAGGTGTCATGGAGTGTTGTGATGACAGTGGTCATGGAGCATTGTGATGATATTGGTCATGGAGCATTGTGATGAGAAGGTCATAGAGAATTGGGCTGAAAATATTCATGGAGTATTGTGATGACAGGGGTCATGGAGCATTGTGATGACAAGGGAATGGAGCATGGTGATGACAAGGTCTTGGAGCATTGTGAGGAGATGACCATGGAGACTTGTGATGACAAATCTAATGGAGCATTCTGATGAAAAAGGGAATGGAACATTGTGATTACTGGAGTCTTCGAGCATTGTGATGACAAGGGCATGGAGCATTTTGAGAAGACCAAGGAACATTCTGATGACATGTGTCATGGAGCTTTGTGATGACAAGGGCATGGAGCATTGTGATTACATGGATCTTGGAGCATTGTGATGACAAGGGTCATGGAGCCTTGTGATGACAAGGCCGTGGAATATTATGATGGCAGGTGTCATGGAGCATTGTTACGACAGAGGTAACGGAGCATTGTGATGAGAAGGGCATTGAGCATTGATCTGAAATGTTTCATGGATTACTGTGATGAGAGTGGGCATGGCGGTTTGTCATGACAAGGGCACGGTACACTGTGATACATGGGTCATGGAGGATTATAATGACAAGGTCATGGAGCATTGTGATGAGAATGGCATCGAGCATTGTGATGACAAGTGTCATGGAGCTTTGTGATGACAAGGACATGGAGCAATGTGATGAGAGGGTTCATGGAGCATTGTGATGACAAAGACATGGAGCATTGTGATGCAAAGGGTCATGGAGCATTGGGCTGAAAATGTGCATGGAGTATTGTGATGACAGGGGTCATGGAGCATTGTGATGACAAGGGAATGGAGCATGTTGATGACAAGGTCTTGGAGCATTGTGATGAGATGACCATGGAGACTTGTGATGACAAGTCTAATGGAGCATTCTTATGAAAAGGGGCATGGAGCATTGTGATTACGGGGGTCTTGAAGCATTGTGATGACAAGGGCATGGAGCATTGTGAGGCGAAGGCCATGGAACATTGTGATGACATGCGTCATGGAGCTTTGTGATGACAAGGGCATGGAGCATTGTGATTACATGGGTCTTGGAGCATTGTGCTGACAAGGGTCCTGGAGCCTTGTGATGACAAGGCCGTGGAACATTGTGATGGCAGGGGTCATGGAGCTTGTTATGACAGAGGTAATGGAGCATTGTGATGAGAAGTGCATTGAGCATTGGTCTGAAATATTTCATGAATTATTGTGATGAGAGTGGGCATGGCGCATTGTGATGACAAGGGCATGGTACACTGTGATACATGGGTCATGGAGGATTGTAATGACAAGGGCATGGAGCATTGTGATGAGAAGGGCATCGAGCATTGTGATGACAAGTGCCATGGAGCTTTGTGATGACAAGGGCATGGAGCAATGTGATGCGAGGGTTCATGGAGCATTGTGATGACAATGACATGGAGCATTGTGATGCCAAGGGTCATGGAGCTTTGTGATGACAAAGGTCATGCAGTATTGTGAAGATAGGTGTCAGGGAGCATTGTTCTGACAAGTGCATGGAGCATTGTGATGACAAGGGTCATGGAGCTTTCTGATGACAAGCTTGTGGAATATTTTGATGACAATGGCATGGAGCATTGGGATGAAAACGGCATGCTGCTTTGTGATGAAAAAGGCGTGTAGCCTTTTGGTGACAGGTTTCAAGGAGCATGCTGACGACAAGTGTCAGGGAGCATTGTGATGACAAGTGTATTGAGAATTGTGATGACAATGGTCATGGAACATTGTGATGAAAAGGGCATGGAGTATTGTGATGACAGGCATCATGGAGCGTTGTGAGGACAAGTGTTATGGAACATTGTGATCACAAGGGTTTTGAGCATTGTGATGACAGAGGTCATGGATCATTTTGATTTCAAGGAGCATGGAGCATTTTGATGACAAGGGCATGCAGCAATGTGATCCCAAGGTTCATGGGAAATTGTGATGACAACAGTAATGGAGTATTGTGATGACAAGCGCCTAGCGCATTGTAATGACAAGGCCACTTAGCATTTTGCTGACAAAGGAATGGAGCATTGTGATGACAGGTGTCATGGAGCACTGTGGTGACAAGAGTCCCGGATCATTATGTTGTCAGGTGTCATGGAGTGTTGTGATGACAGTGGTCATGGAGCATTGTGATGATATTGGTCATGGAGCATTGTGATGAGAAGGTCATAGAGAATTGGGCTGAAAATGTTCATGGAGTATTGTGATGACAGGGGTCATGGAGCATTGTGATGACAAGGGAATGGAGCATGGT
Organism: Mesoplodon densirostris; assembly: GCF_025265405.1. Taxonomy (NCBI): domain Eukaryota; kingdom Metazoa; phylum Chordata; class Mammalia; order Artiodactyla; family Ziphiidae; genus Mesoplodon; species Mesoplodon densirostris. Next base: position 13,169,217 of record NW_026778195.1, read on the forward strand.
GATGACAAGGTCTTGGAGCATTGTGAGGAGATGACCATGGAGACTTGTGATGACAAATCTAATGGAGCATTCTGATGAAAAAGGGAATGGAACATTGTGATTACTGGAGTCTTCGAGCATTGTGATGACAAGGGCATGGAGCATTTTGAGAAGACCATGGAACATTCTGATGACATACGTCATGGAGCTTTGTGATGACAAGGGCATGGAGCATTGTGATTACATGGAACTTGGAGCATTGTGATGACAAGGGTCATGGAGCCTTGTGATGACAAGGCCGTGGAATATTATGATGGCAGGTGTCATGGAGCATTGTTACGACAGAGGTAACGGAGCATTGTGATGAGAAGGGCATTGAGCATTGATCTGAAATGTTTCATGGATTACTGTGATGAGAGTGGGCATGGCGGTTTGTCATGACAAGGGCACGGTACACTGTGATACATGGGTCATGAAGGATTGTAATGACAATGTCATGGAGCATTGTGATGAGAATGGCATCGAGCATTGTGATGACAAGTGTCATGGAGCTTTGTGATGACAAGGACATGGAGCAGTGTGATGAGAGGGTTCATGGAGCATTGTGATGACAATGACATGGAGCATTGTGATGCCAAGGGTCATGGAGCTTTGTGATGACAAAGGTCATGGAGCATTTTGATGACAAGTGTGTGGTGCATTGTGATGAGAAGGGCAGGGAGCATTTTGATGACAGGGTCATGCAGCAATTTGATGAAAAGTGTAATGGAACATTTTGATGCCAGGGGTTATAGAACATTGTGATGCCAGGGGTCATGGAGCTTTGGGATGAAAAGGGTCATGGAGCATTTTGATGACAGGGGTTATGGAACATTGTGATGTCAGGGGTCATGGAACATTGTGCTGATAAGGGGATGTAGCATTGTGATGACAGGGGTCATGGAACATTGTGATAATAGGGGTGAGGGAGGATTGTGATGACTAGTGATGGAACATTGTGATATCTCATGTGAGAGAGTATTTGGATGAGAAGTGCATGGAGCATTGTGATTACAAGGTTTATGGAGCATAGCGATGACAAGGTTGTGGATCATTGTGGTGAAAAGCGCATGGCACAATTTGATGACAAGGGTCATGGAGCATTGTTCTGACAAAGGCATGGAGCATTGTGATGACAAGGGTCACGGAGCATTGTGGTTACAAAGGTCACAGAGCCTTGTGATGACGCGGGCATGGATTGTTGTGATGACAAACGTTATGAAGCATTGTGATGACTGTAGTCACGGAGCATTGTGATGACAGGGGTCATGGAGCATTGTGATGACAATGGCATGGAGCATTGTGATGCCAAGTGTCATGGAGGATTCTGATGACAAAGGTAATGGAGCATTGTGGTGACAATGGTTTGGAGCATTGTGATGACAAGGATCAGGGAGCATTGTGCTGACAAGTGCATGGAGCATTGTGATGACAAGGGCATGGATCATTTTGATGACAAGGGTCATGGAGCATTGGGCTGAAAATGTGCATGGAGTATTGTGATGACAGGGGTCATGGAGCATTGTGATGACAAGGGAATGGAGCATGTTGATGACAAGGTCTTGGAGCATTGTGATGAGATGACCATGGAGACTTGTGATGACAAGTCTAATGGAGCATTCTTATTAAAAGGGGCATGGAGCATTGTGATTACGGGGGTCTTGAAGCATTGTGATGACAAGGGCATGGAGCATTGTGAGGCGAAGGCCATGGAACATTGTGATGACATGCGTCATGGAGCTTTGTGATGACAAGGGCATGGAGCATTGTGATTACATGGGTCTTGGAGCATTGTGCTGACAAGGGTCCTGGAGCCTTGTGATGACAAGGCCGTGGAACATTGTGATGGCAGGGGTCATGGAGCTTGTTATGACAGAGGTAATGGAGCATTGTGATGAGAAGTGCATTGAGCATTGGTCTGAAATATTTCATGGATTATTGTGATGAGAGTGGGCATGGCGCATTGTGATGACAAGGGCACGGTACACTGTGATACATGGGTCATGGAGGATTGTAATGACAAGGGCATGGAGCATTGTGATGAGAAGGGCATCAAGCATTGTGATGACAAGTGCCATGGAGCTTTGTGATGACAAGGGCATGGAGCAATGTGATGCGAGGGTTCATGGAGCATTGTGATGACAATGACATGGAGCATTGTGATGCCAAGGGTCATGGAGCTTTGTGATGACAAAGGTCATGGAGCATTTTGATGACAAGGGTGTGGTGCATTGTGATGAGAACGGCAGGGAGCATTGTGATGACCAGGTAATGCAGTATTGTAAAGAGAGGTGTCAGGGAGCATTGTGATGACATATGTAATGGCCCATTGTGATGACAATGGCATGGAGCATTGTGATGCAAACTTCCATTGAGGATTCTGATCACAAAGGTAATGGAGCATTGTGATGACAATGGCTTGGAGCATTGTGATGACAAGTGTCAGGGAGCATTGTGCTGACAAGTGCATGGAGAATTGTGATGACAAGGGTCATGGAGCATTCTGATGACAAGCTTGTGTAGTATATTGATGACAATGGCATGGAGCATTGGGATGAAAAGGGCATGGGGCTTTGTGATGAAAAAGGCATGGAGCCTTTTCGTGACAGGGTTCAAGGAGCATTCTGATGACAAGTGTCAGGGAGCATTGTGATGACAAGTGTATTGAGAATTGGGATGACAAAGGTCATGGAGCATTGTGATGAAAAGGGCATGGATTATTGTGATGACAGTCATCACGGAGCGTTGTGAGGACAAGTGTTATGGAACATTGTGATCACAAGGGTTTGGAGCATTGTGATGACAGAGGTCATGGATCATTTAGATTTCAAGGAGCATGGAGCATTGTGATGACAAGGGCATGAAGCAATGTGATCCCAAAGTTCATGGAGGATTGTGATGACAACAGTAATGGAGTATTGTGATGACAAGCGCCTAGCGCATTGTAATGACAAGGCCATTTAGCATTTTGCTGACAAAGGAATGGAGCATTGTGATGACAGGTGTCATGGAGCACTGTGGTGACAAGCATCACAGAGCCTTGTGAAAACAAGTGTCATGGAACATTGGGATGACAAGGGCATGGATCATTGTGATGACAATGGTCATGGAGCATTGGGCTGAAAATGTTCATGGAGTATTGTGATGACAGGGGTCATGGAGCATTGTGATTACAGGGGTCTTGGAGCATTGTGATGACAAGAGTCCCGTATCATTATGTTGTCAGGTGTCATGGAGTGTTGTGATGACAGTGGTCATGGAGCATTGTGATGATATTGGTCATGGAGCATTGTGATGAGAAGGTCATAGAGAATTGGGCTGAAAATGTTCATGGAGTATTGTGATGACAGGGGTCATGGAGCATTGTGATGACAAGGGAATGGAGCATGGTGATGACAAGGTCTTGGAGCATTGTGAGGAGATGACCATGGAGACTTGTGATGACAAATCTAATGGAGCATTCTGATGAGAAAGGGAATGGAACATTGTGATTACTGGAGTCTTCGAGCATTGTGATGACAAGGGCATGGAGCATTGTGAGGAGAAGACCATGGAACATTCTGATGACATGCGTCATGGAGCTTTGTGATGACAAGGGCATGGAGCATTGTGATTACATGGAACTTGGAGCATTGTGATGACAAGGGTCATGGAGCCTTGTGATGACAAGTCCGTGGAATATTATGATGGCAGGTGTCATGGAGCATTGTTACGACAGAGGTAACGGAGCATTGTGATGAGAAGGGCATTGAGCATTGATCTGAAATGTTTCATGGATTACTGTGATGAGAGTGGGCATGGCGGTTTGTCATGACAAGGGCACGGTACACTGTGATACATGGGTCATGGAGGATTGTAATGACAATGTCATGGAGCATTGTGATGAGAATGGCATCGAGCATTGTGATGACAAGTGTCATGGAGCTTTGTGATGACATGGACATGGAGCAGTGTGATGAGAGGGTTCATGGAGCATTGTGATGACAATGACATGGAGCACTGTGATGCCAAGGGTCATGGAGCTTTGTGATGACAAAGGTCATGGAGCATTTTGATGACAAGTGTGTGGTGCATTGTGATGAGAATGGCAGGGAGCATTTTGATGACAGGGTCATGCAGCAATTTGATGAAAAGTGTAATGGAACATTTTGATGCCAGGGGTTATAGAACATTGTGATGCCAGGGGTCATGGAGCTTTGGGATGAAAAGGGTCATGGAGCATTTTGATGACAGGGGTTATGGAACATTGTGATGTCAGGGGTCATGGAACATTGTGCTGATAAGGGGATGTAGCATTGTGATGACAGGGGTCATGGAACATTGTGATAACAGGGGTGAGGGAGGATTGTGATGACTAGTGATGGAACATTGTGATATCTCATGTGAGAGAGTATTTGGATGAGAAGTGCATGGAGCATTGTGATTACAAGGTTTATGGAGCATAGCGATGACAAGGTTGTGGATCATTGTGGTGAAAAGCACAGGGCACAATTTGATGACAAGGGTCATGGAGCATTGTTCGGACAAAGGCATGGAGCATTGTGATGACAAGGGTCACGGAGCATTGCGGTTACAAAGGTCACAGAGCCTTGTGATGACGCGGGCATGGATTGTTGTGATGACAAACGTTATGAAGCATTGTGATGACTGTAGTCACGGAGCATTGTGATGACAGGGGTCATGGAGCATTGTGATGACAATGGCATGGAGCATTGTGATGCCAAGTGTCATGGAGGATTCTGATGACAAAGGTAATGGAGCATTGTGGTGACAATGGTTTGGAGCATTGTGATGACAAGGATCAGGGAGCATTGTGCTGACAAGTGCATGGAGCATTGTGATGACAAGGGCATGGATCATTTTGATGACAAGGGTCATGGAGCATTGGGCTGAAAATGTGCATGGAGTATTGTGATGACAGGGGTCATGGAGCATTGTGATGACAAGGGAATGGAGCATGTTGATGACAAGGTCTTGGAGCATTGTGATGAGATGACCATGGAGACTTGTGATGACAAGTCTAATGGAGCATTCTTATGAAAAGGGGCATGGAGCATTGTGATTACGGGGGTCTTGAAGCATTGTGATGACAAGGGCATGGAGCATTGTGAGGCGAAGGCCATGGAACATTGTGATGACATGCGTCATGGAGCTTTGTGATGACAAGGGCATGGAGCATTGTGATTACATGGGTCTTGGAGCATTGTGCTGACAAGGGTCCTGGAGCCTTGTGATGACAAGGCCGTGGAACATTGTGATGGCAGGGGTCATGGAGCTTGTTATGACAGAGGTAATGGAGCATTGTGATGAGAAGTGCATTGAGCATTGGTCTGAAATATTTCATGGATTATTGTGATGAGAGTGGGCATGGCGCATTGTGATGACAAGGGCACGGTACACTGTGATACATGGGTCATGGAGGATTGTAATGACAAGGGCATGGAGCATTGTGATGAGAAGGGCATCGAGCATTGTGATGACAAGTGCCATGGAGATTTGTGATGACAAGGACATGGAGCAATGTGATGAGAGGGTTCATGGAGCATTGTGATGACAATGACATGGAGCATTGTGATGCCAAGGGTCATGGAGCTTTGTGATGACAAAGGTCATGCAGTATTGTGAAGATAGGTGTCAGGGAGCATTGTGATGACATATGTAATGGCCCATTGTGATGGCAATGTCATGGAGCATTGTGATGCCAAGTGTCATGGAGGATTCTGATGACAAAGGTAATGGAGCATTGTGAATGACAATGGCTTGGAGCATTGTGATGACAAGGGTCAGGGAGCATTGTTCTGACAAGTGCATGGAGCATTGTGATGACAAGGGTCATGGAGCTTTCTGATGACAAGCTTGTGGAATATTTTGATGACAATGGCATGGAGCATTGGGATGAAAACGGCATGGGGCTTTGTGATGAAAAAGGCGTGTAGCCTTTTGGTGACAGGTTTCAAGGAGCATGCTGACGACAAGTGTCAGGGAGCATTGTGATGACAAGTGTATTGAGAATTGTGATGACAATGGTCATGGAACATTGTGATGAAAAGGGCATGGAGTATTGTGATGACAGGCATCATGGAGCGTTGTGAGGACAAGTGTTATGGAACATTGTGATCACAAGGGTTTTGAGCATTGTGATGACAGAGGTCATGGATCATTTTGATTTCAAGGAGCATGGAGCATTTTGATGACAAGGGCATGCAGCAATGTGATCCCAAGGTTCATGGGAAATTGTGATGACAACAGTAATGGAGTATTGTGATGACAAGCGCCTAGCGCATTGTAATGACAAGGCCATTTAGCATTTTGCTGACAAAGGAATGGAGCATTGTGATGACAGGTGTCATGGAGCACTGTGGTGACAAGAGTCCCGGATCATTATGTTGTCAGGTGTCATGGAGTGTTGTGATGACAGTGGTCATGGAGCATTGTGATGATATTGGTCATGGAGCATTGTGATGAGAAGGTCATAGAGAATTGGGCTGAAAATGTTCATGGAGTATTGTGATGACAGGGGTCATGGAGCATTGTGATGACAAGGGAATGGAGCATGGTGATGACAAGGTCTTGGAGCATTGTGAGGAGATGACCATGGAGACTTGTGATGACAAATCTAATGGAGCATTCTGATGAAAAAGGGAATGGAACATTGTGATTACTGGAGTCTTCGAGCATTGTGATGACAAGGGCATGGAGCATTGTGAGGAGAAGACCATGGAACATTCTGATGACATGCGTCATGGAGCTTTGTGATGACAAGGGCATGGAGCATTGTGATTACATGGAATTTGGAGCATTGTGATGACAAGGGTCATGGAGCCTTGTGATGACAAGGCCGTGGAATATTATGATGGCAGGTGTCATGGAGCATTGTTACGACAGAGGTAACGGAGCATTGTGATGAGAAGGGCATTGAGCATTGATCTGAAATGTTTCATGGATTACTGTGATGAGAGTGGGCATGGCGGTTTGTCATGACAAGGGCACGGTACACTGTGATACATGGGTCATGGAGGATTGTAATGACAATGTCATGGAGCATTGTGATGAGAATTGCATCGAGCATTGTGATGACAAGTGTCATGGAGCTTTGTGATGACAAGGACATGGAGCAGTGTGATGAGAGGGTTCATGGAGCATTGTGATGACAATGACATGGAGCATTGTGATGCCAAGGGTCATGGAGCTTTGTGATGACAAAGGTCATGGAGCATTTTGATGACAAGTGTGTGGTGCATTGTGATGAGAAGGGCAGGGAGCATTTTGATGACAGGGTCATGCAGCAATTTGATGAAAAGTGTAATGGAACATTTTGATGCCAGGGGTTATAGAACATTGTGATGCCAGGGGTCATGGAGCTTTGGGATGAAAAGGGTCATGGAGCATTTTGATGACAAGGGTTATGGAACACTGTGATGTCAGGGGTCATGGAACATTGTGCTGATAAGGGGATGTAGCATTGTGATGACAGGGGTCATGGAACATTGTGATAACAGGGGTGAGGGAGGATTGTGATGACTAGTGATGGAACATTGTGATAACTCATGTGAGAGAGTATTTGGATGAGAAGTGCATGGAGCATTGTGATTACAAGGTTTATGGAGCATAGCGATGACAAGGTTGTGGATCATTGTGGTGAAAAGCGCATGGCACAATTTGATGACAAGTGTCATGGAGCATTGTTCTGACAAAGGCATGGAGCATTGTGATGACAAGGGTCACGGAGCATTGTGGTTACAAAGGTCACAGAGCCTTGTGATGACGCGGGCATGGATTGTTGTGATGACAAACGTTATGAAGCATTGTGATGACTGTAGTCACGGAGCATTGTGATGACAGGGGTCATGGAGCATTGTGATGACAATGTCATGGAGCATTGTGATGCCAAGTGTCATGGAGGATTCTGATGACAAAGGTAATGGAGCATTGTGGTGACAATGGTTTTGAGCATTGTGATGACAAGGATCAGGGAGCATTGTGCTGACAAGTGCATGGAGCTTTGTGATGACAAGGGCATGGATCATTGTGATGACAAGGGTCATGGAGCATTGGGCTAAAAATGTGCATGGAGTATTGTGATGACAGGGGTCATGGAGCATTGTGATGACAAGGGAATGGAGCATGTTGATGACAAGGTCTTGGAGCATTGTGATGAGATGACCATGGAGACTTGTGATGACAAGTCTAATGGAGCATTCTTATGAAAAGGGGCATGGAGCATTGTGATTACGGGGGTCTTGAAGCATTGTGATGACAAGGGCATGGAGCATTGTGAGGCGAAGGCCATGGAACATTGTGATGACATGCGTCATGGAGCTTTGTGATGACAAGGGCATGGAGCATTGTGATTACATGGGTCTTGGAGCATTGTGCTGACAAGGGTCCTGGAGCCTTGTGATGACAAGGCCGTGGAACATTGTGATGGCAGGGGTCATGGAGCTTGTTATGACAGAGGTAATGGAGCATTGTGATGAGAAGTGCATTGAGCATTGGTCTGAAATATTTCATGAATTATTGTGATGAGAGTGGGCATGGCGCATTGTGATGACAAGGGCATGGTACACTGTGATACATGGGTCATGGAGGATTGTAATGACAAGGGCATGGAGCATTGTGATGAGAAGGGCATCGAGCATTGTGATGACAAGTGCCATGGAGCTTTGTGATGACAAGGGCATGGAGCAATGTGATGCGAGGGTTCATGGAGCATTGTGATGACAATGACATGGAGCATTGTGATGCCAAGGGTCATGGAGCTTTGTGATGACAAAGGTCATGCAGTATTGTGAAGATAGGTGTCAGGGAGCATTGTTCTGACAAGTGCATGGAGCATTGTGATGACAAGGGTCATGGAGCTTTCTGATGACAAGCTTGTGGAATATTTTGATGACAATGGCATGGAGCATTGGGATGAAAACGGCATGGGGCTTTGTGATGAAAAAGGCGTGTAGCCTTTTGGTGACAGGTTTCAAGGAGCATGCTGACGACAAGTGTCAGGGAGCATTGTGATGACAAGTGTATTGAGAATTGTGATGACAATGGTCATGGAACATTGTGATGAAAAGGGCATGGAGTATTGTGATGACAGGCATCATGGAGCGTTGTGAGGACAAGTGTTATGGAACATTGTGATCACAAGGGTTTTGAGCATTGTGATGACAGAGGTCATGGATCATTTTGATTTCAAGGAGCATGGAGCATTTTGATGACAAGGGCATGCAGCAATGTGATCCCAAGGTTCATGGGAAATTGTGATGACAACAGTAATGGAGTATTGTGATGACAAGCGCCTAGCGCATTGTAATGACAAGGCCATTTAGCATTTTGCTGACAAAGGAATGGAGCATTGTGATGACAGGTGTCATGGAGCACTGTGGTGACAAGAGTCCCGGATCATTATGTTGTCAGGTGTCATGGAGTGTTGTGATGACAGTGGTCATGGAGCATTGTGATGATATTGGTCATGGAGCATTGTGATGAGAAGGTCATAGAGAATTGGGCTGAAAATGTTCATGGAGTATTGTGATGACAGGGGTCATGGAGCATTGTGATGACAAGGGAATGGAGCATGGTGATGACAAGGTCTTGGAGCATTGTGAGGAGATGACCATGGAGACTTGTGATGACAAATCTAATGGAGCATTCTGATGAAAAAGGGAATGGAACATTGTGATTACTGGAGTCTTCGAGCATTGTGATGACAAGGGCATGGAGCATTTTGAGAAGACCATGGAACATTCTGATGACATACGTCATGGAGCTTTGTGATGACAAGGGCATGGAGCATTGTGATTACATGGAACTTGGAGCATTGTGATGACAAGGGTCATGGAGCCTTGTGATGACAAGGCCGTGGAATATTATGATGGCAGGTGTCATGGAGCATTGTTACGACAGAGGTAACGGAGCATTGTGATGAGAAGGGCATTGAGCATTGATCTGAAATGTTTCATGGATTACTGTGATGAGAGTGGGCATGGCGGTTTGTCATGACAAGGGCACGGTACACTGTGATACATGGGTCATGAAGGATTGTAATGACAATGTCATGGAGCATTGTGATGAGAATGGCATCGAGCATTGTGATGACAAGTGTCATGGAGCTTTGTGATGACAAGGACATGGAGCAGTGTGATGAGAGGGTTCATGGAGCATTGTGATGACAATGACATGGAGCATTGTGATGCCAAGGGTCATGGAGCTTTGTGATGACAAAGGTCATGGAGCATTTTGATGACAAGTGTGTGGTGCATTGTGATGAGAAGGGCAGGGAGCATTTTGATGACAGGGTCATGCAGCAATTTGATGAAAAGTGTAATGGAACATTTTGATGCCAGGGGTTATAGAACATTGTGATGCCAGGGGTCATGGAGCTTTGGGATGAAAAGGGTCATGGAGCATTTTGATGACAGGGGTTATGGAACATTGTGATGTCAGGGGTCATGGAACATTGTGCTGATAAGGGGATGTAGCATTGTGATGACAGGGGTCATGGAACATTGTGATAATAGGGGTGAGGGAGGATTGTGATGACTAGTGATGGAACATTGTGATATCTCATGTGAGAGAGTATTTGGATGAGAAGTGCATGGAGCATTGTGATTACAAGGTTTATGGAGCATAGCGATGACAAGGTTGTGGATCATTGTGGTGAAAAGCGCATGGCACAATTTGATGACAAGGGTCATGGAGCATTGTTCTGACAAAGGCATGGAGCATTGTGATGACAAGGGTCACGGAGCATTGTGGTTACAAAGGTCACAGAGCCTTGTGATGACGCGGGCATGGATTGTTGTGATGACAAACGTTATGAAGCATTGTGATGACTGTAGTCACGGAGCATTGTGATGACAGGGGTCATGGAGCATTGTGATGACAATGGCATGGAGCATTGTGATGCCAAGTGTCATGGAGGATTCTGATGACAAAGGTAATGGAGCATTGTGGTGACAATGGTTTGGAGCATTGTGATGACAAGGATCAGGGAGCATTGTGCTGACAAGTGCATGGAGCATTGTGATGACAAGGGCATGGATCATTTTGATGACAAGGGTCATGGAGCATTGGGCTGAAAATGTGCATGGAGTATTGTGATGACAGGGGTCATGGAGCATTGTGATGACAAGGGAATGGAGCATGTTGATGACAAGGTCTTGGAGCATTGTGATGAGATGACCATGGAGACTTGTGATGACAAGTCTAATGGAGCATTCTTATTAAAAGGGGCATGGAGCATTGTGATTACGGGGGTCTTGAAGCATTGTGATGACAAGGGCATGGAGCATTGTGAGGCGAAGGCCATGGAACATTGTGATGACATGCGTCATGGAGCTTTGTGATGACAAGGGCATGGAGCATTGTGATTACATGGGTCTTGGAGCATTGTGCTGACAAGGGTCCTGGAGCCTTGTGATGACAAGGCCGTGGAACATTGTGATGGCAGGGGTCATGGAGCTTGTTATGACAGAGGTAATGGAGCATTGTGATGAGAAGTGCATTGAGCATTGGTCTGAAATATTTCATGGATTATTGTGATGAGAGTGGGCATGGCGCATTGTGATGACAAGGGCACGGTACACTGTGATACATGGGTCATGGAGGATTGTAATGACAAGGGCATGGAGCATTGTGATGAGAAGGGTATCAAGCATTGTGATGACAAGTGCCATGGAGCTTTGTGATGACAAGGGCATGGAGCAATGTGATGCGAGGGTTCATGGAGCATTGTGATGACAATGACATGGAGCATTGTGATGCCAAGGGTCATGGAGCTTTGTGATGACAAAGGTCATGGAGCATTTTGATGACAAGGGTGTGGTGCATTGTGATGAGAACGGCAGGGAGCATTGTGATGACCAGGTAATGCAGTATTGTAAAGAGAGGTGTCAGGGAGCATTGTGATGACATATGTAATGGCCCATTGTGATGACAATGGCATGGAGCATTGTGATGCAAACTTCCATTGAGGATTCTGATCACAAAGGTAATGGAGCATTGTGATGACAATGGCTTGGAGCATTGTGATGACAAGTGTCAGGGAGCATTGTGCTGACAAGTGCATGGAGAATTGTGATGACAAGGGTCATGGAGCATTCTGATGACAAGCTTGTGTAGTATATTGATGACAATGGCATGGAGCATTGGGATGAAAAGGGCATGGGGCTTTGTGATGAAAAAGGCATGGAGCCTTTTCGTGACAGGGTTCAAGGAGCATTCTGATGACAAGTGTCAGGGAGCATTGTGATGACAAGTGTATTGAGAATTGGGATGACAAAGGTCATGGAGCATTGTGATGAAAAGGGCATGGATTATTGTGATGACAGTCATCACGGAGCGTTGTGAGGACAAGTGTTATGGAACATTGTGATCACAAGGGTTTGGAGCATTGTGATGACAGAGGTCATGGATCATTTAGATTTCAAGGAGCATGGAGCATTGTGATGACAAGGGCATGAAGCAATGTGATCCCAAAGTTCATGGAGGATTGTGATGACAACAGTAATGGAGTATTGTGATGACAAGCGCCTAGCGCATTGTAATGACAAGGCCATTTAGCATTTTGCTGACAAAGGAATGGAGCATTGTGATGACAGGTGTCATGGAGCACTGTGGTGACAAGCATCACAGAGCCTTGTGAAAACAAGTGTCATGGAACATTGGGATGACAAGGGCATGGATCATTGTGATGACAATGGTCATGGAGCATTGGGCTGAAAATGTTCATGGAGTATTGTGATGACAGGGGTCATGGAGCATTGTGATTACAGGGGTCTTGGAGCATTGTGATGACAAGAGTCCCGTATCATTATGTTGTCAGGTGTCATGGAGTGTTGTGATGACAGTGGTCATGGAGCATTGTGATGATATTGGTCATGGAGCATTGTGATGAGAAGGTCATAGAGAATTGGGCTGAAAATGTTCATGGAGTATTGTGATGACAGGGGTCATGGAGCATTGTGATGACAAGGGAATGGAGCATGGTGATGACAAGGTCTTGGAGCATTGTGAGGAGATGACCATGGAGACTTGTGATGACAAATCTAATGGAGCATTCTGATGAGAAAGGGAATGGAACATTGTGATTACTGGAGTCTTCGAGCATTGTGATGACAAGGGCATGGAGCATTGTGAGGAGAAGACCATGGAACATTCTGATGACATGCGTCATGGAGCTTTGTGATGACAAGGGCATGGAGCATTGTGATTACATGGAACTTGGAGCATTGTGATGACAAGGGTCATGGAGCCTTGTGATGACAAGTCCGTGGAATATTATGATGGCAGGTGTCATGGAGCATTGTTACGACAGAGGTAACGGAGCATTGTGATGAGAAGGGCATTGAGCATTGTTCTGAAATGTTTCATGGATTACTGTGATGAGAGTGGGCATGGCGGTTTGTCATGACAAGGGCACGGTACACTGTGATACATGGGTCATTGAGGATTGCAATGACAAGGTCATGGAGCATTGTGATGAGAATGGCATCGAGCATTGTGATGACAAGTGTCATGGAGCTTTGTGATGACAAGGACATGGAGCAGTGTGATGAGAGGGTTCATGGAGCATTGTGATGACAATGACATGGAGCACTGTGATGCCAAGGGTCATGGAGCTTTGTGATGACAAAGGTCATGGAGCATTTTGATGACAAGTGTGTGGTGCATTGTGATGAGAATGGCAGGGAGCATTTTGATGACAGGGTCATGCAGCAATTTGATGAAAAGTGTAATGGAACATTTTGATGCCAGGGGTTATAGAACATTGTGATGCCAGGGGTCATGGAGCTTTGGGATGAAAAGGGTCATGGAGCATTTTGATGACAGGGGTTATGGAACATTGTGATGTCAGGGGTCATGGAACATTGTGCTGATAAGGGGATGTAGCATTGTGATGACAGGGGTCATGGAACATTGTGATAACAGGGGTGAGGGAGGATTGTGATGACTAGTGATGGAACATTGTGATATCTCATGTGAGAGAGTATTTGGATGAGAAGTGCATGGAGCATTGTGATTACAAGGTTTATGGAGCATAGCGATGACAAGGTTGTGGATCATTGTGGTGAAAAGCACAGGGCACAATTTGATGACAAGGGTCATGGAGCATTGTTCGGACAAAGGCATGGAGCATTGTGATGACAAGGGTCACGGAGCATTGCGGTTACAAAGGTCACAGAGCCTTGTGATGACGCGGGCATGGATTGTTGTGATGACAAACGTTATGAAGCATTGTGATGACTGTAGTCACGGAGCATTGTGATGACAGGGGTCATGGAGCATTGTGATGACAATGGCATGGAGCATTGTGATGCCAAGTGTCATGGAGGATTCTGATGACAAAGGTAATGGAGCATTGTGGTGACAATGGTTTGGAGCATTGTGATGACAAGGATCAGGGAGCATTGTGCTGACAAGTGCATGGAGCATTGTGATGACAAGGGCATGGATCATTGTGATGACAAGGGTCATGGAGCATTGGGCTGAAAATGTGCATGGAGTATTGTGATGACAGGGGTCATGGAGCATTGTGATGACAAGGGAATGGAGCATGTTGATGACAAGGTCTTGGAGCATTGTGATGAGATGACCATGGAGACTTGTGATGACAAGTCTAATGGAGCATTCTTATGAAAAGGGGCATGGAGCATTGTGATTACGGGGGTCTTGAAGCATTGTGATGACAAGGGCATGGAGCATTGTGAGGCGAAGGCCATGGAACATTGTGATGACATGCGTCATGGAGCTTTGTGATGACAAGGGCATGGAGCATTGTGATTACATGGGTCTTGGAGCATTGTGCTGACAAGGGTCCTGGAGCCTTGTGATGACAAGGCCGTGGAACATTGTGATGGCAGGGGTCATGGAGCTTGTTATGACAGAGGTAATGGAGCATTGTGATGAGAAGTGCATTGAGCATTGGTCTGAAATATTTCATGGATTATTGTGATGAGAGTGGGCATGGCGCATTGTGATGACAAGGGCACGGTACACTGTGATACATGGGTCATGGAGGATTGTAATGACAAGGGCATGGAGCATTGTGATGAGAAGGGCATCGAGCATTGTGATGACAAGTGCCATGGAGATTTGTGATGACAAGGACATGGAGCAATGTGATGAGAGGGTTCATGGAGCATTGTGATGACAATGACATGGAGCATTGTGATGCCAAGGGTCATGGAGCTTTGTGATGACAAAGTCATGCAGTATTGTGAAGATAGGTGTCAGGGAGCATTGTGATGACATATGTAATGGCCCATTGTGATGGCAATGTCATGGAGCATTGTGATGCCAAGTGTCATGGAGGATTCTGATGACAAAGGTAATGGAGCATTGTGAATGACAATGGCTTGGAGCATTGTGATGACAAGGGTCAGGGAGCATTGTTCTGACAAGTGCATGGAGCATTGTGATGACAAGGGTCATGGAGCTTTCTGATGACAAGCTTGTGGAATATTTTGATGACAATGGCATGGAGCATTGGGATGAAAACGGCATGGGGCTTTGTGATGAAAAAGGCGTGTAGCCTTTTGGTGACAGGTTTCAAGGAGCATGCTGACGACAAGTGTCAGGGAGCATTGTGATGACAAGTGTATTGAGAATTGTGATGACAATGGTCATGGAACATTGTGATGAAAAGGGCATGGAGTATTGTGATGACAGGCATCATGGAGCGTTGTGAGGACAAGTGTTATGGAACATTGTGATCACAAGGGTTTTGAGCATTGTGATGACAGAGGTCATGGATCATTTTGATTTCAAGGAGCATGGAGCATTTTGATGACAAGGGCATGCAGCAATGTGATCCCAAGGTTCATGGGAAATTGTGATGACAACAGTAATGGAGTATTGTGATGACAAGCGCCTAGCGCATTGTAATGACAAGGCCATTTAGCATTTTGCTGACAAAGGAATGGAGCATTGTGATGACAGGTGTCATGGAGCACTGTGGTGACAAGAGTCCCGGATCATTATGTTGTCAGGTGTCATGGAGTGTTGTGATGACAGTGGTCATGGAGCATTGTGATGATATTGGTCATGGAGCATTGTGATGAGAAGGTCATAGAGAATTGGGCTGAAAATGTTCATGGAGTATTGTGATGACAGGGGTCATGGAGCATTGTGATGACAAGGGAATGGAGCATGGTGATGACAAGGTCTTGGAGCATTGTGAGGAGATGACCATGGAGACTTGTGATGACAAATCTAATGGAGCATTCTGATGAAAAAGGGAATGGAACATTGTGATTACTGGAGTCTTCGAGCATTGTGATGACAAGGGCATGGAGCATTGTGAGGAGAAGACCATGGAACATTCTGATGACATGCGTCATGGAGCTTTGTGATGACAAGGGCATGGAGCATTGTGATTACATGGAATTTGGAGCATTGTGATGACAAGGGTCATGGAGCCTTGTGATGACAAGGCCGTGGAATATTATGATGGCAGGTGTCATGGAGCATTGTTACGACAGAGGTAACGGAGCATTGTGATGAGAAGGGCATTGAGCATTGATCTGAAATGTTTCATGGATTACTGTGATGAGAGTGGGCATGGCGGTTTGTCATGACAAGGGCACGGTACACTGTGATACATGGGTCATGGAGGATTGTAATGACAATGTCATGGAGCATTGTGATGAGAATTGCATCGAGCATTGTGATGACAAGTGTCATGGAGCTTTGTGATGACAAGGACATGGAGCAGTGTGATGAGAGGGTTCATGGAGCATTGTGATGACAATGACATGGAGCATTGTGATGCCAAGGGTCATGGAGCTTTGTGATGACAAAGGTCATGGAGCATTTTGATGACAAGTGTGTGGTGCATTGTGATGAGAAGGGCAGGGAGCATTTTGATGACAGGGTCATGCAGCAATTTGATGAAAAGTGTAATGGAACATTTTGATGCCAGGGGTTATAGAACATTGTGATGCCAGGGGTCATGGAGCTTTGGGATGAAAAGGGTCATGGAGCATTTTGATGACAGGGGTTATGGAACATTGTGATGTCAGGGGTCATGGAACATTGTGCTGATAAGGGGATGTAGCATTGTGATGACAGGGGTCATGGAACATTGTGATAACAGGGGTGAGGGAGGATTGTGATGACTAGTGATGGAACATTGTGATAACTCATGTGAGAGAGTATTTGGATGAGAAGTGCATGGAGCATTGTGATTACAAGGTTTATGGAGCATAGCGATGACAAGGTTGTGGATCATTGTGGTGAAAAGCGCATGGCACAATTTGATGACAAGTGTCATGGAGCATTGTTCTGACAAAGGCATGGAGCATTGTGATGACAAGGGTCACGGAGCATTGTGGTTACAAAGGTCACAGAGCCTTGTGATGACGCGGGCATGGATTGTTGTGATGACAAACGTTATGAAGCATTGTGATGACTGTAGTCACGGAGCATTGTGATGACAGGGGTCATGGAGCATTGTGATGACAATGGCATGGAGCATTGTGATGCCAAGTGTCATGGAGGATTCTGATGACAAAGGTAATGGAGCATTGTGGTGACAATGGTTTGGAGCATTGTGATGACAAGGATCAGGGAGCATTGTGCTGACAAGTGCATGGAGCTTTGTGATGACAAGGGCATGGATCATTGTGATGACAAGGGTCATGGAGCATTGGGCTAAAAATGTGCATGGAGTATTGTGATGACAGGGGTCATGGAGCATTGTGATGACAAGGGAATGGAGCATGTTGATGACAAGGTCTTGGAGCATTGTGATGAGATGACCATGGAGACTTGTGATGACAAGTCTAATGGAGCATTCTTATGAAAAGGGGCATGGAGCATTGTGATTACGGGGGTCTTGAAGCATTGTGATGACAAGGGCATGGAGCATTGTGAGGCGAAGGCCATGGAACATTGTGATGACATGCGTCATGGAGCTTTGTGATGACAAGGGCATGGAGCATTGTGATTACATGGGTCTTGGAGCATTGTGCTGACAAGGGTCCTGGAGCCTTGTGATGACAAGGCCGTGGAACATTGTGATGGCAGGGGTCATGGAGCTTGTTATGACAGAGGTAATGGAGCATTGTGATGAGAAGTGCATTGAGCATTGGTCTGAAATATTTCATGGATTATTGTGATGAGAGTGGGCATGGCGCATTGTGATGACAAGGGCACGGTACACTGTGATACATGGGTCATGGAGGATTGTAATGACAAGGGCATGGAGCATTGTGATGAGAAGGGCATCGAGCATTGTGATGACAAGTGCCATGGAGCTTTGTGATGACAAGGGCATGGAGCAATGTGATGAGAGGGTTCATGGAGCATTGTGATGACAATGACATGGAGCATTGTGATGCCAAGGGTCATGGAGCTTTGTGATGACAAAGGTCATGCAGTATTGTGAAGATAGGTGTCAGGGAGCATTGTGATGACATATGTAATGGCCCATTGTGATGGCAATGTCATGGAGCATTGTGATGCCAAGTGTCATGGAGGATTCTGATGACAAAGGTAATGGAGCATTGTGAATGACAATGGCTTGGAGCATTGTGATGACAAGGGTCAGGGAGCATTGTTCTGACAAGTGCATGGAGCATTGTGATGACAAGGGTCATGGAGCTTTCTGATGACAAGCTTGTGGAATATTTTGATGACAATGGCATGGAGCATTGGGATGAAAACGGCATGGGGCTTTGTGATGAAAAAGGCTTGTAGCCTTTTGGTGACAGGTTTCAAGGAGCATGCTGAAGACAAGTGTCAGGGAGCATTGTGATGACAAGTGTATTGAGAATTGTGATGACAATGGTCATGGAACATTGTGATGAAAAGGGCATGGAGTATTGTGATGACAGGCATCATGGAGCGTTGTGAGGACAAGTGTTATGGAACATTGTGATCACAAGGGTTTTGAGCATTGTGATGACAGAGGTCATGGATCATTTTGATTTCAAGGAGCATGGAGCATTTTGATGACAAGGGCATGCAGCAATGTGATCCCAAGGTTCATGGGAAATTGTGATGAAAACAGTAATGGAGTATTGTGATGACAAGCGCCTAGCGCATTGTAATGACAAGGCCATTTAGCATTTTGCTGACAAAGGAATGGAGCATTGTGATGACAGGTGTCATGGAGCACTGTGGTGACAAGAGTCCCGGATCATTATGTTGTCAGGTGTCATGGAGTGTTGTGATGACAGTGGTCATGGAGCATTGTGATGACAGGTGTCATGGAGCACTGTGATGACAAGCGTCATGGAGCATTGTGAATACATGGGTCATGGAACATTGGGATAACATGGGCATGGATCATTGTGATGACAAGGGTCATGGAGCATTGGGCTGAAAATGTTCATGGAGTATTGTGATGACAGGGGTCATGGTGCATTGTGATTACAGGGGTCTTGGAGCATTGTGATGACAAGAGTCCCGGATCATTGTGTTGTCAGGTGTCATAGAGTGTTGTGATGACAGTGGTCATGGAGCATTGTGATGATATTGGTCATGGAGCATTGTGATGAGAAGGTCATAGAGAATTGGGCTGAAAATGTTCATGGAGTATTGTGATGACAGGGGTCATGGAGCATTGTGATGACAAGGGAATGGAGCATGGTGATGACAAGGTCTTGGAGCATTGTGAGGAGATGACCATGGAGACTTGTGATGACAAATCTAATGGAGCATTCTGATGAAAAAGGGAATGGAACATTGTGATTACTGGAGTCTTCGAGCATTGTGATGACAAGGGCATGGAGCATAGTGAGGAGAAAACCATGGAACATTCTGATGACATGCGTCATGGAGCTTTGTGATGACAAGGGCATGGAGCATTGTGATTACATGGATCTTGGAGCATTGTGCTGACAAGGGTCATGGAGCCTTGTGATGACAAGTCCGTGGAATATTATGATGGCAGGTGTCATGGAGCATTGTTACGACAGAGGTAACGGAGCATTGTGATGAGAAGGGCATTGAGCATTGATCTGAAATGTTTCATGGATTACTGTGATGAGAGTGGGCATGGCGGTTTGTCATGACAAGGGCACGGTACACTGTGATACATGGGTCATTGAGGATTGCAATGACAAGGTCATGGAGCATTGTGATGAGAATGGCATCGAGCATTGTGATGACAAGTGTCATGGAGCTTTGTGATGACAAGGACATGGAGCAGTGTGATGAGAGGGTTCATGGAGCATTGTGATGACAATGACATGGAGCATTGTGATGCCAAGGGTCATGGAGCTTTGTGATGACAAAGGTCATGGAGCATTTTGATGACAAGTGTGTGGTGCATTGTGATGAGAAGGGCAGGGAGCATTTTGATGACAGGGTCATGCAGCAATTTGATGAAAAGTGTAATGGAACATTTTGATGCCAGGGGTTATAGAACATTGTGATGCCAGGGGTCATGGAGCTTTGGGATGAAAAGGGTCATGGAGCATTTTGATGACAGGGGTTATGGAACATTGTGATGTCAGGGGTCATGGAACATTGTGCTGATAAGGGGATGTAGCATTGTGATGACAGGGGTCATGGAACATTGTGATAACAGGGGTGAGGGAGGATTGTGATGACTAGTGATGGAACATTGTGATATCTCATGTGAGAGAGTATTTGGATGAGAAGTGCATGGAGCATTGTGATTACAAGGTTTATGGAGCATAGCGATGACAAGGTTGTGGATCATTGTGGTGAAAAGCGCATGGCACAATTTGATGACAAGGGTCATGGAGCATTGTTCTGACAAAGGCATGGAGTATTGTGATGACAAGGGTCACGGAGCATTGTGGTTACAAAGGTCACAGAGCCTTGTGATGACGCGGGCATGGATTGTTGCGATGACAAACGTTATGAAGCATTGTGATGACTGTAGTCACGGAGCATTGTGATGACAGGGGTCATGGAGCATTGTGATGACAATGGCATGGAGCATTGTGATGCCAAGTGTCATGGAGGATTCTGATGACAAAGGTAATGGAGCATTGTGGTGACAATGGTTTGGAGCATTGTGATGACAAGGATCAGGGAGCATTGTGCTGACATGTGCATGGAGCTTTGTGATGACAAGGGCATGGATCATTGTGATGACAAGGGTCATGGAGCATTGGGCTAAAAATGTGCATGGAGTATTGTGATGACAGGGGTCATGGAGCATTGTGATGACAAGGGAATGGAGCATGTTGATGACAAGGTCTTGGAGCATTGTGATGAGATGACCATGGAGACTTGTGATGACAAGTCTAATGGAGCATTCTTATGAAAAGGGGCATGGAGCATTGTGATTACGGGGGTCTTGAAGCATTGTGATGACAAGGGCATGGAGCATTGTGAGGCGAAGGCCATGGAACATTGTGATGACATGCGTCATGGAGCTTTGTGATGACAAGGGCATGGAGCATTGTGATTACATGGGTCTTGGAGCATTGTGCTGACAAGGGGCCTGGAGCCTTGTGATGACAAGGCCGTGGAACCTTGTGATGGCAGGGGTCATGGAGCTTGTTATGACAGAGGTAATGGAGCATTGTGATGAGAAGTGCATTGAGCATTGGTCTGAAATATTTCATGGATTATTGTGATGAGAGTGGGCATGGCGCATTGTGATGACAAGGGCACGGTACACTGTGATACATGGGTCATGGAGGATTGTAATGACAAGGGCATGGAGCATTGTGATGAGAAGGGCATCGAGCATTGTGATGACAAGTGCCATGGAGCTTTGTGATGACAAGGGCATGGAGCAATGTGATGCGAGGGTTCATGGAGCATTGTGATGACAATGACATGGAGCATTGTGATGCCAAGGGTCATGGAGCTTTGTGATGACAAAGGTCATGCAGTATTTTGAAGATAGGTGTCAGGGAGCATTGTGATGACATATGTAATGGCCCATTGTGATGGCAATGTCATGGAGCATTGTGATGCCAAGTGTCATGGAGGATTCTGATGACAAAGGTAATGGAGCATTGTGAATGACAATGGCTTGGAGCATTGTGATGACAAGGGTCAGGGAGCATTGTTCTGACAAGTGCATGGAGCATTGTGATGACAAGGGTCATGGAGCTTTCTGATGACAAGCTTGTGGAATATTTTGATGACAATGACATGGAGCATTGGGATGAAAACGGCATGGGGCTTTTTGATGAAAAAGGCGTGTAGCCTTTTGGTGACAGGTTTCAAGGAGCATGCTGACGACAAGTGTCAGGGAGCATTGTGATGACAAGTGTATTGAGAATTGTGATGACAATGGTCATGGAACATTGTGATGAAAAGGGCATGGAGTATTGTGATGACAGGCATCATGGAGCGTTGTGAGGACAAGTGTTATGGAACATTGTGATCACAAGGGTTTTGAGCATTGTGATGAGAGAGGTCATGGATCATTTTGATTTCAAGGAGCATGGAGCATTGTGATGACAAGGGCATGAAGCAATGTGATCCCAAGGTTCATGGGAAATTGTGATGACAACAGTAATGGAGTATTGTGATGACAAGCGCCTAGCGCATTGTAATGACAAGGCCATTTAGCATTTTGCTGACAAAGGAATGGAGCATTGTGATGACAGTTGTCATGGAGCACTGTGGTGACAAGCGTCACAGAGCCTTGTGAAAACAAGTGTCATGGAACATTGGGATGACAAGGGCATGGATCATTGTGATGACAATGGTCATGGAGCATTGGGCTGAAAATGTTCATGGAGTATTGTGATGACAGGGGTCATGGAGCACTGTGATTACAGGGGTCTTGGAGCATTGTGATGACAAGAGTCCCGGATCATTATGTTGTCAGGTGTCATGGAGTGTTGTGATGACAGTGGTCATGGAGCATTGTGATGATATTGGTCATGGAGCATTGTGATGAGAAGGTCATAGAGAATTGGGCTGAAAATGTTCATGGAGTATTGTGATGACAGGGGTCATGGAGCATTGTGATGACAAGGGAATGGAGCATGGTGATGACAAGGTCTTGGAGCATTGTGAGGAGATGACCATGGAGACTTGTGATGACAAATCTAATGGAGCATTCTGATGAAAAAGGGAATGGAACATTGTGATTACTGGAGTCTTCGAGCATTGTGATGACAAGGGCATGGAGCATTTTGAGAAGACCAAGGAACATTCTGATGACATGCGTCATGGAGCTTTGTGATGACAAGGGCATGGAGCATTGTGATTACATGGATCTTGGAGCATTGTGATGACAAGGTTCATGGAGCCTTGTGATGACAAGGCCGTGGAATATTATGATGGCAGGTGTCATGGAGCATTGTTACGACAGAGGTAATGGAGCATTGTGATGAGAAGGGCATTGAGCATTGATCTGAAATGTTTCATGGATTACTGTGATGAGAGTGGGCATGGCGGTTTGTCATGACTAGGGCACGGTACACTGTGATACATGGGTCATGGAGGATTATAATGACAAGGTCATGGAGCATTGTGATGAGAATGGCATCGAGCATTGTGATGACAAGTGTCATGGAGCTTTGTGATGACAAGGACATGGAGCAATGTGATGAGAGGGTTCATGGAGCATTGTGATGACAAAGACATGGAGCATTGTGATGCCAAGGGTCATGGAGCATTGGGCTGAAAATGTGCATGGAGTATTGTGATGACAGGGGTCATGGAGCATTGTGATGACAAGGGAATGGAGCATGGTGATGACAAGGTCTTGGAGCATTGTGATGAGATGACCATGGAGACTTGTGATGACAAGTCTAATGGAGCATTCTTATGAAAAGGGGCATGGAGCATTGTGATTACGGGGGTCTTGAAGCATTGTGATGACAAGGGCATGGAGCATTGTGAGGTGAAGGCCATGGAACATTGTGATGACATGCATCATGGAGCTTTGTGATGACAAGGGCATGGAGCATTGTGATTACATGGGTCTTGGAGCATTGTGCTGACAAGGGTCCTGGAGCCTTGTGATGACAAGGCCGTGGAACATTGTGATGGCAGGGGTCATGGAGCTTGTTATGACAGAGGTAATGGAGCATTGTGATGAGAAGTGCATTGAGCATTGGTCTGAAATATTTCATGGATTATTGTGATGAGAGTGGGCATGGCGCATTGTGATGACAAGGGCACGGTACACTGTGATACATGGGTCATGGAGGATTGTAATGACAATGTCATGGAGCATTGTGATGAGAATGGCATCGAGCATTGTGATGACAAGTGTCATGGAGCTTTGTGATGACAAGGACATGGAGCAGTGTGATGAGAGGGTTCATGGAGCATTGTGATGACAATGACATGGAGCATTGTGATGCCAAGGGTCATGGAGCTTTGTGATGACAAAGGTCATGGAGCATTTTGATGACAAGTGTGTGGTGCATTGTGATGAGAAGGGCAGGGAGCATTTTGATGACAGGGTCATGCAGCAATTTGATGAAAAGTGTAATGGAACATTTTGATGCCAGGGGTTATAGAACATTGTGATGCCAGGGGTCATGGAGCTTTGGGATGAAAAGGGTCATGGAGCATTTTGATGACAGGGGTTATGGAACATTGTGATGTCAGGGGTCATGGAACATTGTGCTGATAAGGGGATGTAGCATTGTGATGACAGGGGTCATGGAACATTGTGATAACAGGGGTGAGGGAGGATTGTGATGACTAGTGATGGAACATTGTGATATCTCATGTGAGAGAGTATTTGGATGAGAAGTGCATGGAGCATTGTGATTACAAGGTTTATGGAGCATAGCGATGACAAGGTTGTGGATCATTGTGGTGAAAAGCGCATGGCACAATTTGATGACAAGGGTCATGGAGCATTGTTCTGACAAAGGCATGGAGCATTGTGATGACAAGGGTCACGGAGCATTGTGGTTACAAAGGTCACAGAGCCTTGTGATGACGCGGGCATGGATTGTTGTGATGACAAACGTTATGAAGCATTGTGATGACTGTAGTCACGGAGCATTGTGATGACAGGGGTCATGGAGCATTGTGATGACAATGGCATGGAGCATTGTGATGCCAAGTGTCATGGAGGATTCTGATGACAAAGGTAATGGAGCATTGTGGTGACAATGGTTTGGAGCATTGTGATGACAAGGATCAGGGAGCATTGTGCTGACAAGTGCATGGAGCATTGTGATGACAAGGGCATGGATCATTGTGATGACAAGGGTCATGGAGCATTGGGCTGAAAATGTGCATGGAGTATTGTGATGACAGGGGTCATGGAGCATTGTGATGACAAGGGAATGGAGCATGTTGATGACAAGGTCTTGGAGCATTGTGATGAGATGACCATGGAGACTTGTGATGACAAGTCTAATGGAGCATTCTTATGAAAAGGGGCATGGAGCATTGTGATTACGGGGGTCTTGAAGCATTGTGATGACAAGGGCATGGAGCATTGTGAGGCGAAGGCCATGGAACATTGTGATGACATGCGTCATGGAGCTTTGTGATGACAAGGGCATGGAGCATTGTGATTACATGGGTCTTGGAGCATTGTGCTGACAAGGGTCCTGGAGCCTTGTGATGACAAGGCCGTGGAACATTGTGATGGCAGGGGTCATGGAGCTTGTTATGACAGAGGTAATGGAGCATTGTGATGAGAAGTGCATTGAGCATTGGTCTGAAATATTTCATGGATTATTGTGATGAGAGTGGGCATGGCGCATTGTGATGACAAGGGCACGGTACACTGTGATACATGGGTCATGGAGGATTGTAATGACAAGGGGATGGAGCATTGTGATGAGAAGGGCATCGAGCATTGTGATGACAAGTGCCATGGAGCTTTGTGATGACAAGGGCATGGAGCAATGTGATGAGAGGGTTCATGGAGCATTGTGATGACAATGACATGGAGCATTGTGATGCCAAGGGTCATGGAGCTTTGTGATGACAAAGGTCATGCAGTATTGTGAAGATAGGTGTCAGGGAGCATTGTGATGACATATGTAATGGCCCATTGTGATGGCAATGTCATGGAGCATTGTGATGCCAAGTGTCATGGAGGATTCTGATGACAAAGGTAATGGAGCATTGTGAATGACAATGGCTTGGAGCATTGTGATGACAAGGGTCAGGGAGCATTGTTCTGACAAGTGCATGGAGCATTGTGATGACAAGGGTCATGGAGCTTTCTGATGACAAGCTTGTGGAATATTTTGATGACAATGGCATGGAGCATTGGGATGAAAACGGCATGGGGCTTTGTGATGAAAAAGGCGTGTAGCCTTTTGGTGACAGGTTTCAAGGAGCATGCTGAAGACAAGTGTCAGGGAGCATTGTGATGACAAGTGTATTGAGAATTGTGATGACAATGGTCATGGAACATTGTGATGAAAAGGGCATGGAGTATTGTGATGACAGGCATCATGGAGCGTTGTGAGGACAAGTGTTATGGAACATTGTGATCACAAGGGTTTTGAGCATTGTGATGACAGAGGTCATGGATCATTTTGATTTCAAGGAGCATGGAGCATTTTGATGACAAGGGCATGCAGCAATGTGATCCCAAGGTTCATGGGAAATTGTGATGACAACAGTAATGGAGTATTGTGATGACAAGCGCCTAGCGCATTGTAATGACAAGGCCATTTAGCATTTTGCTGACAAAGGAATGGAGCATTGTGATGACAGGTGTCATGGAGCACTGTGGTGACAAGAGTCCCGGATCATTATGTTGTCAGGTGTCATGGAGTGTTGTGATGACAGTGGTCATGGAGCATTGTGATGATATTGGTCATGGAGCATTGTGATGAGAAGGTCATAGAGAATTGGGCTGAAAATGTTCATGGAGTATTGTGATGACAGGGTTCATGGAGCATTGTGATGACAAGGGAATGGAGCATGGTGATGACAAGGTCTTGGAGCATTGTGAGGAGATGACCATGGAGACTTGTGATGACAAATCTAATGGAGCATTCTGATGAAAAAGGGAATGGAACATTGTGATTACTGGAGTCTTCGAGCATTGTGATGACAAGGGCATGGAGCATTGTGAGGAGAAGACCATGGAACATTCTGATGACATGCGTCATGGAGCTTTGTGATGACAAGGGCATGGAGCATTGTGATTACATGGAACTTGGAGCATTGTGATGACAAGGGTCATGGAGCCTTGTGATGACAAGGCCGTGGAATATTATGATGGCAGGTGTCATGGAGCATTGTTACGACAGAGGTAACGGAGCATTGTGATGAGAAGGGCATTGAGCATTGATCTGAAATGTTTCATGGATTACTGTGATGAGAGTGGGCATGGCGGTTTGTCATGACAAGGGCACGGTACACTGTGATACATGGGTCATGGAGGATTGTAATGACAATGTCATGGAGCATTGTGATGAGAATGGCATCGAGCATTGTGATGACAAGTGTCATGGAGCTTTGTGATGACAAGGACATGGAGCAGTGTGATGAGAGGGTTCATGGAGCATTGTGATGACAATGACATGGAGCATTGTGATGCCAAGGGTCATGGAGCTTTGTGATGACAAAGGTCATGGAGCATTTTGATGACAAGTGTGTGGTGCATTGTGATGAGAAGGGCAGGGAGCATTTTGATGACAGGGTCATGCAGCAATTTGATGAAAAGTGTAATGGAACATTTTGATGCCAGGGGTTATAGAACATTGTGATGCCAGGGGTCATGGAGCTTTGGGATGAAAAGGGTCATGGAGCATTTTGATGACAGGGGTTATGGAACATTGTGATGTCAGGGGTCATGGAACATTGTGCTGATAAGGGGATGTAGCATTGTGATGACAGGGGTCATGGAACATTGTGATAACAGGGGTGAGGGAGGATTGTGATGACTAGTGATGGAACATTGTGATATCTCATGTGAGAGAGTATTTGGATGAGAAGTGCATGGAGCATTGTGATTACAAGGTTTATGGAGCATAGCGATGACAAGGTTGTGGATCATTGTGGTGAAAAGCGCATGGCACAATTTGATGACAAGGGTCATGGAGCATTGTTCTGACAAAGGCATGGAGCTTTGTGATGACAAGGGTCACGGAGCATTGTGGTTACAAAGGTCACAGAGCCTTGTGATGACGCGGGCATGGATTGTTGTGATGACAAACGTTATGAAGCATTGTGATGACTGTAGTCACGGAGCATTGTGATGACAGGGGTCATGGAGCATTGTGATGACAATGGCATGGAGCATTGTGATGCCAAGTGTCATGGAGGATTCTGATGACAAAGGTAATGGAGCATTGTGGTGACAATGGTTTGGAGCATTGTGATGACAAGGATCAGGGAGCATTGTGCTGACAAGTGCATGGAGCATTGTGATGAAAAGGGCATGGATCATTGTGATGACAAGGGTCATGGAGCATTGGGCTGAAAATGTGCATGGAGGATTGTGATGACAGGGGTCATGGAGCATTGTGATGACAAGGGAATGGAGCATGTTGATGACAAGGTCTTGGAGCATTGTGATGAGATGACCATGGAGACTTGTGATGACAAGTCTAATGGAGCATTCTTATGAAAAGGGGCATGGAGCATTGTGATTACGGGGGTCTTGAAGCATTGTGATGACAAGGGCATGGAGCATTGTGAGGCGAAGGCCATGGAACATTGTGATGACATGCGTCATGGAGCTTTGTGATGACAAGGGCATGGAGCATTGTGATTACATGGAACTTGGAGCATTGTGATGACAAGGGTCATGGAGCCTTGTGATGACAAGGCCGTGGAATATTATGATGGCAGGTGTCATGGAGCATTGTTACGACAGAGGTAACGGAGCATTGTGATGAGAAGGGCATTGAGCATTGATCTGAAATGTTTCATGGATTACTGTGATGAGAGTGGGCATGGCGGTTTGTCATGACAAGGGCACGGTACACTGTGATACATGGGTCATGGAGGATTGTAATGACAATGTCATGGAGCATTGTGATGAGAATGGCATCGAGCATTGTGATGACAAGTGTCATGGAGCTTTGTGATGACAAGGACATGGAGCAGTGTGATGAGAGGGTTCATGGAGCATTGTGATGACAATGACATGGAGCATTGTGATGCCAAGGGTCATGGAGCTTTGTGATGACAAAGGTCATGGAGCATTTTGATGACAAGTGTGTGGTGCATTGTGATGAGAAGGGCAGGGAGCATTTTGATGACAGGGTCATGCAGCAATTTGATGAAAAGTGTAATGGAACATTTTGATGCCAGGGGTTATAGAACATTGTGATGCCAGGGGTCATGGAGCTTTGGGATGAAAAGGGTCATGGAGCATTTTGATGACAGGGGTTATGGAACATTGTGATGTCAGGGGTCATGGAACATTGTGCTGATAAGGGGATGTAGCATTGTGATGACAGGGGTCATGGAACATTGTGATAACAGGGGTGAGGGAGGATTGTGATGACTAGTGATGGAACATTGTGATATCTCATGTGAGAGAGTATTTGGATGAGAAGTGCATGGAGCATTGTGATTACAAGGTTTATGGAGCATAGCGATGACAAGGTTGTGGATCATTGTGGTGAAAAGCGCATGGCACAATTTGATGACAAGGGTCATGGAGCATTGTTCTGACAAAGGCATGGAGCTTTGTGATGACAAGGGTCACGGAGCATTGTGGTTACAAAGGTCACAGAGCCTTGTGATGACGCGGGCATGGATTGTTGTGATGACAAACGTTATGAAGCATTGTGATGACTGTAGTCACGGAGCATTGTGATGACAGGGGTCATGGAGCATTGTGATGACAATGGCATGGAGCATTGTGATGCCAAGTGTCATGGAGGATTCTGATGACAAAGGTAATGGAGCATTGTGGTGACAATGGTTTGGAGCATTGTGATGACAAGGATCAGGGAGCATTGTGCTGACAAGTGCATGGAGCATTGTGATGAAAAGGGCATGGATCATTGTGATGACAAGGGTCATGGAGCATTGGGCTGAAAATGTGCATGGAGGATTGTGATGACAGGGGTCATGGAGCATTGTGATGACAAGGGAATGGAGCATGTTGATGACAAGGTCTTGGAGCATTGTGATGAGATGACCATGGAGACTTGTGATGACAAGTCTAATGGAGCATTCTTATGAAAAGGGGCATGGAGCATTGTGATTACGGGGGTCTTGAAGCATTGTGATGACAAGGGCATGGAGCATTGTGAGGCGAAGGCCATGGAACATTGTGATGACATGCGTCATGGAGCTTTGTGATGACAAGGGCATGGAGCATTGTGATTACATGGGTCTTGGAGCATTGTGCTGACAAGGGTCCTGGAGCCTTGTGATGACAAGGCCGTGGAACATTGTGATGGCAGGGGTCATGGAGCTTGTTATGACAGAGGTAATGGAGCATTGTGATGAGAAGTGCATTGAGCATTGGTCTGAAATATTTCATGGATTATTGTGATGAGAGTGGGCATGGCGGTTTGTCATGACAAGGGCACGGTACACTGTGATACATGGGTCATGGAGGATTGTAATGACAAGGGCATGGAGCATTGTGATGAGAAGGGCATCGAGCATTGTGATGACAAGTGCCATGGAGCTTTGTGATGACAAGGGCATGGAGCAATGTGATGCGAGGGTTCATGGAGCATTGTGATGACAATGACATGGAGCATTGTGATGCCAAGGGTCATGGAGCTTTGTGATGACAAAGGTCATGCAGTAATGTGAAGATAGGTGTCAGGGAGCATTGTGATGACATATGTAATGGCCCATTGTGATGGCAATGTCATGGAGCATTGTGATGCCAAGTGTCATGGAGGATTCTGATGACAAAGGTAATGGAGCATTGTGAATGACAATGGCTTGGAGCATTGTGATGACAAGGGTCAGGGAGCATTGTGCTGACAAGTGCATGGAGAATTGTGATGACAAGGGTCATGGAGCATTCTGATGACAAGCTTGTGTAGTATATTGATGACAATGGCATGGAGCATTGGGATGAAAAGGGCATGGGGCTTTGTGATGAAAAAGGCATGGAGCCTTTTCGTGACAGGGTTCAAGGAGCATTCTGATGACAAGTGTCAGGGAGCATTGTGATGACAAGTGTGTTGAGAATTGTGATGACAAAGGTCATGGAGCATTGTGATGAAAAGGGCATGGATTATTGTGATGACAGTCATCACGGAGCGTTGTGAGGACAAGTGTTATGGAACATTGTGATCACAAGGGTTTGGAGCATTGTGATGACAGAGGTCATGGATCATTTAGATTTCAAGGAGCATGGAGCATTGTGATGACAAGGGCATGAAGCAATGTGATCCCAAAGTTCATGGAGGATTGTGATGACAACAGTAATGGAGTATTGTGATGACAAGCGCCTAGCGCATTGTAATGACAAGGCCATTTAGCATTTTGCTGACAAAGGAATGGAGCATTGTGATGACAGGTGTCATGGAGCACTGTGGTGACAAGCGTCACAGAGCCTTGTGAAAACAAGTGTCATGGAACATTGGGATGACAAGGGCATGGATCATTGTGATGACAATGGTCATGGAGCATTGGGCTGAAAATGTTCATGGAGTATTGTGATGACAGGGGTCATGGAGCATTGTGATTACAGGGGTCTTGGAGCATTGTGATGACAAGAGTCCCGGATCATTATGTTGTCAGGTGTCATGGAGTGTTGTGATGACAGTGGTCATGGAGCATTGTGATGATATTGGTCATGGAGCATTGTGATGAGAAGGTCATAGAGAATTGGGCTGAAAATGTTCATGGAGTATTGTGATGACAGGGGTCATGGAGCATTGTGATGACAAGGGAATGGAGCATGGTGATGACAAGGTCTTGGAGCATTGTGAGGAGATGACCATGGAGACTTGTGATGACAAATCTAATGGAGCATTCTGATGAAAAAGGGAATGGAACATTGTGATTACTGGAGTCTTCGAGCATTGTGATGACAAGGGCATGGAGCATTGTGAGGAGAAGACCATGGAACATTCTGATGACATGCGTCATGGAGCTTTGTGATGACAAGGGCATGGAGCATTGTGATTACATGGAACTTGGAGCATTGTGATGACAAGGGTCATGGAGCCTTGTGATGACAAGGCCGTGGAATATTATGATGGCAGGTGTCATGGAGCATTGTTACGACAGAGGTAACGGAGCATTGTGATGAGAAGGGCATTGAGCATTGATCTGAAATGTTTCATGGATTACTGTGATGAGAGTGGGCATGGCGGTTTGTCATGACAAGGGCACGGTACACTGTGATACATGGGTCATGGAGGATTGTAATGACAATGTCATGGAGCATTGTGATGAGAATGGCATCGAGCATTGTGATGACAAGTGTCATGGAGCTTTGTGATGACAAGGACATGGAGCAGTGTGATGAGAGGGTTCATGGAGCATTGTGATGACAATGACATGGAGCATTGTGATGCCAAGGGTCATGGAGCTTTGTGATGACAAAGGTCATGGAGCATTTTGATGACAAGTGTGTGGTGCATTGTGATGAGAAGGGCAGGGAGCATTTTGATGACAGGGTCATGCAGCAATTTGATGAAAAGTGTAATGGAACATTTTGATGCCAGGGGTTATAGAACATTGTGATGCCAGGGGTCATGGAGCTTTGGGATGAAAAGGGTCATGGAGCATTTTGATGACAGGGGTTATGGAACATTGTGATGTCAGGGGTCATGGAACATTGTGCTGATAAGGGGATGTAGCATTGTGATGACAGGGGTCATGGAACATTGTGATAACAGGGGTGAGGGAGGATTGTGATGACTAGTGATGGAACATTGTGATATCTCATGTGAGAGAGTATTTGGATGAGAAGTGCATGGAGCATTGTGATTACAAGGTTTATGGAGCATAGCGATGACAAGGTTGTGGATCATTGTGGTGAAAAGCACATGGCACAATTTGATGACAAGGGTCATGGAGCATTGTTCTGACAAAGGCATGGAGCATTGTGATGACAAGGGTCACGGAGCATTGTGGTTACAAAGGTCACAGAGCCTTGTGATGACGCGGGCATGGATTGTTGTGATGACAAACGTTATGAAGCATTGTGATGACTGTAGTCACGGAGCATTGTGATGACAGGGGTCATGGAGCATTGTGATGACAATGGCATGGAGCATTGTGATGCCAAGTGTCATGGAGGATTCTGATGACAAAGGTAATGGAGCATTGTGGTGACAATGGTTTGGAGCATTGTGATGACAAGGATCAGGGAGCATTGTGCTGACAAGTGCATGGAGCATTGTGATGACAAGGGCATGGATCATTGTGATGACAAGGGTAATGGAGCATTGGGCTGAAAATGTGCATGGAGTATTGTGATGACAGGGGTCATGGAGCATTGTGATGACAAGGGAATGGAGCATGTTGATGACAAGGTCTTGGAGCATTGTGATGAGATGACCATGGAGACTTGTGATGACAAGTCTAATGGAGCATTCTTATGAAAAGGGGCATGGAGCATTGTGATTACGGGGGTCTTGAAGCATTGTGATGACAAGGGCATGGAGCATTGTGAGGCGAAGGCCATGGAACATTGTGATGACATGCGTCATGGAGCTTTGTGATGACAAGGGCATGGAGCATTGTGATTACATGGGTCTTGGAGCATTGTGCTGACAAGGGTCCTGGAGCCTTGTGATGACAAGGCCGTGGAACATTGTGATGGCAGGGGTCATGGAGCTTGTTATGACAGAGGTAATGGAGCATTGTGATGAGAAGTGCATTGAGCATTGGTCTGAAATATTTCATGGATTATTGTGATGAGAGTGGGCATGGCGCATTGTGATGACAAGGGCACGGTACACTGTGATACATGGGTCATGGAGGATTGTAATGACAAGGGCATGGAGCATTGTGATGAGAAGGGCATCGAGCATTGTGATGACAAGTGCCATGGAGCTTTGTGATGACAAGGGCATGGAGCAATGTGATGCGAGGGTTCATGGAGCATTGTGATGACAATGACATGGAGCATTGTGATGCCAAGGGTCATGGAGCTTTGTGATGACAAAGGTCATGGAGCATTTTGATGACAAGGGTGTGGTGCATTGTGATGAGAACGGCAGGGAGCATTGTGATGACCAGGTAATGCAGTATTGTAAAGAGAGGTGTCAGGGAGCATTGTGATGACATATGTAATGGCCCATTGTGATGACAATGGCATGGAGCATTGTGATGCAAACTTCCATTGAGGATTCTGATCACAAAGGTAATGGAGCATTGTGATGACAATGGCTTGGAGCATTGTGATGACAAGTGTCAGGGAGCATTGTGCTGACAAGTGCATGGAGAATTGTGATGACAAGGGTCATGGAGCATTCTGATGACAAGCTTGTGTAGTATATTGATGACAATGGCATGGAGCATTGGGATGAAAAGGGCATGGGGCTTTGTGATGAAAAAGGCATGGAGCCTTTTCGTGACAGGGTTCAAGGAGCATTCTGATGACAAGTGTCAGGGAGCATTGTGATGACAAGTGTATTGAGAATTGTGATGACAAAGGTCGTGGAGCATTGTGATGAAAAGGGCATGGATTATTGTGATGACAGTCATCACGGAGCGTTGTGAGGACAAGTGTTATGGAACATTGTGATCACAAGGGTTTGGAGCATTGTGATGACAGAGGTCATGGATCATTTAGATTTCAAGGAGCATGGAGCATTGTGATGACAAGGGCATGAAGCAATGTGATCCCAAAGTTCATGGAGGATTGTGATGACAACAGTAATGGAGTATTGTGATGACAAGCGCCTAGCGCATTGTAATGACAAGGCCATTTAGCATTTTGCTGACAAAGGAATGGAGCATTGTGATGACAGGTGTCATGGAGCACTGTGGTGACAAGCGTCACAGAGCCTTGTGAAAACATGTGTCATGGAACATTGGGATGACAAGGGCATGGATCATTGTGATGACAATGGTCATGGAGCATTGGGCTGAAAATGTTCATGGAGTATTGTGATGACAGGGGTCATGGAGCATTGTGATTACAGGGGTCTTGGAGCATTGTGATGACAAGAGTCCCGGATCATTATGTTGTCAGGTGTCATGGAGTGTTGTGATGACAGTGGTCATGGAGCATTGTGATGATATTGGTCATGGAGGATTGTGATGAGGAGGTCATAGAGAATTGGGCTGAAAATGTTCATGGAGTATTGTGATGACAGGGGTCATGGAGCATTGTGATGACAAGGGAATGGAGCATGGTGATGACAAGGTCTTGGAGCATTGTGAGGAGATGACCATGGAGACTTGTGATGACAAATCTAATGGAGCATTCTGATGAAAAAGGGAATGGAACATTGTGATTACGGGAGTCTTCGAGCATTGTGATGACAAGGGCATGGAGCATTGTGAGGAGAAGACCATGGAACATTCTGATGACATGCGTCATGGAGCTTTGTGATGACAAGGGCATGGAGCATTGTGATTACATGGAACTTGGAGCATTGTGATGACAAGGGTCATGGAGCCTTGTGATGACAAGGCCGTGGAATATTATGATGGCAGGTGTCATGGAGCATTGTTACGACAGAGGTAACGGAGCATTGTGATGAGAAGGGCATTGAGCATTGATCTGAAATGTTTGATGGATTACTGTGATGAGAGTGGGCATGGCGGTTTGTCATGACAAGGGCACGGTACACTGTGATACATGGGTCATGGAGGATTGTAATGACAATGTCATGGAGCATTGTGATGAGAATGGCATCGAGCATTGTGACGACAAGTGTCATGGAGCTTTGTGATGACAAGGACATGGAGCAGTGTGATGAGAGGGTTCATGGAGCATTGTGATGACAATGACATGGAGCATTGTGATGCCAAGGGTCATGGAGCTTTGTGATGACAAAGGTCATGGAGCATTTTGATGACAAGTGTGTGGTGCATTGTGATGAGAAGGGCAGGGAGCATTTTGATGACAGGGTCATGCAGCAATTTGATGAAAAGTGTAATGGAACATTTTGATGCCAGGGGTTATAGAACATTGTGATGCCAGGGGTCATGGAGCTTTGGGATGAAAAGGGTCATGGAGCATTTTGATGACAGGGGTTATGGAACATTGTGATGTCAGGGGTCATGGAACATTGTGCTGATAAGGGGATGTAGCATTGTGATGACAGGGGTCATGGAACATTGTGATAACAGGGGTGAGGGAGGATTGTGATGACTAGTGATGGAACATTGTGATATCTCATGTGAGAGAGTATTTGGATGAGAAGTGCATGGAGCATTGTGATTACAAGGTTTATGGAGCATAGCGATGACAAGGTTGTGGATCATTGTGGTGAAAAGCACATGGCACAATTTGATGACAAGGGTCATGGAGCATTGTTCTGACAAAGGCATGGAGCATTGTGATGACAAGGGTCACGGAGCATTGCGGTTACAAAGGTCACAGAGCCTTGTGATGACGCGGGCATGGATTGTTGTGATGACAAACGTTATGAAGCATTGTGATGACTGTAGTCACGGAGCATTGTGATGACAGGGGTCATGGAGCATTGTGATGACAATGGCATGGAGCATTGTGATGCCAAGTGTCATGGAGGATTCTGATGACAAAGGTAATGGAGCATTGTGGTGACAATGGTTTGGAGCATTGTGATGACAAGGATCAGGGAGCATTGTGCTGACAAGTGCATGGAGCATTGTGATGACAAGGGCATGGATCATTGTGATGACAAGGGTCATGGAGCATTGGGCTAAAAATGTGCATGGAGTATTGTGATGACAGGGGTCATGGAGCATTGTGATGACAAGGGAATGGAGCATGTTGATGACAAGGTCTTGGAGCATTGTGATGAGATGACCATGGAGACTTGTGATGACAAGTCTAATGGAGCATTCTTATGAAAAGGGGCATGGAGCATTGTGATTACGGGGGTCTTGAAGCATTATGATGACAAGGGCATGGAGCATTGTGAGGCGAAGGCCATGGAATATTGTGATGACATGCGTCATGGAGCTTTGTGATGACAAGGGCATGGAGCATTGTGATTACATGGGTCTTGGAGCATTGTGCTGACAAGGGTCCTGGAGCCTTGTGATGACAAGGCCGTGGAACATTGTGATGGCAGGTGTCATGGAGCTTGTTATGACAGAGGTAATGGAGCATTGTGATGAGAAGTGCATTGAGCATTGGTCTGAAATATTTCATGGATTATTGTGATGAGAGTGGGCATGGCGCATTGTGATGACAAGGGCACGGTACACTGTGATACATGGGTCATGGAGGATTGTAATGACAAGGGCATGGAGCATTGTGATGAGAAGGGCATCGAGCATTGTGATGACAAGTGCCATGGAGCTTTGTGATGACAAGGGCATGGAGCAATGTGATGCGAGGGTTCATGGAGCATTGTGATGACAATGACATGGAGCATTGTGATGCCAAGGGTCATGGAGCTTTGTGATGACAAAAGTCATGCAGTATTGTGAAGATAGGTGTCAGGGAGCATTGTGATGACATATGTAATGGCCCATTGTGATGGCAATGTCATGGAGCATTGTGATGCCAAGTGTCATGGAGGATTCTGATGACAAAGGTAATGGAGCATTGTGAATGACAATGGCTTGGAGCATTGTGATGACAAGGGTCAGGGAGCATTGTTCTGACAAGTGCATGGAGCATTGTGATGACAAGCGTCATGGAGCTTTCTGATGACAAGCTTGTGGAATATTTTGATGACAATGGCATGGAGCATTGGGATGAAAACGGCATGGGGCTTTGTGATGAAAAAGGCGTGTAGCCTTTTGGTGACAGGTTTCAAGGAGCATGCTGACGACAAGTGTCAGGGAGCATTGTGATGACAAGTGTATTGAGAATTGTGATGACAATGGTCATGGAACATTGTGATGAAAAGGGCATGGAGTATTGTGATGACAGGCATCATGGAGCGTTGTGAGGACAAGTGTTATGGAACATTGTGATCACAAGGGTTTTGAGCATTGTGATGACAGAGGTCATGGATCATTTTGATTTCAAGGAGCATGGAGCATTTTGATGACAAGGGCATGCAGCAATGTGATCCCAAGGTTCATGGGAAATTGTGATGACAACAGTAATGGAGTATTGTGATGACAAGCGCCTAGCGCATTGTAATGACAAGGCCATTTAGCATTTTGCTGACAAAGGAATGGAGCATTGTGATGACAGGTGTCATGGAGCACTGTGGTGACAAGAGTCCCGGATCATTATGTTGTCAGGTGTCATGGAGTGTTGTGATGACAGTGGTCATGGAGCATTGTGATGATATTGGTCATGGAGCATTGTGATGAGAAGGTCATAGAGAATTGGGCTGAAAATGTTCATGGAGTATTGTGATGACAGGGGTCATGGAGCATTGTGATGACAAGGGAATGGAGCATGGTGATGAAAAGGTCTTGGAGCATTGTGAGGAGATGACCATGGAGACTTTTGATGACAAATCTAATGGAGCCTTCTGATGAAAAAGGGAATGGAACATTGTGATTACTGGAGTCTTTGAGCATTGTGATGACAAGGGCATGCAGCATTTTGAGAAGACCATGGAACA
Organism: Mesoplodon densirostris; assembly: GCF_025265405.1. Classification (NCBI taxonomy): domain Eukaryota; kingdom Metazoa; phylum Chordata; class Mammalia; order Artiodactyla; family Ziphiidae; genus Mesoplodon; species Mesoplodon densirostris. Next base: position 13,207,697 of record NW_026778195.1, read on the forward strand.
TTCTGATGACATGCGTCATGGAGCTTTGTGATGACAAGGGCATGGAGCATTGTGATTACATGGAACTTGGAGCATTGTGATGACAAGGGTCATGGAGCCTTGTGATGACAAGGCCGTGGAATATTATGATGGCAGGTGTCATGGAGCATTGTTACGACAGAGGTAACGGAGCATTGTGATGAGAAGGGCATTGAGCATTGATCTGAAATGTTTCATGGATTACTCTGATGAGAGTGGGCATGGCGGTTTGTCATGACAAGGGAACGGTACACTGTGATACATGGGTCATGGAGGATTGTAATGACAAGAGCATGGAGCATTGTGATGAGAATGGCATCGAGCATTGTGATGACAAGTGTCATGGAGCTTTGTGATGACAAGGACATGGAGCAGTGTGATGAGAGGGTTCATGGAGCATTGTGATGACAATGACATGGAGCATTGTGATGCCAAGGGTCATGGAGCTTTGTGATGACAAAGGTCATGGAGCATTTTGATGACAAGTGTGTGGTGCATTGTGATGAGAAGGGCAGGGAGCATTTTGATGACAGGGTCATGCAGCAATTTGATGAAAAGTGTAATGGAACATTTTGATGCCAGGGATTATAGAACATTGTGATGCCAGGGGTCATGGAGCTTTGGGATGAAAAGGGTCATGGAACATTTTGATGACAGGGGTTATGGAACATTGTGAGGTCAGGGGTCATGGAACATTGTGCTGATAAGGGGATGTAGCATTGTGATGACAGGGGTCATGGAACATTGTGATAACAGGGGTGAGGGAGGATTGTGATGACTAGTGATGGAACATTGTGATATCTCATGTGAGAGAGTATTTGGATGAGAAGTGCATGGAGCATTGTGATTACAAGGTTTATGGAGCATAGCGATGACAAGGTTGTGGATCATTGTGGTGAAAAGCGCATGGCACAATTTGATGACAAGGGTCATGGAGCATTGTTCTGAAAAAGGCATGGAGCATTGTGATGACAAGGGTCACGGAGCATTGTGGTTACAAAGGTCACAGAGCCTTGTGATGACGCGGGCATGGATTGTTGTGATGACAAACGTTATGAAGCATTGTGATGACTGTAGTCACGGAGCATTGTGATGACAGGGGTCATGGAGCATTGTGATGACAATGGCATGGAGCATTGTGATGCCAAGTGTCATGGAGGATTCTGATGACAAAGGTAATGGAGCATTGTGGTGACAATGGTTTGGAGCATTGTGATGACAAGGATCAGGGAGCATTGTGCTGACAAGTGCATGGAGCATTGTGATGACAAGGGCATGGATCATTGTGATGACAAGGGTCATGGAGCATTGGGCTAAAAATGTGCATGGAGTATTGTGATGACAGGGGTCATGGAGCATTGTGATGACAAGGGAATGGAGCATGTTGATGACAAGGTCTTGGAGCATTGTGATGAGATGACCATGGAGACTTGTGATGACAAGTCTAATGGAGCATTCTTATGAAAAGGGGCATGGAGCATTGTGATTACGGGGGTCTTGAAGCATTGTGATGACAAGGGCATGGAGCATTGTGAGGCGAAGGCCATGGAACATTGTGATGACATGCGTCATGGAGCTTTGTGATGACAAGGGCATGGAGCATTGTGATTACATGGGTCTTGGAGCATTGTGCTGACAAGGGTCCTGGAGCCTTGTGATGACAAGGCCGTGGAACATTGTGATGGCAGGGGTCATGGAGCTTGTTATGACAGAGGTAATGGAGCATTGTGATGAGAAGTGCATTGAGCATTGGTCTGAAATATTTCATGGATTATTGTGATGAGAGTGGGCATGGCGCATTGTGATGACAAGGGCACGGTACACTGTGATACATGGGTCATGGAGGATTGTAATGACAAGGGCATGGAGCATTGTGATGAGAAGGGCATCGAGCATTGTGATGACAAGTGCCATGGAGCTTTGTGATGACAAGGGCATGGAGCAATGTGATGAGAGTGTTCATGGAGCATTGTGATGACAATGACATGGAGCATTGTGATGCCAAGGGTCATGGAGCTTTGTGATGACAAAGGTCATGCAGTATTGTGAAGATAGGTGTCAGGGAGCATTGTGATGACATATGTAATGGCCCATTGTGATGGCAATGTCATGGATCATTGTGATGCCAAGTGTCATGGAGGATTCTGATGACAAAGGTAATGGAGCATTGTGAATGACAATGGCTTGGAGCATTGTGATGACAAGGGTCAGGGAGCATTGTTCTGAAAAGTGCATGGAGCATTGTGATGACAAGGGTCATGGAGCTTTCTGATGACAAGCTTGTGGAATATTTTGATGACAATGGCATGGAGCATTGGGATGAAAACGGCATGGGGCTTTGTGATGAAAAAGGCGTGTAGCCTTTTGGTGACAGGTTTCAAGGAGCATGCTGACGACAAGTGTCAGGGAGCATTGTGATGACAAGTGTATTGAGAATTGTGATGACAATGGTCATGGAACATTGTGATGAAAAGGGCATGGAGTATTGTGATGACAGGCATCATGGAGCGTTGTGAGGACAAGTGTTATGGAACATTGTGATCACAAGGGTTTTGAGCATTGTGATGACAGAGGTCATGGATCATTTTGATTTCAAGGAGCATGGAGCATTTTGATGACAAGGGCATGCAGCAATGTGATCCCAAGGTTCATGGGAAATTGTGATGACAACAGTAATGGAGTATTGTGATGACAAGCGCCTAGCGCATTGTAATGACAAGGCCATTTAGCATTTTGCTGACAAAGGAATGGAGCATTGTGATGACAGGTGTCATGGAGCACTGTGGTGACAAGAGTCCCGGATCATTATGTTGTCAGGTGTCATGGAGTGTTGTGATGACAGTGGTCATGGAGCATTGTGATGATATTGGTCATGGAGCATTGTGATGAGAAGGTCATAGAGAATTGGGCTGAAAATGTTCATGGAGTATTGTGATGACAGGGGTCATGGAGCATTGTGATGACAAGGGAATGGAGCATGGTGATGACAAGGTCTTGGAGCATTGTGAGGAGATGACCATGGAGACTTGTGATGACAAATCTAATGGAGCATTCTGATGAAAAAGGGAATGGAACATTGTGATTACTGGAGTCTTCGAGCATTGTGATGACAAGGGCATGGAGCATTTTGAGAAGACCATGGAACATTCTGATGACATGCGTCATGGAGCTTTGTGATGACAAGGGCATGGAGCATTGTGATTACATGGAACTTGGAGCATTGTGATGACAAGGGTCATGGAGCCTTGTGATGACAAGGCCGTGGAATATTATGATGGCAGGTGTCATGGAGCATTGTTACGACAGAGGTAACGGAGCATTGTGATGAGAAGGGCATTGAGCATTGATCTGAAATATTTCATGGATTACTGTGATGAGAGTGGGCATGGCGGTTTGTCATGACAAGGGCACGGTACACTGTGATACATGGGTCATGGAGGATTGTAATGACAATGTCATGGAGCATTGTGATGAGAATGGCATCGAGCATTGTGATGACAAGTGTCATGGAGCTTTGTGATGACAAGGACATGGAGCAGTGTGATGAGAGGGTTCATGGAGCATTGTGATGACAATGACATGGAGCATTGTGATGCCAAGGGTCATGGAGCTTTGTGATGACAAAGGTCATGGAGCATTTTGATGACAAGTGTGTGGTGCATTGTGATGAGAAGGGCAGGGAGCATTTTGATGACAGGGTCATTCAGCAATTTGATGAAAAGTGTAATGGAACATTTTGATGCCAGGGGTTATAGAACATTGTGATGCCAGGGGTCATGGAGCTTTGGGATGAAAAGGGTCATGGAGCATTTTGATGACAGGGGTTATGGAACATTGTGATGTCAGGGGTCATGGAACATTGTGCTGATAAGGGGATGTAGCATTGTGATGACAGGGGTCATGGAACATTGTGATAACAGGGGTGAGGGAGGATTGTGATGACTAGTGATGGAACATTGTGATATCTCATGTGAGAGAGTATTTGGATGAGAAGTGCATGGAGCATTGTGATTACAAGGTTTATGGAGCATAGCGATGACAAGGTTGTGGATCATTGTGGTGAAAAGCGCATGGCACAATTTGATGACAAGGGTCATGGAGCATTGTTCTGACAAAGGCATGGAGCATTGTGATGACAAGGGTCACGGAGCATTGTGGTTACAAAGGTCACAGAGCCTTGTGATGACGCGGGCATGGATTGTTGTGATGACAAACGTTATGAAGCATTGTGATGACTGTAGTCACGGAGCATTGTGATGACAGGGGTCATGGAGCATTGTGATGACAATGGCATGGAGCATTGTGATGCCAAGTGTCATGGAGGATTCTGATGACAAAGGTAATGGAGCATTGTGGTGACAATGGTTTGGAGCATTGTGATGACAAGGATCAGGGAGCATTGTGCTGACAAGTGCATGGAGCATTGTGATGACAAGGGCATGGATCATTGTGATGACAAGGGTCATGGAGCATTGGGCTGAAAATGTGCATGGAGTATTGTGATGACAGGGGTCATGGAGCATTGTGATGACAAGGGAATGGAGCATGTTGATGACAAGGTCTTGGAGCATTGTGATGAGATGACCATGGATACTTGTGATGACAAGTCTAATGGAGCATTCTTATGAAAAGGGGCATGGAGCATTGTGATTACGGGGGTCTTGAAGCATTGTGATGACAAGGGCATGGAGCATTGTGAGGCGAAGGCCATGGAACATTGTGATGACATGCGTCATGGAGCTTTGTGATGACAAGGGCATGGAGCATTGTGATTACATGGGTCTTGGAGCATTGTGCTGACAAGGGTCCTGGAGCCTTGTGATGACAAGGCCGTGGAACATTGTGATGGCAGGGGTCATGGAGCTTGTTATGACAGAGGTAATGGAGCATTGTGATGAGAAGTGCATTGAGCATTGGTCTGAAATATTTCATGGATTATTGTGATGAGAGTGGGCATGGCGCATTGTGATGACAAGGGCACGGTACACTGTGATACATGGGTCATGGAGGATTGTAATGACAAGGGCATGGAGCATTGTGATGAGAAGGGCATCGAGCATTGTGATGACAAGTGCCATGGAGCTTTGTGATGACAAGGGCATGGAGCAATGTGATGCGAGGGTTCATGGAGCATTGTGATGACAATGACATGGAGCATTGTGATGCCAAGGGTCATGGAGCTTTGTGATGACAAAGGTCATGGAGCATTTTGATGACAAGGGTGTGGTGCATTGTGATGAGAACGGCAGGGAGCATTGTGATGACCAGGTAATGCAGTATTGTAAAGAGAGGTGTCAGGGAGCATTGTGATGACATATGTAATGGCCCATTGTGATGACCATGGCATGGAGCATTGTGATGCAAACTTCCATTGAGGATTCTGATCACAAAGGTAATGGAGCATTGTGATGACAATGGCTTGGAGCATTGTGATGACAAGTGTCAGGGAGCATTGTGCTGACAAGTGCATGGAGAATTGTGATGACAAGGGTCATGGAGCATTCTGATGACAAGCTTGTGTAGTATATTGATGACAATGGCATGGAGCATTGGGATGAAAAGGGCATGGGGCTTTGTGATGAAAAAGGCATGGAGCCTTTTCGTGACAGGGTTCAAGGAGCATTCTGATGACAAGTGTCAGGGAGCATTGTGATGACAAGTGTATTGAGAATTGTGATGACAAAGGTCGTGGAGCATTGTGATGAAAAGGGCATGGATTATTGTGATGACAGTCATCACGGAGCGTTGTGAGGACAAGTGTTATGGAACATTGTGATCACAAGGGTTTGGAGCATTGTGATGACAGAGGTCATGGATCATTTAGATTTCAAGGAGCATGGAGCATTGTGATGACAAGGGCATGAAGCAATGTGATCCCAAAGTTCATGGAGGATTGTGATGACAACAGTAATGGAGTATTGTGATGACAAGCGCCTACCGCATTGTAATGACAAGGCCATTTAGCATTTTGCTGACAAAGGAATGGAGCATTTTGATGACAGGTGTCATGGAGCACTGTGGTGACAAGCGTCACAGAGCCTTGTGAAAACAAGTGTCATGGATCATTGGGATGACAAGGGCATGGATCATTGTGATGACAATGGTCATGGAGCATTGGGCTGAAAATGTTCATGGAGTATTGTGATGACAGGGGTCATGGAGCATTGTGATTACAGGGGTCTTGGAGCATTGTGATGACAAGAGTCCCGGATCATTATGTTGTCAGGTGTCATGGAGTGTTGTGATGACAGTGGTCATGGAGCATTGTGATGATATTGGTCATGGAGCATTGTGATGAGGAGGTCATAGAGAATTGGGCTGAAAATGTTCATGGAGTATTGTGATGACAGGGGTCATGGAGCATTGTGATGACAAGGGAATGGAGCATGGTGATGACAAGGTCTTGGAGCATTGTGAGGAGATGACCATGGAGACTTGTGATGACAAATCTAATGGAGCATTCTGATGAAAAAGGGAATGGAACATTGTGATTACTGGAGTCTTCGAGCATTGTGATGACAAGGGCATGGAGCATTGTGAGGAGAAGACCATGGAACATTCTGATGACATGCGTCATGGAGCTTTGTGATGACAAGGGCATGGAGCATTGTGATTACATGGAACTTGGAGCATTGTGATGACAAGGGTCATGGAGCCTTGTGATGACAAGGCCGTGGAATATTATGATGGCAGGTGTCATGGAGCATTGTTACGACAGAGGTAACGGAGCATTGTGATGAGAAGGGCATTGAGCATTGATCTGAAATGTTTCATGGATTACTGTGATGAGAGTGGGCATGGCGGTTTGTCATGACAAGGGCACGGTACACTGTGATACATGGGTCATGGAGGATTGTAATGACAATGTCATGGAGCATTGTGATGAGAATGGCATCGAGCATTGTGATGACAAGTGTCATGGAGCTTTGTGATGACAAGGACATGGAGCAGTGTGATGTGAGGGTTCATGGAGCATTGTGATGACAATGACATGGAGCATTGTGATGCCAAGGGTCATGGAGCTTTGTGATGACAAAGGTCATGGAGCATTTTGATGACAAGTGTGTGGTGCATTGTGATGAGAAGGGCAGGGAGCATTTTGATGACAGGGTCATGCAGCAATTTGATGAAAAGTGTAATGGAACATTTTGATGCCAGGGGTTATAGAACATTGTGATGCCAGGGGTCATGGAGCTTTGGGATGAAAAGGGTCATGGAGCATTTTGATGACAGGGGTTATGGAACATTGTGATGTCAGGGGTCATGGAACATTGTGCTGATAAGGGGATGTAGCATTGTGATGACAGGGGTCATGGAACATTGTGATAACAGGGGTGAGGGAGGATTGTGATGACTAGTGATGGAACATTGTGATATCTCATGTGAGAGAGTATTTGGATGAGAAGTGCATGGAGCATTGTGATTACAAGGTATATGGAGCATAGCGATGACAAGGTTGTGGATCATTGTGGTGAAAAGCACATGGCACAATTTGATGACAAGGGTCATGGAGCATTGTTCTGACAAAGGCATGGAGCATTGTGATGACAAGGGTCACGGAGCATTGTGGTTACAAAGGTCACAGAGCCTTGTGATGACGCGGGCATGGATTGTTGTGATGACAAACGTTATGAAGCATTGTGATGACTGTAGTCACGGAGCATTGTGATGACAGGGGTCATGGATCATTGTGATGACAATGGCATGGAGCATTGTGATGCCAAGTGTCATGGAGGATTCTGATGACAAAGGTAATGGAGCATTGTGGTGAAAATGGTTTGGAGCATTGTGATGACAAGGATCAGGGAGCATTGTGCTGACAAGTGCATGGAGCATTGTGATGACAAGGGCATGGATCTTTGTGATGACAAGGGTCATGGAGCATTGGGCTAAAAATGTGCATGGAGTATTGTGATGACAGGGGTCATGGAGCATTGTGATGACAAGGGAATGGAGCATGTTGATGACAAGGTCTTGGAGCATTGTGATGAGATGACCATGGAGACTTGTGATGACAAGTCTAATGGAGCATTCTTATGAAAAGGGGCATGGAGCATTGTGATTACGGGGGTCTTGAAGCATTGTGATGACAAGGGCATGGAGCATTGTGAGGCGAAGGCCATGGAACATTGTGATGACATGCGTCATGGAGCTTTGTGATGACAAGGGCATGGAGCATTGTGATTACATGGGTCTTGGAGCATTGTGCTGACAAGGGTCCTGGAGCCTTGTGATGACAAGGCCGTGGAACATTGTGATGGCAGGGGTCATGGAGCTTGTTATGACAGAGGTAATGGAGCATTGTGATGAGAAGTGCATTGAGCATTGGTCTGAAATATTTCATGGATTATTGTGATGAGAGTGGGCATGGCGCATTGTGATGACAAGGGCACGGTACACTGTGATACATGGGTCATGGAGGATTGTAATGACAAGGGCATGGAGCATTGTGATGAGAAGGGCATCGAGCATTGTGATGACAAGTGCCATGGAGCTTTGTGATGACAAGGGCATGGAGCAATGTGATGAGAGGGTTCATGGAGCATTGTGATGACAATGACATGGAGCATTGTGATGCCAAGGGTCATGGAGCTTTGTGATGACAAAGGTCATGCAGTATTGTGAAGATAGGTGTCAGGGAGCATTGTGATGACATATGTAATGGCCCATTGTGATGGCAATGTCATGGAGCATTGTGATGCCAAGTGTCATGGAGAATTCTGATGACAAAGGTAATGGAGCATTGTGAATGGCAATGGCTTGGAGCATTGTGATGACAAGGGTCAGGGAGCATTGTTCTGACAAGTGCATGGAGCATTGTGATGACAAGGGTCATGGAGCTTTCTGATGACAAGCTTGTGGAATATTTTGATGACAATGGCATGGAGCATTGGGATGAAAACGGCATGGGGCTTTGTGATGAAAAAGGCGTGTAGCCTTTTGGTGACAGGTTTCAAGGAGCATGATGACGACAAGTGTCAGGGAGCATTGTGATGACAAGTGTATTGAGAATTGTGATGACAATGGTCATGGAACATTGTGATGAAAAGGGCATGGAGTATTGTGATGACAGGCATCATGGAGCGTTGTGAGGACAAGTGTTATGGAACATTGCGATCACAAGGGTTTTGAGCATTGTGATGACAGAGGTCATGGATCATTTTGATTTCAAGGAGCATGGAGCATTTTGATGACAAGGGCATGCAGCAATGTGATCCCAAGGTTCATGGGAAATTGTGATGACAACAGTAATGGAGTATTGTGATGACAAGCGCCTAGCGCATTGTAATGACAAGGCCATTTAGCATTTTGCTGACAAAGGAATGGAGCATTGTGATGACAGGTGTCATGGAGCACTGTGGTGACAAGAGTCCCGGATCATTATGTTGTCAGGTGTCATGGAGTGTTGTGATGACAGTGGTCATGGAGCATTGTGATGATATTGGTCATGGAGCATTGTGATGAGAAGGTCATAGAGAATTGGGCTGAAAATGTTCATGGAGTATTGTGATGACAGGGGTCATGGAGCATTGTGATGACAAGGGAATGGAGCATGGTGATGACAAGGTCTTGGAGCATTGTGAGGAGATGACCATGGAGACTTGTGATGACAAATCTAATGGAGCATTCTGATGAAAAAGGGAATGGAACATTGTGATTACTGGAGTCTTCGAGCATTGTGATGACAAGGGCATGGAGCATTTTGAGAAGACCATGGAACATTCTGATGACATACGTCATGGAGCTTTGTGATGACAAGGGCATGGAGCATTGTGATTACATGGAACTTGGAGCATTGTGATGACAAGGGTCATGGAGCCTTGTGATGACAAGGCCGTGGAATATTATGATGGCAGGTGTCATGGAGCATTGTTATGACAGAGGTAACGGAGCATTGTGATGAGAAGGGCATTGAGCATTGATCTGAAATGTTTCATGGATTACTCTGATGAGAGTGGGCATGGCGGTTTGTCATGACAAGTGCACGGTACACTGTGATACATGGGTCATGGAGGATTGTAATGACAATGTCATGGAGCATTGTGATGAGAATGGCATCGAGCATTGTGATGACAAGTGTCATGGAGCTTTGTGATGACAAGGACATGGAGCAGTGTGATGAGAGGGTTCATGGAGCATTGTGATGACAATGACATGGAGCATTGTGATGCCAAGGGTCATGGAGCTTTGTGATGACAAAGGTCATGGAGCATTTTGATGACAAGTGTGTGGTGCATTGTGATGAGAAGGGCAGGGAGCATTTTGATGACAGGGTCATGCAACAATTTGATGAAAAGTGTAATGGAACATTTTGATGCCAGGGGTTATAGAACATTGTGATGCCAGGGGTCATGGAGCTTTGGGATGAAAAGGGTCATGGAGCATTTTGATGACAGGGGTTATGGAACATTGTGATGTCAGGGGTCATGGAACATTGTGCTGATAAGGGGATGTAGCATTGTGATGACAGGGGTCATGGAACATGATGATAACAGGGGTGAGGGAGGATTGTGATGACTAGTGATGGAACATTGTGATATCTCATGTGAGAGAGTATTTGGATGAGAAGTGCATGGAGCATTGTGATTACAAGGTTTATGGAGCATAGCGATGACAAGGTTGTGGATCATTGTGGTGAAAAGCGCATGGCACAATTTGATGACAAGGGTCATGGAGCATTGTTCTGACAAAGGCATGGAGCATTGTGATGACAAGGGTCACGGAGCATTGTGGTTACAAAGGTCACAGAGCCTTGTGATGACGCGGGCATGGATTGTTGTGATGACAAACGTTATGAAGCATTGTGATGACTGTAGTCACGGAGCATTGTGATGACAGGGGTCATGGAGCATTGTGATGACAATGGCATGGAGCATTGTGATGCCAAGTGTCATGGAGGATTCTGATGACAAAGGTAATGGAGCATTGTGGTGACAATGGTTTGGAGCATTGTGATGACAAGGATCAGGGAGCATTGTGCTGACAAGTGCATGGAGCATTGTGATGACAAGGGCATGGATCATTGTGATGACAAGGGTCATGGAGCATTGGGCTGAAAATGTGCATGGAGTATTGTGATGACAGGGGTCATGGAGCATTGTGATGACAAGGGAATGGAGCATGTTGATGACAAGGTCTTGGAGCATTGTGATGAGATGACCATGGAGACTTGTGATGACAAGTCTAATGGAGCATTCTTATGAAAAGGGGCATGGAGCATTGTGATTACGGGGGTCTTGAAGCATTGTGATGACAAGGGCATGGAGCATTGTGAGGCGAAGGCCATGGAACATTGTGATGACATGCGTCATGGAGCTTTGTGATGACAAGGGCATGGAGCATTGTGATTACATGGGTCTTGGAGCATTGTGCTGACAAGGGTCCTGGAGCCTTGTGATGACAAGGCCGTGGAACATTGTGATGGCAGGGGTCATGGAGCTTGTTATGACAGAGGTAATGGAGCATTGTGATGAGAAGTGCATTGAGCATTGGTCTGAAATATTTCATGGATTATTGTGATGAGAGTGGGCATGGCGCATTGTGATGACAAGGGCACGGTACACTGTGATACATGGGTCATGGAGGATTGTAATGACAAGGGCATGGAGCATTGTGATGAGAAGGGCATCGAGCATTGTGATGACAAGTGCCATGGAGCTTTGTGATGACAAGGGCATGGAGCAATGTGATGCGAGGGTTCATGGAGCATTGTGATGACAATGACATGGAGCATTGTGATGCCAAGGGTCATGGAGCTTTGTGATGACAAAGGTCATGGAGCATTTTGATGACAAGGGTGTGGTGCATTGTGATGAGAACGGCAGGGAGCATTGTGATGACCAGGTAATGCAGTATTGTAAAGAGAGGTGTCAGGGAGCATTGTGATGACATATGTAATGGCCCATTGTGATGACAATGGCATGGAGCATTGTGATGCAAACTTCCATTGAGGATTCTGATCACAAAGGTAATGGAGCATTGTGATGACAATGGCTTGGAGCATTGTGATGACAAGTGTCAGGGAGCATTGTGCTGACAAGTGCATGGAGAATTGTGATGACAAGGGTCATGGAGCATTCTGATGACAAGCTTGTGTAGTATATTGATGACAATGGCATGGAGCATTGGGATGAAAAGGGCATGGGGCTTTGTGATGAAAAAGGCATGGAGCCTTTTCGTGACAGGGTTCAAGGAGCATTCTGATGACAAGTGTCAGGGAGCATTGTGATGACAAGTGTATTGAGAATTGTGATGACAAAGGTCGTGGAGCATTGTGATGAAAAGGGCATGGATTATTGTGATGACAGTCATCACGGAGCGTTGTGAGGACAAGTGTTATGGAACATTGTGATCACAAGGGTTTGGAGCATTGTGATGACAGAGGTCATGGATCATTTAGATTTCAAGGAGCATGGAGCATTGTGATGACAAGGGCATGAAGCAATGTGATCCCAAAGTTCATGGAGGATTGTGATGACAACAGTAATGGAGTATTGTGATGACAAGCGCCTAGCGCATTGTAATGACAAGGCCATTTAGCATTTTGCTGACAAAGGAATGGAGCATTGTGATGACAGGTGTCATGGAGCACTGTGGTGACAAGCGTCACAGAGCCTTGTGAAAACAAGTGTCATGGAACATTGGGATGACAAGGGCATGGATCATTGTGATGACAATGGTCATGGAGCATTGGGCTGAAAATGTTCATGGAGTATTGTGATGACAGGGGTCATGGAGCATTGTGATTACAGGGGTCTTGGAGCATTGTGATGACAAGAGTCCCGGATCATTATGTTGTCAGGTGTCATGGAGTGTTGTGATGACAGTGGTCATGGAGCATTGTGATGATATTGGTCATGGAGCATTGTGATGAGGAGGTCATAGAGAATTGGGCTGAAAATATTCATGGAGTATTGTGATGACAGGGGTCATGGAGCATTGTGATGACAAGGGAATGGAGCATGGTGATGACAAGGTCTTGGAGCATTGTGAGGAGATGACCATGGAGACTTGTGATGACAAATCTAATGGAGCATTCTGATGAAAAAGGGAATGGAACATTGTGATTACTGGAGTCTTCGAGCATTGTGATGACAAGGGCATGGAGCATTGTGAGGAGAAGACCATGGAACATTCTGATGACATGCGTCATGGAGCTTTGTGATGACAAGGGCATGGAGCATTGTGATTACATGGAACTTGGAGCATTGTGATGACAAGGGTCATGGAGCCTTGTGATGACAAGGCCGTGGAATATTATGATGGCAGGTGTCATGGAGCATTGTTACGACAGAGGTAACGGAGCATTGTGATGAGAAGGGCATTGAGCATTGATCTGAAATGTTTCATGGATTACTCTGATGAGAGTGGGCATGGCGGTTTGTCATGACAAGGGCACGGTACACTGTGATACATGGGTCATGGAGGATTGTAATGACAATGTCATGGAGCATTGTGATGAGAATGGCATCGAGCATTGTGACGACAAGTGTCATGGAGCTTTGTGATGACAAGGACATGGAGCAGTGTGATGAGAGGGTTCATGGAGCATTGTGATGACAATGACATGGAGCATTGTGATGCCAAGGGTCATGGAGCTTTGTGATGACAAAGGTCATGGAGCATTTTGATGACAAGTGTGTGGTGCATTGTGATGAGAAGGGCAGGGAGCATTTTGATGACAGGGTCATGCAGCAATTTGATGAAAAGTGTAATGGAACATTTTGATGCCAGGGGTTATAGAACATTGTGATGCCAGGGGTCATGGAGCTTTGGGATGAAAAGGGTCATGGAGCATTTTGATGACAGGGGTTATGGAACATTGTGATGTCAGGGGTCATGGAACATTGTGCTGATAAGGGGATGTAGCATTGTGATGACAGGGGTCATGGAACATTGTGATAACAGGGGTGAGGGAGGATTGTGATGACTAGTGATGGAACATTGTGATATCTCATGTGAGAGAGTATTTGGATGAGAAGTGCATGGAGCATTGTGATTACAAGGTTTATGGAGCATAGCGATGACAAGGTTGTGGATCATTGTGGTGAAAAGCACATGGCACAATTTGATGACAAGGGTCATGGAGCATTGTTCTGACAAAGGCATGGAGCATTGTGATGACAAGGGTCACGGAGCATTGCGGTTACAAAGGTCACAGAGCCTTGTGATGACGCGGGCATGGATTGTTGTGATGACAAACGTTATGAAGCATTGTGATGACTGTAGTCACGGAGCATTGTGATGACAGGGGTCATGGAGCATTGTGATGACAATGGCATGGAGCATTGTGATGCCAAGTGTCATGGAGGATTCTGATGACAAAGGTAATGGAGCATTGTGGTGACAATGGTTTGGAGCATTGTGATGACAAGGATCAGGGAGCATTGTGCTGACAAGTGCATGGAGCATTGTGATGACAAGGGCATGGATCATTGTGATGACAAGGGTCATGGAGCATTGGGCTAAAAATGTGCATGGAGTATTGTGATGACAGGGGTCATGGAGCATTGTGATGACAAGGGAATGGAGCATGTTGATGACAAGGTCTTGGAGCATTGTGATGAGATGACCATGGAGACTTGTGATGACAAGTCTAATGGAGCATTCTTATGAAAAGGGGCATGGAGCATTGTGATTACGGGGGTCTTGAAGCATTGTGATGACAAGGGCATGGAGCATTGTGAGGCGAAGGCCATGGAACATTGTGATGACATGCGTCATGGAGCTTTGTGATGACAAGGGCATGGAGCATTGTGATTACATGGGTCTTGGAGCATTGTGCTGACAAGGGTCCTGGAGCCTTGTGATGACAAGGCCGTGGAACATTGTGATGGCAGGGGTCATGGAGCTTGTTATGACAGAGGTAATGGAGCATTGTGATGAGAAGTGCATTGAGCATTGGTCTGAAATATTTCATGGATTATTGTGATGAGAGTGGGCATGGCACATTGTGATGACAAGGGCACGGTACACTGTGATACATGGGTCATGGAGGATTGTAATGACAAGGGGATGGAGCATTGTGATGAGAAGGTCATAGAGAATTGGGCTGAAAATGTTCATGGAGTATTGTGATGACAGGGGTCATGGAGCATTGTGATGACAAGGGAATGGAGCATGGTGATGACAAGGTCTTGGAGCATTGTGAGGAGATGACCATGGAGACTTGTGATGACAAATCTAATGGAGCCTTCTGATGAAAAAGGGAATGGAACATTGTGATTACTGGAGTCTTTGAGCATTGTGATGACAAGGGCATGCAGCATTTTGAGAAGACCATGGAACATTCTGATGACATGCGTCATGGAGCTTTGTGATGACAAGGGCATGGAGCATTGTGATTACATGGAACTTGGAGCATTGTGATGACAAGGGTCATGGAGCCTTGTGATGACAAGGCCGTGGAATATTATGATGGCAGGTGTCATGTAGCATTGTTACGACAGAGGTAACGGAGCATTGTGATGAGAAGGGCATTGAGCATTGATCTGAAATATTTCATGTATTACTCTGATGAGAGTGGGCATGGCGGTTTGTCATGACAAGGGAACGGTACACTGTGATACATGGGTCATGGAGGATTGTAATGACAAGAGCATGGAGCATTGTGATGAGAATGGCATCGAGCATTGTGATGACAAGTGTCATGGAGCTTTGTGATGACAAGGACATGGAGCAGTGTGATGAGAGGGTTCATGGAGCATTGTGATGACAATGACATGGAGCATTGTGATGCCAAGGGTCATGGAGCTTTGTGATGACAAAGGTCATGGAGCATTTTGATGACAAGTGTGTGGTGCATTGTGATGAGAAGGGCAGGGAGCATTTTGATGACAGGGTCATGCAGCAATTTGATGAAAAGTGTAATGGAACATTTTGATGCCAGGGATTATAGAACATTGTGATGCCAGGGGTCATGGAGCTTTGGGATGAAAAGGGTCATGGAGCATTTTGATGACAGGGGTTATGGAACATTGTGAGGTCAGGGGTCATGGAACATTGTGCTGATAAGGGGATGTAGCATTGTGATGACAGGGGTCATGGAACATTGTGATAACAGGGGTGCGGGAGGATTGTGATGACTAGTGATGGAACATTGTGATATCTCATGTGAGAGAGTATTTGGATGAGAAGTGCATGGAGCATTGTGATTACAAGGTTTATGGAGCATAGCGATGACAAGGTTGTGGATCATTGTGGTGAAAAGCGCATGGCACAATTTGATGACAAGGGTCATGGAGCATTGTTCTGAAAAAGGCATGGAGCATTGTGATGACAAGGGTCACGGAGCATTGTGGTTACAAAGGTCACAGAGCCTTGTGATGACGCGGGCATGGATTGTTGTGATGACAAACGTTATGAAGCATTGTGATGACTGTAGTCACGGAGCATTGTGATGACAGGGGTCATGGAGCATTGTGATGACAATGGCATGGAGCATTGTGATGCCAAGTGTCATGGAGGATTCTGATGACAAAGGTAATGGAGCATTGTGGTGACAATGGTTTGGAGCATTGTGATGACAAGGATCAGGGAGCATTGTGCTGACAAGTGCATGGAGCATTGTGATGACAAGGGCATGGATCATTGTGATGACAAGGGTCATGGAGCATTGGGCTAAAAATGTGCATGGAGTATTGTGATGACAGGGGTCATGGAGCATTGTGATGACAAGGGAATGGAGCATGTTGATGACAAGGTCTTGGAGCATTGTGATGAGATGACCATGGAGACTTGTGATGACAAGTCTAAAGGAGCATTCTTATGAAAAGGGGCATGGAGCATTGTGATTATGGGGGTCTTGAAGCATTGTGATGACAAGGGCATGGAGCATTGTGAGGCGAAGGCCATGGAACATTGTGATGACATGCGTCATGGAGCTTTGTGATGACAAGGGCATGGAGCATTGTGATTACATGGGTCTTGGAGCATTGTGCTGACAAGGGTCCTGGAGCCTTGTGATGACAAGGCCGTGGAACATTGTGATGGCAGGGGTCATGGAGCTTGTTACGACAGAGGTAATGGAGCATTGTGATGAGAAGTGCATTGAGCATTGGTCTGAAATATTTCATGGATTATTGTGATGAGAGTGGGCATGGTGCATTCTGATGACAAGGGCACGGTACACTGTGATACATGGGTCATGGAGGATTGTAATGACAAGGGCATGGAGCATTGTGATGAGAAGGGCATCGAGCATTGTGATGACAAGTGCCATGGAGCTTTGTGATGACAAGGGCATGGAGCAATGTGATGCGAGGGTTCATGGAGCATTGTGATGACAATGACATGGAGCATTGTGATGCCAAGGGTCATGGAGCTTTGTGATGACAAAGGTCATGCAGTATTGTGAAGATAGGTGTCAGGGAGCATTGTGATGACATATGTAATGGCCCATTGTGATGGCAATGTCATGGAGCATTGTGATGCCAAGTGTCATGGAGGATTCTGATGACAAAGGTAATGGAGCATTGTGAATGACAATGGCTTGGAGCATTGTGATGACAAGGGTCAGGGAGCATTGTTCTGACAAGTGCATGGAGCATTGTGATGACAAGGGTCATGGAGCTTTCTGATGACAAGCTTGTGGAATATTTTGATGACAATGGCATGGAGCATTGGGATGAAAACGGCATGGGGCTTTGTGATGAAAAAGGCGTGTAGCCATTTGGTGACAGGTTTCAAGGAGCATGCTGACGACAAGTGTCAGGGAGCATTGTGATGACAAGTGTATTGAGAATTGTGATGACAATGGTCATGGAACATTGTGATGAAAAGAGCAGGGAGTATTGTGATGACAGGCATCATGGAGCGTTGTGAGGACAAGTGTTACGGAACATTGTGATCACAAGGGTTTTGAGCATTGTGATGACAGAGGTCATGGATCATTTTGATTTCAAGGAGCATGGAGCATTTTGATGACAAGGGCATGCAGCAATGTGATCCCAAGGTTCATGGGAAATTGTGATGACAACAGTAATGGAGTATTGTGATGACAAGCGCCTAGCGCATTGTAATGACAAGGCCATTTAGCATTTTGCTGACAAAGGAATGGAGCATTGTGATGACAGGTGTCATGGAGCACTGTGGTGACAAGAGTCCCGGATCATTATGTTGTCAGGTGTCATGGAGTGTTGTGATGACAGTGGTCATGGAGCATTGTGATGATATTGGTCATGGAGCATTGTGATGAGAAGGTCATAGAGAATTGGGCTGAAAATGTTCATGGAGTATTGTGATGACAGGGGTCATGGAGCATTGTGATGACAAGGGAATGGAGCATGGTGATGACAAGGTCTTGGAGCATTGTGAGGAGATGACCATGGAGACTTGTGATGACAAATCTAATGGAGCATTCTGATGAAAAAGGGAATGGAACATTGTGATTACTGGAGTCTTCGAGCATTGTGATGACAAGGGCATGGAGCATTTTGAGAAGACCATGGAACATTGTGATGACATGCGTCATGGAGCTTTGTGATGACAAGGGCATGGAGCATTGTGATTACATGGAACTTGGAGCATTGTGATGACAAGGGTCATGGAGCCTTGTGATGACAAGGCCGTGGAATATTATGATGGCAGGTGTCATGGAGCATTGTTACGACAGAGGTAACGGAGCATTGTGATGAGAAGGGCATTGAGCATTGATCTGAAATGTTTCATGGATTACTGTGATGAGAGTGGGCATGGCGGTTTGTCATGACAAGGGCACGGTACACTGTGATACATGGGTCATGGAGGATTGTAATGACAATGTCATGGAGCATTGTGATGAGAATGGCATCGAGCATTGTGATGACAAGTGTCATGGAGCTTTGTGATGACAAGGACATGGAGCAGTGTGATGAGAGGGTTCATGGAGCATTGTGATGACAATGACATGGAGCATTGTGATGCCAAGGGTCATGGAGCTTTGTGATGACAAAGGTCATGGAGCATTTTGATGACAAGTGTGTGGTGCATTGTGATGAGAAGGGCAGGGAGCATTTTGATGACAGGGTCATGCAGCAATTTGATGAAAAGTGTAATGGAACATTTTGATGCCAGGGGTTATAGAACATTGTGATGCCAGGGGTCATGGAGCTTTGGGATGAAAAGGGTCATGGAGCATTTTGATGACAGGGGTTATGGAACATTGTGAGGTCAGGGGTCATGGAACATTGTGCTGATAAGGGGATGTAGCATTGTGATGACAGGGGTCATGGAACATTGTGATAACAGGGGTGAGGGAGGATTGTGATGACTAGTGATGGAACATTGTGATATCTCATGTGAGAGAGTATTTGGATGAGAAGTGCATGGAGCATTGTGATTACAAGGTTTATGGAGCATAGCGATGACAAGGTTGTGGATCATTGTGGTGAAAAGCGCATGGCACAATTTGATGACAAGGGTCATGGAGCATTGTTCTGACAAAGGCATGGAGCATTGTGATGACAAGGGTCACGGAGCATTGTGGTTACAAAGGTCACAGAGCCTTGTGATGACGCGGGCATGGATTGTTGTGATGACAAACGTTATGAAGCATTGTGATGACTGTAGTCACGGAGCATTGTGATGACAGGGGTCATGGAGCATTGTGATGACAATGGCATGGAGCATTGTGATGCCAAGTGTCATGGAGGATTCTGATGACAAAGGTAATGGAGCATTGTGGTGACAATGGTTTGGAGCATTGTGATGACAAGGATCAGGGAGCATTGTGCTGACAAGTGCATGGAGCATTGTGATGACAAGGGCATGGATCATTGTGATGACAAGGGTCATGGAGCATTGGGCTAAAAATGTGCATGGAGTATTGTGATGACAGGGGTCATGGAGCATTGTGATGACAAGGGAATGGAGCATGTTGATGACAAGGTCTTGGAGCATTGTGATGAGATGACCATGGAGACTTGTGATGACAAGTCTAATGGAGCATTCTTATGAAAAGGGGCATGGAGCATTGTGATTACGGGGGTCTTGAAGCATTGTGATGACAAGGGCATGGAGCATTGTGAGGCGAAGGCCATGGAACATTGTGATGACATGCGTCATGGAGCTTTGTGATGACAAGGGCATGGAGCATTGTGATTACATGGGTCTTGGAGCATTGTGCTGACAAGGGTCCTGGAGCCTTGTGATGACAAAGCCGTGGAACATTGTGATGGCAGGGGTCATGGAGCTTGTTATGACAGAGGTAATGGAGCATTGTGATGAGAAGTGCATTGAGCATTGGTCTGAAATATTTCATGGATTATTGTGATGAGAGTGGGCATGGCGCATTGTGATGACAAGGGCACGGTACACTGTGATACATGGGTCATGGAGGATTGTAATGACAAGGGCATGGAGCATTGTGATGAGAAGGGCATCGAGCATTGTGATGACAAGTGCCATGGAGCTTTGTGATGACAAGGGCATGGAGCAATGTGATGAGAGGGTTCATGGAGCATTGTGATGACAATGACATGGAGCATTGTGATGCCAAGGGTCATGGAGCTTTGTGATGACAAAGGTCATGCAGTATTGTGAAGATAGGTGTCAGGGAGCATTGTGATGACATATGTAATGGCCCATTGTGATGGCAATGTCATGGAGCATTGTGATGCCAAGTGTCATGGAGGATTCTGATGACAAAGGTAATGGAGCATTGTGAATGACAATGGCTTGGAGCATTGTGATGACAAGGGTCAGGGAGCATTGTTCTGACAAGTGCATGGAGCATTGTGATGACAAGGGTCATGGAGCTTTCTGATGACAAGCTTGTGGAATATTTTGATGACAATGGCATGGAGCATTGGGATGAAAACGGCATGGGGCTTTGTGATGAAAAAGGCGTGTAGCCTTTTGGTGACAGGTTTCAAGGAGCATGCTGACGACAAGTGTCAGGGAGCATTGTGATGACACGTGTATTGAGAATTGTGATGACAATGGTCATGGAACATTGTGATGAAAAGGGCATGGAGTATTGTGATGACAGGCATCATGGAGCGTTGTGAGGACAAGTGTTATGGAACATTGTGATCACAAGGGTTTTGAGCATTGTGATGACAGAGGTCATGGATCATTTTGATTTCAAGGAGCATGGAGCATTTTGATGACAAGGGCATGCAGCAATGTGATCCCAAGGTTCATGGGAAATTGTGATGACAACAGTAATGGAGTATTGTGATGACAAGCGCCTAGCGCATTGTAATGACAAGGCCATTTAGCATTTTGCTGACAAAGGAATGGAGCATTGTGATGACAGGTGTCATGGAGCACTGTGGTGACAAGAGTCCCGGATCATTATGTTGTCAGGTGTCATGGAGTGTTGTGATGACAGTGGTCATGGAGCATTGTGATGATATTGGTCATGGAGCATTGTGATGAGAAGGTCATAGAGAATTGGGCTGAAAATGTTCATGGAGTATTGTGATGACAGGGGTCATGGAGCATTGTGATGACAAGGGAATGGAGCATGGTGATGACAAGGTCTTGGAGCATTGTGAGGAGATGACCATGGAGACTTGTGATGACAAATCTAATGGAGCATTCTGATGAAAAAGGGAATGGAACATTGTGATTACTGGAGTCTTCGAGCATTGTGATGACAAGGGCATGGAGCATTTTGAGAAGACCATGGAACATTCTGATGACATGCGTCATGGAGCTTTGTGATGACAAGGGCATGGAGCATTGTGATTACATGGAACTTGGAGCATTGTGATGACAAGGGTCATGGAGCCTTGTGATGACAAGGCCGTGGAATATTATGATGGCAGGTGTCATGGAGCATTGTTACGACAGAGGTAACGGAGCATTGTGATGAGAAGGGCATTGAGCATTGATCTGAAATGTTTCATGGATTACTGTGATGAGAGTGGGCATGGCGGTTTGTCATGACAAGGGAACGGTACACTGTGATACATGGGTCATGGAGGATTGTAATGACAATGTCATGGAGCATTGTGATGAGAATGGCATCGAGCATTGTGATGACAAGTGTCATGGAGCTTTGTGATGACAAGGACATGGAGCAGTGTGATGAGAGGGTTCATGGAGCATTGTGATGACAATGACATGGAGCATTGTGATGCCAAGGGTCATGGAGCTTTGTGATGACAAAGGTCATGGAGCATTTTGATGACGAGTGTGTGGTGCATTGTGATGAGAAGGGCAGGGAGCATTTTGATGACAGGGTCATGCAGCAATTTGATGAAAAGTGTAATGGAACATTTTGATGCCAGGGGTTATAGAACATTGTGATGCCAGGGGTCATGGAGCTTTGGGATGAAAAGGGTCATGGAGCATTTTGATGACAGGGGTTATGGAACATTGTGATGACAGGGGTCATGGAACATTGTGATAACAGGGGTGAGGGAGGATTGTGATGACTAGTGATGGAACATTGTGATATCTCATGTGAGAGAGTATTTGGATGAGAAGTGCATGGAGCATTGTGATTACAAGGTTTATGGAGCATAGCGATGACAAGGTTGTGGATCATTGTGGTGAAAAGCGCATGGCACAATTTGATGACAAGGGTCATGGAGCATTGTTCTGACAAAGGCATGGAGCATTGTGATGACAAGGGTCACGGAGCATTGTGGTTACAAAGGTCACAGAGCCTTGTGATGACGCGGGCATGGATTGTTGTGATGACAAACGTTATGAAGCATTGTGATGACTGTAGTCACGGAGCATTGTGATGACAGGGGTCATGGAGCATTGTGATGACAATGGCATGGAGCATTGTGATGCCAAGTGTCATGGAGGATTCTGATGACAAAGGTAATGGAGCATTGTGGTGACAATGGTTTGGAGCATTGTGATGACAAGGATCAGGGAGCATTGTGCTGACAAGTGCATGGAGCATTGTGATGACAAGGGCATGGAGCATTGTGATGACAAGGGTCATGGAGCATTGGGCTAAAAATGTGCATGGAGTATTGTGATGACAGGGGTCATGGAGCATTGTGATGACAAGGGAATGGAGCATGTTGATGACAAGGTCTTGGAGCATTGTGATGAGATGACCATGGAGACTTGTGATGACAAGTCTAATGGAGCATTCTTATGAAAAGGGGCATGGAGCATTGTGATTACGGGGGTCTTGAAGCATTGTGATGACAAGGGCATGGAGCATTGTGAGGCGAAGGCCATGGAACATTGTGATG
Organism: Mesoplodon densirostris; assembly: GCF_025265405.1. NCBI lineage: Eukaryota > Metazoa > Chordata > Mammalia > Artiodactyla > Ziphiidae > Mesoplodon > Mesoplodon densirostris. The sequence goes on from NW_026778195.1 coordinate 13,230,862, forward strand.
ACATGCGTCATGGAGCTTTGTGATGACAAGGGCATGGAGCATTGTGATTACATGGGTCTTGGAGCATTGTGCTGACAAGGGTCCTGGAGCCTTGTGATGACAAGGCCGTGGAACATTGTGATGGCAGGGGTCATGGAGCTTGTTATGACAGAGGTAATGGAGCATTGTGATGAGAAGTGCATTGAGCATTGGTCTGAAATATTTCATGGATTATTGTGATGAGAGTGTGCATGGTGCATTGTGATGACAAGGGCACGGTACACTGTGATACATGGGTCATGGAGGATTGTAATGACAAGGGCATGGAGCATTGTGATGAGAAGGTCATCGAGCATTGTGATGACAAGTGCCATGGAGCTTTGTGATGACAAGGGCATGGAGCAATGTGATGAGAGGGTTCATGGAGCATTGTGATGACAATGACATGGAGCATTGTGATGCCAAGGGTCATGGAGCTTTGTGATGACAAAGGTCATGGAGCATTTTGATGACAAGGGTGTGGTGCATTGTGATGAGAACGGCAGGGAGCATTGTGATGACCAGGTAATGCAGTATTGTAAAGAGAGTTGTCAGGGAGCATTGTGATGACATATGTAATGGCCCATTGTGATGACAATGGCATGGAGCATTGTGATGCAAACTTCCATTGAGGATTCTGATCACAAAGGTAATGGAGCATTGTGATGACAATGGCTTGGAGCATTGTGATGACAAGTGTCAGGGAGCATTGTTCTGACAAGTGCATGGAGAATTGTGATGACAAGCGTCATGGAGCATTCTGATGACAAGCTTGTGGAGTATATTGATGACAATGGCATGGAGCATTGGGATGAAAAGGGCATGGGGCTTTGTGATGAAAAAGACATGGAGCCTTTTCGTGACAGGGTTCAAGGAGCATTCTGATGACAAGTGTCAGGGAGCATTGTGATGACAAGTGTATTGAGAATTGTGATGACAAAGGTCATGGAGCATTGTGATGAAAAGGGCATGGATTATTGTGATGACAGGCATCACGGAGCGTTGTGAGGACAAGTGTTATGGAACATTGTGATCACAAGGGTTTGGAGCATTGTGATGACAGAGGTCATGGATTATTTGATTTCAAGGAGCATGGAGCATTGTGATGACAAGGGCATGAAGCAATGTGATCCCAAAGTTCATGGAGGATTGTGATGACAATGGAAATGGAGTATTGTGATGACAAGTGCATAGAGCATTGTAATGACAAGGTCATGTAGTATTTTGCTGACAAAGGCATGGAGCATTGTGATGACAGGTGTCATGGAGCACTGTGATGACAAGCGTCTTGGAGCATTGTGAATACATGGGTCATGGAACATTGGGATAACATGGGCATGGATCATTGTGATGACAAGGGTCATGGAGCATTGGGCTGAAAATGTTCATGGAGTATTGTGATGACAGGGGTCATGGTGCATTGTGATTACAGGGGTCTTGGAGCATTGTGATGACAAGAGTCCCGGATCATTGTGTTGTCAGGTGTCATGGAGTGTTGTGATGACAGTGGTCATGGAGCATTGTGATGATATTGGTCATGGAGCATTGTGATGAGAAGGTCATAGAGAATTGGGCTGAAAATGTTCATGGAGTATTGTGATGACAGGGGTCATGGAGAATTGTGATGACAAGGGAATGGAGCATGGTGATGACAAGGTCTTGGAGCATTGTGAGGAGATGACCATGGAGACTTGTGATGACAAATCTAATGGAGCATTCTGATGAAAAAGGGAATGGAACATTGTGATTACTGGAGTCTTCGAGCATTGGGATGACAAGGGCATGCAGCATTTTGAGAAGACCATGGAACATTCTGATGACATGCGTCATGGAGCTTTGTGATGACAAGGGCATGGAGCATTGTGAGGAGAAAACCATGGAACATTCTGATGACATGCGTCATGGAGCTTTGTGATGACAAGGGCATGGAGCATTGTGATTACATGGATCTTGGAGCATTGTGATGACAAGGGTCATGGAGCCTTGTGATGACAAGTCCGTGGAATATTATGATGGCAGGTGTCATGGAGCATTGTTACGACAGAGGTAACGGAGCATTGTGATGAGAAGGGCATTGAGCATTGATCTGAAATGTTTCATGGATTACTGTGATGAGAGTGGGCATGGCGGTTTGTCATGACAAGGGCACGGTACACTGTGATACATGGGTCATTGAGGATTGCAATGACAAGGTCATGGAGCATTGTGATGAGAATGGCATCGAGCATTGTGATGACAAGTGTCATGGAGCTTTGTGATGACAAGGACATGGAGCAATGTGATGAGAGGGTTCATGGAGCATTGTGATGACAATGACATGGAGCATTGTGATGCCAAGGGTCATGGAGCTTTGTGATGACAAAGGTCATGGAGCATTTTGATGACAAGTGTGTGGTGCATTGTGATGAGAAGGGCAGGGAACATTTTGATGACAGGGTCATGCAGCAATTTGATGAAAAGTGTAATGGAACATTTTGATGCCAGGGGTTATAGAACATTGTGATGCCAGGGGTCATGGAGCTTTGGGATGAAAAGGGTCATGGAGCATTTTGATGACAGGGGTTATGGAACATTGTGATGTCAGGGGTCATGGAACATTGTGCTGATAAGGGGATGTAGCATTGTGATGACAGGGGTCATGGAACATTGTGATAACAGGGGTGAGGGAGGATTGTGATGACTAGTGATGGAACATTGTGATATCTCATGTGAGAGAGTATTTGGATGAGAAGTGCATGGAGCATTGTGATTACAAGGTTTATGGAGCATAGCGATGACAAGGTTGTGGATCATTGTGGTGAAAAGCGCATGGCACAATTTGATGACAAGGGTCATGGAGCATTGTTCTGACAAAGGCATGGAGCATTGTGATGACAAGGGTCACGGAGCATTGTGGTTACAAAGGTCACAGAGCCTTGTGATGACGCGGGCATGGATTGTTGCGATGACAAACGTTATGAAGCATTGTGATGACTGTAGTCACGGAGCATTGTGATGACAGGGGTCATGGAGCATTGTGATGACAATGGCATGGAGCATTGTGATGCCAAGTGTCATGAAGGATTCTGATGACAAAGGTAATGGAGCATTGTGGTGACAATGGTTTGGAGCATTGTGATGACAAGGATCAGGGAGCATTGTGCTGACAAGTGCATGGAGCTTTGTGATGACAAGGGCATGGATCATTGTGATGACAAGGGTCATGGAGCATTGGGCTAAAAATGTGCATGGAGTATTGTGATGACAGGGGTCATGGAGCATTGTGATGACAAGGGAATGGAGCATGTTGATGACAAGGTCTTGGAGCATTGTGATGAGATGACCATGGAGACTTGTGATGACAAGTCTAATGGAGCATTCTTATGAAAAGGGGCATGGAGCATTGTGATTACGGGGGTCTTGAAGCATTGTGATGACAAGGGCATGGAGCATTGTGAGGCGAAGGCCATGGAACATTGTGATGACATGCGTCATGGAGCTTTGTGATGACAAGGGCATGGAGCATTGTGATTACATGGGTCTTGGAGCATTGTGCTGACAAGGGTCCTGGAGCCTTGTGATGACAAGGCCGTGGAACATTGTGATGGCAGGGGTCATGGAGCTTGTTATGACAGAGGTAATGGAGCATTGTGATGAGAAGTGCATTGAGCATTGGTCTGAAATATTTCATGGATTATTGTGATGAGAGTGGGCATGGCGCATTGTGATGACAAGGGCACGGTACACTGTGATACATGGGTCATGGAGGATTGTAATGACAAGGGCATGGAGCATTGTGATGAGAAGGGCATCGAGCATTGTGATGACAAGTGCCATGGAGCTTTGTGATGACAAGGGCATGGAGCAATGTGATGAGAGGGTTCATGGAGCATTGTGATGACAATGACATGGAGCATTGTGATGCCAAGGGTCATGGAGCTTTGTGATGACAAAGGTCATGCAGTATTGTGAAGATAGGTGTCAGGGAGCATTGTGATGACATATGTAATGGCCCATTGTGATGGCAATGTCATGGAGCATTGTGATGCCAAGTGTCATGGAGGATTCTGATGACAAAGGTAATGGAGCATTGTGAATGACAATGGCTTGGAGCATTGTGATGACAAGGGTCAGGGAGCATTGTTCTGACAAGTGCATGGAGCATTGTGATGACAAGGGTCATGGAGCTTTCTGATGACAAGCTTGTGGAATATTTTGATGACAATGGCATGGAGCATTGGGATGAAAACGGCATGGGGCTTTGTGATGAAAAAGGCGTGTAGCCTTTTGGTGACAGGTTTCAAGGAGCATGCTGACGACAAGTGTCAGGGAGCATTGTGATGACAAGTGTATTGAGAATTGTGATGACAATGGTCATGGAACATTGTGATGAAAAGGGCATGGAGTATTGTGATGACAGGCATCATGGAGCGTTGTGAGGACAAGTGTTATGGAACATTGTGATCACAAGGGTTTTGAGCATTGTGATGACAGAGGTCATGGATCATTTTGATTTCAAGGAGCATGGAGCATTTTGATGACAAGGGCATGCAGCAATGTGATCCCAAGGTTCATGGGAAATTGTGATGACAACAGTAATGGAGTATTGTGATGACAAGCACCTAGCGCATTGTAATGACAAGGCCATTTAGCATTTTGCTGACAAAGGAATGGAGCATTGTGATGACAGGTGTCATGGAGCACTGTGGTGACAAGAGTCCCGGATCATTATGTTGTCAGGTGTCATTGAGTGTTGTGATGACAGTGGTCATGGAGCATTGTGATGATATTGGTCATGGAGCATTGTGATGAGAAGGTCATAGAGAATTGGGCTGAAAATGTTCATGGAGTATTGTGATGACAGGGGTCATGGAGCATTGTGATGACAAGGGAATGGAGCATGGTGATGACAAGGTCTTGGAGCATTGTGAGGAGATGACCATGGAGACTTGTGATGACAAATCTAATGGAGCATTCTGATGAAAAAGGGAATGGAACATTGTGATTACTGGAGTCTTCGAGCATTGTGATGACAAGGGCATGGAGCATTTTGAGAAGACCATGGAACATTCTGATGACATGCGTCATGGAGCTTTGTGATGACAAGGGCATGGAGCATTGTGATTACATGGAACTTGGAGCATTGTGATGACAAGGGTCATGGAGCCTTGTGATGACAAGGCCGTGGAATATTATGATGGCAGGTGTCATGGAGCATTGTTACGACAGAGGTAACGGAGCATTGTGATGAGAAGGGCATTGAACATTGATCTGAAATGTTTCATGGATTACTGTGATGAGAGTGGGCATGGCGGTTTGTCATGACAAGGGAACGGTACACTGTGATACATGGGTCATGGAGGATTGTAATGACAATGTCATGGAGCATTGTGATGAGAATGGCATCGAGCATTGTGATGACAAGTGTCATGGAGCTTTGTGATGACAAGGACATGGAGCAGTGTGATGAGAGGGTTCATGGAGCATTGTGATGACAATGACATGGAGCATTGTGATGCCAAGGGTCATGGAGCTTTGTGATGACAAAGGTCATGGAGCATTTTGATGACGAGTGTGTGGTGCATTGTGATGAGAAGGGCAGGGAGCATTTTGATGACAGGGTCATGCAGCAATTTGATGAAAAGTGTAATGGAACATTTTGATGCCAGGGGTTATAGAACATTGTGATGCCAGGGGTCATGGAGCTTTGGGATGAAAAGGGTCATGGAGCATTTTGATGACAGGGGTTATGGAACATTGTGATGACAGGGGTCATGGAACATTGTGATAACAGGGGTGAGGGAGGATTGTGATGACTAGTGATGGAACATTGTGATATCTCATGTGAGAGAGTATTTGGATGAGAAGTGCATGGAGCATTGTGATTACAAGGTTTATGGAGCATAGCGATGACAAGGTTGTGGATCATTGTGGTGAAAAGCGCATGGCACAATTTGATGACAAGGGTCATGGAGCATTGTTCTGACAAAGGCATGGAGCATTGTGATGACAAGGGTCACGGAGCATTGTGGTTACAAAGGTCACAGAGCCTTGTGATGACGCGGGCATGGATTGTTGTGATGACAAACGTTATGAAGCATTGTGATGACTGTAGTCACGGAGCATTGTGATGACAGGGGTCATGGAGCATTGTGATGACAATGGCATGGAGCATTGTGATGCCAAGTGTCATGGAGGATTCTGATGACAAAGGTAATGGAGCATTGTGGTGACAATGGTTTGGAGCATTGTGATGACAAGGATCAGGGAGCATTGTGCTGACAAGTGCATGGAGCATTGTGATGACAAGGGCATGGAGCATTGTGATGACAAGGGTCATGGAGCATTGGGCTAAAAATGTGCATGGAGTATTGTGATGACAGGGGTCATGGAGCATTGTGATGACAAGGGAATGGAGCATGTTGATGACAAGGTCTTGGAGCATTGTGATGAGATGACCATGGAGACTTGTGATGACAAGTCTAATGGAGCATTCTTATGAAAAGGGGCATGGAGCATTGTGATTACGGGGGTCTTGAAGCATTGTGATGACAAGGGCATGGAGCATTGTGAGGCGAAGGCCATGGAACATTGTGATGACATGCGTCATGGAGCTTTGTGATGACAAGGGCATGGAGCATTGTGATTACATGGGTCTTGGAGCATTGTGCTGACAAGGGTCCTGGAGCCTTGTGATGACAAGGCCGTGGAACATTGTGATGGCAGGGGTCATGGAGCTTGTTATGACAGAGGTAATGGAGCATTGTGATGAGAAGTGCATTGAGCATTGGTCTGAAATATTTCATGGATTATTGTGATGAGAGTGTGCATGGTGCATTGTGATGACAAGGGCACGGTACACTGTGATACATGGGTCATGGAGGATTGTAATGACAAGGGCATGGAGCATTGTGATGAGAAGGTCATCGAGCATTGTGATGACAAGTGCCATGGAGCTTTGTGATGACAAGGGCATGGAGCAATGTGATGAGAGGGTTCATGGAGCATTGTGATGACAATGACATGGAGCATTGTGATGCCAAGGGTCATGGAGCTTTGTGATGACAAAGGTCATGGAGCATTTTGATGACAAGGGTGTGGTGCATTGTGATGAGAACGGCAGGGAGCATTGTGATGACCAGGTAATGCAGTATTGTAAAGAGAGTTGTCAGGGAGCATTGTGATGACATATGTAATGGCCCATTGTGATGACAATGGCATGGAGCATTGTGATGCAAACTTCCATTGAGGATTCTGATCACAAAGGTAATGGAGCATTGTGATGACAATGGCTTGGAGCATTGTGATGACAAGTGTCAGGGAGCATTGTTCTGACAAGTGCATGGAGAATTGTGATGACAAGCGTCATGGAGCATTCTGATGACAAGCTTGTGGAGTATATTGATGACAATGGCATGGAGCATTGGGATGAAAAGGGCATGGGGCTTTGTGATGAAAAAGACATGGAGCCTTTTCGTGACAGGGTTCAAGGAGCATTCTGATGACAAGTGTCAGGGAGCATTGTGATGACAAGTGTATTGAGAATTGTGATGACAAAGGTCATGGAGCATTGTGATGAAAAGGGCATGGATTATTGTGATGACAGGCATCACGGAGCGTTGTGAGGACAAGTGTTATGGAACATTGTGATCACAAGGGTTTGGAGCATTGTGATGACAGAGGTCATGGATTATTTGATTTCAAGGAGCATGGAGCATTGTGATGACAAGGGCATGAAGCAATGTGATCCCAAAGTTCATGGAGGATTGTGATGACAATGGAAATGGAGTATTGTGATGACAAGTGCATAGAGCATTGTAATGACAAGGTCATGTAGTATTTTGCTGACAAAGGCATGGAGCATTGTGATGACAGGTGTCATGGAGCACTGTGATGACAAGCGTCTTGGAGCATTGTGAATACATGGGTCATGGAACATTGGGATAACATGGGCATGGATCATTGTGATGACAAGGGTCATGGAGCATTGGGCTGAAAATGTTCATGGAGTATTGTGATGACAGGGGTCATGGTGCATTGTGATTACAGGGGTCTTGGAGCATTGTGATGACAAGAGTCCCGGATCATTGTGTTGTCAGGTGTCATGGAGTGTTGTGATGACAGTGGTCATGGAGCATTGTGATGATATTGGTCATGGAGCATTGTGATGAGAAGGTCATAGAGAATTGGGCTGAAAATGTTCATGGAGTATTGTGATGACAGGGGTCATGGAGAATTGTGATGACAAGGGAATGGAGCATGGTGATGACAAGGTCTTGGAGCATTGTGAGGAGATGACCATGGAGACTTGTGATGACAAATCTAATGGAGCATTCTGATGAAAAAGGGAATGGAACATTGTGATTACTGGAGTCTTCGAGCATTGGGATGACAAGGGCATGCAGCATTTTGAGAAGACCATGGAACATTCTGATGACATGCGTCATGGAGCTTTGTGATGACAAGGGCATGGAGCATTGTGAGGAGAAAACCATGGAACATTCTGATGACATGCGTCATGGAGCTTTGTGATGACAAGGGCATGGAGCATTGTGATTACATGGATCTTGGAGCATTGTGATGACAAGGGTCATGGAGCCTTGTGATGACAAGTCCGTGGAATATTATGATGGCAGGTGTCATGGAGCATTGTTACGACAGAGGTAACGGAGCATTGTGATGAGAAGGGCATTGAGCATTGATCTGAAATGTTTCATGGATTACTGTGATGAGAGTGGGCATGGCGGTTTGTCATGACAAGGGCACGGTACACTGTGATACATGGGTCATTGAGGATTGCAATGACAAGGTCATGGAGCATTGTGATGAGAATGGCATCGAGCATTGTGATGACAAGTGTCATGGAGCTTTGTGATGACAAGGACATGGAGCAATGTGATGAGAGGGTTCATGGAGCATTGTGATGACAATGACATGGAGCATTGTGATGCCAAGGGTCATGGAGCTTTGTGATGACAAAGGTCATGGAGCATTTTGATGACAAGTGTGTGGTGCATTGTGATGAGAAGGGCAGGGAACATTTTGATGACAGGGTCATGCAGCAATTTGATGAAAAGTGTAATGGAACATTTTGATGCCAGGGGTTATAGAACATTGTGATGCCAGGGGTCATGGAGCTTTGGGATGAAAAGGGTCATGGAGCATTTTGATGACAGGGGTTATGGAACATTGTGATGTCAGGGGTCATGGAACATTGTGCTGATAAGGGGATGTAGCATTGTGATGACAGGGGTCATGGAACATTGTGATAACAGGGGTGAGGGAGGATTGTGATGACTAGTGATGGAACATTGTGATATCTCATGTGAGAGAGTATTTGGATGAGAAGTGCATGGAGCATTGTGATTACAAGGTTTATGGAGCATAGCGATGACAAGGTTGTGGATCATTGTGGTGAAAAGCGCATGGCACAATTTGATGACAAGGGTCATGGAGCATTGTTCTGACAAAGGCATGGAGCATTGTGATGACAAGGGTCACGGAGCATTGTGGTTACAAAGGTCACAGAGCCTTGTGATGACGCGGGCATGGATTGTTGCGATGACAAACGTTATGAAGCATTGTGATGACTGTAGTCACGGAGCATTGTGATGACAGGGGTCATGGAGCATTGTGATGACAATGGCATGGAGCATTGTGATGCCAAGTGTCATGAAGGATTCTGATGACAAAGGTAATGGAGCATTGTGGTGACAATGGTTTGGAGCATTGTGATGACAAGGATCAGGGAGCATTGTGCTGACAAGTGCATGGAGCTTTGTGATGACAAGGGCATGGATCATTGTGATGACAAGGGTCATGGAGCATTGGGCTAAAAATGTGCATGGAGTATTGTGATGACAGGGGTCATGGAGCATTGTGATGACAAGGGAATGGAGCATGTTGATGACAAGGTCTTGGAGCATTGTGATGAGATGACCATGGAGACTTGTGATGACAAGTCTAATGGAGCATTCTTATGAAAAGGGGCATGGAGCATTGTGATTACGGGGGTCTTGAAGCATTGTGATGACAAGGGCATGGAGCATTGTGAGGCGAAGGCCATGGAACATTGTGATGACATGCGTCATGGAGCTTTGTGATGACAAGGGCATGGAGCATTGTGATTACATGGGTCTTGGAGCATTGTGCTGACAAGGGTCCTGGAGCCTTGTGATGACAAGGCCGTGGAACATTGTGATGGCAGGGGTCATGGAGCTTGTTATGACAGAGGTAATGGAGCATTGTGATGAGAAGTGCATTGAGCATTGGTCTGAAATATTTCATGGATTATTGTGATGAGAGTGGGCATGGCGCATTGTGATGACAAGGGCACGGTACACTGTGATACATGGGTCATGGAGGATTGTAATGACAAGGGCATGGAGCATTGTGATGAGAAGGGCATCGAGCATTGTGATGACAAGTGCCATGGAGCTTTGTGATGACAAGGGCATGGAGCAATGTGATGAGAGGGTTCATGGAGCATTGTGATGACAATGACATGGAGCATTGTGATGCCAAGGGTCATGGAGCTTTGTGATGACAAAGGTCATGCAGTATTGTGAAGATAGGTGTCAGGGAGCATTGTGATGACATATGTAATGGCCCATTGTGATGGCAATGTCATGGAGCATTGTGATGCCAAGTGTCATGGAGGATTCTGATGACAAAGGTAATGGAGCATTGTGAATGACAATGGCTTGGAGCATTGTGATGACAAGGGTCAGGGAGCATTGTTCTGACAAGTGCATGGAGCATTGTGATGACAAGGGTCATGGAGCTTTCTGATGACAAGCTTGTGGAATATTTTGATGACAATGGCATGGAGCATTGGGATGAAAACGGCATGGGGCTTTGTGATGAAAAAGGCGTGTAGCCTTTTGGTGACAGGTTTCAAGGAGCATGCTGACGACAAGTGTCAGGGAGCATTGTGATGACAAGTGTATTGAGAATTGTGATGACAATGGTCATGGAACATTGTGATGAAAAGGGCATGGAGTATTGTGATGACAGGCATCATGGAGCGTTGTGAGGACAAGTGTTATGGAACATTGTGATCACAAGGGTTTTGAGCATTGTGATGACAGAGGTCATGGATCATTTTGATTTCAAGGAGCATGGAGCATTTTGATGACAAGGGCATGCAGCAATGTGATCCCAAGGTTCATGGGAAATTGTGATGACAACAGTAATGGAGTATTGTGATGACAAGCGCCTAGCGCATTGTAATGACAAGGCCATTTAGCATTTTGCTGACAAAGGAATGGAGCATTGTGATGACAGGTGTCATGGAGCACTGTGGTGACAAGAGTCCCGGATCATTATGTTGTCAGGTGTCATTGAGTGTTGTGATGACAGTGGTCATGGAGCATTGTGATGATATTGGTCATGGAGCATTGTGATGAGAAGGTCATAGAGAATTGGGCTGAAAATGTTCATGGAGTATTGTGATGACAGGGGTCATGGAGCATTGTGATGACAAGGGAATGGAGCATGGTGATGACAAGGTCTTGGAGCATTGTGAGGAGATGACCATGGAGACTTGTGATGACAAATCTAATGGAGCATTCTGATGAAAAAGGGAATGGAACATTGTGATTACTGGAGTCTTCGAGCATTGTGATGACAAGGGCATGGAGCATTTTGAGAAGACCATGGAACATTCTGATGACATGCGTCATGGAGCTTTGTGATGACAAGGGCATGGAGCATTGTGATTACATGGAACTTGGAGCATTGTGATGACAAGGGTCATGGAGCCTTGTGATGACAAGGCCGTGGAATATTATGATGGCAGGTGTCATGGAGCATTGTTACGACAGAGGTAACGGAGCATTGTGATGAGAAGGGCATTGAGCATTGATCTGAAATGTTTCATGGATTACTGTGATGAGAGTGGGCATGGCGGTTTGTCATGACAAGGGAACGGTACACTGTGATACATGGGTCATGGAGGATTGTAATGACAATGTCATGGAGCATTGTGATGAGAATGGCATCGAGCATTGTGATGACAAGTGTCATGGAGCTTTGTGATGACAAGGACATGGAGCAGTGTGATGAGAGGGTTCATGGAGCATTGTGATGACAATGACATGGAGCATTGTGATGCCAAGGGTCATGGAGCTTTGTGATGACAAAGGTCATGGAGCATTTTGATGACGAGTGTGTGGTGCATTGTGATGAGAAGGGCAGGGAGCATTTTGATGACAGGGTCATGCAGCAATTTGATGAAAAGTGTAATGGAACATTTTGATGCCAGGGGTTATAGAACATTGTGATGCCAGGGGTCATGGAGCTTTGGGATGAAAAGGGTCATGGAGCATTTTGATGACAGGGGTTATGGAACATTGTGATGACAGGGGTCATGGAACATTGTGATAACAGGGGTGAGGGAGGATTGTGATGACTAGTGATGGAACATTGTGATATCTCATGTGAGAGAGTATTTGGATGAGAAGTGCATGGAGCATTGTGATTACAAGGTTTATGGAGCATAGCGATGACAAGGTTGTGGATCATTGTGGTGAAAAGCGCATGGCACAATTTGATGACAAGGGTCATGGAGCATTGTTCTGACAAAGGCATGGAGCATTGTGATGACAAGGGTCACGGAGCATTGTGGTTACAAAGGTCACAGAGCCTTGTGATGACGCGGGCATGGATTGTTGTGATGACAAACGTTATGAAGCATTGTGATGACTGTAGTCACGGAGCATTGTGATGACAGGGGTCATGGAGCATTGTGATGACAATGGCATGGAGCATTGTGATGCCAAGTGTCATGGAGGATTCTGATGACAAAGGTAATGGAGCATTGTGGTGACAATGGTTTGGAGCATTGTGATGACAAGGATCAGGGAGCATTGTGCTGACAAGTGCATGGAGCATTGTGATGACAAGGGCATGGAGCATTGTGATGACAAGGGTCATGGAGCATTGGGCTAAAAATGTGCATGGAGTATTGTGATGACAGGGGTCATGGAGCATTGTGATGACAAGGGAATGGAGCATGTTGATGACAAGGTCTTGGAGCATTGTGATGAGATGACCATGGAGACTTGTGATGACAAGTCTAATGGAGCATTCTTATGAAAAGGGGCATGGAGCATTGTGATTACGGGGGTCTTGAAGCATTGTGATGACAAGGGCATGGAGCATTGTGAGGCGAAGGCCATGGAACATTGTGATGACATGCGTCATGGAGCTTTGTGATGACAAGGGCATGGAGCATTGTGATTACATGGGTCTTGGAGCATTGTGCTGACAAGGGTCCTGGAGCCTTGTGATGACAAGGCCGTGGAACATTGTGATGGCAGGGGTCATGGAGCTTGTTATGACAGAGGTAATGGAGCATTGTGATGAGAAGTGCATTGAGCATTGGTCTGAAATATTTCATGGATTATTGTGATGAGAGTGTGCATGGTGCATTGTGATGACAAGGGCACGGTACACTGTGATACATGGGTCATGGAGGATTGTAATGACAAGGGCATGGAGCATTGTGATGAGAAGGTCATCGAGCATTGTGATGACAAGTGCCATGGAGCTTTGTGATGACAAGGGCATGGAGCAATGTGATGAGAGGGTTCATGGAGCATTGTGATGACAATGACATGGAGCATTGTGATGCCAAGGGTCATGGAGCTTTGTGATGACAAAGGTCATGGAGCATTTTGATGACAAGGGTGTGGTGCATTGTGATGAGAACGGCAGGGAGCATTGTGATGACCAGGTAATGCAGTATTGTAAAGAGAGTTGTCAGGGAGCATTGTGATGACATATGTAATGGCCCATTGTGATGACAATGGCATGGAGCATTGTGATGCAAACTTCCATTGAGGATTCTGATCACAAAGGTAATGGAGCATTGTGATGACAATGGCTTGGAGCATTGTGATGACAAGTGTCAGGGAGCATTGTTCTGACAAGTGCATGGAGAATTGTGATGACAAGCGTCATGGAGCATTCTGATGACAAGCTTGTGGAGTATATTGATGACAATGGCATGGAGCATTGGGATGAAAAGGGCATGGGGCTTTGTGATGAAAAAGACATGGAGCCTTTTCGTGACAGGGTTCAAGGAGCATTCTGATGACAAGTGTCAGGGAGCATTGTGATGACAAGTGTATTGAGAATTGTGATGACAAAGGTCATGGAGCATTGTGATGAAAAGGGCATGGATTATTGTGATGACAGGCATCACGGAGCGTTGTGAGGACAAGTGTTATGGAACATTGTGATCACAAGGGTTTGGAGCATTGTGATGACAGAGGTCATGGATTATTTGATTTCAAGGAGCATGGAGCATTGTGATGACAAGGGCATGAAGCAATGTGATCCCAAAGTTCATGGAGGATTGTGATGACAATGGAAATGGAGTATTGTGATGACAAGTGCATAGAGCATTGTAATGACAAGGTCATGTAGTATTTTGCTGACAAAGGCATGGAGCATTGTGATGACAGGTGTCATGGAGCACTGTGATGACAAGCGTCTTGGAGCATTGTGAATACATGGGTCATGGAACATTGGGATAACATGGGCATGGATCATTGTGATGACAAGGGTCATGGAGCATTGGGCTGAAAATGTTCATGGAGTATTGTGATGACAGGGGTCATGGTGCATTGTGATTACAGGGGTCTTGGAGCATTGTGATGACAAGAGTCCCGGATCATTGTGTTGTCAGGTGTCATGGAGTGTTGTGATGACAGTGGTCATGGAGCATTGTGATGATATTGGTCATGGAGCATTGTGATGAGAAGGTCATAGAGAATTGGGCTGAAAATGTTCATGGAGTATTGTGATGACAGCGGTCATGGAGAATTGTGATGACAAGGGAATGGAGCATGGTGATGACAAGGTCTTGGAGCATTGTGAGGAGATGACCATGGAGACTTGTGATGACAAATCTAATGGAGCATTCTGATGAAAAAGGGAATGGAACATTGTGATTACTGGAGTCTTCGAGCATTGGGATGACAAGGGCATGCAGCATTTTGAGAAGACCATGGAACATTCTGATGACATGCGTCATGGAGCTTTGTGATGACAAGGGCATGGAGCATTGTGAGGAGAAAACCATGGAACATTCTGATGACATGCGTCATGGAGCTTTGTGATGACAAGGGCATGGAGCATTGTGATTACATGGATCTTGGAGCATTGTGATGACAAGGGTCATGGAGCCTTGTGATGACAAGTCCGTGGAATATTATGATGGCAGGTGTCATGGAGCATTGTTACGACAGAGGTAACGGAGCATTGTGATGAGAAGGGCATTGAGCATTGATCTGAAATGTTTCATGGATTACTGTGATGAGAGTGGGCATGGCGGTTTGTCATGACAAGGGCACGGTACACTGTGATACATGGGTCATTGAGGATTGCAATGACAAGGTCATGGAGCATTGTGATGAGAATGGCATCGAGCATTGTGATGACAAGTGTCATGGAGCTTTGTGATGACAAGGACATGGAGCAATGTGATGAGAGGGTTCATGGAGCATTGTGATGACAATGACATGGAGCATTGTGATGCCAAGGGTCATGGAGCTTTGTGATGACAAAGGTCATGGAGCATTTTGATGACAAGTGTGTGGTGCATTGTGATGAGAAGGGCAGGGAACATTTTGATGACAGGGTCATGCAGCAATTTGATGAAAAGTGTAATGGAACATTTTGATGCCAGGGGTTATAGAACATTGTGATGCCAGGGGTCATGGAGCTTTGGGATGAAAAGGGTCATGGAGCATTTTGATGACAGGGGTTATGGAACATTGTGATGTCAGGGGTCATGGAACATTGTGCTGATAAGGGGATGTAGCATTGTGATGACAGGGGTCATGGAACATTGTGATAACAGGGGTGAGGGAGGATTGTGATGACTAGTGATGGAACATTGTGATATCTCATGTGAGAGAGTATTTGGATGAGAAGTGCATGGAGCATTGTGATTACAAGGTTTATGGAGCATAGCGATGACAAGGTTGTGGATCATTGTGGTGAAAAGCGCATGGCACAATTTGATGACAAGGGTCATGGAGCATTGTTCTGACAAAGGCATGGAGCATTGTGATGACAAGGGTCACGGAGCATTGTGGTTACAAAGGTCACAGAGCCTTGTGATGACGCGGGCATGGATTGTTGCGATGACAAACGTTATGAAGCATTGTGATGACTGTAGTCACGGAGCATTGTGATGACAGGGGTCATGGAGCATTGTGATGACAATGGCATGGAGCATTGTGATGCCAAGTGTCATGAAGGATTCTGATGACAAAGGTAATGGAGCATTGTGGTGACAATGGTTTGGAGCATTGTGATGACAAGGATCAGGGAGCATTGTGCTGACAAGTGCATGGAGCTTTGTGATGACAAGGGCATGGATCATTGTGATGACAAGGGTCATGGAGCATTGGGCTAAAAATGTGCATGGAGTATTGTGATGACAGGGGTCATGGAGCATTGTGATGACAAGGGAATGGAGCATGTTGATGACAAGGTCTTGGAGCATTGTGATGAGATGACCATGGAGACTTGTGATGACAAGTCTAATGGAGCATTCTTATGAAAAGGGGCATGGAGCATTGTGATTACGGGGGTCTTGAAGCATTGTGATGACAAGGGCATGGAGCATTGTGAGGCGAAGGCCATGGAACATTGTGATGACATGCGTCATGGAGCTTTGTGATGACAAGGGCATGGAGCATTGTGATTACATGGGTCTTGGAGCATTGTGCTGACAAGGGTCCTGGAGCCTTGTGATGACAAGGCCGTGGAACATTGTGATGGCAGGGGTCATGGAGCATTGTTACGACAGAGGTAACGGAGCATTGTGATGAGAAGGGCATTGAGCATTGATCTGAAATGTTTCATGGATTACTGTGATGAGAGTGGGCATGGCGGTTTGTCATGACAAGGGCACGGTACACTGTGATACATGGGTCATTGAGGATTGCAATGACAAGGTCATGGAGCATTGTGATGAGAATGGCATCGAGCATTGTGATGACAAGTGTCATGGAGCTTTGTGATGACAAGGACATGGAGCAATGTGATGAGAGGGTTCATGGAGCATTGTGATGACAATGACATGGAGCATTGTGATGCCAAGGGTCATGGAGCTTTGTGATGACAAAGGTCATGGAGCATTTTGATGACAAGTGTGTGGTGCATTGTGATGAGAAGGGCAGGGAACATTTTGATGACAGGGTCATGCAGCAATTTGATGAAAAGTGTAATGGAACATTTTGATGCCAGGGGTTATAGAACATTGTGATGCCAGGGGTCATGGAGCTTTGGGATGAAAAGGGTCATGGAGCATTTTGATGACAGGGGTTATGGAACATTGTGATGTCAGGGGTCATGGAACATTGTGCTGATAAGGGGATGTAGCATTGTGATGACAGGGGTCATGGAACATTGTGATAACAGGGGTGAGGGAGGATTGTGATGACTAGTGATGGAACATTGTGATATCTCATGTGAGAGAGTATTTGAATGAGAAGTGCATGGAGCATTGTGATTACAAGGTTTATGGAGCATAGCGATGACAAGGTTGTGGATCATTGTGGTGAAAAGCGCATGGCACAATTTGATGACAAGGGTCATGGAGCATTGTTCTGACAAAGGCATGGAGCATTGTGATGACAAGGGTCACGGAGCATTGTGGTTACAAAGGTCACAGAGCCTTGTGATGACGCGGGCATGGATTGTTGCGATGACAAACGTTATGAAGCATTGTGATGACTGTAGTCACGGAGCATTGTGATGACAGGGGTCATGGAGCATTGTGATGACAATGGCATGGAGCATTGTGATGCCAAGTGTCATGGAGGATTCTGATGACAAAGGTAATGGAGCATTGTGGTGAGAATGGTTTGGAGCATTGTGATGACAAGGATCAGGGAGCATTGTGCTGACAAGTGCATGGAGCTTTGTGATGACAAGGGCATGGATCATTGTGATGACAAGGGTCATGGAGCATTGGGCTAAAAATGTGCATGGAGTATTGTGATGACAGGGGTCATGGAGCATTGTGATGACAAGGGAATGGAGCATGTTGATGACAAGGTCTTGGAGCATTGTGATGAGATGACCATGGAGACTTGTGATGACAAGTCTAATGGAGCATTCTTATGAAAAGGGGCATGGAGCATTGTGATTACGGGGGTCTTGAAGCATTGTGATGACAAGGGCATGGAGCATTGTGAGGCGAAGGCCATGGAACATTGTGATGACATGCGTCATGGAGCTTTGTGATGACAAGGGCATGGAGCATTGTGATTACATGGGTCTTGGAGCATTGTGCTGACAAGGGTCCTGGAGCCTTGTGATGACAAGGCCGTGGAACATTGTGATGGCAGGGGTCATGGAGCTTGTTATGACAGAGGTAATGGAGCATTGTGATGAGAAGTGCATTGAGCATTGGTCTGAAATATTTCATGGATTATTGTGATGAGAGTGGGCATGGCGCATTGTGATGACAAGGGCACGGTACACTGTGATACATGGGTCATGGAGGATTGTAATGACAAGGGCATGGAGCATTGTGATGAGAAGGGCATCGAGCATTGTGATGACAAGTGCCATGGAGCTTTGTGATGACAAGGGCATGGAGCAATGTGATGAGAGGGTTCATGGAGCATTGTGATGACAATGACATGGAGCATTGTGATGCCAAGGGTCATGGAGCTTTGTGATGACAAAGGTCATGCAGTATTGTGAAGATAGGTGTCAGGGAGCATTGTGATGACATATGTAATGGCCCATTGTGATGGCAATGTCATGGAGCATTGTGATCCCAAGTGTCATGGAGGATTCTGATGACAAAGGTAATGGAGCATTGTGAATGACAATGGCTTGGAGCATTGTGATGACAAGGGTCAGGGAGCATTGTTCTGACAAGTGCATGGAGCATTGTGATGACAAGGGTCATGGAGCTTTCTGATGACAAGCTTGTGGAATATTTTGATGACAATGACATGGAGCATTGGGATGAAAACGGCATGGGGCTTTGTGATGAAAAAGGCGTGTAGCCTTTTGGTGACAGGTTTCAAGGAGCATGCTGACGACAAGTGTCAGGGAGCATTGTGATGACAAGTGTATTGAGAATTGTGATGAAAATGGTCATGGAACATTGTGATGAAAAGGGCATGGAGTATTGTGATGACAGGCATCATGGAGCGTTGTGAGGACAAGTGTTATGGAACATTGTGATCACAAGGGTTTTGAGCATTGTGATGACAGAGGTCATGGATCATTTTGATTTCAAGGAGCATGGAGCATTGTGATGACAAGGGCATGAAGCAATGTGATCCCAAGGTTCATGGGAAATTGTGATGACAACAGTAATGGAGTATTGTGATGACAAGCACCTAGCGCATTGTAATGACAAGGCCATTTAGCATTTTGCTGACAAAGGAATGGAGCATTGTGATGACAGTTGTCATGGAGCACTGTGGTGACAAGCGTCACAGAGCCTTGTGAAAACAAGTGTCATGGAACATTGGGATGACAAGGGCATGGATCATTGTGATGACAATGGTCATGGAGCATTGGGCTGAAAATGTTCATGGAGTATTGTGATGACAGGGGTCATGGAGCATTGTGATTACAGGGGTCTTGGAGCATTGTGATGACAAGAGTCCCGGATCATTATGTTGTCAGGTGTCATGGAGTGTTGTGATGACAGTGGTCATGGAGCATTGTGATGATATTGGTCATGGAGCATTGTGATGAGAAGGTCATAGAGAATTGGGCTGAAAATGTTCATGGAGTATTGTGATGACAGGGGTCATGGAGCATTGTGATGACAAGGGAATGGAGCATGGTGATGACAAGGTCTTGGAGCATTGTGAGGAGATGACCATGGAGACTTGTGATGACAAATCTAATGGAGCATTCTGATGAAAAAGGGAATGGAACATTGTGATTACTGGAGTCTTCGAGCATTGTGATGACAAGGGCATGGAGCATTTTGAGAAGACCAAGGAACATTCTGATGACATGCGTCATGGAGCTTTGTGATGACAAGGGCATGGAGCATTGTGATTACATGGATCTTGGAGCATTGTGATGACAAGGGTCATGGAGCCTTGTGATGACAAGGCCATGGAATATTATGATGGCAGGTGTCATGGAGCATTGTTACGACAGAGGTAACGGAGCATTGTGATGAGAAGGGCATTGAGCATTGATCTGAAATGTTTCATGGATTACTGTGATGAGAGTGGGCATGGCGGTTTGTCATGACAAGGGCACGGTACACTGTGATACATGGGTCATGGAGGATTGTAATGACAAGGTCATGGAGCATTGTGATGAGAATGGCATCGAGCATTGTGATGACAAGTGTCATGGAGCTTTGTGATGACAAGGACATGGAGCAAAGTGATGAGAGGGTTCATGGAGCATTGTGATGACAATGACATGGAGCATTGTGATGCCAAGGGTCATGGAGCACTGGGCTGAAAATGTGCATGGAGTATTGTGATGACAGGGGTCATGGAGCATTGTGATGACAAGGGAATGGAGCATGTTGATGACAAGGTCTTGGAGCATTGTGATGAGATGACCATGGAGACTTGTGATGACAAGTCTAATGGAGCATTCTTATGAAAAGGGGCATGGAGCATTGTGATTACGGGGGTCTTGAAGCATTGTGATGACAAGGGCATGGAGCATTGTGAGGCGAAGGCCATGGAACATTGTGATGACATGCGTCATGGAGCTTTGTGATGACAAGGGCATGGAGCATTGTGATTACATGGGTCTTGGAGCATTGTGCTGACAAGGGTCCTGGAGCCTTGTGATGACAAGGCCGTGGAACATTGTGATGGCAGGGGTCATGGAGCTTGTTATGACAGAGGTAATGGAGCATTGTGATGAGAAGTGCATTGAGCATTGGTCTGAAATATTTCATGGATTATTGTGATGAGAGTGGGCATGGCGCATTGTGATGACAAGGGCACGGTACACTGTGATACATGGGTCATGGAGGATTGTAATGACAAGGGCATGGAGCATTGTGATGAGAAGGGCATCGAGCATTGTGATGACAAGTGCCATGGAGCTTTGTGATGACAAGGGCATGGAGCAATGTGATGAGAGTGTTCATGGAGCATTGTGATGACAATGACATGGAGCATTGTGATGCCAAGGGTCATGGAGCTTTGTGATGACAAAGGTCATGCAGTATTGTGAAGATAGGTGTCAGGGAGCATTGTGATGACATATGTAATGGCCCATTGTGATGGCAATGTCATGGATCATTGTGATGCCAAGTGTCATGGAGGATTCTGATGACAAAGGTAATGGAGCATTGTGAATGACAATGGCTTGGAGCATTGTGATGACAAGGGTCAGGGAGCATTGTTCTGACAAGTGCATGGAGCATTGTGATGACAAGGGTCATGGAGCTTTCTGATGACAAGCTTGTGGAATATTTTGATGACAATGGCATGGAGCATTGGGATGAAAACGGCATGGGGCTTTGTGATGAAAAAGGCGTGTAGCCTTTTGGTGACAGGTTTCAAGGAGCATGCTGACGACAAGTGTCAGGGAGCATTGTGATGACAAGTGTATTGAGAATTGTGATGACAATGGTCATGGAACATTGTGATGAAAAGGGCATGGAGTATTGTGATGACAGGCATCATGGAGCGTTGTGAGGACAAGTGT
Source organism: Mesoplodon densirostris (assembly GCF_025265405.1). Classification (NCBI taxonomy): domain Eukaryota; kingdom Metazoa; phylum Chordata; class Mammalia; order Artiodactyla; family Ziphiidae; genus Mesoplodon; species Mesoplodon densirostris. The sequence goes on from NW_026778195.1 coordinate 13,252,549, forward strand.
TATGGAACATTGTGATCACAAGGGTTTTGAGCATTGTGATGACAGAGGTCATGGATCATTTTGATTTCAAGGAGCATGGAGCATTTTGATGACAAGGGCATGCAGCAATGTGATCCCAAGGTTCATGGGAAATTGTGATGACAACAGTAATGGAGTATTGTGATGACAAGCGCCTAGCGCATTGTAATGACAAGGCCATTTAGCATTTTGCTGACAAAGGAATGGAGCATTGTGATGACAGGTGTCATGGAGCACTGTGGTGACAAGAGTCCCGGATCATTATGTTGTCAGGTGTCATGGAGTGTTGTGATGACAGTGGTCATGGAGCATTGTGATGATATTGGTCATGGAGCATTGTGATGAGAAGGTCATAGAGAATTGGGCTGAAAATGTTCATGGAGTATTGTGATGACAGGGGTCATGGAGCATTGTGATGACAAGGGAATGGAGCATGGTGATGACAAGGTCTTGGAGCATTGTGAGGAGATGACCATGGAGACTTGTGATGACAAATCTAATGGAGCATTCTGATGAAAAAGGGAATGGAACATTGTGATTACTGGAGTCTTCGAGCATTGTGATGACAAGGGCATGGAGCATTTTGAGAAGACCATGGAACATTCTGATGACATGCGTCATGGAGCTTTGTGATGACAAGGGCATGGAGCATTGTGATTACATGGAACTTGGAGCATTGTGATGACAAGGGTCATGGAGCCTTGTGATGACAAGGCCGTGGAATATTATGATGGCAGGTGTCATGAAGCATTGTTACGACAGAGGTAACGGAGCATTGTGATGAGAAGGGCATTGAGCATTGATCTGAAATGTTTCATGGATTACTGTGATGAGAGTGGGCATGGCGGTTTGTCATGACAAGGGAACGGTACACTGTGATACATGGGTCATGGAGGATTGTAATGACAAGAGCATGGAGCATTGTGATGAGAATGGCATCGAGCATTGTGATGACAAGTGTCATGGAGCTTTGTGATGACAAGGACATGGAGCAGTGTGATGAGAGGGTTCATGGAGCATTGTGATGACAATGACATGGAGCATTGTGATGCCAAGGGTCATGGAGCTTTGTGATGACAAAGGTCATGGAGCATTTTGATGACAAGTGTGTGGTGCATTGTGATGAGAAGGGCAGGGAGCATTTTGATGACAGGGTCATGCAGCAATTTGATGAAAAGTGTAATGGAACATTTTGATGCCAGGGGTTATAGAACATTGTGATGCCAGGGGTCATGGAGCTTTGGGATGAAAAGGGTCATGGAGCATTTTGATGACAGGGGTTATGGAACATTGTGATGTCAGGGGTCATGGAACATTGTGCTGATAAGGGGATGTAGCATTGTGATGACAGGGGTCATGGAACATTGTGATAACAGGGGTGAGGGAGGATTGTGATGACTAGGGATGGAACATTGTGATATCTCATGTGAGAGAGTATTTGGATGAGAAGTGCATGGAGCATTGTGATTACAAGGTTTATGGAGCATAGCGATGACAAGGTTGTGGATCATTGTGGTGAAAAGCGCATGGCACAATTTGATGACAAGGGTCATGGAGCATTGTTCTGACAAAGGCATGGAGCATTGTGATGACAAGGGTCACGGAGCATTGTGGTTAAAAAGGTCACAGAGCCTTGTGATGACGCGGGCATGGATTGTTGTGATGACAAACGTTATGAAGCATTGTGATGACTGTAGTCACGGAGCATTGTGATGACAGGGGTCATGGAGCATTGTGATGACAATGGCATGGAGCATTGTGATGCCAAGTGTCATGGAGGATTCTGATGACAAAGGTAATGGAGCATTGTGGTGACAATGGTTTGGAGCATTGTGATGACAAGGATCAGGGAGCATTGTGCTGACAAGTGCATGGAGCATTGTGATGACAAGGGCATGGATCATTGTGATGACAAGGGTCATGGAGCATTGGGCTAAAAATGTGCATGGAGTATTGTGATGACAGGGGTCATGGAGCATTGTGATGACAAGGGAATGGAGCATGTTGATGACAAGGTCTTGGAGCATTGTGATGAGATGACCATGGAGACTTGTGATGACAAGTCTAATGGAGCATTCTTATGAAAAGGGGCATGGAGCATTGTGATTACGGGGGTCTTGAAGCATTGTGATGACAAGGGCATGGAGCATTGTGAGGCGAAGGCCATGGAACATTGTGATGACATGCGTCATGGAGCTTTGTGATGACAAGGGCATGGAGCATTGTGATTACATGGGTCTTGGAGCATTGTGCTGACAAGGGTCCTGGAGCCTTGTGATGACAAGGCCGTGGAACATTGTGATGGCAGGGGTCATGGAGCTTGTTATGACAGAGGTAATGGAGCATTGTGATGAGAAGTGCATTGAGCATTGGTCTGAAATATTTCATGGATTATTGTGATGAGAGTGGGCATGGTGCATTGTGATGACAAGGGCACGGTACACTGTGATACATGGGTCATGGAGGATTGTAATGACAAGGGCATGGAGCATTGTGATGAGAAGGGCATCGAGCATTGTGATGACAAGTGCCATGGAGCTTTGTGATGACAAGGGCATGGAGCAATGTGATGAGAGGTTTCATGGAGCATTGTGATGACAATGACATGGAGCATTGTGATGCCAAGGGTCATGGAGCTTTGTGATGACAAAGGTCATGGAGCATTTTGATGACAAGGGTGTGGTGCATTGTGATGAGAACGGCAGGGAGCATTGTGATGACCAGGTAATGCAGTATTGTAAAGAGAGGTGTCAGGGAGCATTGTGATGACATATGTAATGGCAAATTGTGATGACAATGGCATGGAGCATTGTGATGCAAACTTCCATTGAGGATTCTGATCACAAAGGTAATGGAGCATTGTGATGACAATGGCTTGGAGCATTGTGATGACAAGTGTCAGGGAGCATTGTGCTGACAAGTGCATGGAGAATTGTGATGACAAGGGTCATGGAGCATTCTGATGACAAGCTTGTGGAGTATATTGATGACAATGGCATGGAGCATTGGGATGAAAAGGGCATGGGGCTTTGTGATGAAAAAGACATGGAGCCTTTTCGTGACAGGGTTCAAGGAGCATTGTGATGACAAGTGTCAGGGAGCATTGTGATGACAAGTGTATTGAGAATTGTGATGACAAAGGTCATGGAGCATTGTGATGAAAAGGGCATGGATTATTGTGATGACAGGCATCACGGAGCGTTGTGAGGACAAGTGTTATGGAACATTGTGATCACAAGGGTTTGGAGCATTGTGATGACAGAGGTCATGGATTATTTGATTTCAAGGAGCATGGAGCATTGTGATGACAAGGGCATGAAGCAATGTGATCCCAAAGTTCATGGAGGATTGTGATGACAATGGAAATGGAGTATTGTGATGACAAGTGCATAGAGCATTGTAATGACAAGGTCATGTAGTATTTTGCTGACAAAGGCATGGAGCATTGTGATGACAGGTGTCATGGAGCACTGTGATGACAAGCGTCATGGAGCATTGTGAATACATGGGTCATGGAACATTGGGATAACATGGGCATGGATCATTGTGATGACAAGGGTCATGGAGCATTGGGCTGAAAATGTTCATGGAGTATTGTGATGACAGGGGTCATGGTGCATTGTGATTACAGGGGTCTTGGAGCATTGTGATGACAAGAGTCCCGGATCATTGTGTTGTCAGGTGTCATGGAGTGTTGTGATGACAGTGGTCATGGAGCATTGTGATGATATTGGTCATGGAGCATTGTGATGAGAAGGTCAAAGAGAATTGGGCTGAAAATGTTCATGGAGTATTGTGATGACAGGGGTCATGGAGCATTGTGATGACAAGGGAATGGAGCATGGTGATGACAAGGTCTTGGAGCATTGTGAGGAGATGACCATGGAGACTTGTGATGACAAATCTAATGGAGCATTCTGATGAAAAAGGGAATGGAACATTGTGATTACTGGAGTCTTCGAGCATTGTGATGACAAGGGCATGGAGCATTGTGAGGAGAAAACCATGGAACATTCTGATGACATGCGTCATGGAGCTTTGTGATGACAAGGGCATGGAGCATTGTGATTACATGGATCTTGGAGCATTGTGATGACAAGGGTCATGGAGCCTTGTGATGACAAGTCCGTGGAATATTATGATGGCAGGTGTCATGGAGCACTGTTACGACAGAGGTAACGGAGCATTGTGATGAGAAGGGCATTGAGCATTGATCTGAAATGTTTCATGGATTACTGTGATGAGAGTGGGCATGGCGGTTTGTCATGACAAGGGCACGGTACACTGTGATACATGGGTCATGGAGGATTGCAATGACAAGGTCATGGAGCATTGTGATGAGAATGGCATCGAGCATTGTGATGACAAGTGTCATGGAGCTTTGTGATGACAAGGACATGGAGCAATGTGATGAGAGGTTTCATGGAGCATTGTGATGACAATGACATGGAGCATTGTGATGCCAAGGGTCATGGAGCTTTGTGATGACAAAGGTCATGGAGCATTTTGATGACAAGTGTGTGGTGCATTGTGATGAGAAGGGCAGGGAGCATTTTGATGACAGGGTCATGCAGCAATTTGATGAAAATTGTAATGGAACATTTTGATGCCAGGGGTTATAGAACATTGTGATGCCAGGGGTCATGGAGCTTTGGGATGAAAAGGGTCATGGAGCATTTTGATGACAGGGGTTATGGAACATTGTGATGTCAGGGGTCATGGAACATTGTGCTGATAAGGGGATGTAGCATTGTGATGACAGGGGTCATGGAACATTGTGATAACAGGGGTGAGGGAGGATTGTGATGACTAGTGATGGAACATTGTGATATCTCATGTGAGAGAGTACTTGGATGAGAAGTGCATGGAGCATTGTGATTACAAGGTTTATGGAGCATAGCGATGACAAGGTTGTGGATCATTGTGGTGAAAAGCGCATGGCACAATTTGATGACAAGGGTCATGGAGCATTGTTCTGACAAAGGCATGGAGCATTGTGATGACAAGGGTCACGGAGCATTGTGGTTACAAAGGTCACAGAGCCTTGTGATGACGCGGGCATGGATTGTTGTGATGACAAACGTTATGAAGCATTGTGATGACTGTAGTCATGGAGCATTGTGATGACAGGGGTCATGGAGCATTGTGATGACAATGGCATGGAGCATTGTGATGCCAAGTGTCATGGAGGATTCTGATGACAAAGGTAATGGAGCATTGTGGTGACAATGGTTTGGAGCATTGTGATGACAAGGATCAGGGAGCATTGTGCTGACAAGTGCATGGAGCATTGTGATGACAAGGGCATGGATCATTGTGATGACAAGGGTCATGGAGGATTGGGCTGAAAATGTGCATGGAGTATTGTGATGACAGGGGTCATGGAGCATTGTGATGACAATGGCATGGAGCATTGTGATGCCAAGTGTCATGGAGGATTCTGATGACAAAGGTAATGGAGCATTGTGGTGACAATGGTTTGGAGCATTTTGATGACAAGGATCAGGGAGCATTGTGCTGACAAGTGCATGGAGCTTTGTGATGACAAGGGCATGGATCATTGTGATGACAAGGGTCATGGAGCATTGGGCTAAAAATGTGCATGGAGTATTGTGATGACAGGGGTCATGGAGCATTGTGATGACAAGGGAATGGAGCATGTTGATGACAAGGTCTTGGAGCATTGTGATGAGATGACCATGGAGACTTGTGATGACAAGTCTAATGGAGCATTCTTATGAAAAGGGGCATGGAGCATTGTGATTACGGGGGTCTTGAAGCATTGTGATGACAAGGGCATGGAGCATTGTGAGGCGAAGGCCATGGAACATTGTGATGACATGCGTCATGGAGCTTTGTGATGACAAGGGCATGGAGCATTGTGATTACATTGGTCTTGGAGCATTGTGCTGACAAGGGTCCTGGAGCCTTGTGATGACCAGGCCGTGGAACATTGTGATGGCAGGGGTCATGGAGCTTGTTATGACAGAGGTAATGGAGCATTGTGATGAGAAGTGCATTGAGCATTGGTCTGAAATATTTCATGGGTTATTGTGATGAGAGTGGGCATGGCGCATTGTGATGACAAGGGCACGGTACACTGTGATACATGGGTCATGGAGGATTGTAATGACAAGGGCATGGAGCATTGTGATGAGAAGGGCATCGAGCATTGTGATGACAAGTGCCATGGAGCTTTGTGATGACAAGGGCATGGAGCAATGTGATGAGAGGGTTCATGGAGCATTGTGATGACAATGACATGGAGCATTGTGATGCCAAGGGTCATGGAGCTTTGTGATGACAAAGGTCATGCAGTATTGTGAAGATAGGTGTCAGGGAGCATTGTGATGACATATGTAATGGCCCATTGTGATGGCAATGTCATGGAGCATTGTGATGCCAAGTGTCATGGAGGATTCTGATGACAAAGGTAATGGAGCATTGTGAATGACAATGGCTTGGAGCATTGTGATGACAAGGGTCAGGGAGCATTGTTCTGACAAGTGCATGGAGCATTGTGATGACAAGTGTCATGGAGCTTTCTGATGACAAGCTTGTGGAATATTTTGATGACAATGGCATGGATCATTGGGATGAAAACGGCATGGGGCTTTGTGATGAAAAAGGCGTGTAGCCTTTTGGTGACAGGTTTCAAGGAGCATGCTGACGACAAGTGTCAGGGAGCATTGTGATGACAAGTGTATTGAGAATTGTGATGACAATGGTCATGGAACATTGTGATGAAAAGGGCATGGAGTATTGTGATGACAGGCATCATGGAGCGTTGTGAGGACAAGTGTTATGGAACATTGTGATCACAAGGGTTTTGAGCATTGTGATGACAGAGGTCATGGATCATTTTGATTTCAAGGAGCATGGAGCATTTTGATGACAAGGGCATGCAGCAATGTGATCCCAAGGTTCATGGGAAATTGTGATGACAACAGTAATGGAGTATTGTGATGACAAGCGCCTAGCGCATTGTAATGACAAGGCCATTTAGCATTTTGCTGACAAAGGAATGGAGCATTGTGATGACAGGTGTCATGGAGCACTGTGGTGACAAGAGTCCCGGATCATTATGTTGTCAGGTGTCATGGAGTGTTGTGATGACAGTGGTCATGGAGCATTGTGATGATATTGGTCATGGAGCATTGTGATGAGAAGGTCATAGAGAATTGGGCTGAAAATGTTCATGGAGTATTGTGATGACAGGGGTCATGGAGCATTGTGATGACAAGGGAATGGAGCATGGTGATGACAAGGTCTTGGAGCATTGTGAGGAGATGACCATGGAGACTTGTGATGACAAATCTAATGGAGCATTCTGATGAAAAAGGGAATGGAACATTGTGATTACTGGAGTCTTCGAGCATTGTGATGACAAGGGCATGGAGCATTTTGAGAAGACCATGGAACATTCTGATGACATGCGTCATGGAGCTTTGTGATGACAAGGGCATGGAGCATTGTGATTACATGGAACTTGGAGCATTGTGATGACAAGGGTCATGGAGCCTTGTGATGACAAGGCCGTGGAATATTATGATGGCAGGTGTCATGGAGCATTGTTACGACAGAGGTAACGGAGCATTGTGATGAGAAGGGCATTGAGCATTGATCTGAAATGTTTCATGGATTACTGTGATGAGAGTGGGCATGGCGGTTTGTCATGACAAGGGAACGGTACACTGTGATACATGGGTCATGGAGGATTGTAATGACAAGAGCATGGAGCATTGTGATGAGAATGGCATCGAGCATTGTGATGACAAGTGTCATGGAGCTTTGTGATGACAAGGACATGGAGCAATGTGATGAGAGGGTTCATGGAGCATTGTGATGACAATGACATGGAGCATTGTGATGCCAAGGGTCATGGAGCTTTGTGATGACAAAGGTCATGGAGCATTTTGATGACAAGTGTGTGGTGCATTGTGATGAGAAAGGCAGGGAGCATTTTGATGACAGGGTCATGCAGCAATTTGATGAAAATTGTAATGGAACATTTTGATGCCAGGGATTATAGAACATTGTGATGCCAGGGGTCATGGAGCTTTGGGATGAAAAGGGTCATGGAGCATTTTGATGACAGGGGTTATGGAACATTGTGATGTCAGGGGTCATGGAACATTGTGCTGATAAGGGGATGTAGCATTGTGATGACAGGGGTCATGGAACATTGTGATAACAGGGGTGAGGGAGGATTGTGATGACTAGGGATGGAACATTGTGATATCTCATGTGAGAGAGTATTTGGATGAGAAGTGCATGGAGCATTGTGATTACAAGGTTTATGGAGCATAGCGATGACAAGGTTGTGGATCATTGTGGTGAAAAGCGCATGGCACAATTTGATGACAAGGGTCATGGAGCATTGTTCTGACAAAGGCATGGAGCATTGTGATGACAAGGGTCACGGAGCATTGTGGTTACAAAGGTCACAGAGCCTTGTGATGACGCGGGCATGGATTGTTGTGATGACAAACGTTATGAAGCATTGTGATGACTGTAGTCACGGAGCATTGTGATGACAGGGGTCATGGAGCATTGTGATGACAATGGCATGGAGCATTGTGATGCCAAGTGTCATGGAGGATTCTGATGACAAAGGTAATGGAGCATTGTGGTGACAATGGTTTGGAGCATTGTGATGACAAGGATCAGGGAGCATTGTGCTGACAAGTGCATGGAGCATTGTGATGACAAGGGCATGGATCATTGTGATGACAAGGGTCATGGAGCATTGGGCTAAAAATGTGCATGGAGTATTGTGATGACAGGGGTCATGGAGCATTGTGATGACAAGGGAATGGAGCATGTTGATGACAAGGTCTTGGAGCATTGTGATGAGATGACCATGGAGACTTGTGATGACAAGTCTAAAGGAGCATTCTTATGAAAAGGGGCATGGAGCATTGTGATTACGGGGGCCTTGAAGCATTGTGATGACAAGGGCATGGAGCACTGTGAGGCGAAGGCCATGGAACATTGTGATGACATGCGTCATGGAGCTTTGTGATGACAAGGGCATGGAGCATTGTGATTACATGGGTCTTGGAGCATTGTGCTGACAAGGGTCCTGGAGCCTTGTGATGACAAGGCCGTGGAACATTGTGATGGCAGGGGTCATGGAGCTTGTTATGACAGAGGTAATGGAGCATTGTGATGAGAAGTGCATTGAGCATTGGTCTGAAATATTTCATGGATTATTGTGATGAGAGTGGGCATGGCGCATTGTGATGACAAGGGCATGGTACACTGTGATACATGGGTCATGGAGGATTGTAATGACAAGGGCATGGAGCATTGTGATGAGAAGGGCATCGAGCATTGTGATGACAAGTGCCATGGAGCTTTGTGATGACAAGGGCATGGAGCAATGTGATGAGAGGGTTCATGGAGCATTGTGATGACAATGACATGGAGCATTGTGATGCCAAGGGTCATGGAGTTTGTGATGACAAAGGTCATGCAGTATTGTGAAGATAGGTGTCAGGGAGCATTGTGATGACATATGTAATGGCCCATTGTGATGGCAATGTCATGGAGCATTGTGATGCCAAGTGTCATGGAGGATTCTGATGACAAAGGTAATGGAGCATTGTGAATGACAATGGCTTGGAGCATTGTGATGACAAGGGTCAGGGAGCATTGTTCTGACAAGTGCATGGAGCATTGTGATGACAAGTGTCATGGAGCTTTCTGATGACAAGCTTGTGGAATATTTTGATGACAATGGCATGGAGCATTGGGATGAAAACGGCATGGGGCTTTGTGATGAAAAAGGCGTGTAGCCTTTTGGTGACAGGTTTCAAGGAGCATGCTGAAGACAAGTGTCAGGGAGCATTGTGATGACAAGTGTATTGAGAATTGTGATGACAATGGTCATGGAACATTGTGATGAAAAGTGCATGGAGTATTGTGATGACAGGCATCATGGAGCGTTGTGAGGACAAGTGTTATGGAACATTGTGATCACAAGGGTTTTGAGCATTGTGATGACAGAGGTCATGGATCATTTTGATTTCAAGGAGCATGGAGCATTTTGATGACAAGGGCATGCAGCAATGTGATCCCAAGGTTCATGGGAAATTGTGATGACAACAGTAATGGAGTATTGTGATGACAAGCGCCTAGCGCATTGTAATGACAAGGCCATTTAGCATTTTGCTGACAAAGGAATGGAGCATTGTGATGACAGGTGTCATGGAGCACTGTGGTGACAAGAGTCCCGGATCATTATGTTGTCAGGTGTCATGGAGTGTTGTGATGACAGTGGTCATGGAGCATTGTGATGATATTGGTCATGGAGCATTGTGATGAGAAGGTCATAGAGAATTGGGCTGAAAATGTTCATGGATTATTGTGATGACAGGGGTCATGGAGCATTGTGATGACAAGGGAATGGAGCATGGTGATGACAAGGTCTTGGAGCATTGTGAGGAGATGACCATGGAGACTTGTGATGACAAATCTAATGGAGCATTCTGATGAAAAAGGGAATGGAACATTGTGATTACTGGAGTCTTCGAGCATTGTGATGACAAGGGCATGGAGCATTTTGAGAAGACCATGGAACATTCTGATGACATGCGTCATGGAGCTTTGTGATGACAAGGGCATGGAGCATTGTGATTACATGGAACTTGGAGCATTGTGATGACAAGGGTCATGGAGCCTTGTGATGACAAGGCCGTGGAATATTATGATGGCAGGTGTCATGGAGCATTGTTACGACAGAGGTAACGGAGCATTGTGATGAGAAGGGCATTGAGCATTGATCTGAAATGTTTCATGGATTACTGTGATGAGAGTGGGCATGGCGGTTTGTCATGACAAGGGAACGGTACACTGTGATACATGGGTCATGGAGGATTGTAATGACAAGAGCATGGAGCATTGTGATGAGAATGGCATCGAGCATTGTGATGACAAGTGTCATGGAGCTTTGTGATGACAAGGACATGGAGCAATGTGATGAGAGGGTTCATGGAGCATTGTGATGACAATGACATGGAGCATTGTGATGCCAAGGGTCATGGAGCTTTGTGATGACAAAGGTCATGGAGCATTTTGATGACAAGTGTGTGGTGCATTGTGATGAGAAAGGCAGGGAGCATTTTGATGACAGGGTCATGCAGCAATTTGATGAAAATTGTAATGGAACATTTTGATGCCAGGGATTATAGAACATTGTGATGCCAGGGGTCATGGAGCTTTGGGATGAAAAGGGTCATGGAGCATTTTGATGACAGGGGTTATGGAACATTGTGATGTCAGGGGTCATGGAACATTGTGCTGATAAGGGGATGTAGCATTGTGATGACAGGGGTCATGGAACATTGTGATAACAGGGGTGAGGGAGGATTGTGATGACTAGGGATGGAACATTGTGATATCTCATGTGAGAGAGTATTTGGATGAGAAGTGCATGGAGCATTGTGATTACAAGGTTTATGGAGCATAGCGATGACAAGGTTGTGGATCATTGTGGTGAAAAGCGCATGGCACAATTTGATGACAAGGGTCATGGAGCATTGTTCTGACAAAGGCATGGAGCATTGTGATGACAAGGGTCACGGAGCATTGTGGTTACAAAGGTCACAGAGCCTTGTGATGACGCGGGCATGGATTGTTGTGATGACAAACGTTATGAAGCATTGTGATGACTGTAGTCACGGAGCATTGTGATGACAGGGGTCATGGAGCATTGTGATGACAATGGCATGGAGCATTGTGATGCCAAGTGTCATGGAGGATTCTGATGACAAAGGTAATGGAGCATTGTGGTGACAATGGTTTGGAGCATTGTGATGACAAGGATCAGGGAGCATTGTGCTGACAAGTGCATGGAGCATTGTGATGACAAGGGCATGGATCATTGTGATGACAAGGGTCATGGAGCATTGGGCTAAAAATGTGCATGGAGTATTGTGATGACAGGGGTCATGGAGCATTGTGATGACAAGGGAATGGAGCATGTTGATGACAAGGTCTTGGAGCATTGTGATGAGATGACCATGGAGACTTGTGATGACAAGTCTAAAGGAGCATTCTTATGAAAAGGGGCATGGAGCATTGTGATTACGGGGGCCTTGAAGCATTGTGATGACAAGGGCATGGAGCACTGTGAGGCGAAGGCCATGGAACATTGTGATGACATGCGTCATGGAGCTTTGTGATGACAAGGGCATGGAGCATTGTGATTACATGGGTCTTGGAGCATTGTGCTGACAAGGGTCCTGGAGCCTTGTGATGACAAGGCCGTGGAACATTGTGATGGCAGGGGTCATGGAGCTTGTTATGACAGAGGTAATGGAGCATTGTGATGAGAAGTGCATTGAGCATTGGTCTGAAATATTTCATGGATTATTGTGATGAGAGTGGGCATGGCGCATTGTGATGACAAGGGCATGGTACACTGTGATACATGGGTCATGGAGGATTGTAATGACAAGGGCATGGAGCATTGTGATGAGAAGGGCATCGAGCATTGTGATGACAAGTGCCATGGAGCTTTGTGATGACAAGGGCATGGAGCAATGTGATGAGAGGGTTCATGGAGCATTGTGATGACAATGACATGGAGCATTGTGATGCCAAGGGTCATGGAGTTTGTGATGACAAAGGTCATGCAGTATTGTGAAGATAGGTGTCAGGGAGCATTGTGATGACATATGTAATGGCCCATTGTGATGGCAATGTCATGGAGCATTGTGATGCCAAGTGTCATGGAGGATTCTGATGACAAAGGTAATGGAGCATTGTGAATGACAATGGCTTGGAGCATTGTGATGACAAGGGTCAGGGAGCATTGTTCTGACAAGTGCATGGAGCATTGTGATGACAAGTGTCATGGAGCTTTCTGATGACAAGCTTGTGGAATATTTTGATGACAATGGCATGGAGCATTGGGATGAAAACGGCATGGGGCTTTGTGATGAAAAAGGCGTGTAGCCTTTTGGTGACAGGTTTCAAGGAGCATGCTGAAGACAAGTGTCAGGGAGCATTGTGATGACAAGTGTATTGAGAATTGTGATGACAATGGTCATGGAACATTGTGATGAAAAGTGCATGGAGTATTGTGATGACAGGCATCATGGAGCGTTGTGAGGACAAGTGTTATGGAACATTGTGATCACAAGGGTTTTGAGCATTGTGATGACAGAGGTCATGGATCATTTTGATTTCAAGGAGCATGGAGCATTTTGATGACAAGGGCATGCAGCAATGTGATCCCAAGGTTCATGGGAAATTGTGATGACAACAGTAATGGAGTATTGTGATGACAAGCGCCTAGCGCATTGTAATGACAAGGCCATTTAGCATTTTGCTGACAAAGGAATGGAGCATTGTGATGACAGGTGTCATGGAGCACTGTGGTGACAAGAGTCCCGGATCATTATGTTGTCAGGTGTCATGGAGTGTTGTGATGACAGTGGTCATGGAGCATTGTGATGATATTGGTCATGGAGCATTGTGATGAGAAGGTCATAGAGAATTGGGCTGAAAATGTTCATGGATTATTGTGATGACAGGGGTCATGGAGCATTGTGATGACAAGGGAATGGAGCATGGTGATGACAAGGTCTTGGAGCATTGTGAGGAGATGACCTTGGAGACTTGTGATGACAAATCTAATGGAGCATTCTGATGAAAAAGGGAATGGAACATTGTGATTACTGGAGTCTTCGAGTATTGTGATGACAAGGGCATGGAGCATTTTGAGAAGACCATGGAACATTCTGATGACATGCGTCATGGAGCTTTGTGATGACAAGGGCATGGAGCATTGTGATTACATGGAACTTGGAGCATTGTGATGACAAGGGTCATGGAGCCTTGTGATGACAAGGCCGTGGAATATTATGATGGCAGGTGTCATGAAGCATTGTTACGACAGAGGTAACGGAGCATTGTGATGAGAAGGGCATTGAGCATTGATCTGAAATGTTTCATGGATTACTGTGATGAGAGTGGGCATGGCGGTTTGTCATGAAAAGGGAACGGTACACTCTGATACATGGGTCATGGAGGATTGTAATGACAAGAGCATGGAGCATTGTGATGAGAATGGCATCGAGCATTGTGATGACAAGTGTCATGGAGCTTTGTGATGACAAGGACATGGAGCAATGTGATGAGAGGGTTCATGGAGCATTGTGATGACAAAGACATGGAGCATTGTGATGCCAAGGGTCATGGAGCTTTGTGATGACAAAGGTCATGGAGCATTTTGATGACAAGTGTGTGGTGCATTGTGATGAGAAGGGCAGGGAGCATTTTGATGACAGGGTCATGCAGCAATTTGATGAAAAGTGTAATGGAACATTTTGATGCCAGGGGTTATAGAACATTGTGATGCCAGGGGTCATGGAGCTTTGGGATGAAAAGGGTCATGGAGCATTTTGATGACAGGGGTTATGGAACATTGTGATGTCAGGGGTCATGGAACATTGTGCTGATAAGGGGATGTAGCATTGTGATGACAGGGGTCATGGAACATTGTGATAACAGGGGTGAGGGAGGATTGTGATGACTAGTGATGGAACATTGTGATATCTCATGTGAGAGAGTATTTGGATGAGAAGTGCATGGAGCATTGTGATTACAAGGTTTATGGAGCATAGCGATGACAAGGTTGTGGATCATTGTGGTGAAAAGCGCATGGCACAATTTGATGACAAGGGTCATGGAGCATTGTTCTGACAAAGGCATGGAGCATTGTGATGACAAGGGTCACGGAGCATTGTGGTTACAAAGGTCACAGAGCCTTGTGATGACGCGGGCATGGATTGTTGTGATGACAAACGTTATGAAGCATTGTGATGACTGTAGTCACGGAGCATTGTGATGACAGGGGTCATGGAGCATTGTGATGACAATGGCATGGAGCATTGTGATGCCAAGTGTCATGGAGGATTCTGATGACAAAGGTAATGGAGCATTGTGGTGACAATGGTTTGGAGCATTGTGATGACAAGGATCAGGGAGCATTGTGCTGACAAGTGCATGGAGCATTGTGATGACAAGGGCATGGATCATTGTGATGACAAGGGTCATGGAGCATTGGGCTGAAAATGTGCATGGAGTATTGTGATGACAGGGGTCATGGAGCATTGTGATGACAAGGGAATGGAGCATGTTGATGACAAGGTCTTGGAGCATTGTGATGAGATGACCATGGAGACTTGTGATGACAAGTCTAATGGAGCATTCTTATGAAAAGGGGCATGGAGCATTGTGATTACGGGGGTCTTGAAGCATTGTGATGACAAGGGCATGGAGCATTGTGAGGCGAAGGCCATGGAACATTGTGATGACATGCGTCATGGAGCTTTGTGATGACAAGGGCATGGAGCATTGTGATTACATGGGTCTTGGAGCATTGTGCTGACAAGGGTCCTGGAGCCTTGTGATGACAAGGCCGTGGAACATTGTGATGGCAGGGGTCATGGAGCTTGTTATGACAGACGTAATGGAGCATTGTGATGAGAAGTGCATTGAGCATTGGTCTAAAATATTTCATGGATTATTGTGATGAGAGTGGGCATGGTGCATTGTGATGACAAGGGCACGGTACACTGTGATACATGGGTCATGGAGGATTGTAATGACAAGGGCATGGAGCATTGTGATGAGAAGGGCATCGAGCATTGTGATGACAAGAGCCATGGAGCTTTGTGATGACAAGGGCATGGAGCAATGTGATGAGAGGTTTCATGGAGCATTGTGATGACAATGACATGGAGCATTGTGATGCCAAGGGTCATGGAGCTTTGTGATGACAAAGGTCATGGAGCATTTTGATGACAAGGGTGTGGTGCATTGTGATGAGAACGGCAGGGAGCATTGTGATGACCAGGTAATGCAGTATTGTAAAGAGAGTTGTCAGGGAGCATTGTGATGACATATGTAATGGCAAATTGTGATGACAATGGCATGGAGCATTGTGATGCAAACTTCCATTGAGGATTCTGATCACAAAGGTAATGGAGCATTGTGATGACAATGGCTTGGAGCATTGTGATGACAAGTGTCAGGGAGCATTGTGCTGACAAGTGCATGGAGAATTGTGATGACAAGGGTCATGGAGCATTCTGATGACAAGCTTGTGGAGTATATTGAAGACAATGGCATGGAGCATTGGGATGAAAAGGGCATGGGGCTTTGTGATGAAAAAGACATGGAGCCTTTTCGTGACAGGGTTCAAGGAGCATTCTGATGACATGTGTCAGGGAGCATTGTGATGACAAGTGTATTGAGAATTGTGATGACAAAGGTCATGGAGCATTGTGATGAAAAGGGCATGGATTATTGTGATGACAGGCATCACGGAGCGTTGTGAGGACAAGTGTTATGGAACATTGTGATCACAAGGGTTTGGAGCATTGTGATGACAGAGGTCATGGATTATTTGATTTCAAGGAGCATGGAGCATTGTGATGACAAGGGCATGAAGCAATGTGATCCCAAAGTTCATGGAGGATTGTGATGACAATGGAAATGGAGTATTGTGATGACAAGTGCATAGAGCATTGTAATGACAAGGTCATGTAGTATTTTGCTGACAAAGGCATGGAGCATTGTGATGACAGGTGTCATGGAGCACTGTGATGACAAGCGTCATGGAGCATTGTGAATACATGGGTCATGGAACATTGGGATAACATGGGCCGGATCATTGTGTTGACAAGGGTCATGGAGCATTGGGCTGAAAATGTTCATGGAGTATTGTGATGACAGGGGTCATGGTGCATTGTGATTACAGGGGTCTTGGAGCATTGTGATGACAAGAGTCCCGGGTCATTGTGTTGTCAGGTGTCATGGAGTGTTGTGATGACAGTGGTCATGGAGCATTGTGATGATATTGGTCATGGAGCATTGTGATGAGAAGGTCATAGAGAATTGGGCTGAAAATATTCATGGAGTATTGTGATGACAGGGGTCATGGAGCATTGTGATGACAAGGGAATGGAGCATGGTGATGACAAGGTCTTGGAGCATTGTGAGTAGATGACCATGGAGACTTGTGATGACAAATCTAATGGAGCATTCTGATGAAAAAGGGAATGGAACATTGTGATTACTGGAGTCTTCGAGCATTGTGATGACAAGGGCATGGAGCATTGTGAGGAGAAAACCATGGAACATTCTGATGACATGCGTCATGGAGCTTTGTGATGACAAGGGTCATGGAGCCTTGTGATGACAAGTCCGTGGAATATTATGATGGCAGGTGTCATGGAGCATTGTTACGACAGAGGTAACGGAGCATTGTGATGAGAAGGGCATTGAGCATTGATCTGAAATGTTTCATGGATTACTGTGATGAGAGTGGGCATGGCGGTTTGTCATGACAAGGGCACGGTACACTGTGATACATGGGTCATTGAGGATTGCAATGACAAGGTCATGGAGCATTGTGATGAGAATGGCATCGAGCATTGTGATGACAAGTGTCATGGAGCTTTGTGATGACAAGGACATGGAGCAATGTGATGAGAGGTTTCATGGAGCATTGTGATGACAATGACATGGAGCATTGTGATGCCAAGGGTCATGGAGCTTTGTGATGACAAAGGTCATGGAGCATTTTGATGACAAGTGTGTGGTGCATTGTGATGAGAAGGGCAGGGAGCATTTTGATGACAGGGTCATGCAGCAATTTGATGAAAAGTGTAATGGAACATTTTGATGCCAGGGGTTATAGAACATTGTGATGCCAGGGGTCATGGAGCTTTGGGATGAAAAGGGTCATGGAGCATTTTGATGACAGGGGTTATGGAACATTGTGATGTCAGGGGTCATGGAACATTGTGCTGATAAGGGGATGTAGCATTGTGATGACAGGGGTCATGGAACATTGTGATAACAGGGGTGAGGGAGGATTGTGATGACTAGTGATGGAACATTGTGATATCTCATGTGAGAGAGTGTTTGGATGAGAAGTGCATGGAGCATTGTGATTACAAGGTTTATGGAGCATAGCGATGACAAGGTTGTGGATCATTGTGGTGAAAAGCGCATGGCACAATTTGATGACAAGGGTCATGGAGCATTGTTCTGACAAAGGCATGGAGCATTGTGATGACAAGGGTCACGGAGCATTGTGGTTACAAAGGTCACAGAGCCTTGTGATGACGCGGGCATGGATTGTTGTGATGACAAATGTTATGAAGCATTGTGATGACTGTAGTCACGGAGCATTGTGATGACAGGGGTCATGGAGCATTGTGATGACAATGGCATGGAGCATTGTGATGCCAAGTGTCATGGAGGATTCTGATGACAAAGGTAATGGAGCATTGTGGTGACAATGGTTTGGAGCATTGTGATGACAAGGATCAGGGAGCATTGTGCTGACAAGTGCATGGAGCTTTGTGATGACAAGGGCATGGATCATTGTGATGACAAGGGTCATGGAGCATTGGGCTAAAAATGTGCATGGAGTATTGTGATGACAGGGGTCATGGAGCATTGTGATGACAAGGGAATGGAGCATGTTGATGACAAGGTCTTGGAGCATTGTGATGAGATGACCATGGAGACTTGTGATGACAAGTCTAATGGAGCATTCTTATGAAAAGGGGCATGGAGCATTGTGATTACGGGGGTCTTGAAGCATTGTGATGACAAGGGCATGGAGCATTGTGAGGCAAAGGCCATGGAACATTGTGATGACATGCGTCATGGAGCTTTGTGATGACAAGGGCATGGAGCATTGTGATTACATGGTTCTTGGAGCATTGTGCTGACAAGGGTCCTGGAGCCTTGTGATGACAAGGACGTGGAACATTGTGATGGCAGGGGTCATGGAGCTTGTTATGACAGAGGTAATGGAGCATTGTGATGAGAAGTGCATTGAGCATTGGTCTGAAATATTTCATGGGTTATTGTGATGAGAGTGGGCATGGCGCATTGTGATGACAAGGGCACGGTACACTGTGATACATGGGTCATGGAGGATTGTAATGACAAGGGCATGGAGCATTGTGATGAGAAGGGCATCGAGCATTGTGATGACAAGTGCATGGAGCATTGTGATGACAAGGGTCATGGAGCTTTCTGATGACAAGCTTGTGGAATATTTTGATGACAATGACATGGAGCATTGGGATGAAAACGGCATGGGGCTTTGTGATGAAAAAGGCGTGTAGACTTTTGGTGACAGGTTTCAAGGAGCATGCTGACGACAAGTGTCAGGGAGCATTGTGATGACAAGTGTATTGAGAATTGTGATGACAATGGTCATGGAACATTGTGATGAAAAGGGCATGGAGTATTGTGATGACAGGCATCATGGAGCGTTGTGAGGACAAGTGTTATGGAACATTGTGATCACAAGGGTTTTGAGCATTGTGATGACAGAGGTCATGGATCATTTTGATTTCAAGGAGCATGGAGCATTGTGATGACAAGGGCATGAAGCAATGTGATCCCAAGGTTCATGGGAAATTGTGATGACAACAGTAATGGAGTATTGTGATGACAAGCGCCTAGCGCATTGTAATGACAAGGCCATTTAGCATTTTGCTGACAAAGGAATGGAGCATTGTGATGACAGTTGTCATGGAGCACTGTGGTGACAAGCGTCACAGAGCCTTGTGAAAACAAGTGTCATGGAACATTGGGATGACAAGGGCATGGATCATTGTGATGACAATGGTCATGGAGCATTGGGCTGAAAATGTTCATGGAGTATTGTGATGACAGGGGTCATGGAGCATTGTGATTACAGGGGTCTTGGAGCATTGTGATGACAAGAGTCCCGGATCATTATGTTGTCAGGTGTCATGGAGTGTTGTGATGACAGTGGTCATGGAGCATTGTGATGATATTGGTCATGGAGCCTTGTGATGAGAAAGTCATAGAGAATTCTGCTGAAAATGTTCATGGAGTATTGTGATGACAGGGGTCATGGAGCATTGTGATGACAAGGGAATGGAGCATGGTGATGACAAGGTCTTGGAGCATTGTGAGGAGATGACCATGGAGACTTGTGATGACAAATCTAATGGAGCATTCTGATGAAAAAGGGAATGGAACATTGTGATTACTGGAGTCTTCGAGCATTGTGATGACAAGGGCATGGAGCATTTTGAGAAGACCATGGAACATTCTGATGACATGCGTCATGGAGCTTTGTGATGACAAGGGCATGGAGCATTGTGATTACATGGAACTTGGAGCATTGTGATGACAAGGGTCATGGAGCCTTGTGATGACAAGGCCGTGGAATATTATGATGGCAGGTGTAATGGAGCATTGTTATGACAGAGGTAACGGAGCATTGTGATGAGAAGGGCATTGAGCATTGATCTGAAATGTTTCATGGATTACTGTGATGAGAGTGGGCATGGCGGTTTGTCATGACAAGGGCACGGTACACTGTGATACATGGGTCATGGAGGATTGTAATGACAATGTCATGGAGCATTGTGATGAGAATGGCATCGAGCATTGTGATGACAAGTGTCATGGAGCTTTGTGATGACAAGGACAGGGAGCAGTGTGATGAGAGGGTTCATGGAGCATTGTGATGACAATGACATGGAGCATTGTGATGCCAAGGGTCATGGAGCTTTGTGATGACAAAGGTCATGGAGCATTTTGATGACAAGTGTGTGGTGCATTGTGATGAGAAGGGCAGGGAGCATTTTGATGACAGGGTCATGCAGCAATTTGATGAAAAGTGTAATGGAACATTTTGATGCCAGGGGTTATAGAACATTGTGATGCCAGGGGTCATGGAGCTTTGGGATGAAAAGGGTCATGGAGCATTTTGATGACAGGGGTTATGGAACATTGTGATGTCAGGGGTCATGGAACATTGTGCTGATAAGGGGATGTAGCATTGTGATGACAGGGGTCATGGAACATTGTGATAACAGGGGTGAGGGAGGATTGTGATGACTAGTGATGGAACATTGTGATATCTCATGTGAGAGAGTATTTGGATGAGAAGTGCATGGAGCATTGTGATTACAAGGTTTATGGAGCATAGCGATGACAAGGTTGTGGATCATTGTGGTGAAAAGCGCATGGCACAATTTGATGACAAGGGTCATGGAGCATTGTTCTGAGAAAGGCATGGAGCATTGTGATGACAAGGGTCACGGAGCATTGTGATGAAAAGTTCATGGAGCATTGTGGTTACAAAGGTCACAGAGCCTTGTGATGACGTGGGCATGGATTGTTGTGATGACAAACGTTATGAAGCATTGTGATGACTGTAGTCACGGAGCATTGTGATGACAGGGGTCATGGAGCATTGTGATGACAATGGCATGGAGCATTGTGATGCCAAGTGTCATGGAGGATTCTGATGACAAAGGTAATGGAGCATTGTGGTGACAATGGTTTGGAGCATTGTGATGACAAGGATCAGGGAGCATTGTGCTGACAAGTGCATGGAGCTTTGTGATGACAAGGGCATGGATCATTGTGATGACAAGGGTCATGGAGCATTGGGCTGAAAATGTGCATGGAGTATTGTGATGACAGGGGTCATGGAGCATTGTGATGACAAGGGAATGGAGCATGTTGATGACAAGGTCTTGGAGCATTGTGATGAGATGACCATGGAGACTTGTGATGACAAGTCTAATGGAGCATTCTTATGAAAAGGGGCATGGAGCATTGTGATTACGGGGGTCTTGAAGCATTGTGATGACAAGGGCATGGAGCATTGTGAGGCGAAGGCCATGGAACATTGTGATGACATGCGTCATGGAGCTTTGTGATGACAAGGGCATGGAGCATTGTGATTACATGGGTCTTGGAGCATTGTGCTGACAAGGGTCCTGGAGCCTTGTGATGACAAGGCCGTGGAACATTGTGATGGCAGGGGTCATGGAGCTTGTTATGACAGAGGTAATGGAGCATTGTGATGAGAAGTGCATTGAGCATTGGTCTGAAATATTTCATGGATTATTGTGATGAGAGTGGGCGTGGCGCATTGTGATGACAAGGGCACGGTACACTGTGATACATGGGTCATGGAGGATTGTAATGACAAGGGCATGGAGCATTGTGATGAGAAGGGCATCGAGCATTGTGATGACAAGTGCCATGGAGCTTTGTGATGACAAGGGCATGGAGCAATGTGATGAGAGGGTTCATGGAGCATTGTGATGACAATGACATGGAGCATTGTGATGCCAAGGGTCATGCAGCTTTGTGATGACAAAGGTCATGGAGCATTTTGATGACAAGGGTGTGGTGCATTGTGATGAGAACGGCAGGGAGCATTGTGATGACCAGGTAATGCAGTATTGTAAAGAGAGGTGTCAGGGAGCATTGTGATGACATATGTAATGGCCCATTGTGATGACAATGGCATGGAGCATTGTGATGCAAACTTCCATTGAGGATTCTGATCACAAAGGTAATGGAGCATTGTGATGACAATGGCTTGGAGCATTGTGATGACAAGTGTCAGGGAGCATTGTGCTGACAAGTGCATGGAGAGTTGTGATGACAAGGGTCATGGAGCATTCTGATGACAAGCTTGTGGAGTATTTTGATGACAATGGCATGGAGCATTGGGATGAAAAGGGCATGGGGCTTTGTGATGAAAAAGGCATGGAGCCTTTTCGTGACAGGGTTCAAGGAGCATGCTGACGACAAGTGTCAGGGAGCATTGTGATGACAAGTGTATTGAGAATTGTGATGACAAAGGTCATGGAGCATTGTGATGAAAAGGGCATGGAGTATTGTGATGACAGGCATCATGGAGCGTTGTGAGGACAAGTGTTATGGAACATTGTGATCACAAGGGTTTTGAGCATTGTGATGACAGAGGTCATGGATCATTTTGATTTCAAGGAGCATGGAGCATTGTGATGACAAGGGCATGAAGCAATGTGATCCCAAAGTTCATGGAGGATTGTGATGACAATGGAAATGGAGTATTGTGATGACAAGTGCATAGAGCATTGTAATGACAAGGTCATGTAGCATTTTGCTGACAAAGGCATGGAGCATTGTGATGACAGGTGTCATGGAGCACTGTGATGACAAGAGTCATGGAGCATTGTGAAAACATGGGTCATGGAACATTGGGATAACATGGGCATGGATCATTGTGATGACAAGGGTCATGGAGCATTGGGCTGAAAATGTTCATGGAGTATTGTGATGACAGGGGTCATGGAGCATTGTGATTACAGGGGTCTTGGAGCATTGTGATGACAAGAGTCCCGGATCATTGTGTTGTCAGGTGTCATGGAGTGTTGTGATGACAGTGGTCATGGAGCATTGTGATGATATTGGTCATGGAGCATTGTGATGAGAAGGTCATAGAGAATTGGGCTGAAAATGTTCATGGAGTATTGTGATGACAGGGGTCATGGAGCATTGTGATGACAAGGGAATGGAGCATGGTGATGACAAGGTCTTGGAGCATTGTGAGGAGATGACCATGGAGACTTGTGATGACAAATCTAATGGATCATTCTGATGAAAAAGGGAATGGAACATTGTGATTACTGGAGTCTTCGAGCATTGTGATGACAAGGGCATGGAGCATTGTGAGGAGAAGACCATGGAACATTCTGATGACATGCGTCATGGAGCTTTGTGATGACAAGGGCATGGAGCATTGTGATTACATGGATCTTGGAGAATTGTGATGACAAGGGTCACGGAGCATTGTGATGTAAAGTTCATGGAGCATTGTGGTTACAAACGTCACAGAGCCTTCTGATGAGGCGGGAATGGACCGTTGTGATGACAAATGTTATGAAGCATTTTGATGACTGGAGTCAAGGAGCATTGTGATGTAAGCGTTCATGGAGCATTGTGATGAAAAGGGCATGGAGCATTGTGAAGACAGGTGTCAGGGAGCATTGTGATGACATATGTCCAGTTCCATTGCGATGACAATGGCAGGGAGCATTGTGATGCCAAATGTAATGGAGGATTGTGATGACAAATATAATGGAGCATTGTGTTGACTAGGTCTTGGAGCATTATGATGACAAGGGCCATTGAGAATTTTCATGACAATGTCGTGAAGCATTGTGATGACAAGGTCCTGGAGCATTGTGATGAGAAAACCATGGAGCCTTGTGATGACAAGTCTCATTGAGCATACTGATGAAAAGGGGCATGGAGCATTCTGATTACAGTGGTCTTGGAACATTGTGATAACAAGGGCATGGCGCATTGTGATGACAAGGGCATGGAGCATTTTGATGACCAGGTCATGCAGTATTGTGAAGAGAGGTGTCAGGAAGCATTGTGATGACATATGTAATGGCCCATTGTGATGACAATGGCATGGAGCATTGTGATGCCAAGTGTCAGGGAGGATTCTGATGAAAAAGGTAATGGAGCATTGTGATGACAATGGCTTGGAGCATTGTGATGACAATGCTTGGAGCATTGTGATGACAAAGGTCAGGGAGCATTGTGCTGACAAGTGCATGGAGAATTGTGATGACAAGTGTCAGGGAGCATTCTGATGACAAACTTGTGGAGTATTTTGATGACAATGGCATGGAGCATTGGGATGAAAATGGCATTGGGCTTTGTGATGAAAAAGGCATGGAGACTTTTTGTGACAGGTTTCAAGGAGCATTCTGACGACAAGTGTCAGGGAGCATTGTGATGACCGGGGTGAGGGAGTATTGTGACAAATAGTGATGTAGCATTGTGATATCAGTGGTGAGAGAGCATTTTGAGGAGAAATGCATGGAGCATTGTGATGACAAATTTTATGGAGCATTGTGATGACAATGTTGTGGAGCACTGTGATGACAAGCGCATGGTGCATTGTGATGACATGTGTCATGGAGCATTGTGCTGACAAGCGCATGGAGCATTGTGATGACAAGGGTCATGGAGCATTGTGCTGAGAAAGGCATAGAGCATTGTGATGACAAGGGTCAAAGAGCATTGTGATGAAAAGTTCATGGAGCATTGGGGTTAAAAAGGTCACAGAGACTGTTGATGACGAGGGCATGGACCATTGTGATGACAAAGGTCATGAAGCATTGTGATGGCTGGAGTCACGGAGCATTGTGATGACAGGGTTCATGGAGCATTGTGATGACAAGGGCATGGAGCATTGTGATGATAAGGTCATGGAGTATTGTGAAGACAGGTGTCAGGGAGCATTGTGATGACATATGTCATGGTCCATGGCGATGACAATGGCATGGAGCTTTGTGATACCAAATGTAATGGAGGATTGTGATGACAAATATAATGGAGCATTGTGATGATTAGGGTTTGGAGCATTATGATGACAAGGGCCATTGAAAATTTTGATGACAAGGTCGTGAAGCATTGTGATGACAAGGTCCTGGAGCATTGTGATGACAAAACCATGGAGCCTTGTGATGACAAGTCTCATGGAGCATACTGATTAAAAGGGGAATGGAGCATTGTGATTACAGGGGTCTTAGAACACTGTGAAGACAAGGGCATGGAGCATTGTGAGGAGAAGATCAAGGAGCATTCTGATGGCATGCATCATTGAGCTTTGTGATGACAATGGCACGGACCATTGTGATTACATGGGACTTGGAGCATTGTGATTAAAAGGGCATGGATCATTGTGATGAAAAAGGCATGGAGCCTTGTCATGACACGGTTCAAGGAGCATACAGACAACAAGTGTCAGGGAGCATGTTGATGACAAGTGTATTGAGCATTGTGATGACGAAGGTCATGGATCATTGTGATGAGAAGACCATGGATAATTGTGATGACGAGCATCCTGGGGCATTGTGATGACAAGTGTTATGGAATATTGTGATCACAAGGGTTTGAAGCATTGTTATGACAGAGGTCATGGAACATTTTGATTTCGTTGTTATGACAATAGCATGAAGCATTATGATGATGGGCATAGTGCATTGTGATGACAGGGTTCATGGATCACTGAGATGAAAAGGGGCATAGAGCATTGTGATTACAGTGTTCTTGGAGCATTGTGATGAGAAGGGTCATGTAGCCTTGTGATGACAAGGCCATGGATCATCGTGATGGCAGGGGTCATGGAGCATTGTTATGACAGGGGTAATAGAGCATTGTGATGACCAGGGCTTGGAGCATTGTGATGAGAAGGCCATGGAGCATTCTGATGACATGTGTCATGGAGCTATGTGAAGACAAGGGCATGGAGCAATGTGATGAGAGCGTTCATGGAGCATTTTGATGACAATGACATGGAGCATTGTGATGCCAAGTGCCATGGATCTTTGTGATGACAAAGGTCATGGAGCATTTTGATGGCAAGGGCGTTGTGCATTGTGATGAGAAGGGCAGGGATCATTCTGATGACAGGGTCATGGAGCAATTTGATGAAAAGTGTCATGGAACATTTTGATGACAGGTGTTATGGAACATTGTGATTTCAGGGGTCATCGAACATTGTGATGATAAGTGCATGTAGCATTGTGATGACAGGAGTATTGGAACATTGTGATGACAGGGGTGAGGGAGTATTGTGACAAATAGTGATGTAGCATTGTGATATCAGTGGTGAGAGAGCATTTTGATGAGAAGTGCATGGAGCATTGTGATGACAAATTTTATGGAGCATTGTGATGACAATGTTGTGGAGCAGTGTGATGCCAAGCGCATGGTGCATTGTGATGACATGTGTCATGGAGCATTGTGCTGAGAAAGGCATAGAGCATTGTGATGACAAGGGTCAAAGAGCATTGTGATGAAAAGTTCATGGAGCATTGGGGTTAAAAATGTCACAGAGACTGTTGATGACGAGGGCATGGACCATTGTGATGACAAAGGTCATGAAGCATTGTGATGACTGGAGTCACGGAGCATTGTGATGACAGGGGTCATGGAGCATTGTGATAACAAGGCATGGAGCATTGTGATGACAAGGGCATGGAACATTGGTCTAATAACTTTCATGGAGTATTGCGATGAGAGTTGGAATGGCACACTGTGATGACAAGGGCATGGAGCATTTTGATGACCAGGTCATGCCGTATTGTTAAGACAGGTGTCAGGGAGCATTGTGATCACATATGGAATGGCCCATTGTGATGAGGATGGCATGGAGCATTGTGATGCCAAGTGTCAGGGAGGATTCTGATGACAAAGGTAATGGAGCATTGTGAATGACAATGGCTTGGAGCATTGTGATGACAAGTGTCAGGGAGCATTGTGCTGACAAGTGCATGGAGAATTGTGATGACAAGGGTCATGGAGCATTCTGATGACGAGCTTGTGGAGTATTTTGATGACAATGGCATGGAGCATTGGGATGAAAAGGGCATGGGGCTTTGTGATGAAAAAGGCATGGAGCTTTTTCGTGACAGGGTTCAAGGAGCATTCTGACGACAAGTGTCATGGAGCATTGTGATGACAAGTGTATTGAGAATTGTGATGACAATGGTCATGGAACATTGTGATGAAAAGGGCATGGAGTATTGTGATGACAGGCATCATGGAGCGTTGTGAGGACAAGTGTTATGGAACCTTGTGATCACAAGGATTTTGAGCATTGTGATGACAGAGGTCATGGATAATTTTGATTTCAAGGAGCAAGGAGCATTGTGATAACAAGGGCATGAAGCAATGTGATCCCAAGTTTCATGGGAAATTGTGATGACAAGAGTAATGGAGTATTGTGATGACAAGCGCCTAGCGCATTGTAATGACAAGGCCATGTAGCATTTTGCTGACAAAGGAATGGAGCATTGTGAAGACAGGTGTCATGGAGCACTGTGGTGACAAGCGTCACAGCGCCTTGTGAATACAAGTGTCATGGAACATTGGGATGACAAGGGCATGGATCATTGTGATGACAATGGTCATGGAGCATTGGGCTGAAAATGTTCATGGAGTATTGTGATGACAGGGGTCATGGAGCATTGTGATTACAGGGGTCTTGGAGCATTGTGATGACAAGAGTCCCAGATCATTGTGTTGTCAGGTGTCATGGAGTGTTGTGATGACAGTGGTCATGGAGCATTGTGATGATATTGGTCATGGAGCATTGTGATGAGAAGGTCATAGAGAATTGGGCTGAAAATGTTCATGGAGCATTGTGATGACAGGGGTCATGGAGCATTGGGCTGAAAATGTGCATGGAGTATTGTGATGACAGGGGTCATGGAGCATTGTGATGACAAGGGAATGGAGCATGTTGATGACAAGGTCTTGGAGCATTGTGATGAGATGACCATGGAGACTTGTGATGACAAGTCTAATGGAGCATTCTTATGAAAAGGGGCATGGAGCATTGTGATTACGGGGGTCTTGAAGCATTGTGATGACAAGGGCATGGAGCATTGTGAGGCGAAGGCCATGGAACATTGTGATGACATGCGTCATGGAGCTTTGTGATGACAAGGGCATGGAGCATTGTGATTACATGGGTCTTGGAGCATTGTGCTGACAAGGGTCCTGGAGCCTTGTGATGACAAGGCCGTGGAACATTGTGATGGCAGGGGTCATGGAGCTTGTTATGACAGAGGTAATGGAGCATTGTGATGAGAAGTGCATTGAGCATTGGTCTGAAATATTTCATGGATTATTGTGATGAGAGTGGGCGTGGCGCATTGTGATGACAAGGGCACGGTACACTGTGATACATGGGTCATGGAGGATTGTAATGACAAGGGCATGGAGCATTGTGATGAGAAGGGCATCGAGCATTGTGATGACAAGTGCCATGGAGCTTTGTGATGACAAGGGCATGGAGCAATGTGATGAGAGGGTTCATGGAGCATTGTGATGACAATGACATGGAGCATTGTGATGCCAAGGGTCATGCAGCTTTGTGATGACAAAGGTCATGGAGCATTTTGATGACAAGGGTGTGGTGCATTGTGATGAGAACGGCAGGGAGCATTGTGATGACCAGGTAATGCAGTATTGTAAAGAGAGGTGTCAGGGAGCATTGTGATGACATATGTAATGGCCCATTGTGATGACAATGGCATGGAGCATTGTGATGCAAACTTCCATTGAGGATTCTGATCACAAAGGTAATGGAGCATTGTGATGACAATGGCTTGGAGCATTGTGATGACAAGTGTCAGGGAGCATTGTGCTGACAAGTGCATGGAGAGTTGTGATGACAAGGGTCATGGAGCATTCTGATGACAAGCTTGTGGAGTATTTTGATGACAATGGCATGGAGCATTGGGATGAAAAGGGCATGGGGCTTTGTGATGAAAAAGGCATGGAGCCTTTTCGTGACAGGGTTCAAGGAGCATGCTGACGACAAGTGTCAGGGAGCATTGTGATGACAAGTGTATTGAGAATTGTGATGACAAAGGTCATGGAGCATTGTGATGAAAAGGGCATGGAGTATTGTGATGACAGGCATCATGGAGCGTTGTGAGGACAAGTGTTATGGAACATTGTGATCACAAGGGTTTTGAGCATTGTGATGACAGAGGTCATGGATCATTTTGATTTCAAGGAGCATGGAGCATTGTGATGACAAGGGCATGAAGCAATGTGATCCCAAAGTTCATGGAGGATTGTGATGACAATGGAAATGGAATATTGTGATGACAAGTGCATAGAGCATTGTAATGACAAGGTCATGTAGCATTTTGCTGACAAAGGCATGGAGCATTGTGATGACAGGTGTCATGGAGCACTGTGATGACAAGAGTCATGGAGCATTGTGAATACATGGGTCATGGAACATTGGGATAACATGGGCATGGATCATTGTGATGACAAGGGTCATGGAGCATTGGGCTGAAAATGTTCATGGAGTATTGTGATGACAGGGGTCATGGAGCATTGTGATTACAGGGGTCTTGGAGCATTGTGATGACAAGAGTCCCGGATCATTGTGTTGTCAGGTGTCATGGAGTGTTGTGATGACAGTGGTCATGGAGCATTGTGATGATATTGGTCATGGAGCATTGTGATGAGAAGGTCATAGAGAATTGGGCTGAAAATGTTCATGGAGTATTGTGATGACAGGGGTCATGGAGCATTGTGATGACAAGGGAATGGAGCATGGTGATGACAAGGTCTTGGAGCATTGTGAGGAGATGACCATGGAGACTTGTGATGACAAATCTAATGGAGCATTCTGATGAAAAAGGGAATGGAACATTGTGATTACTGGAGTCTTCGAGCATTGTGATGACAAGGGCATGGAGCATTGTGAGGAGAAGACCATGGAACATTCTGATGACATGCGTCATGGAGCTTTGTGATGACAAGGGCTTGGAGCATTGTGATTACATGGATCTTGGAGAATTGTGATGACAAGGGTCACGGAGCATTGTGATGTAAAGTTCATGGAGCATTGTGGTTACAAACGTCACAGAGCCTTCTGATGAGGCGGGAATGGACCGTTGTGATGACAAATGTTATGAAGCATTTTGATGACTGGAGTCAAGGAGCATTGTGATGTAAGGGTTCATGGAGCATTGTGATGAAAAGGGCATGGAGCATTGTGAAGACAGGTGTCAGGGAGCATTGTGATGACATATGTCCTTTTCCATTGCGATGACAATGGCAGGGAGCATTGTGATGCCAAATGTAATGGAGGATTGTGATGACAAATATAATGGAGCATTGTGTTGACTAGGTCTTGGAGCATTATGATGACAAGGGCCATTGAGAATTTTCATGACAATGTCGTGAAGCATTGTGATGACAAGGTCCTGGAGCATTGTGATGAGAAAACCATGGAGCCTTGTGATGACAAGTCTCATTGAGCATACTGATGAAAAGGGGCATGGAGCATTCTGATTACAGTGGTCTTGGAACATTGTGATAACAAGGGCATGGCGCATTGTGATGACAAGGGCATGGAGCATTTTGATGACCAGGTCATGCAGTATTGTGAAGAGAGGTGTCAGGAAGCATTGTGATGACATATGTAATGGCCCATTGTGATGACAATGGCATGGAGCATTGTGATGCCAAGTGTCAGGGAGGATTCTGATGACAAAGGTAATGGAGCATTGTGATGACAATGGCTTGGAGCATTGTGATGACAATGCTTGGAGCATTGTGATGACAAAGGTCAGGGAGCATTGTGCTGACAAGTGCATGGAGAATTGTGATGACAAGGGTCAGGGAGCATTCTGATGACAAACTTGTGGAGTATTTTGATGACAATGGCATGGAACATTGGGATGAAAATGGCATTGGGCTTTGTGATGAAAAAGGCATGGAGACTTTTTGTGACAGGGTTCAAGGAGCATTCTGACGACAAGTGTCAGGGAGCATTGTGATGACTGGGGTGAGGGAGTATTGTGACAAATAGTGATGTAGCATGGTGATATCAGTGGTGAGAGAGCATTTTGATGAGAAATGCATGGAGCATTGTGATGACAAATTTTATGGAGCATTGTGATGACAATGTTGTGGAGCACTGTGATGACAAGCGCATGGTGCATTGTGATGACATGTGTCATGGAGCATTGTGCTGACAAGCGCATGGAGCATTGTGATGACAAGGGTCATGGAGCATTGTGCTGAGAAAGGCATAGAGCATTGTGATGACAAGGGTCAAAGAGCATTGTGATGAAAAGTTCATGGAGCATTGGGGTTAAAAAGGTCACAGAGACTGTTGATGACGAGGGCATGGACCATTGTGATGACAAAGGTCATGAAGCATTGTGATGGCTGGAGTCACGGAGCATTGTGATGACAGAGGTCATGGAGCATTGTGATGACAAGGGCATGGAGCATTGTGATGATAAGGTCATGGAGTATTGTGAAGACAGGTGTCAGGGAGCATTGTGATGACATATGTCATGGTCCATGGCGATGACAATGGCATGGAGTTTTGTGATACCAAATGTAATGGAGGATTGTGATGACAAATATAATGGAGCATTGTGATGATTAGGGTTTGGAGCATTATGATGACAAGGGCCATTGAAAATTTTGATGACAAGGTCGTGAAGCATTGTGATGACAAGGTCCTGGAGCATTGTGATGACAAAACCATGGAGCCTTGTGATGACAAGTCTCATGGAGCATACTGATTAAAAGGGGAATGGAGCATTGTGATTACAGGGGTCTTAGAACACTGTGAAGACAAGGGCATGGAGCATTGTGGGAGAAGATCAAGGAGCATTCTGATGGCATGCATCATTGAGCTTTGTGATGACAATGGCACGGACCATTGTGATTACATGGGACTTGGAGCATTGTGATTAAAAGGGCATGGATCATTGTGATGAAAAAGGCATGGAGCCTTGTCATGACAGGGTTCAAGGAGCATACAGACAACAAGTGTCAGGGAGCATGTTGATGACAAGTGTATTGAGCATTGTGATGACGAAGGTCATGGATCATTGTGATGAGAAGACCATGGATAATTGTGATGACGAGCATCCTGGGGCATTGTGATGACAAGTGTTATGGAATATTGTGATCACAAGGGTTTGGAGCATTGTTATGACAGAGGTCATGGAACATTTTGATTTCGTTGTTATGACAATAGCATGAAGCATTATGATGATGGGCATAGTGCATTGTGATGACAGGGTTCATGGATCATTGAGATGAAAAGGGGCATAGAGCATTGTGATTACAGTGTTCTTGGAGCATTGTGATGAGAAGGGTCATGGAGCCTTGTGATGACAAGGCCATGGATCATCGTGATGGCAGGGGTCATGGAGCATTGTTATGACAGGGGTAATGGAGCACTGTGATGGCCAGGGCTTGGAGCATTGTGATGAGAAGGCCATGGAGCATTCTGATGACATGTGTCATGGAGCTATGTGAAGACAAGGGCATGGAGCAATGTGATGAGAGCGTTCATGGAGCATTTTGATGACAATGACATGGAGCATTGTGATGCCAAGTGCCATGGATCTTTGTGATGACAAAGGTCATGGAGCATTTTGATGGCAAGGGCGTTGTGCATTGTGATGAGAAGGGCAGGGATCATTCTGATGACAGGGTCATGGAGCAATTTGATGAAAAGTGTCATGGAACATTTTGATGACAGGTGTTATGGAACATTGTGATTTCAGGGGTCATCGAACATTGTGATGATAAGTGCATGTAGCATTGTGATGACAGGAGTATTGGAACATTGTGATGACAGGGGTGAGGGAGTATTGTGACAAATAGTGATGTAGCATTGTGATATCAGTGGTGAGAGAGCATTTTGATGAGAAGTGCATGGAGCATTGTGATGACAAATTTTATGGAGCATTGTGATGACAATGTTGTGGAGCAGTGTGATGCCAAGCGCATGGTGCATTGTGATGACATGTGTCATGGAGCATTGTGCTGAGAAAGGCATAGAGCATTGTGATGACAAGGGTCAAAGAGCATTGTGATGAAAAGTTCATGGAGCATTGGGGTTAAAAAGGTCACAGAGACTGTTGATGACGAGGGCATGGACCATTGTGATGACAAAGGTCATGAAGCATTGTGATGACTGGAGTCACGGAGCATTGTGATGACAGGGGTCATGGAGCATTGTGATAACAAGGCATGGAGCATTGTGATGACAAGGGCATGGAACATTGGTCTAATAACTTTCATGGAGTATTGCGATGAGAGTTGGAATGGCACACTGTGATGACAAGGGCATGGAGCATTTTGATGACCAGGTCATGCCGTATTGTTAAGACAGGTGTCAGGGAGCATTGTGATCACATATGGAATGGCCCATTGTGATGAGGATGGCATGGAGCATTGTGATGCCAAGTGTCAGGGAGGATTCTGATGACAAAGGTAATGGAGCATTGTGATGACAATGGCTTGAGCATTGTGATGACAAGGGTCAAGGACCATTGTCCTGACAAGTGCATGGAGAATTGTGATGACAAGGGTCATGGAGCATTCTGATGACGAGCTTGTGGAGTATTTTGATGACAATGGCATGGAGCATTGGGATGAAAAGGGCATGGGGCTTTGTGATGAAAAAGGCATGGAGCTTTTTCGTGACAGGGTTCAAGGAGCATTCTGACGACAAGTGTCATGGAGCATTGTGATGACAAGTGTATTGAGAATTGTGATGACAATGGTCATGGAACATTGTGATGAAAAGGGCATGGAGTATTGTGATGACAGGCATCATGGAGCGTTGTGAGGACAAGTGTTATGGAACCTTGTGATCACAAGGATTTTGAGCATTGTGATGACAGAGGTCATGGATAATTTTGATTTCAAGGAGCAAGGAGCATTGTGATGACAAGGGCATGAAGCAATGTGATCCCAAGTTTCATGGGAAATTGTGATGACAATAGTAATGGAGTATTGTGATGACAAGCGCCTAGCGCATTGTAATGACAAGGCCATGTAGCATTTTGCTGACAAAGGAATGGAGCATTGTGAAGACAGGTGTCATGGAGCACTGTGGTGACAAGCGTCACAGCGCCTTGTGAATACAAGTGTCATGGAACATTGGGATGACAAGGGCATGGATCATTGTGATGACAATGGTCATGGAGCATTGGGCTGAAAATGTTCATGGAGTATTGTGATGACAGGGGTCATGGAGCATTGTGATTACAGTGGTCTTGGAGCATTGTGATGACAAGAGTCCCAGATCATTGTGTTGTCAGGTGTCATGGAGTGTTGTGATGACAGTGGTCATGGAGCATTGTGATGATATTGGTCATGGAGCATTGTGATGAGAAGGTCATAGAGAATTGGGCTGAAAATGTTCATGGAGCATTGTGATGACAGGGGTCATGGAGCATTGTGATGACAAGGGAATGGAGCATGGTGATGACAAGGTCTTGGAGCATTGTGAGGAGATGACCATGGAGACTTGTGATGACAAATCTAATGGAGCATTCTGATGAAACACGGAATGGAACATTTTGATTACTGGAGTCTTCGAGCATTGTGATGACAAGGGCATGGAGCATTGTGAGGAGAAGACCATGGAACATTCTGATGACATGCGTCATGGAGCTTTGTGATGACAAGGGCATGGAGCATTGTGATTACATGGATCTTGGAGCATTGTGATGACAAGGGTCATGGAGCCTTGTGATGACAAGGCCGTGGAATATTATGATGGCAGGTGTCATGGAGCATTGTTACGACAGAGGTAACGGAGCATTGTGATGAGAAAGGCATTGAGCATTGATCTGAAATGTTTCATGGATTACTGTGATGAGAGTGGGCATGGCGGTTTGTCATGACAAGGGCACGGTACACTGTGATACATGGGTCATGAAGGATTGTAATGACAAGGTCATCGAGCATTGTGATGAGAATGGCATCGAGCATTGTGATGACAAGTGTCATGGAGCTTTGTGATGACAAGGACATGGAGCAGTGTGATGAGAGGGTTCATGGAGCATTGTGATGACAATGACATGGAGCATTGTGATGCCAAGGGTCATGGAGCTTTGTGATGACAAAGGTCATGGAGCATTTTGATGACAAGTGTGTGGTGCATTGTGATGAGAAGGGCAGGGAGCATTTTGATGACAGGGTCATGCAGCAATTTGATGAAAAGTGTAATGGAACATTTTGATGCCAGGGGTTATAGAACATTGTGATGCCAGGGGTCATGGAGCTTTGGGATGAAAAGGGTCATGGAGCATTTTGATGACAGGGGTTATGGAACATTGTGATGTCAGGGGTCATGGAACATTGTGCTGATAAGGGGATGTAGCATTGTGATGACAGGGGTCATGGAACATTGTGATAACAGGGGTGAGGGAGGATTGTGATGACTAGTGATGGAACATTGTGATATCTCATGTGAGAGAGCATTTGGATGAGAAGTGCATGGAGCATTGTGATTACAAGGTTTATGGAGCATAGCGATGACAAGGTTGTGGATCATTGTGGTGAAAAGCGCATGGCACAATTTGATGACAAGGGTCATGGAGCATTGTTCTGACAAAGGCATGGAGCATTGTGATGACAAGGGTCATGGAGCATTGTGGTTACAAAGGTCACAGAGCCTTGTGATGACGCGGGCATGGATTGTTGCGATGACAAACGTTATGAAACATTGTGATGACTGTAGTCACGGAGCATTGTGATGACAGGGGTCATGGAGCATTGTGATGACAATGGCATGGAGCATTGTGATGCCAAGTGTCATGGAGGATTCTGATGACAAAGGTAATGGAGCATTGTGGTGACAATGGTTTGGAGCATTGTGATGACAAGGATCAGGGAGCATTGTGCTGACAAGTGCATGGAGCATTGTGATGACAAGGGCATGGATCATTGTGATGACAAGGGTCATGGAGCATTGGGCTAAAAATGTGCATGGAGTATTGTGATGACAGGGGTCATGGAGCATTGTGATGACAAGGGAATGGAGCATGTTGATGACAAGGTCTTGGAGCATTGTGATGAGATGACCATGGAGACTTGTGATGACAAGTCTAATGGAGCATTCTTATGAAAAGGGGCATGGAGCATTGTGATTACGGGGGTCTTGAAGCATTGTGATGACAAGGGCATGGAGCATTGTGAGGCGAAGGCCATGGAACATTGTGATGACATGCGTCATGGAGCTTTGTGATGACAAGGGCATGGAGCATTGTGATTACATGGGTCTTGGAGCATTGTGCTGACAAGGGTGCTGGAGCCTTGTGATGACAAGGCCGTGGAACATTGTGATGGCAGGGGTCATGGAGCTTGTTATGACAGAGGTAATGGAGCATTGTGATGAGAAGTGCATTGAGCATTGGTCTGAAATATTTCATGGATTATTGTGATGAGAGTGGGCATGGCGCATTGTGATGACAAGGGCACGGTACACTGTGATACATGGGTCATGGAGGATTGTAATGACAAGGGCATGGAGCATTGTGATGAGAAGGGCATCGAGCATTGTGATGACAAGTGCCATGGAGCTTTGTGATGACAAGGGCATGGAGCATGTTGATGACAAGGTCTTGGAGCATTGTGATGAGATGACCATGGAGACTTGTGATGACAAGTCTAATGGAGCATTCTTATGAAAAGGGGCACGGCGCATTGTGATTACGGGGGTCTTGAAGGATTGTGATGACAAGGGCATGGAGCATTGTGAGGCGAAGGCCATGGAACATTGTGATGACATGCGTCATGGAGCTTTGTGATGACAAGGGCATGGAGCATTGTGATTATATGGGTCTTGGAGCATTGTGCTGACAAGGGTCCTGGAGCCTTGTGATGACAAGGCCGTGGAACATTGTGATGGCAGGGGTCATGGAGCTTGTTATGACAGAGGTAATGGAGCATTGTGATGAGAAGTGCATTGAGCAGTGGTCTGAAATATTTCATGGATTATTGTGATGAGAGTAGGCATGGTGCATTGTGATGACAAGGGCACGGTACACTGTGATACATGGGTCATGGAGGATTGTAATGACAAGGGCATGGAGCATTGTGATGAGAAGGGCATCGAGCATTGTGATGACAAGTGCCATGGAGCTTTGTGATGACAAGGGCATGGAGCAATGTGATGAGAGGGTTCATGGAGCATTGTGATGACAATGACATGGAGCATTGTGATGCCAAGGGTCATGGAGCTTTGTGATGACAAAGGTCATGGAGCATTTTGATGACAAGGGTGTGGTGCATTGTGATGAGAACGGCAGGGAGCATTGTGATGACCAGGTAATGCAGTATTGTAAAGAGAGGTGTCAGGGAGCATTGTGATGACATATGTAATGGCCCATTGTGATGACAATGGCATGGAGCATTGTGATGCAAACTTCCATTGAGGATTCTGATCACAAAGGTAATGGAGCATTGTGATGACAATGGCTTGGAGCATTGTGATGACATGTATCAGGGAGCATTGTGCTGACAAGTGCATGGAGAATTGTGATGACAAGGGTCATGGAGCTTTCTGATGACAAGCTTGTGGAGTATATTGATGACAATGGCATGGAGCATTGGGATGAAAAGGGCATGGGGCTTTGTGATGAAAAAGGCATGGAGCCTTTTCGTGACAGGGTTCAAGGAGCATTCTGATGACAAGTGTCAGGGAGCATTGTGATGACAAGTGTATTGAGAATTGTGATGACAAAGGTCATGGAGCATTGTGATGAAAAGGGCATGGATTATTGTGATGACAGGCATCACGGAGCGTTGTGAGGACAAGTGTTATGGAACATTGTGATCACAAGGGTTTGGAGCATTGTGATGACAGAGGTCATGGATCATTTTGATTTCAAGGAGCATGGAGCATTGTGATGACAAGGGCATGAAGCAATGTGATCCCAAAGTTCATGGAGGATTGTGATGACAATGGAAATGGAGTATTGTGATGACAAGTGCATAGAGCATTGTAATGACAAGGTCATGTAGTATTTTGCTGACAAAGGCATGGAGCATTGTGATGACAGGTGTCATGGAGCACTGTGATGACAAGGGTCATGGAGCATTGTGAATACATGGGTCATGGAACATAGGGATAACATGGGCATGGATCATTGTGATGACAAGGGTCATGGAGCATTGGGCTGAAAATGTTCATGGAGTATTGTGATGACAGGGGTCATGGAGCATTGTGATGACAAGGGAATGGAGCATGGTGATGACAAGGTCTTGGAGCATTGTGAGGTGATGACCATGGAGACTTGTGATGACAAATCTAATGGAGCATTCTGATGAAAAAGGGAAAGGAACATTTTGATTACTGGAGTCTTCGAGCATTGTGATGAAAAGGGCATGGAGCATTGTGAGGAGAAGACCATGGAACATTCTGATGACATGCGTCATGGAGCTTTGTGATGACAAGGGCATGGAGCATTGTGATTACATGGATCTTGGAGCATTGTGATGACCAGGGTCATGGAGCCTTGTGATGACAAGGCCGTGGAATATTATGATGGCAGGTGTCATGGAGCATTGTTACGACAGAGGTAACGGAGCATTGTGATGAGAAGGGCATTGAGCATTGATCTGAAATTTTTCATGGATTACTGTGATGAGAGTGGGCATGGCGGTTTGTCATGACAAGGGCACGGTACACTGTGATACATGGGTCATGGAGGATTGTAATGACAAGGTCATGGAGCATTGTGATGAGAATGGCATCGAGCATTGTGATGACAAGTGTCATGGAGCTTTGTGATGACAAGGACATGGAGCAATGTGATGAGAGGGTTCATGGAGCATTGTGATGACAATGACATGGAGCATTGTGATGCCAAGGGTCATGGAGCTTTGTGATGACAAAGGTCATGGAGCATTTTGATGACAAGTGTGTGGTGCATTGTGATGAGAAGGGCAGGGAGCATTTTGATGACAGGGTCATGCAGCAATTTGATGAAAAGTGTAATGGAACATTTTGATGCCAGGGGTTATAGAACATTGTGATGCCAGGGGTCATGGAGCTTTGGGATGAAAAGGGTCATGGAGCATTTTGATGACAGGGGTTATGGAACATTGTGATGTCAGGGGTCATGGAACATTGTGCTGATAAGGGGATGTAGCATTGTGATGACAGGGGTCATGGAACATTGTGATAACAGGGGTGAGGGAGGATTGTGATGACTAGTGATGGAACATTGTGATATCTCATGTGAGAGAGTATTTGGATGAGAAGTGCATGGAGCATTGTGATTACAAGGTTTATGGAGCATAGCGATGACAAGGTTGTGGATCATTGTGGTGAAAAGCGCATGGCACAATTTGATGACAAGGGTCATGGAGCATTGTTCTGACAAAGGCATGGAGCATTGTGATGACAAGGGTCACGGAGCATTGTGGTTACAAAGGTGACAGAGCCTTGTGATGACGCGGGCATGGATTGTTGCGATGACAAACGTTATGAAGCATTGTGATGACTGTAGTCACGGAGCATTGTGATAACAGGGGTCATGGAGCATTGTGATGACAATGGCATGGAGCATTGTGATGCCAAGTGTCATGGAGGATTCTGATGACAAAGGTAATGGAGCATTGTGGTGACAATGGTTTGGAGCATTGTGATGACAAGGATCAGGGAGCATTGTGCTGACAAGTGCATGGAGCTTTGTGATGACAAGGACATGGATCATTGTGATGACAAGGGTCATGGAGCATTGGGCTAAAAGTGTGCATGGAGTATTGTGATGACAGGGGTCATGGAGCATTGTGATGACAAGGGAATGGAGCATGTTGATGACAAGGTCTTGGAGCATTGTGATGAGATGACCATGGAGACTTGTGATGACAAGTCTAATGGAGCATTCTTATGAAAAGGGGCATGGAGCATTGTGATTACGGGGGTCTTGAAGCATTGTGATGACAAGGGCATGGAGCATTGTGAGGCGAAGGCCATGGAACATTGTGATGACATGCGTCATGGAGCTTTGTGATGACAAGGGCATGGAGCATTGTGATTACATGGGTCTTGGAGCATTGTGCTGAGAAGGGTGCTGGAGCCTTGTGATGACAAGGCCGTGGAACATTGTGATGGCAGGGGTCATGGAGCTTGTTATGACAGAGGTAATGGAGCATTGTGATGAGAAGTGTATTGAGCATTGGTCTGAAATATTTCATGGATTATTGTGATGAGAGTGGGCATGGCGCATTGTGATGACAAGGGCACGGTACACTGTGATACATGGGTCATGGAGGATTGTAATGACAAGGGCATGGAGCATTGTGATGAGAAGGGCATCGAGCATTGTGATGACAAGTGCCATGGAGCTTTGTGATGACAAGGGCATGGAGCAATGTGATGAGAGGGTTCATGGAGCATTGTGATGACAATGACATGGAGCATTGTGATGCCAAGGGTCATGGAGCTTTGTGATGACAAAGGTCATGCAGTATTGTGAAGATAGGTGTCAGGGAGCATTGTGATGACATATGTAATGGCCCATTGTGATGGCAATGTCATGGAGCATTGTGATGCCAAGTGTCATGGAGGATTCTGATGACAAAGGTAATGGAGCATTGTGAATGACAATGGCTTGGAGCATTGTGATGACAAGGGTCAGGGAGCATTGTTCGGACAAGTGCATGGAGCATTGTGATGACAAGGGTCATGGAGCTTTCCGATGACAAGCTTGTGGAATATTTTGATGACAATGGCATGGAGCATTGGGATGAAAACGGCATGGGGCTTTGTGATGAAAAAGGCGTGTAGCCTTTTGGTGACAGTTTTCAAGGAGCATGCTGACGACAAGTGTCAGGGAGCATTGTGATGACAAGTGTATTGAGAATTGTGATGACAATGGTCATGGAACATTGTGATGAAAAGGGCATGGAGTATTGTGATGACAGGCATCATGGAGCGTTGTGAGGACAAGTGTTATGGAACATTGTGATCACAAGGGCTTTGAGCATTGTGATGACAGAGGTCATGGATCATTTTGATTTCAAGGAGCATGGAGCATTGTGATGACAAGGGCATGAAGCAATGTGATCCCAAGGTTCATGGGAAATTGTGATGACAACAGTAATGGAGTATTGTGATGACAAGCGCCTAGCGCATTGTAATGACAAGGCCATTTAGCATTTTGCTGACAAAGGAATGGAGCATTGTGATGACAGTTGTCATGGAGCACTGTGGTGACAAGCGTCACAGAGCCTTGTGAAAACAAGTGTCATGGAACATTGGGATGACAAGGGCATGGATCATTGTGATGACAATGGTCATGGAGCATTGGGCTGAAAATGTTCATGGAGTATTGTGATGACAGGGTTCATGGAGCATTGTGATTACAGGGGTCTTGGAGCATTTTGATGACAAGAGTCCCGGATCATTATGTTGTCAGGTGTCATGGAGTGTTGTGATGACAGTGGTCATGGAGCATTGTGATGATATTGGTCATGGAGCATTGTGATGAGAAGGTCATAGAGAATTTGGCTGAAAATGTTCATGGAGTATTGTGATGACAGGGGTCATGGAGCATTGTGATGACAAGGGAATGGAGCATGGTGATGACAAGGTCTTGGAGCATTGTGAGGAGATGACCATGGAGACTTGTGATGACAAATCTAATGGAGCATTCTGATGAAAAAGGGAATGGAACATTGTGATTACTGGAGTCTTCGAACATTGTGATGACAAGGGCATGGAGCATTTTGAGAAGACCATGGAACATTCTGATGACATGCGTCATGGAGCTTTGTGATGACAAGGGCATGGAGCATTGTGATTACATGGATCTTGGAGCATTGGGATGACTAGGGTCATGGAGCCTTGTGATGACAAGGCCGTGGAATATTATGATGGCAGGTGTCATGGAGCATTGTTACGACAGAGGTAACGGAGCATTGTGATGAGAAGGGCATTGAGCATTGATCTGAAATGTTTCATGGATTACTGTGATGAGAGTGGGCATGGCGGTTTGTCATGACAAGGGCACGGTACACTGTGATACATGGGTCATGGAGGATTGTAATGACAAGGTCATGGAGCATTGTGATGAGAATGGCATCGAGCATTGTGATGACAAGTGTCATGGAGCTTTGTGATGACAAGGACATGGAGCAATGTGATGAGAGGGTTCATGGAGCATTGTGATGACAATGACATGGAGCATTGTGATGCCAAGGGTCATGGAGCTTTGTGATGACAAAGGTCATGGAGCATTTTGATGACAAGTGTGTGGTGCATTGTGATGAGAAGGGCAGGGAGCATTTTGATGACAGGGTCATGGAGCAATTTGATGAAAAGTGTAATGGAACATTTTGATGCCAGGGGTTATAGAACATTGTGATGCCAGGGGTCATGGAGCTTTGGGATGAAAAGGGTCATGGAGCATTTTGATGACAGGGGTTATGGAACATTGTGATGTCAGGGGTCATGGAACATTGTGCTGATAAGGGGATGTAGCATTGTAATGACAGGGGTCATGGAACATTGTGATAACAGGGGTGAGGGAGGATTGTGATGATTAGTGATGGAACATTGTGATATCTCATGTGAGAGAGTATTTGGATGAGAAGTGCATGGAGCATTGTGATTACAAGGTTTATGGAGCATAGCGATGACAAGGTTGTGGATCATTGTGGTGAAAAGCGAATGGCACAATTTGATGACAAGGGTCATGGAGCATTGTTCTGACAAAGGCATGGAGCATTGTGATGACAAGGGTCACGGAGCATTGTGGTTACAAAGGTCACAGAGCCTTGTGCTGACGCGGGCATGGATTGTTGTGATGACAAACGTTATGAAGCATTGTGATGACTGTAGTCACGGAGCATTGTGATGACAGGGGTCATGGAGCATTGTGATGACAATGGCATGGAGCATTGTGATGCCAAGTGTCATGGATGATTCTGATGACAAAGGTAATGGAGCATTGTGGTGACAATGGTTTGGAGCATTGTGATGACAAGGATCAGGGAGCATTGTGCTGACAAGTGCATGGAGCATTGTGATGACAAGGGCATGGATCATTGTGATGACAAGGGTCATGGAGCATTGGGCTGAAAATGTGCATGGAGTATTGTGATGACAGGGGTCATGGAGCATTGTGATGACAAGGGAATGGAGCATGTTGATGACAAGGTCTTGGAGCATTGTGATGAGATGACCATGGAGACTTGTGATGACAA
Source organism: Mesoplodon densirostris (assembly GCF_025265405.1). NCBI lineage: Eukaryota > Metazoa > Chordata > Mammalia > Artiodactyla > Ziphiidae > Mesoplodon > Mesoplodon densirostris. The sequence continues at coordinate 13,295,980 of NW_026778195.1, forward strand.
GTCTAAAGGAGCATTCTTATGAAAAGGGGCATGGAGCATTGTGATTACGGGGGTCTTGAAGCATTGTGATGACAAGGGCATGGAGCATTGTGAGGCGAAGGCCATGGAACATTGTGATGACATGCGTCATGGAGCTTTGTGATGACAAGGGCATGGAGCATTGTGATTACATGGGTCTTGGAGCATTGTGCTGACAAGGGTCCTGGAGCCTTGTGATGACAAGGCCGTGGAACATTGTGATGGCAGGGGTCATGGAGCTTGTTATGACAGAGGTAATGGAGCATTGTGATGAGAAGTGCATTGAGCATTGGTCTGAAATATTTCATGGATTATTGTGATGAGAGTGGGCATGGCGCATTGTGATGACAAGGGCACGGTACACTGTGATACATGGGTCATGGAGGATTGTAATGAGAAGGGCATGGAGCATTGTGATGAGAAGGGCATCGAGCATTGTGATGACAAGTGCCATGGAGCTTTGTGATGACAAGGGCATGGAGCAATGTGATGAGAGGTTTCATGGAGCATTGTGATGACAATGACATGGAGCATTGTGATGCCAAGGGTCATGCAGCTTTGTGATGACAAAGGTCATGGAGCATTTTGATGACAAGGGTGTGGTGCATTGTGATGAGAACGGCAGGGAGCATTGTGATGACCAGGTAATGCAGTATTGTAAAGAGAGGTGTCAGGGAGCATTGTGATGACATATGTAATGGCCCATTGTGATGACAATGGCATGGAGCATTGTGATGCAAACTTCCATTGAGGATTCTGATCAAAAAGGTAATGGAGCATTGTGATGACAATGGCTTGGAGCATTGTGATGACAAGTGTCAGGGAGCATTGTGCTGACAAGTGCATGGAGAATTGTGATGACAAGGGTCATGGAGCATTCTGATGACAAGCTTGTGTAGTATATTGATAACAATGGCATGGAGCATTGGGATGAAAAGGGCATGGGGCTTTGTGATGAAAAAGGCATGGAGCCTTTTCGTGACAGGGTTCAAGGAGCATTCTGATGACAAGTGTCAGGGAGCATTGTGATGACAAGTGTATTGAGAATTGTGATGACAAAGGTCATGGAGCATTGTGATGAAAAGGGCATGGATTATTGTGATTACAGTCATCACGGAGCGTTGTGAGGACAAGTGTTATGGAACATTGTGATCACAAGGGTTTGGAGCATTGTGATGACAGAGGTCATGGATCATTTTGATTTCAAGGGGCATGGAGCATTGTGATGACAAGGGCATGAAGCAATGTGATCCCAAAGTTCATGGAGGATTGTGATGACAATGGAAATGGAGTATTGTGATGACAAGTGTATAGAGCATTGTAATGACAAGGTCATGTAGCATTTTGCTGACAAAGGCATGGAGCATTGTGATGACAGGTGTCATGGAGCACTGTGATGACAAGCGTCATGGAGCATTGTGAATACATGGGTCATGGAACATTGGGATAACATGGGCATGCATCATTGTGATGACAAGGGTCATGGAGCATTGGGCTGAAAATGTTCATGGAGTATTGTGATGACAGGGGTCATGGAGCATTGTGATTACAGGGGTCTTGGAGCATTGTGATGACAAGAGTCCCGGATCATTGTGTTGTCAGGTGTCATGGAGTGTTGTGATGACAGTGGTCATGGAGCATTGTGATGATATTGGTCATGGAGCATTGTGATGAGAAAGTCATAGAGAATTGGGCTGAAAATGTTCATGGAGTATTGTGATGACAGGGGTCATGGAGCATTGTGATGACAAGGGAATGGAGCATGGTGATGACAAGGTCTTGGAGCATTGTGAGGAGATGACCATGGAGACTTGTGATGACAAATCTAATGGAGCATTCTGATGAAAAAGGGAATGGAACATTGTGATTACTGGAGTCTTCGAGCATTGTGATGACAAGGGCATGGAGCATTGTGAGGAGAAGACCATGGAACATTCTGATGACATGCGTCATGGAGCTTTGTGATGACAAGGACATGGAGCATTGTGATTACATGGATCTTGGAGCATTGTGATGACAAGGGTCATGGAGCCTTGTGATGACAAGGCCGTGGAATATTATGATGGCAGGTGTCATGGAGCATTGTTACGACAGAGGTAACGGAGCATTGTGATGAGAAGGGCATTGAGCATTGATCTGAAATGTTTCATGGATTACTGTGATGAGAGTGGGCATGGCGGTTTGTCATGACAACGGCACGGTACACTGTGATACATGGGTCATGGAGGATTGTAATGACAAGGTCATGGAGCATTGTGATGAGAATGGCATCGAGCATTGTGATGACAAGTGTCATGGAGCTTTGTGATGACAAGGACATGGAGCAGTGTGATGAGAGGGTTCATGGAGCATTGTGATGACAATGACATGGAGCATTGTGATGCCAAGGGTCATGGAGCTTTGTGATGACAAAGGTAATGGAGCATTTTGATGACAAGTGTGTGGTGCATTGTGATGAGAAGGGCAGGGAGCATTTTGATGACAGGGACATGCAGCAATTTGATGAAAAGTGTAATGGAACATTTTGATGCCAGGGGTTATAGAACATTGTGATGCCAGGGGTCATGGAGCTTTGGGATGAAAAGGGTCATGGAGCATTTTGATGACAGGGGTTATGGAACATTGTGATGTCAGGGGTCATGGAATATTGTGCTGATAAGGGGATGTAGCATTGTGATGACAGGGGTCATGGAACATTGTGATAACAGGGGTGAGGGAGGATTGTGATGACTAGTGATGGAACATTGTGATATCTCATGTGAGAGAGTATTTGGATGAGAAGTGCATGGAGCATTGTGATTACAAGGTTTATGGAGCATAGCGATGACAAGGTTGTGGATCATTGTGGTGAAAAGCGCATGGCACAGTTTGATGACAAGGGTCATGGAGCATTGTTCTGACAAAGGCATGGAGCATTGTGATGACAAGGGTCACGGAGCATTGTGGTTACAAAGGTCACAGAGACTTGTGATGACGCGGGCATGGATTGTTGTGATGACAAACGTTATGAAGCATTGTGATGACTGTAGTCACGGAGCATTGTGATGAAAAGGGTCATGGAGCATTGTGATGACAATGGCATGGAGCATTGTGATGCCAAGTGTCATGGAGGATTCTGATGACAAATGTAATGGAGCATTGTGGTGACAATGGTTTGGAGCATTGTGATGACAAGGATCAGGGAGCATTGTGCTGACAAGTGCATGGAGCATTGTGATGACAAGGGCATTGATCATTGTGATGACAAGGGTCATGGAGCATTGGGCTAAAAATGTGCATGGAGTATTGTGATGACAGGGGTCATGGAGCATTGTGATGACAAGGGAATGGAGCATGTTGATGACAAGGTCTTGGAGCATTGTGATGAGATGACCATGGAGACTTGTGATGACAAGTCTAATGGAGCATTCTTATGAAAAGGGGCATGGAGCATTGTGATTACGGGGGTCTTGAAGCATTGTGATGACAAGGGCATGGAGCATTGTGAGGCGAAGGCCATGGAACATTGTGATGACATGCGTCATGGAGCTTTGTGATGACAAGCGCATGGAGCATTGTGATTACATGGGTCTTTGAGCATTGTGCTGACAAGGGTGCTGGAGCCTTGTGATGACAAGGCCGTGGAACATTGTGATGGCAGGGGTCATGGAGCTTGTTATGACAGAGGTAATGGAGCATTGTGATGAGAAGTGCATTGAGCATTGGTCTGAAATATTTCATGGATTATTGTGATGAGAGTGGGCATGGCGCATTGTGATGACAAGGGCACGGTACACAGTGATACATGGGTCATGGAGGATTGTAATGAGAAGGGCATGGAGCATTGTGATGAGAAGGGCATCGAGCATTGTGATGACAAGTGCCATGGAGCTTTGTGATGACAAGGTCATGGAGCAAAGTGATGAGAGGGTTCATGGAGCATTGTGATGACAATGACATGGAGCATTGTGATGCCAAGGGTCATGGAGCATTGTGATAACAAAGGTCATGCAGTATTGTGAAGATAGGTGTCAGGGAGCATTGTGATGACATATGTAATGGCCCATTGTGATGGCAATGTCATGGAGCATTGTGATGCCAAGTGTCATGGAGGATTCTGATGACAAAGGTAATGGAGCATTGTGAATGGCAATGGCTTGGAGCATTGTGATGACAAGGGTCAGGGAGCATTGTTCTGACAAGTGCATGGAGCATTGTGATGACAAGGGTCATGGAGCTTCCTGATGACAAGCTTGAGGAATATTTTGATGACAATGGCATGGAGCATTGGGATGAAAACGGCATGGGGCTTTGTGATGAAAAAGGCGTGTAGCCTTTTGGTGACAGGTTTCAAGGAGCATGATGACGACAAGAGTCAGGGAGCATTGTGATGACAAGTGTATTGAGAATTGTGATGACAAAGGTCATGGAACATTGTGATGAAAAGGGCATGGAGTATTGTGATGACAGGCATCATGGAGCGTTGTGAGGACAAGTGTTATGGAACATTGTGATCACAAGGGTTTGGAGCACTGTGATGACAGAGGTCATGGATCATTTTGATTTCAAGGAGCATGGAGCATTGTGATGACAAGGGCATGCAGCAATGTGATCCCAAGTATCATGGGAAATTGTGATGACAACAGTAATGGAGTATTGTGATGACAAGCGCCTAGCGCATTGTAATGACAAGGCCATTTAGCATTTTGCTGACAAAGGAATGGAGCATTGTGATGACAGGTGTCATGGAGCACTGTGGTGACAAGCGTCACAGAGCCTTGTGAAAACAAGTGTCATGGAACATTGGGATGACAAGGGCATGGATCATTGTGATGACAATGGTCATGGAACATTGGGCTGAAAATGTTCATGGAGTATTGTGATGACAGGGGTCATGGAGCATTGTGATTACAGGGGTCTTGGAGCATTGTGATGACAAGAGTCCCGGATCATTGTGTTGTCAGGTGTCATGGAGTGTTGTGATGACAGTGGTCATGGAGCATTGTGATGATATTGGTCATGGAGCATTGTGATGAGAAGGTCATAGAGAATTGGGCTGAAAATGTTCATGGAGTATTGTGATGACAGGGGTCATGGAGCATTGTGATGACAAGGGAATGGAGCATGGTGATGACAAGGTCTTGGAGCATTGTGAGGAGATGACCATGGAGACTTGTGATGACAAATCTAATGGAGCATTCTGATGAAAAAGGGAATGGAACATTGTGATTACTGGAGTCTTCGAGCATTGTGATGACAAGGGCATGGAGCATTGTGAGGAGAAGACCATGGAACATTCTGATGACATGCGTCATGGAGCTTTGTGATGACAAGGGCATGGAGCATTGTGATTACATGGATCTTGGAGCATTGGGATGACTAGGGTCATGGAGCCTTGTGATGACAAGGCCGTGGAATATTATGATGGCAGGTGTCATGGAGCATTGTTACGACAGAGGTAACGGAGCATTGTGATGAGAAGGGCATTGAGCATTGATCTGAAATGTTTCATGGATTACTGTGATGAGAGTGGGCATGGCGGTTTGTCATGACAAGGGCACGGTACACTGTGATACATGGGTCATGGAGGATTGTAATGACAAGGTCATGGAGCATTGTGATGAGAATGGCATCGAGCATTGTGATGACAAGTGTCATGGAGCTTTGTGATGACAAGGACATGGAGCAATGTGATGAGAGGGTTCATGGAGCATTGTGATGACAATGACATGGAGCATTGTGATGCCAAGGGTCATGGAGCTTTGTGATGACAAAGGTCATGGAGCATTTTGATGACAAGTGTGTGGTGCATTGTGATGAGAAGGGCAGGGAGCATTTTGATGACAGGGTAATGCAGCAATTTGATGAAAAGTGTAATGGAATATTTTGATGCCAGAGGTTATAGAACATTGTGATGCCAGGGGTAATGGAGCTTAGAGATGAAAAGGGTCATGGAGCATTTTGATGACAGGGGTTATGGAACATTGTGATGTCAGGGGTCATGGAACATTGTGCTGATAAGGGGATGTAGCATTGTGATGACAGGGGTCATGGAACATTGTGATAACAGGGGTGAGGGAGGATTGTGATGACTAGTGATGGAACATTGTGATATCTCATGTGAGAGAGTCTTTGGATGAGAAGTGCATGGAGCATTGTGATTACAAGGTTTATGGAGCATAGCGATGACAAGGTGGTGGATCATTGTGGTGAAAAGCGCATGGCACAATTTGATGACAAGGGTCATGGAGCATTGTTCTGACAAAGGCATGGAGCATTGTGATGACAAGGGTCACGGAGCATTGTGATGAAAAGTTCATGGAGCATTGTGGTTACAAAGGTCACAGAGCCTTGTGATGACGTGGGCATGGATTGTTGTGATGACAAACGTTATGAAGCATTGTGATGACTGTAGTCACGGAGCATTGTGGTGACAGGGGTCATGGAGCATTGTGATGACAATGGCATGGAGCATTGTGATGCCAAGTGTCATGGAGGATTCTGATGACAAAGGTAATGGAGCATTGTGGTGACAATGGTTTGGAGCATTGTGATGACAAGGATCAGGGAGCATTGTGCTGACAAGTGCATGGAGCTTTGTGATGACAAGGACATGGATCATTGTGATGACAAGGGTCATGGAGCATTGGGCTAAAAATGTGCATGGAGTATTGTGATGACAGGGGTCATGGAGCATTGTGATGACAAGGGAATGGAGCATGTTGATGACAAGGTCTTGGAGCATTGTGATGAGATGACCATGGAGACTTGTGATGACAAGTCTAATGGAGCATTCTTATGAAAAGGGGCATGGAGCATTGTGATTACGGGGGTCTTGAAGCATTGTGATGACAAGGGCATGGAGCATTGTGAGGCGAAGGCCACGGAACATTGTGATGACATGCGTCATGGAGCTTTGTGATGACAAGGGCATGGAGCATTGTGATTACATGGGTCTTGGAGCATTGTGCTGACAAGGGTCCTGGAGCCTTGTGATGACAAGGCCGTGGAACATTGTGATGGCAGGGGTCATGGAGCTTGTTATGACAGAGGTAATATAAGCATTGTGATGAGAAGTGCATTGAGCATTGGTCTGAAATATTTCATGGATTATTGTGATGAGAGTGGGCATGGCGCATTGTGATGACAAGGGCACGGTACACTGTGATACATGGGTCATGGAGGATTGTAATGACAAGGGCATGGAGCACTGTGATGAGAAGGGCATCGAGCATTGTGATGACAAGTGCCATGGAGCTTTGTGATGACAAGGGCATGGAGCAATGTGATGAGAGGGTTCATGGAGCATTGTGATGACAATGACATGGAGCATTGTGATGCCAAGGGTCATGGAGCTTTGTGATGACAAAGGTCATGGAGCATTTTGATGACAAGGGTGTGGTGCATTGTGATGAGAACGGCAGGGAGCATTGTGATGACCAGGTAATGCAGTATTGTAAAGAGAGGTGTCAGGGAGCATTGTGATGACATATGTAATGGCCCATTGTGATGACAATGGCATGGAGCATTGTGATGCAAACTTCCATTGAGGATTCTGATCACAAAGGTAATGGAGCATTGTGATGACAATGGCTTGGAGCATTGTGATGACAAGTGTCAGGGAGCATTGTGCTGACAAGTGCATGGAGAATTGTGATGACAAGGGTCATGGAGCATTCTGATGACAAGCTTGTGGAGTATTTTGATGACAATGGCATGGAGCATTGGCATGAAAAGGGCATGGGGCTTTGTGATGAAAAAGGCATGGAGCCTTTTCGTGACAGGGTTCAAGGAGCATTCTGACGACAAGTGTCAGGGAGCATTGTGATGACAAGTGTATTGAGAATTGTGATGACAAAGGTCATGGAGCATTGTGATGAAAAGGGCATGGATTATTGTGATGACAGGCATCATGGAGTGTTGTGAGGACAAGTGTTATGGAACATTGTGATCACAAGGGTTTGGAGCATTGTGATGGCAGAGGTCATGGATCATTTTGATTTCAAGGAGCATGGAGCATTGTGATGACAAGGGCATGAAGCAATGTGACCCAAAGTTCATGGAGGATTGTGATGACAATGGAAATGGAGTATTGTGATGACAAGTGCATAGAGCATTGTAATGACAAGGTCATGTACATTTTGCTGACAAAGGCATGGAGCATTGTGATGACAGGTGTCATGGAGCACTGTGATGAGAAGCGTCATGGAGCATTGTGAATACATGGGTCATGGAACATTGGGGTAACATGGGCATGGATCATTGTGATGACAAGGGTCATGGAGCATAGGGCTGAAAATGTTCATGGAGTATTGTGATGACAGAGGTCATGGAGCATTGTTATTACAGCGGTCTTGGAGAATTGTGATGACAAGAGTCCCGGATCATTGTGTTGTCAGGTGTGATGGAGTGTGTTTATGACACTGGTCTTGGAGCATTGTGATGATATTGGTCATGGAGCATTGTGATGAGAATGTCATGGAGAATTGGGCTGAAAATTTTCATGGAGTATTGTGATGACATGGGTCAAGGAGCATTGTGATGACAAGGGAATGGAGCATGGTGATGACAAGATCCTGGAGCATTTTTATGAGATGAACATGGAGACTTGTGATGACAAGTCTCATGGAGCATTCTGATGAAAAGGGGCATGGAGCATTGTGATTACTTGGGTCTTGGAGCATTGTGATGACAAGGGCATGGAGCATTTTGAGGAGAAGTCCATGGAATATTCTGATGACATGCGTCATGGAACTTTGTTATGACTAGGGCATGGAGCATTGTGATTACAGGTGTCTTGGAGCATTGTGATGACAAGGGTCCTGGAGCCTTGTGATGACAAGGCCGTGGAACATTGTGATGGCAGTGGTCATGGAGCTTGTTATGACAGAGGTAATGGAGCATTGTGATGAGAAGTGAATTGAGCATTGGTCTGAAAGGTTTCATGGATTATTGTGATGAGAGTGGGCATGGCGAATTGTGATGACAAGGGCACGGTACACTGTGATACATGGGTCATGGAGGATTGTAATGACAAGAGCATGGAGCATTGTGATGAGAAGGGCATCGAGCATTGTGATGACAAGTGCCATGGAGCTTTGTGATGACAAGGGCATGGAGCAATGTGATGAGAGGTTTCATGGAGCATTGTGATGACAATGACATGGAGCATTGTGATGCCAAGGGTCATGAAGCTTTGTGATGACAAAGGTCATGGAGCATTTTGATGACAAGGGTGTGGTGCATTGTGATGAGAACGGCAGGGAGCATTGTGATGACCAGGTAATGCAGTATTGTAAAGAGAGGTGTCAGGGAGCATTGTGATGACATATGTAATGGCCCATTGTGATGACAATGGCATGGAGCATTGTGATGCAAACTTCCATTGAGGATTCTGATCACAAAGGTAATGGAGCATTGTGATGACAATGGCTTGGAGCATTGTGATGACAAGTGTCAGGGAACATTGTGCTGACAAGTGCATGGAGAATTGTGATGACAAGGGTCATGGAGCATTCTGATGACAAGCTTGTGGAGTATTTTGATGACAATGGCATGGAGCATTGGGATGAAAAGGGCATGGGGCTTTGTGATGAAAAAGGCATGGAGCCTTTTCGTGACAGGGTTCAAGGAGCATTCTGACGACAAGTGTCAGGGAGCATTGTGATGACAAGTGTATTGAGAATTGTGATGACAAAGGTCATGGAGCATTGTGATGAAAAGGGCATGGATTATTGTGATGACAGGCATCATGGAGTGTTGTGAGGACAAGTGTTATGGAACATGGTGATCACAAGGTTTTGGAGCATTGTGATGACAGAGGTCATGGATCATTTTGATTTCAAGGAGCATGGAGCATTGTGATGACAAGGGCATGAAGCAATGTGATCCCAAAGTTCATGGAGGATTGTGATGACAATGGAAATGGAGTATTGTGATGACAAGTGCATAGAGCATTGTAATGACAAGGTCATGTAGCATTTTGCTGACAAAGGCATGGAGCATTGTGATGACAGGTGTCATGGAGCTCTGTGATGACAAGCGTCATGGAGCATTGTGAATACATGGGTCATGGAACATTGGGATAACATGGGCATGGATCATTGTGATGACAAGGGTCATGGAGCATTGGGCTGAAAATATTCATGGAGTATTGTGATGACAGGGGTCATGGAGCATTGTGATTACAGGGGTCTTGGAGCATTGTGATGACAAGAGTCCCGGATCATTGTGTTGTCAGGTGTCATGGAGTGTTGTGATGACAGTGGTCATGGAGCATTGTGATGATATTGGCAATGGAGCATTGTGATGAGAAGGTCGTGGAGCATTGGGCTGAAAATGTTCATGGATTATTGTGATGACAGGGGTCATGGAGCATTGTGATGACAAGGGCATGGATCCTGGTGATGTTAAGGTCCTGGATCATTGTGATGAGAAGACCATGGAGACTTGTGATGGCAAGTCTCATGGAACCTTCTGATGAAAAGGGGCATGGAGCATTGTGATTACAGTGGTCTTGGAGCATTGTTATGACTAGGGCATAGAGCATTGTGATGAGAAGGCCATGGAGAATTCTGATGACATGCGTCATGGAGATTTGTGATGACAAGGGCATGGAGCATTGTGATTACAGGGACCTTGGAGCATTGTGATGAAATGGTCATGGATCATTGTGATGAAAAATGCATGGAAACTTGTCATGACAGGGTTCAAGGAGCATACTGACGAAAAGGGTCCGGGAGCATTGTGATGACAAGTGTATTGAGCATTGTGATGACAAAGATCCTGGAGCATTGTGATGAGAAGACCATGGATAATTGTAATGATGAGCGTCATGGGGTGTTGTGATGATTCGTGTTATGCAACACTGTGATCACAAGGATTTGGAGCATTATGATGACAGAGGTCCTGCAGAATATTGATTTCGTTGTGATGACAATAGCCTGAAGCATTATGATAATGGGCATGGTGCATTGTGATGACAGGGTTCATGGAGCATTGAGATGAAAAGGGGCATGGAGCATTGTGATTACAAGGGTCTTGGAGCATTGTGATGACAGATTTCATGGAGCATTGAGATGAAATGGGGCATGGAGCATTCTGATGACAAGGGTCTTGGAGCATTTTGATGACAAGTGCATGGAGCACTGTGATGAGAAGGCCATGGAACATTCTGATGACATGCGTCATGGAGCTTTGTGATGACAAGGGCATGGAGCATTGTGATATCAGGGGTCTTGAGCATTGTGATGAGAATTATCATGGAACCTTGTGATGACTAGGCCGTGGATCACTGTGATGGCAGGTGTCATGTTGCATTGTTATGACAGGGGTAATGGAGCATTGTGATGAGAAGGGTATGGAACTTCGGTCTGAAATGTTTCAAGGATTATTGTGATGAGAGTGGGCATGGAGCATTGTGATGACAAGGGCAAGGGACACTGTGATACATTGGTCATGCTGGACTGTAATGACAAGGGCATGGAGCATTGTGATGAGAAGGGCATCGAGCATTGTGATGACAAGTGTCATGGAGCTGTGTGATTAAATGCGTTGGAGCAATGTGATGAGATGGTTCATGGAGCATTGTGATGACAGTGACATGGAGCATTGTGATGACAAGGGCATGGAGAATTGTGATGACAGTGGCATGGAGCATTGGTCTGACAAGTTTCATAGATTATTGTGATGAGAGTGGGCATGGTGCATTGTGATGACAAGGGCATGGAGCATTGTGATAATAAGGTCATGGAGTATTGTGAAGACAGATGTCAGGGAGCATTGTGATGACATATGTCATGGTCCATGGCGATGACAATGGCATGGAGCTTTGTGATACCAAATGTAATGGAGGATTGTGATGACAAATATAATGGATCATTGTGATGATTAGGGTTTGGAGCATTATGATTACAAAGGCCATTGAAAATTTTGATGACAAGGTCGTGAAGCATTGTGATGACAAGGTCCTGGAGCATTGTGATGACAAAACCATGGAGCCTTGTGATGACAAGTCTCATGGAGCATACTGATTAAAAGGGGAATGGAGCATTGTGAATACAAGGGTCTTGGAACATTGTGAAGACAAGGGCAGGGAGCATTGTGAAGAATAGACCAAGGAGCATTCTGATGGCATGCGTCATTGAGCTTTGTGATGACAATGGCATGGACCATTGTGATTACATGGGACTTGGAGCATTCTGATGAAAAGGGCATGGATCATTGTGATGAAATAGGCATGGAGCCTTGTGATGACAGGGTTCAAGGAGCATACAGACAACAAGTGTCAGGGAGCATGTTGATGACAAGTGTATTGAGCATTTTGATGACGAAGGTCATGGAGCATTGTGATGAGAAGACCATGGATAATTGTGATGACGAGCATCCTGGGGCATTGTGAAGACAAGTGTTATGGAATATTGTGATCACAAGGGTTTGGAACATTGTTATGACAGAGGTCATGGAACATTCTGATTTCGTTGTTATGACAATAGCATGAAGCATTATGATGATGGGCATAGTGCATTGTGATGACAGGGTTCATGGATCATGAGATGAAAAGGGGCATAGAGCATTGTGATTACAGTGTTCTTGGAGTATTGTGATGAGAAGGGTCATGGAGCCTTGTGATGACAAGGCCATGGAACATCGTGATGGCAGGGGTCAAGGAACATTGTTATGACAGGGGTAATGGAGCATTGTGATGGCCAGGGCTTGGAGCATTGTGATGAGAAGGCCATGGAGCATTCTGATGACATGTGTCATGGAGCTATGTGAAGACAAGTGCATGGAGCAATGTGATGAGAGCGTTCATGGAGCACTGTGATGACAATGACATGGAGCATTGTGATGCCAAGGGTCATGGATCTTTGTGATGACAAAGGTCATGGAGCATTTTGATGGCAAGGGCGTTGTGCATTGTGATGACATGTGTCATGGAGCATTGTACTGCCAAGCGCATGGAGCATTGTGATGACAAGAGTCATGGAGCATTGTGCTGAGAAAGGCATAGAGCATTGTGATGACAAGGGTCAAAGAGCATTGTGATGAAAAGTTCATGGAGCATTGTGGTTAAAAAGGTCACAGAGACTGTTGATGAGGAGGGCATGAACCACTCTGATGACAAAGGTCATGAAGCATTGTGATGACTGGAGTCACGGAGCATTGTGACGACAGGGTCATGGATCATTGTGATAAAAATGGCATGGAGCATTGTGATGGCCAGGGCATGGAACATTGGTCTAATAACTTTCATGGAGTATTGGGATGAGAGTTGGAATGGCACACTGTGATGACAAGGGCATGGAGCATTGTGATGACCAGGTCATGCCGTATTGTGAAGACAGGAGTCAGGGAGCATTGTGATCACATATGTAATGGCCCATTGTGATGAGGATGGCATGGAGCATTGTGATGCCAAGTGTCAGGGAGGATTCTGATGACAAAGGTAATGGAGCATTGTGATGACAATGGCTTGGAGCATTGTGATGACAAGTGTCAGGGAGCATTGTGCTGACAAGTGCATGGAGAATTGTGATGACAAGGGTCATGGAGCATTCTGATGACAAGCTTGTGGAGTGTTTTGATGACAATGGCATGGAGCATTGTGAAGAAAATGGCATGGGGCATTGTGATGAAAAAGGCATGGAGCCTTTTCGTGACAGTGTTCAAGGAGCATTCTGATGACAAGTGTCAGGGAGCATTGTGATGACAAGTGTATTGAGAATTGTGGTGACAAAGGTCCTGGAGCATTGTGATGACAAGTGTATTGAGAATTGTGGTGACAAACGTCATGGAGCATTTTGATGAAAAGGGCATGGAGTATTGTGATGACAGGCATCATGGAGCGTTGTGATGACAAGTGTTATGGAACATTGTGATCACAAGGGTTTGGAGCATTGAGATGACAGAGGTCATGGATCATTTTGATTTCAAGGAGCATGGAACATTGTGATGACAAGGGCATGAAGCAATGTGATCCCAAAGTTCATGGAGGATTGTGATGACAATGGAAATGGAGTATTGTGATGACAAGTGCATACAGCATTGTAATGACAAGGTCATGTAGCATTTTGCTGACAAAGGCATGGAGCATTGTGATGACATGTGTCATGGAGCACTGTGATGACAAGCGTCAAGGAGCATTGTGAATACAGGGGTCATGGAGCATTGGGATGACAAGGGCATGGATCATTGTGATGACAAGGGTCATGGAGCACTGGGCTGAAAATGTTCATGGAGAGTTGTGATGACAGGTGTCATGTAGCATTGTGACGACAAGGGAATTCGGCATTGTGATGACAAGAGTCCTGGATCATTGTGTTGTCAGGTATCATGGAGTGTTGTGATGACAGTGGTCATGGAGCATTGTGATGATATTGGCAATGGAGCATTGTGATGAGAAGGTCGTGGAGCATTGGGCTGAAAATGTTCATGGATTATTGTGATGACAGGGGTCATGGAGCATTGTGATGACAAGGGAATGGATCATTGTGATGTCAAGGTCCTGGAACATTGTGATGAGAAGACCATGGAGACTTGTGATGGCAAGTCTCATGGAGCATTCTGATGAAAAGGGGCATGGAGCATTGTGATTAGAGGGGTCTTGGAGCATTGTTATGACTATGGCATAGAGCATTGTGATGAGAAGGCCATGGAGCATTCTGATGACATGCGTCATGGAGTTTTGTGATGACAAGGGCATGGAGCATTGTGATTACAGGGACCTTGGAGCATTGTGATGAAATGGTCATGGATCATTGTGATGAAAAATGCATGGAAACTTGTCATGACAGGGTTCAAGGAGCATACTGACGACAAGGGTCAGGGAGCATTGTGATGACAAGTGTATTGAGCATTGTGATGACAAAGATCATGGAGCATTGTGATGAGAAGACCATGGATAATTGTGATGATGAGCGTCATGGGGTGTTGTGATGATACGTGTTATGCAACACTGTGATCACAAGGGTTTGGAGCATTATGATGACAGAGGTCATGCAGAATATTGATTTCATTGTGATGACAATAGCCTGAAGCATTATGATGATGGGCATGGTGCATTGTGATGACAGGATTCATGGAGCATTGAGATGAAAAGCGGCATGGAGCATTGTGATGACAAGGGTCTTGGAGCATAGTGATGACAAGGGCAAGGAGCATTGTGATGACAAGGGCAAGGAGCATTGTGATGAGAAAGCCATGGAACATTCTGATGACGTGCGTCATGGAGCTTTGTGATGATCAGGGCATGGAGCATTGTGATATCAGGGGTCTTGAGCATTGTGATGAGAATTATCATGGAACCTTTTGATGACTAGGCCTTGGATCATTGTGATTGCAGGTGTCATGGTGCATTGTTATGACAGGGGTAATGGAGCATTGTGATGAGAAGGGTATGGAACTTTGGTCTGAAATGTTTCATGGATTATTGTGATGAGAGTGGGCATGGAGCATTGTGATGACAAGGGCACGGAACACTGTGATACATGTGTCATGCAGGACTGTAATGACAAAGGCATGGAGCATTGTGATGAGAAGGGCATCGAGCATTGTGATGACAAGTGTCATGGAGATTTGTGATGACAAGGGCATGGAGCAATGTGAAGAGAGGTTTCATGGAGCATTGTGATGACAATGACATGGAGCATTGTGATGCCAAGGGTCATGGAGCTTTGTGATGACAAAGGTCATGGAGCATTTTGATTTCACTGTGATGACAATAGCCTGAAGCATTATGATGATGGGCATGGTGCATTGTTATGACAGTGTTCATGGAGCATTGAGATGAAAAGGGGCATGGAGCATTGTGATTACAGGGGTCTTGGAGCATTGTGATGACAAGGGCATGGAGCATTGTGATGAGAAGTGCATGGAACATTCTGATGATATGCATCATGGAGCTTTGTGATGACAATGGCAAGGAGCATTATGATTACAGTGGTCTTGGAGAACTGTGATGAAATGGGCATGGATCATTGTGATGAAAAAGGCATGGAGCCTTGTCATGACAGGGTTCAAGGAGCATACAGACAACAAGTGTCAGGGAGCATGTTGATGACAAGTGTATTGAGCATTGTGATGACGAAGGTCATGGAGCATTGTGATGAGAAGTCCGTGGATAATTGTGATGACGAGCCTCATGGGGCATTGTGATGACAAGTGTTATGGAATATTGTGATCACAAGGGTTTGGAGCATTGTTATGACAGAGGTCATGGAACAATTTGATTTCGCTGTTATGACAATAGCATGAAGCATTATGATGATGGGCATGGTGCATTTTGATGACAGGGTTCATGGATCATTGAGAGGAAAAGGGGCATAGAGCATTGTGATTACAGTGTTACTGGAGCATTGTGATGAGAAGGGTCATAGAGCCTTGTGATGAAAAGGCCATGGAACATCGTGATGGCAGGGTTCATGGTGCATTGTTATGACAGGGGTAATGGAGCATTGTGATGGCAAGGGCATGGAGCATTGTGATGAGAAGGCCATGGAGCATTCTGATGACATGTGTCATGGAGCTATGTGAAGACAAGGGCATGGAGCAATGTGATGAGAGTGTTCATGGAGCATTGTGATGACAATGACATGGAGCATTGTGATGCCAAGGGTCATGGATCTTTGTGATGACAAATGTCATGGAGCATTTTGATGGCAAGGGCGTTGTGCATTGTGATGAGAAGGGCAGGGAGCATTCTGATGACAGGGTCATGGAGCAATTTGATGAAAAGTGTCATGGAACATTTTGATGACAGGTGTTATGGAACATTGTGTTTTCAGGGGTCATAGAACATTGTGATGATAAGTGCATGTAGCATTGTGATGACAGGAGCCATGGAACATTGTGATGACAGGGGTGAGGGAGTATTGTGACAAATAGTGATGTAGCATTGTGATATCAGTGGTGAGAGAGCATTTTGATGAGAAGTGCATGGAGCATTGTGATGACAAATTTTATGGAGCATTGTGATGACAATGTTGTGGAGCACTGTGATGACAAGCGCATGGTGCATTGTGATGACATGTGTCATGGAGCATTGGGCTGACAAGCGCATGGAGCATTGAGGTGACAAGCGTCATGGAGCACTGTGCTGAATAAGGCATAGAGCATTGTGATGACAAGGGTCAAAGAGCATTGTGATGAAAAGTTCATGGAGCATTGTGGTTAAAAACGTCACAGAGACTGTTGATGACAAGGGCATGGACCATTGGGATGACAAAGTTCATGAAGCATTGTGATGACTGGAGTCACGGAGCATTGTGATGACAGGGGTCATGGAGCATTGTGATAACAAGGGCATGGAGCATTGTGATGACAAGGGCATGGAACATTGGGCTAATAAATTTCATGGAGTATTGCGATGACAGTTGGAATAGCACACTGTGATGACAAGGGCATGGAGCATTGTGATGACCAGGTCATGCCGTATTGTGAAGACAGGTGTCAGGGAGCATTGTGATCACATATGTAATGGCCCATTGTGATGAGGATGGCATGGAGCATTGTGATGCCAAGTGTCAGGGAGGATTCTGATGACAAAGGTAATGGAGCATTGTGATGACAATGGCTTGGAGCATTGTGATGACAAGGGTCAGGGAGCATTGTGCTGACAAGTGCATGGAGAATTGTGATGACAAGGGTCATGGAGCATTCTGATGACAAGCTTGTGGTGTATTTTGATGACAATGGCATGGAGCATTGTGATGAAGATGGCATGGGGCATTGTGATGAAAAAGGCATGGAGCCTTTTCGTGACAGGGTTCAAGGAGCATTCTGATGACAAGTGTCAGGGAGCATTGTGATGACAAGTGTATTGAGAATTGTGGTGACAAAGGTCATGGAGCATTGTGATGAAAAGGGCATGGAGTATTGTGATGACAGGCATCATGGAGCGTTGTGATGACAAGTGTTATGGAACATTGTGATCACAAGTGTTTGGAGCATTGTGATGACAGAGGTCATGGATCATTTTGATTTCAAGGAGCATGGAGCTTTGTGATGACAAGGGCATGGAGCAATGTGATGAGAGGGTTCATGGAGCATTGTGATGACAATGACATGGAGCATTGTGATGCCAAGGGTCTTGGAGCTTTGTGATGACAAGTCACGGAGGATTTTGATGAGAAGGGCAGGGAGCATTTTGATGACCGGGTCATGCAGCAATTTGATAAAAAGTGTAATGGAACATTTAGATGGCAGGGGTTATAGAACATTGTGATGGCAGGGGTCTTGGAGTTTTGGGATGGAAAGGGTCATGGAGCATTTTGATGACAGGTCTTATGGAACATTGTAATGGCAGGGGTCATAGAACATTGTGATGATAAGTGGATGTAGCATTGTGATGACAGGGTCATGGATCATTGTGATTCCAGGGGTGAGGGAGTATTGTGATGACTAGTGATGGAACATTGTGATATCTCTGGTGAGAGAGAATTTTGATGAGAAGTGCATGGACCATTGTGATTACAAGGTTTATGGAGCATTGCAATGACAAGGTTGTGGACAGTTGTGATGAAATGCATGTGGCATACTGTGATGACAATGGTCATGGAGCATTGTTCTGACAAAGACATGGAGCATTGTGATGACAAGGGTCACAGAGAATTGTGATGAAAAATTCATGGAGCATTGTGGTTACAAAGGTCACAGAGCCTTGTGATGACGCGGGCATGGACCATTGTGATGACAATCTTTATGAAGCATTGTGATGACTGGAGTCACAGAGCATTGTGATGACAGGGGTCATGGAGCACTGTGATGACAAGGGCATGGTGCATTGTGATGACAGGGGCATGGTGCATTGGTCTGACAAGTTTCATAGATTATTGTGATGAGAGTGGGCATGGTGCATTGTGATGACAAGGGCATGGAGCATTGTGATGATAAGGTCATGGAGTATTGTGAAGACAGGTGTCAGGGAGCATTGTGATGACATATGTCATGGTCCATTGCGATAACAATGGCATGGAGCATTGTGATGCCTAATGTAATGGAGGATTGTGATGACAAATATAATGGAGCATTGTGATGATTATGGCTTGGAGCATTATGATGACAAGGGCCATTGAAAATTTTCATGACAAGGTCATGAAGCATTGTGATGACAAGGTCCTGGAGCATTGTGATGACAAAACCATGGAGCCTTTTGATGACAAGTCTCATAGAGCATACTGAAGAAAAGGGGCATGGAGCATTGTGATTACAGGGGTCTTGGAACATTGTGATGACAAGGGCATGGAGCATGGTGAGGAGAAGTCCACGGAGCATTCTGATGGCATGCGTCATTGAGCTTTGTGATGACAAGTGCATGGAGCATTGTGATTACATTGGTCTTGGAGCACTGTGATGAAAAGTGCATGGATCATTGTGATGAAAAAGGCATGGAGCCTTGTCATGACAGAGTTCAAGGAGCATACAGACAACAAGTGTCAGGGAGCAGTTTGATGACAAATGTATTGAGCATTGTGATGACGAAGGTCATGGAGCATTGTGATGAGAAGACCATTGATAATTGTGATGAAGAGCGTCATGGGGCATAGTGATGACAAGTGTTCTGGAATATTGTGATCACAAGGGTTTGGAGCATTTTTATGACAGAGGTCATGGAGCATTTTTATTTCTTTGTGATGACAATAGCATGAAGCATTATGATGATGGGCATGGTGCATTGTGATGACAGGGTTCATGGATCATTGAGATGAAAAGGGGCATAGAGCATTGTGATTACAGTGTTCTTGGAGCATTGTGATGAGAAGGGTCATGGAGCCTTGTGATGACAAGGCCATGGAACTTCCTGATGGCAGGGGTTATGGAGCATTGTTATGACAGGGGTAATGGAGCATTGTGATGGCAAGGGCATGGAGCATTGTGATGAGAAGGCCATGGAGCATTCTGATGACATGTGTCATGGAGCTATGTGAAGAAAAGTGCATGGAGCAATGTGATGAGAGTGTTCATGGAGCATTGTTATGACAATGACATGGAGCACTGTGATGCCAAGGGTCATGGATATTTGTGAAGACAAAGGTCATGGAGCATTTTGATGGCAAGGGCGTTGTTCATTGTGATGAGAAGGGCATGGAGCATTGTGATGACAGGGTCATGGAGCAATTTGATGAAAAGTGTCATGGAACATTATGATGACAGGTGTTATGGAACATTGTGATGTCAGTTGTCATCGAACATTGTGATGATAAGTGCATGTAGCATTGTGATGACAGGAGTCATGGAACATTGTGATGACAGGGGTGAGGGAGTACTGTGACAAATAGTGATGTAGCATTGTGATATCAGTGGTGAGAGAGCATTTTGATGAGAAGTGCATGGAGCATTGTGATGACAAATTTTATGGAGCATTGTGATGACAATGTTGTGGAGCACTGTGATGACAAGCGCATGGTGCATTGTGATGACATGTGTCATGGAGCATTGTGCTGACAAGCGCATGGAGCATTGTGATGACAAGGGTCATGGAGCATTGTGCTGAGAAAGGCATAGAGCATTGTGATGACAAGGGTCAAAGAGCATTGTGATGAAAAGTTCATGGAGCATTGTGGTTAAAAAGGTCACAGAGACTGTTGATGACGAGGGCATGGACCATTGTGATGACAAAGGTCATGAAGCATTGTGATGACTGGAGTCACGGAGCATTGTGATGATAGGGGTCATGGAGCATTGTGATAACAAGGGCATGGAGCATTGTGATGACAAGGGCATGGAACATTGGTCTAATAACTTTCATGGAGTATTGCGATGAGAGTTGGAATGGCACTCTGTGATGACAAGGGCATGGAGCATTGTGATGACCAGGTCATTCCGTATTGTGAAGACAGGTGTCAGGGAGCATTGTGATCACATATGTAATGGCCCATTGTGATGAGGATGGCATGGAGCATTGTTATGCCAAGTGTCTGGGAGGATTCTAATGACAAAGTTATTGGAGCATTGTGATGACAATGGCTTGCAGCATTGTGATGACAAGGGTCAGGAAGCATTGTGCTGACAAGTGCATGGAGAATTGTGATGACAAGGGTCATGGAGCATTCTGATGACAAGCTTGTGGAGTATTTTGATGACAATGGCATGGAGCATTGTGATGAAAATGGCATGGGGCATTGAGATGAAAAAGGCATGGAGCCTTTTCGTGACAGTGTTCAACGAGCATTCAGATGACAAGTGTCAGGGAGCATTGTGATGACAAGTGTATTGAGAATTGTGGTGACAAAGGTCATGGAGCATTGTGATGAAAAGGGCATGGAGTATTGTGATGACAGGCATCATGGAGCGTTGTGATGACAAGTGTTATGGAACATTGTGATCACAATTGTTTGGAGCATTGTGATGACAAATGTCATGGATCATTTGGATTTCAAGGAGAATGGAGCATTGTGATGACAAGGGCATGAAGCAATGTGATCCCAAAGTTCATGGAGGATTGTGATGACAATGGAAATGGAGTATTGTGATGACAAGTGCATAGAGCATTGTAATGACAAGGTCATGTAGCATTTTGCTGACAAAGGCATGGAGCATTGTGATGACATGTGTCATGGAGCACTGTAATGACAAGCGTCAAGGAGCATTGTGAATACAGGGGTCATGGAGCATTGGGATGACAAGGGCATTGATCATTGTGATGACAAGGGTCTTGGAGCACTGGGCTGAAAATGTTCATGGAGAGTTGTGATGACAGGTGTCATGTAGCATTGTGACGACAAGTTAATGGAGCATTGTGATGACAAGAGTCCTGGATCATTGTGTGGTCAGGTGTCATGGAGTGTTGTGATGACAGTGGTCATGGAGCATTGTGATGATATTGGCAATGGAGCATTGTGATGAGAAGTTCGTGGAGCATTGGGCTGAAAATGTTCATGGATTATTGTGATGACAGGGGTCATGGAGCATTGTGATGACAAGGGAATGGATCATGGTGATGTGAAGGTCCTGGAACATTGTGATGAGAAGACCATGGAGACTTGTGATGGCAAGTCTCATGGAGCATTCTGATGAAAAGGGGCATGGAGCATTGTGATTACAGGGGTCTTGGAGCATTGTTATGACTAGGGCATAGAGCATTGTGATGAGAAGGCCATGGAGCATTCTGATGACATGCGTCATGGAGTTTTGTGATGAAAAGGGCATGCAGCATTGTGATTACAGGGACCTTGGAGCATTGTGATGAAATGGTCATGGATCATTGTGATGAAAAATGCATGGAAACTTGTCATGACAGGGTTCAAGGAGCATACTGACGACAAGGGTCAGGGAGCATTGTGATGACAAGTGTATTGAGCATTATGATGACAAAGATCATGGAGCATTGTGATGAGAAGACCATGGATAATTGTGATGATGAGCGTCATGGGGTGTTGTGATGATACGTGTTATGCAGCATTGTGATCACAAGGGTTTGGAGCATTATGATAACAGAGGTCATGCAGAATATTGATTTCATTGTGATGACAATAGCCTGAAGCATTATGATGATGGGCATGGTGCATTGTGATGACAGGGTTCATGGAGCATTGAGAAGAAAAGGGGCATGGAGCATTGTGATGACAAGGTTCTTGGAGCTTTGTGATGACAAGGGCATGGAGCATTGTGATGAGAAGGCCATGGAACATTCTGATGACATGCGTCATGGAGCTTTGTGATGACAAGGGCATGGAGCATTGTGATATCAGGGGTCTTGAGCATTGTGATGAGAATTATCATGGAACCTTGTGATGACTAGGCCGTGGATCATTGTGATAGCAGGTGTCATGGTGCATTGTTATGACAGGGGTAATGGAGCATTGTGATGAGAAGGGTATGGAACTTTGGTCTGAAATGTTTCATGGATTATTGTGATGAGAGTGGGCATGGAACATTGTGATGACAAGGGCACGGAACACTGTGATACATGTGTCATGCAGGACTGTAATGACAAAGGCATGGAGCATTGTGATGAGAAGGGCATCGAGCATTGTGATGACAAGTGTCATGGAGCTGTGTGATGACAAGGGCATGGAGCAATGTGATGAGAGGGTTCATGGAGCATTGTGATGACAATGACATGGAGCATTGTGGTGCCAAGGGTCTTGGAGCTTTGTGATGACAAGTCATGCAGCATTTTGATGAGAAGGGCAGGGAACATTTTGATGACCGGGTCATGCAGCAATTTGATAAAAAGTGTAATGGAAGATTTTGATGGCAGGGGTTATAGAACATTGTGATGTCAGGTGTCTTGGAGCTTTGGGATGGAAAGGGTCATGGAGCATTTTGATGACATGGCTTATGGAACATTGTGCTGGCAGGGGTCATGGAACATTGTGATGATAAGGGGATGTAGCATTGTGATGACAGGGTCATGGAACATTGTGATTACAAGGATGAGGGTGTATTGTGATGACTAGTGATGGAACATTGTGACATCTCTGGTGAGAGAGCATTTTGATGAGAAGTGCATGGACCATTGTGATTACAAGGTTTATGGAGCATTGCAATGACAAGGTTTGGAACGTTGTGATGAAATGTGCATGGCACATTGTGATGACAATGGTCATGGAGCATTGTGATGACAAAGACATGGAGCATTGTGATGACAAGTTTCTCAGAGAATTGTGATGAAAAGTTCATGGAGCATTGTGGTTACAAAGGTCACAGAGCCTTGTGATGATGCGGGCATGGACCATTGTGATGACAAACATTATGAAGCATTGTGATGACTGTAGTCACGGAGCATTGTGATGACAGGGGTCATGGAGCATTGTGATGACAAGGGCATGGAGCATTGTGATGACAGTGGCATGGAGCATTGGTCTGACAATTTCATAGATTATTGTGATGAGAGTGGGCATGGTGCATTGTGATGACAAGGGCATGGAGCATTGTGATGATAAGGTCATGGAGTATTGTGAAGACAGGTGTCAGGGAGCATTGTGATGACAAGTGTCAGGGAGGATTGTGATGACATATGTAATGGCCCATTGTGATGACAATGGCATGGAGCATTGTGATGCCAAGTGTCATGGAGGATTCTGATGACAAAGGTAATGGAGCATTGTGATGACAATGGCTTGGAGCATTGTGATGATAAGGGTCAGGGAGCATTTTGCTGACAAGTGCACGGAGAATTGTGATGACAAGCGTCATGGAGCATTCTGATGACAAGCTTGTGGAGTATTTTGATGACAATGGCATGGAGCACTGGGATGAAAACGGCATGTGGATTTGTGATGAAAATGGCATGGAGCCTTTTCGTGACACAGTTCAAGGAGCATTCTGACGACAAGTGTCAGGGAGCATTTTGATGACAAGTGTATGGAGAATTGTGATGACAAAGTTCATGGAGCATTGTGATGAAAAGGGCATGGAGTATTGTGATGACAGGCATCATGGAGCGTTGTGAGGACAAGTGTTATTGAACATTTTGATCACAAGGGTTTGGAGCATTGTGATGACAGAGGTCATGGATCATTTTGATTTCAAGGAGCATGGAGCATTTTGATGAGAAGGGCCTGAAGCAATGTGATCCCAAGGTTCCTGGAGGATTGTGATGACAATGGTAATGGATTATTGTGATGACATGCACATAGAGAATTGTAATGACAAGGTCATGTAGCATTTTGCTGACAAAGGCATGGAGCATTGTGATGACAGATGTCATGGAGCACTGTGATTACAAGCGTCATGGAACATTGGGATGACAAGTGCGTGGATCTTTGTGATGACAAGAGTCATGGAGCACTGGGCTGAAAATGTTCATGGAGTATTGTGATGACAGGGGTCATGGAGCATTGTGATGACAAGGTCATGGAGCATTGTTATGACAGGGGCATGGAGCATTGGTCTGACAAGTTTCATAGATTTTTATGATGACAGTGGACATGGTGCATTGTGATGACAAGGGCATGGAGCATTGTGATGACAAGGGCATGGAGTATTGTTAAAACAGGTGTAAGGGGGCATTGTGATGACATATGTCATGGTCAATTTCAAAGACAATGGCATGGAGCATTGTGATGCCAAATGTCATGGTCCATTGCGTTGACAGGGGCATGAAGCATTGTGATTACATGGGTCTTGGAGCATTGTGATGACAAAGGTCATGGAGCATTGTGATGAGAAATCAATGGAGCCTTCTGATGACATGTCATATGGAGCATTCTGATGAAAAGGGGCATGGAGCATTCTGATTACAGGGGTCTTGGAACATTGTGATAACAAGGGCAAGGAGCATCGGTCTAATAAGTTTCATGGATTATTGTGATGAGAGTTGGAATGGCACATTGTGATGACTAGGGCATGGAGCATTGTGATGACCAGGTGATGCAGTATTGTGAAGAGAGGTGTCAGGGAGCATTGTGATGACATATGTAATGGCCCATTGTGATGACAATGGCATGGAGCATTGTGATGCCAAGTGTCTTGGAGGATTCTGATGACAAAGGTAATGGAGCATTGTGATGACAATGGCTTGGAGCATTGTGATGATAAGGGTCAGGGAGCATTTTGCTGACAAGTGCACGGAGAATTGTGATGACAAGCGTCATGGAGCATTCTGATGACAAGCTTGTGGAGTATTTTGATGACAATGGCATGGAGCACTGGGATGAAAACGGCATGTGGATTTGTGATGAAAATGGCATGGAGCCTTTTCGTGACACAGTTCAAGAAGCATTCTGACGACAAGTGTCAGGGAGCATTTTGATGACAAGTGTATGGAGAATTGTGATGACAAAGTTCATGGAGCATTGTGATGAAAAGGGCATGGAGTTTTGTGATGACAGGCATCATGGAGCGTTGTGAGGACAAGTGTTATTGAACATTTTGATCACAAGGGTTTGGAGCATTGTGATGACAGAGGTCATGGATCATTTTGATTTCAAGGACCATGGAGCATTTTGATGACAAGGGCCTGAAGCAATGTGATCCCAAGGTTCCTGGAGGATTGTGATGACAATGGTAATGGAGTATTGTGAGGACATGCGCATAGAGCATTGTAATGACAAGGTCATGTAGCATTTTGCTGACAAAGGCATGGAGCATTGTGATGACAGATGTCATGGAGCACTGTGATTACAAGCGTCATGGAACATTGGGATGACAAGTGCATGGATCATTGTGATGACAAGGGTCATGGAGCACTGGGCTGAAAATATTCATGGAATATTGTGATGACAGGGGACATGGAGCATTGTTGATAGAGGTAATGGAGCATTGTGATGAGAAGGGCATTGAGCATTGGTCTGAAATGTTTCATGGATTATTTTGATGAGAGTGGGCATGGAGCATTGTGATGACAAGGGCACGGTACACTGTGATACATGGGTCATGGAGGATTGTAATGACAAGGACATGGAGCATTATGATGAGAAGGGCATCGAGCATTGTGATGACAAGTGTCATGGAGATTTGTGATGACAAGGGCATGGAGCAATGTGAAGAGAGGTTTCATGGAGCATTGTGATGACAATGGCATGGAGCATTGTGATGCCAAGGGTCATGGAGCTTTGTGATGACAAAGGTCATGGAGCATTTTGATTTCTCTGTGATGACAATAGCCTGAAGCATTATGATGATGGGCATGGTGCATTGTTATGACAGTGTTCATGGAGCATTGAGATGAAAAGTGGCATGGAGCATTGTAATTACAGGGGTCTTGGAGCATTGTGATGACAAGGGCATGGAGCATTGTGATGAGAAGTGCATGGAACATTCTGATGATATGCATCATGGAGCTTTGTGATGACAAGGGCAAGGAGCATTATGATTACAGTGGTCTTGGAGAACTGTGATGAAATGGGCATGGATCATTGTGATGAAAAAGGCATGGAGCCTTGTCATGACAGAGTTCATGGAGCATACTGACGACAAGTGTCAGGGAGCATTGTGATGACAAGGGAATGGAGCATGGTGATGACAAGGTCTTGGAGCATTGTGATGAGTTGACCATGGAGACTTGTGATGACTAATATCATGGAGCCTTCTGATGAAAAGGGGCATGGAGCATTGTGATTACGAGTGTCTTGAAGCATTGTGATGACAAGGGCATGGAGCATTGTGAGGAGATGGCCATGGAACATTCTGATGACATGTGTCATGGAGCTTTGTGATGACAAGGGCATGGAGCATTGTGATTACATGGGTCTTGGAGCATTGTTATGACAATGGTCATGGAGCCTTGTGATCACAAGGCCGTGGAACATTGTGATGGCAGGGGTCATGGAGCATTGTTGATAGAGGTACTGGAGCATTGTGATGAGAAGGGCATTGAGCATTGGTCTGAAATATTTCATGGATTATTGTGATGAGAGTGGGCATGGAGCATTGTGATGACAAGGGCACGGTACACTGTGATACATGGGTCATGGAGGATTGTAATGACAAGGACATGGAGCATTATGATGAGAAGGGCATCGAGCATTGTGATGACAAGTGTCATGGAGATTTGTGATGACAAGGACATGGAGCAATGTGAAGAGAGGTTTCATGGAGCATTGTGATGACAATGACATGGAGCATTGTGATGCCAAGGGTCATGGAGATTTGTGATGACAAAGGTCATGGAGCATTTTGATGACCAGCGTGTGGTGCATTGTTATGAGTAGGGCAGGGAGCATTTTGATGACAGGGTCATGCAGCAATTTGATGAAAAGTGCAATGGAACATTTTGATGACAGGGGTTATAGAACACTGTGTTTCCAGGGGTCATGGAGCTTTGGGATGAAAAGGGTCATGGAGCATTTTGATGACAGTGGTTATGGAACATTGTGATGTCAGGGGTCATGGAACATTGTGCTGATAAGGGGATGTAGCATTGTGATAACAGGGGTCATGGAACATTGTGATAACAGGGTTGAGGGAGGAATGTGATGACTAGTGATGGAACATTGTGATATCTAAAGTGAGAGAGCATTTGGATGACAAGTGCATGGAGCATTGTGATTGCAGGGGTCTTGGAGCATTGCGATGTAAAGGCATGGATCATTGTGATGATAAAGGCATGGAGCCTTGTCATGACAGGGTTCATGGAGCATACTGACGACAAGTGTCAGGGAGCATTGTGAAGAAAAGTGTATTGAGCATCGTGATGACAAAGATCATGGAGCATTGTGATGATAAGACCATGGATAATTGTGATGATGAGCGTCATGGGGTGCTGTGATGATAAGTTTTATGGAACATTGTGATCACAAGGGTTTGTAGCATTATGATGTCAGAGGTCATGGAGAATATTAATTTCATTGTGATGACAATAGACTGAAGTATTATGATGATGGGCATCGTGCACTGTGATGACCGGGTTCAGGGAGCATTGAGATGAAAGGGGCATGGAGCATTGTGGTTACAAGGGTCTTGGAGCATTGTGATGACAAGGGCATGGAGCATTGTGATGAGATGGCCATGGAACATTCTGATGACATGCGTCATGGAGCTTTGTGATGAGAAGGGCATGGATCATTGAGATTACAGTGGTTTTCAGCATTGTGATGACAAGTGTCATGGAACCTAGTGAAGACTAGGCCGTGGAACATTGTGATGGCAGGGGTCATTGTGCATTGTTATGACAGAGGTAATCTAGCATTGTGATGAGAAGGGCATGGAATATTGGTCTGAAATATTTCATGTATTATTTTGATGAGAGTGGGCATGGAGCATTTTGATGACAAGGGTACGGAACACTATGATACATTCATCATGCAGGATTGTAATGACAAGGGCATGGAGCATTGTGATGAGAAGGGCATCGAGCATTGTTATCACAAGTGTCATGGAGCTTTGTGATGACAAGGGCATTGAGCAATGTTATGAGAGGGTTCATGGAGCATTGTGATGACAATGACATTTAGCATTGTGATGCCAGGGGTCATGGAGCTTTCTGCTGACCAGTCATGGAGCATTTTGATGACAAGGACATGGTGCATTGTGATGAGAAGTGCAGGGAGCATTTTGATGACCGGGTCATGCAGCAATTTGATGAAAAGTGTAATGGAACATTTTGATGGCAGGGGTTATAGAACATTGTGATGTCAGGGGTCTTGGAGCTTTGGGATGAAAAGGGTCATGGAGCATTTTGATGACATGGGTTATGGAACATTGTGATGTCAGGAATCTTGGAAGATTGTGCTGATAAGGGGATGTAGCAGTGTGATGACAGGGTCATCGAACATTGTGATTACAGGGGTGAGGGGGTATTGTGATGACAAGGGATAGAATACTGTGATATCTCTGGTAACAGCACATTTTGATGGGAAGTGCATGGAGCATTGTGATTAAAAGGTTTATGGAGCATTGCAATGACAAGGTTTGGAACATTTGATGAAATGCGCGTGGCACAATGTGATGACAATGGTCATGGAGCATTGTTCTGACAAAGACATGTAGCATTGTGATGACGAGGGTCACAGAGAATTGTGATGAAAAGTTCATGGAACATTGTGGTAACAAATATCACAGAGCCTTGTGATGACGCGGGCTTGGAACATTGTGAGGAAAAACGTTATGAAGCATTGTGATGACTGGAGTCACTGAGCATTATGATGACAGGGGTCATGGAGCACTGTGATGACTTGTGTCATGGAACATTGTGCTGACAAGTGCATGGAGCATTGTGATGACCAGGGTCATGGAGCATTGTGCTGAGAAAGGCATAGAGCATTGTGATGACAAGGGTCAAAGAGCATTGTGATGAAAAGTTCATGGAGCATTGGGGTTAAAAAGGTCACAGAGACTGTTGATGGTGAGGGCATGGACCATTTTGATGACAAAGTTCATGAAGCATTCTGATGACTTGAGTAACGGAGAATTGTGATGACAGGGGTCATGGAGCATTGTGATAACAAGGGCATGGAGCATTGTGATGACAAGGGCATGGAACATTGGTCTAATAACTTTCATGGTTTGTTGCGATGACAGTTGGAATGGCCTATTGTGATGACAATGGCATGTAGCACTGTGATGCCAAGTGTCATGGAGGATTCTGATGAGAAAGGTAATGGAGCATTGTGATGACAAGGGTCCCGGAGCATTCTGATGACAAGCTTGTGCAGTATTTTGATGACAATGGTATGGAACATTGTGATGAAAATGGCATGGGGCATTGTGATGAAAAATGCATGGAGCCTTTTCGTGACGGGTTTCAAGGAGCATTCTGATGACAAGTGTCAGGGAGCATTGTGATCACAAGTGTATTGAGAATTGTGATGACAAATGTCATGGAGCATTGTGATGAAAAGGGCATGGAGTATTGTGATGACAGGCATCATGGAGCGTTGTGATGACAAGTGTTATGGAACAATGTGATCACAAGGGTTTGGAGCATTGTGATGACAGAGGTCATGGATCATTTTGATTTCAAGGAGCATGGAGCATTGTGATGACAAGGGCATGAAGCAATGTGATCCCAAGGTTGATGGAGGATTGTGATGACAATGGAAATGGAGTATTGTGATGACAAGCGCATAGAGGATTGTAATGACAAGGTCATTTAGCATTTTGCTGACAAAGACATGGAGCATTGTGATGACAATGGCATGGAGCATTGTGATGCCAAGTGTCATGGAGGATTCTGATGACAGTGGTAATGGAGCATTGTGATGACAATGGCTTGGAGCATTGTGATGACAAGGGTCAGGGAGCATTGTGCTGACAAGTGCATGGAGCATAGTGATGACAAAGGTCATGGAGCATTCTGATGACAAGCCTGTGGTGTATTTTGATGACAATGGCATGCAGCATTGGGATGAAAACGGCATGTGGCTTTGTGATGAAAAAGACATGGAGCCTTTTTGTGACAGGGTTCAAGGAGCATTCTGACGACAAGTGTCAGCGAGCATTGTGATGACAAGTTTATTGAGAATTTTGATGACAAAGGTCATGGAGCCTTGTGATGAGACGACCATGGATCATTGTGATGATGAGCGTCATGGGGTGTTGTGATGATAAGAGTTATGCAACATTGTGATCACCAGGATTTTGAGCATTGTGATGACAGAGGTCCTGGAGCATTTTGATTTGATTGTGATGACAATTGCCTGAAGCATTATGATGATGGGCATTGTTCATTGTGCTGACAGGGTTCATAGGAGCATTGAGATGAAAAGGGGCATGGATCATTGTGATTACAGGGGTCTTAGTGCTTTGTGATGACAAGAGCAGGGAGCATTGTGATGAGAAGTCCATGGAACATTCTGATGACATGCGTCATGGAGATTTGGATGAGAAGTGCATGGAGCATTGTGATTGCAGGGGTCTTGGAGAATTGCGATGAAAAGGCATGGATCATTGTGATGATAAAGGCATGGAGCCTTGTCATGACAGGGTTCATGGAGCATACTGACGACAAGTGTCAGGGAGCATTGTGATGAAAAGTGTATTGAGCATCGTGATGACAAAGATCATGGAGCATTGTGATGATAAGACCATGGATAATTGTGATGATGAGCGTCATGGGGTGCTGTGATGATAAGTTTTATGGAACATTGTGATCACAAGGTTTTGTAGCATTATGATGTCAGAGGTCATGGAGAATATTAATTTCATTGTGATGACAATAGACTGAAGTATTATGATGATGGGCATCGTGCACTGTGATGACAGGGTTCAGGGAGCATTGAGATGAAAAGGGGCATGGAGCATTGTGATGACCAGGGTCATGGAGCATTGTGCTGAGAAAGGCATAGAGCATTGTGATGACAAGTGTCAAAGATCATTGTGATGAAAAGTTCATGGAGCATAGGGGTTAAAAAGGTCACAGAGACTGTTGATGGTGAGGGCATGGACCACTGTGATGACAAAGTTCATGAAGCATTGTGATGACTGGAGTAACGGAGCATTGTGATGACAGGGGTCATGGAGCATTGAGATAACAAGGGCATGGAGAATTGTGATGACAAGGGCATGGAACATTGGTCTAATAACTTTCATGGTTTGTTGCGATGACAGTTGGAACGGCCTACTGTGATGACAAGGGCATGGAGCATTGTGATGACCAGGTCATGCAGTATTGTGAAGATAAGTGTCAGGGAGCATTGTGTTGACATATGTTATGGCCCAGTGTGATGACAATGGCATGTAGCAATGTGATGCCAAGTGTCATGGAGGATTCTGATGAGAAAGGTAATGGAGCATTGTGATCACAAGGGTCCGGGAGCATTCTGATGACAAGCTTGTGGAGTATTTTGACAATGGTATGGAACATTGTGATGAAAATGGCATGGGGCATTGTGATGAAAAAAGCATGGAGCCTTTTCGTGATGGGTTTCAAGGAGCATTCTGATGACAAGTGTCAGGGAGCATTGTGATCACAAGTGTATTGAGAATTGTGGTGACAAAGGTCATGGAGAATTGTGATGAAAAGGGCATGGAGTATTGTGATGACAGGCATCATGGAGCGTTGTGAGGACAAGTGTTAGGGAACATTGTTATCACAAGGGTTTGGAGCATTGTGATGACAGAGGTCATGGATCATTTTGATTTCAAGGAGCATGTAGCATTGTGATGACAAGGGCATGAAGCAATGTGATCACAAGGTTCATGGAGGATTGAGATGACAATGGTAATCGAGTATTGTGATGACAATCGCATAGAGCATTGTAATGACAAGGTTATGTAGCCTTTTGCTGACAAAGGCATGGAGCATTGTGATGACAGGTGTCATGGAGCACTGTGATGACAAGCGTCACGGAGCACTGTGAATACAGGCGTCATGGAACATTGGGATGACAAGGGCATGGATCATTGTGATGACAAGTGTCATGGAGCATTGGGCTGAAAATGTTCATGGAATATTGTGATGACAGGGGTCATGGAGCATTGTGATTACAGGGGTCTTGGAGCATTGTGATGACAAGAGTCCCGGATCATTGTGTTGTCAGGTGTCATGGAGTGTTGTGATGACAGTGGTCATGGAGCATTGTGATGATATTGGTCATGGAGCATTGTGATGAGAAGATCATGGAGCATTGGGCTGAAAATGTTCATGGAGTATTGTGATGACAAGAGTCATGGAGCATTGTGATGACAAGGGAATGGAGCATGGTGATGACAAGGTCTTGGAGCATTGTGATGAGTTGACCATGGAGACTTGTGATGACAAATATCATGGAGCCTTCTGATGAAAAGGGGCATGGAGCATTGTGATTACGAGTGTCTTGGAGCATTGTGATGACAAGGGCATGGAGCATTGTGAGGAGAAGGCCATGGAACATTCTGATGACATGCGTCATGGAGCTCTGTGATGACAAGGGCATGGAGCATTGTGATTACATGGGTCTTGGAGCATTGTGATGACAATGGTCATGGAGTCTTGTGCTCACAAGGCCGTGGAACATTGTGATGGCAGGGGTCATGGAGCATTGTTGACAGTGGTAATGGAGCATTGTGATGAGAAGTGCAATGAGCATTGGTCTGAAATGTTTCATGGATTATTGTGATGAGAGTGGGCATGGCGCATTGTGATGACAAGGGCACGGTACACTGTGATACATGGGTGATGGAGGATTGTAATGACAAGGACATGGAGCATTGTGATGAGAAGGGCATCGAGAATTGTGATGACAAGTGTCATGTTGGTTTGTGATGACAAGTGCATGGAGCAATGTGATGAGAGGGTTCATGGAGCATTGTGATGTCCATGGCATGGAGCATTGTAATGCCAAGGGTCATGGAGCTTAGTGATGACCATGGTCATGGAGAATTTTGATGACAAGTGTGTGGTGCATTGTGATGAGAAGGGCAGGGAGCATTTTGATGACAGGGTCATGCAGCAATTTGATGAAAAGGGTAATGTAATATTTTGATGACAGGGGTTATAGAACATTGTGATGCCAGGGGTCATAGAGCTTTGGGATGAAAATGGTCATGGAGCATTTTAATGACAGGGGTTATGGAACATTGTGATGTCAGGGGTCATGGAAAATTGTGCTGATAAGGGGATGTAGCATTGTGATGACAGGGGTCATGGAACATTGTGATAACAGGGGTGAGGGAGGATTGTGATGACAAGTGATGGAACATTGTGATATCTCATGTGAGAGAGCATTTGGATGAGAAGTGCATGGAGAATTGTGATTACAAGGTTTATGGAGCATAGCGATGACAATGTTGTGGATCATTGTGATGAAAAGCACATGGCACATTGTGATGACAAGGGTCATGGAGCATTGTTCTGATAAAGGCATGGAGCATTGTGATGACAAGGGCCACGGAGAATTGTGATGAAAAGTTCATGGAGCATTGTGGTTACAAAGGTCACAGAGCCTTGCGATGACGCAGGCATGGACCGTTGTCATGACAAACGTTATGAAGCATTGTGATGACTGGAGTCACGGAGCATTGTGATGACAAGGGTCATGGAGCATTGTGATGACAAGGGCATGGAACATTGTGATGACAGGGGCATGGAGCATTGGTCTGACAAGTTTAATAGATTATTGTGATGACATTGGACATGGTGCATTGTGATGACAAGGTCATGGAGCATTGTGATGACAAGGGCATGGAGTATTGTGAAAACAGGTGTAAGGAGATATTGTGATGACATATGTCATGGTCAATTTCAAAGACAATGGCATGGAGCATTGTGATGCCAAATGTCATGGTCCATTGCGATGACAGGGGCATGAAGCATTGTGATTACATGGGTCTTGGAGCATTGTGATGACAAAGGTCATGGAGCATTGTGATGAGAAATCCATGGAGCCTTCTGATGACATGTCATATGGAGCATTCTGATGAAAAGGGGCATGGAGCATTCTGATTACAGGGGTCTTGGAACATTGTGATAACAAGGGCAAGGAGCATTGGTCTAATAAGTTTCATGGATTATTGTGATGAGAGTTGGAATCGCACATTGTGATGACAAGGGCATGGAGTATTGTGATGACCAGGTTATGGAGTATTGTGAAGAGAGGTGTCAGGGAGCATTGTGATGACATATGTAATGGCCCATTGTGATGACAATGGCATGGAGCATTGTGATGCCAAGTGTCATGGAGGATTCTGATGACAAAGGTAATGGAGCATTGTGATGACAATGGCTTGGAGCATTGTGATGATAAGGGTCAGGGAGCATTTTGCTGACAAGTGCACGGAGAATTGTGAAGACAAGCGTCATGGAGCATTCTGATGACAAGCTTGTGGAGTATTTTGATGACAATGGCATGGAGCACTACGATGAAAACGGCATGTGGATTTGTGATGAAAATTGCATGGAGCCTTTTCGTGACACAGTTCAAGGAGCATTCTGACGACAAGTGTCAGGGAGCATTTTGATGACAAGTGTATGGAGAATTGTGATGACAAAGTTCATGGAGCATTGTGATGAAAAGGGCATGGAGTATTGTGATGACAGGCATCATGGAGCGTTGTGAGGACAAGTGTTATTGAACATTTTGATCACAAGGGTTTGGAGCATTGTGATGACAGAGGTCATGGATCAATTTGATTTCAAGGAGCATGGAGCATTTTGATGACAAGGGCCTGAAGCAATGTGATCCCAAGGTTCCTGGAGGATTGTGATGACAATGGTAATGGAGTATTGTGATGACAATCGCATAGAGCATTGTAATGTCAAGGTCATGTAGCATTTTGCTGACAAAGGCATGGAGCACTGTGATGACAGATGTCATGGAGCACTGTGATTACAGGCGTTATGGAACATTGGGATGACAAGTGCATGGATCATTGTGATGACAAGGGTCATGGAGCACTGGGCTGAAAATGTACATGGAGTATTGTGATGACAGGGGTCATGGAGCATTGTGATGACAAGGTCATGGAGCATTGTTATGACAGGGGCATGGAGCATTGGTCTTACAAGTTTCATAGATTATTGTGATGACAGTGGACATGGTGCATTGTGATGACCAGGGCATGGAGCATTGTGATGACAAGGGACTGGAGTATTGTGAAGACAGGTGTCAGGGGGCATTGTGATGAAATATGTCATGGTCCATTGCGATGACAATAGCATGGAGCATAGTGATGCCAAATGCAAGGGAGGATTGTGATGACAAATATAATGGAGCACTGTGATGACTAGGGCTTGGAGCATTATGAAGACAAGGGCCATTGAGAATTTTCATGACAATGTCGTGAACCATTGTGATGACAAGGTCCTGGAGCATTGTGATGAGAAATCCATGGAGCCTTGCGATGACAAGTCTCATGGAGCATACTGATGAAAAGGGGCATGGGGCATTCTGATTACAGGGGTCTTAAACATTGTGATAACAAGAGCATGGAGCAATGTGATGACAAGGGCATGGACCATTGGTCTAATAAGTTTCATGGATTATTGTGATGACAGTTGGAATGGCGCATTATGAAGACAAGAGCATGGAGCATTGTGATGACCAGATCATGCAGTATTGTGAAGAGAGGTGTCAGGGAGCATTGTGATTACATATGTAATGGCCCATTGTGATGACAATGGCTTGGAGCATTGTGATTCCAAGTGTCATGGAGGATTCTAATGACAAAGGTAATGGAGCATTGTGATGACAATGGCTTGGATCATTGTGATGACAAGGGTCAGGGAGCATTGTGCTGACAAGTGCATGGAGAATTGTGATGACAAGGGTCATGGAGCATTCTGATGACAAGCTTGTGTAGTATTTTGATGACAATGGCATGGAGCTTTGGGATGAAAACAGCATGGGGCTTTGTGATGAAAAAGGCATGGAGCCTTTTGGTCACAGGGTTCAAGGTGCATTCTGACGACAAGTGTCAGGGAACATAGTGATGAAAAGTGTATTGAGAATTGTGATGACAAAGGTCATGGAGCATTGTGATGAGAAGACTATAGATAATTGTGATGATGAGCGTCATGGGGTGTTGTGATGATAAGTGTTTTGCAACATTGTGATCACCAGGGTTTGGAGCATTATGATGACAGAGGTCATGGAGCATTTTGATTTCACTGTGATGACAATAGCCTGAAGCATTATGATGATGGGCATGGTGCATTGTGATGACAGTTTTCATGGAGCATTGAGATGAAAAGTGGCATGTAGCATTGTGATTACAGGGGTCTTGGAGCATTGTGATGACAGGGGCATGGAGCATTGTGATGAGAAGTGCATGGAACATTCTGATGATATGCATCATGGAGCTTTGTGATGACAAGGGCAAGGGGCATTATGATTACAGTGGTCTTGGAGCACTGTGATGAAAAGGGCATGGATCATTGTGATGAAAAAGGCATGGAGCCTTGTCATGACAGAGTTCATGGAGCATACTGACGACAAGTGTCAGGGAGCATTGTGATGAAAAGAGTATTGAGAATTGTGATGACAAAGGTCATGGAGCCTTGTGATGAGAAGACCATGGATAATAGTGATGATTAGCGTCATGGGGTTTTGTGATGATAAGTGTTATGCAACATTGTGATCACCAGGGTTTGGAGCATTGTGATGACAGAGGTCATGGAGCATTTTGATTTCATTGTGATGACAATAGCCTGAAGCATTATGATGATGGGCATGGTTCATTGTGATGACAGGGTTCATGGAGCATTGTGATGAAAAGGGGCATGGAGCATTGTGATTACAGGGGTTTGGAGCATTGTGATGAGAAGGGTCATGGAGCCTTGTGATGACAGGGGTCATGGAGCATTGTGATGACCAGGGAATGGAGCATGGTGATGACAAGGTCTTGGAGCATTGTGATGACAAGCCTGTGGTGTATTTTGTTGACAATGGCATGCAGCATTGGGATGAAAACGGCATGTGGCTTTGTGATGAAAAAGACATGGAGCCTTTTTGTGACAGGGTTCAAGGAGCATTCTGACGACAAGTGTCAGCGAGCATTGTGATGACACGTTTATTGAGAATTTTGATGACAAAGGTCATGGAGCCTTGTGATGAGACGACCATGGATCATTGTGATGATGAGCGTCATGGGGTGTTGTGATGATAAGAGTTATGCAACATTGTGATCACCAGGATTTTGAGCATTGTGATGACAGAGGTCATGGAGCATTTTGATTTGATTGTGATGACAATTGCCTGAAGCCTTATGATGATGGGCATTGTTCATTGTGCTGACAGGGTTCATAGGAGCATTGAGATGAAAAGGGGCATGGAGCTTTGTGATTACAGGGGTCTTAGTGCTTTGTGATGACAAGAGCAGGGAGCATTGTGATGAGAAGTCCATGGAACATTCTGATGACATGCGTCATGGAGCTTTGGATGGCAAGGGCATGGAGCATTGTGATTACAGGGGTCCTGGAGCATTGTGATGTAAAGGGCATGGAACATTGTGATGAAAAAGGCATGGAGCCTTGTCATGACAGGGTTCATGGAGCATACTGACGACAAGTGTCAGGGGGCACTGTGATGAAAAGTGTATTGAGAATTGTGATGAGAAAGTCATGGAGAATTGTGATGAAAAGTGTATGGAGTATTGTGATGACAGGCATCATGGAGCGTTGTGCGGACAAATGTTATGGAACATTGTGATCACAAGGGTTTGGAGCATTGTGATGACAGAGGTCATGGATCATTTTGATTTCAAGGAGCATGTAGCATTGTGATGACAAGGGCATGAAGCAATGTGATCCCAAGGTTCATGGA
The DNA here is from genome assembly GCF_025265405.1 of Mesoplodon densirostris. Lineage (NCBI taxonomy): Eukaryota > Metazoa > Chordata > Mammalia > Artiodactyla > Ziphiidae > Mesoplodon > Mesoplodon densirostris. Next base: position 13,334,541 of record NW_026778195.1, read on the forward strand.
GGATTGAGATGACAATGGTAATCGAATATTGTGATGACAATCGCATAGAGCATTGTAATGACAAGGTCATGTAGCATTTTCCTGACAAAGGCATGGAGCATTGTGATGACAGGTGTCATGGAGCACTGTGATGACGAGCGTCATGGATCACTGTGAATACAGTGGTCATGGAACATTGGGATGACAAGGGCATGGATCATTGTGATGACAAGGGTCATGGAGCATTTGGCTGAAAATGTTCATGGAGTATTGTGATGACAGGGGTCATGGAGCATTGTGATTACAGGGGTCTTGGAGCATTGTGATGACAAGAGTCCCGGATCATTGTGTTGTCAGGTGTCATGGAGTGTTGTGATGACAGTGGTCATGGAGCATTGTGATGATATTGGTCATGGAGCATTGTGATGAGAAGGTCATGGAGCATTGGGCTGAAAATGTTCATGGAGTATTGTGATGACAGGGGTCATGGAGCATTGTGATGACAAGGGAATGGAGCATGGTGATGACAAGGTCTTGGAGCATTGTGATGAGTTGACCATGGAGACTTGTGATGACAAATATCATGGAGCCTTCTGATGAAAAGGGGCATGGAGCATTGTGATTACGAGTGTCTTGGAGCATTGTGACGACAAGGGCATGGAGCATTGTGAGGAGAAGGCCATGGAACATTCTGATGACATGTGTCATGGAGCTCTGTGATGACAAGGGCATGGAGCATTGTGATTACATGGGTCTTGGAGCATTGTGATGACAATGGTCATGGAGTCTTGTGATCACAATGCCGTGGAACATTGTGATGGCAGGGGTCATGGAGCATTGTTGACAGTCTAATGGAGCATTGTGATGAGAAGTGCATTGAGCATTGGTCTGAAATATTTCATGGATTATTGTGATGACAGTGGGCATGGCGCATTGTGATGACAAGGGCACGGTACACTGTGATACATGGGTGATGGAGGAATATAATGACAAGGACATGGAGCATTGTGATGAGAAGGGCATCGAGCATTGTGATGACAAGTGTCATGGAGCTTTGTGATGACAAGTGCATGGAGCAATGTGATGAGAGGGTTCATGGAGCATTGTGATGTCCATGGCATGGAGCATTGTGATGCCAAGGGTCATGGAGCTTAGTGATGACCATGGTCATGGAGCATTTTGATGACAAGTGTGTGGTGCATTGTGATGAGAAGGGCAGGGAGCATTTTGATGACAGGGTCATGCAGCAATTTGATGAAAAGTGTAATGTAATATTTTGATGACAGGGGTTATAGAACATTGTGATGCCAGGGGTCATAGAGCTTTGGGATGAAAATGGTCATGGAGCATTTTGATGACAGGGGTTATGGAACATTGTGATGTCAGGGGTCATGGAAAATTGTGCTGATAAGGGGATGTAGCATTGTGATGACAGGGGTCATGGAACATTGTGATAACAGGGGTGAGGGAGGATTGTGATGACAAGTGATGGAACATTGTGATATCTCATGTGAGAGAGCATTTGGATGAGAAGTGCATGGAGAATTGTGATTACAAGGTTTATGGAGCATAGCGATGACAAGGTTGTGGATCATTGTGATGAAAAGCACATGGCACATTGTGATGACAAGGGTCATGGAGCATTGTTCTGAAAAAGGCATGGAGCATTGTGATGACAAGGGCCACGGAGAATTGTGATGAAAATTTCATGGAGCATTGTGGTTACAAAGGTCACAGAGCCTTGCGATGACGCAGGCATGGACCGTTGTGATGACAAACGTTATGAAGCATTGTGATGACTGGAGTCACGGAGCATTGTGATGACAAGGGCATGGAACATTGTGATGACAGGGGCATGGAGCATTGGTCTGACAAGTTTAATAGATTATTGTGATGACATTGGACATGGTTCATTGTGATGACAAGGGCATGGAGCATTGTGATGACAAGGGCATGGAGTATTGTGAAAATAGGTGTAAGGGGGCATTGTGATGACATATGTCATGGTCAATTTCAAAGACAATGGCATGGAGTATTGTGATGCCAAATGTCATGGTCCATTGCGATGACAGGGGCATGAAGCATTGTGATTACATGGGTCTTGGAGCATTGTGATGACAAAGGTCATGGAGCATTGTGATGAGAAATCCATGGAGCCTTCTGATGACATGTCATATGGAGCATTCTGATGAAAAGGGACATGGAGCATTCTGATTACAGGGGTCTTGGAACATTGTGATAACAAGGGCAAGGAGCATTGGTCTAATAAGTTTCATGGATTATTGTGATGAGAGTTGGAATGGCACATTGTGATGACAAGGGCATGGAGCATTGTGATGACCAGGTTATGCAGTATTGTGAAGAGAGGTGTCAGGGAGCATTGTGATGACATATGTAATGGCCCATTGTGATGACAATGGCATGGAGCATTGTGATGCCAAGTGTCATGGAGGATTCTGATGACAAAGGTAATGGAGCATTGTGATGACAATGGCTTGGAACATTGTGATGATAAGGGTCAGGGAGCATTTTGCTGACAAGTGCACGGAGAATTGTGATGACAAGCGTCATGGAGCATTCTGAGGACAAGCTTGTGGAGTATTTTGATGACAATGGCATGGAGCACTGGGATGAAAACGGCATGTGGATTTGTGATGAAAATGGCATGGAGTCTTTTCGTGACACAGTTCAAGGAGCATTCTGACGACAAGTGTCAGGGAGCATTTTGATGACAATTGTATGGAGAATTGTGATCACAAAGTTCATGGAGCATTGTGATGAAAAGGGCATGGAGTATTGTGATGACAGGCATCATGGAGCGTTGTGAGGACAAGTGTTATTGAACATTTTGATCACAAGGGTTTGGAGCATTGTGATGACAGAGGTCATGGATCATTTTGATTTCAAGGAGCATGGAGCATTTTGATGACAAGGGCCTGAAGCACTGTGATCCCAAGGTTCCTGGAGGATTGTGATGACAATGGTAAGGGAGTATTGTGATGACAATCGCATAGAGCATTGTAATGACCAGGTCATGTAGCATTTTGCTGACAAAGGCATGGAGCGCTGTGATGACAGATGTCATGGAGCACTGTGATTACAAGCGTCATGGAACATTGGGATGACAAGTGCATGGATCATTGTGATGACAAGGGTCATGGATCACTGGGCTGAAAATGTACATGGAGTATTGTGATGACAGGGGTCATGGAGCATTGTGATGACAAGGTCATGGAGCATTGTTATGACAGGGGCATGGAGCATTGTTCTTACAAGTTTCATAGATTATTGTGATGACAGTGGACATGGTGCATTGTGATGACCAGGGCATGGAGCATTGTGATGACAAGGGACTGGAGTATTGTGAAGACAGGTGTCAGGGGGCATTGTGATGAAATATGTCATGGTCCATTGCGATGACAATAGCATGGAGCATAGTGATGCCAAATGCAAGGGAGGATTGTGATGACAAATATAATGGAGCACTGTGATGACTAGGGCTTGGAGCATTATGAAGACAAGGGCCATTGAGAATTTTCATGACAATGTCGTGAACCATTGTGATGACAAGGTCCTGGAGCATTGTGATGAGAAAACCATGGAGCCTTGCGATGAGAAGTCTCATGGAGCATACTGATGAAATGGGGCATGGGGCATTCTGATTACAGGGGTCTTAAACATTGTGATAACAAGAGCATGGAGCAATGTGATGACAAGGGCATGGACCATTGGTCTAATAAGTTTCATGGATTATTGTGATGACAGTTGGAATGGCGCATTATGAAGACAAGAGCATGGAGCATTGTGATGACCAGATCATGCAGTATTGTGAAGAGAGGTGTCAGGGAGCATTGTGATTACATATGTAATGGCCCATTGTGATGACAATGGCTTGGAGCATTGTGATTCCAAGTGTCATGGAGGATTCTAATGACAAAGGTAATGGAGCATTGTGATGACAATGGCTTGGATCATTGTGATGACAAGGGTCAGGGAGCATTGTGCTGACAAGTGCATGGAGAATTGTGATGACAAGGGTCATGGAGCATTCTGATGACAAGCTTGTGTAGTATTTTGATGACAATGGCATGGAGCTTTGGGATGAAAACAGCATGGGGATTTGTGATGAAAAAGGCATGGAGCCTTTTCGTCACAGGGTTCAAGGTGCATTCTGACAACAAGTGTCAGGGAGCATTGTGATGACAAGTGTATTGAGAATTGTGATGACAAAGGTCATGGAGCATTGTGATGAGAAGACCATGGATAATTGTGATGATGAGCGTCATGGGGTGTTGTGATGATAAGTGTTTTGCAACATTGTGATCACCAGGGTTTGGAGCATTGTGATGACAGAGGTCATGGAGCATTTTGATTTCACTGTGATGACAATAGCCTGAAGCATTATGATGATGGGCATGGTGCATTGTGATGACAGGGTTCATGGAGCATTGTGATGAAAGGGGCATGGAGCATTGTGATTACAGGGGTTTGGAGCATTGTGATGAGAAGGGTCATGGAGCCTTGTGATGACAGGGGTCATGGAGCATTGTGATGACAAGGGAATGGAGCATGGTGATGACAAGGTCTTGGAGCATTGTGATGAGATGACCATCGAGACTTGTGTTGACAAGTCTCATGGAGCATTCTGATGAAAAGGGGCATGGAGCATTGTGATTATGAGTGTCTTGGAGCACTGTGATGACAAGGGCATGGAACATTGTGAGGAGATGGCCATGGAACATTCTGATGACATGTGTCATGGAGCTTTGTGATGACAAGGGCATGGAGCATTGTGATTACATGGGTCTTGGAGCATTGTGATGACAATGGTCATGGAGCCTTGTGATCACAAGGCCGTGGAACATTGTGATGGCAGGGGGCATTGAGCATTGTTGATAGAGGTAATGGAGCATTGTGATGAGAAGGGCATCGAGCATTGTGATGACAAGTGTCATGGAGATTTGTGATGACAAGGGCATGGAGCAATGTGAAGAGAGGTTTCATGGAGCATTGTGATGACAATGACATGGAGCATTGTGATGCCAAGGGTCATGGAGCTTTGTGATGACAAAGGTCATGGAGCATTTTGATGACCAGCGTGTGGTGCATTGTTATGAGTAGGGCAGGGAGCATTTTGATGACAGGGTCATGCAGCAATTTGATGAAAAGTGCAATGGAACATTTTGATGACAGTGGTTATAGAACACTGTGATTCCAGGGGTCATGGAGCTTTGGGATGAAAAGGGTCATGGAGCATTTTGATGACAGTGGTTATGGAACATTGTGATGTCAGGGGTCATGGAACATTGTGCTGATAAGGGGATGTAGCATTGTGATAACAGGGGTCATGGAACATTGTGATAACAGGGTTGAGGGAGGAATGTGATGACTAGTGATGGATCATTGTGGTATCTCATGTGAGAGAGCATTTGGATGAGAAGTGCATGGAGCATTGTGATTGCAGGGGTCTTGGAGCATTGCGATGAAAAGGCATGGATCATTGTGATGATAAAGGCATGGAGCCTTGTCATGACAGGGTTCATGGAGCATACTGACGACAAGTGTCAGGGAGCATTGTGATGAAAAGTGTATTGAGCATCGTGATGACAAAGATCATGGAGCATTGTGATGATAAGACCATGGATAATTGTGATGATGAGTGTCATGGGGTGCTGTGATGATAAGTTTTATGGAACATTGTGATCACAAGGGTTTGTAGCATTATGATGTCAGAGGTCATGGAGAATATTAATTTCATTGTGATGACAATAGACTGAAGTATTATGATGATGGGCATCATGCACTGTGATGACAGGGTTCAGGGAGCATTGAGATGAAAAGGGGCATGGAGCATTGTGATGACCAGGGTCATGGAGCATTGTGCTGAGAAAGGCATAGAGCATTTTGATGACAAGGGTCAAAGAGCATTGTGATGAAAAGTTCATGGAGCATTGGGGTTAAAAAGGTCACAGAGACTGTTGATGGTGAGGGCATGGACCACTGTGATGACAAAGTTCATGAAGCATTGTGATGACTGGAGTAACGGAGCATTGTGATGACAGGGGTCATGGAGCATTGTGATAACAAGGGCATGGAGCATTGTGATGACAAGGGCATGGAACATTGGTCTAATAACTTTCATGGTTTGTTGCGATGACAGTTGGAATGGCCTATTGTGATAACAAGGGCATGGAGCATTGTGATGACCAGGTCATGCAGTATTGTGAAGATAAGTGTCAGGGACCATTGTGATGACATATGTAATGGCCCATTGTGATGACAATGACATGTAGCACTGTGATGCCAAGTGTCATGGAGGATTCTGATGAGAAAGGTAATGGAGCATTGTGATGACAAGGGTCCGGGAGCATTCTGATGACAAGCTTGTGGAGTATTTTGATGACAATGGTATGGAACATTGTGATGAAAATGGCATGGGGCATTGTGATGAAAAAAGCATGGAGCCTTTTCGTGATGGGTTTCAAGGAGCATTCTGATGACAAGTGTCAGGGAGCATTGTGATCACAAGTGTATTGAGAATTGTGATGACAAAGGTCATGGAGCATTGTGATGAAAAGGGCATGGAGTATTGTGATGACAGGCATCATGGGGCATTGTGATGACAAGTGTTATGGAACAATGTGATCACAAGGGTTTGGAGCATTGTGATGACAGAGGTCATGGATAATTTTGATTTCAAGGAGCATGGAGCATTGTGATGACAAGGGCATGAAGCAATGTGATCCCAAGGTTGATGGAGGACTGTGATGATAATGGAAATGGAGTATTGTGATGACAAGCGCATAGAGGATTGTAATGACAAGGTCATTTAGCATTTTGTTGACAAAGACATGGAGCATTGTGATGACAATGGCATGGAGTATTGTGATGCCAAGTGTCATGGAGGATTCTGATGACAATGGTAATGGAGCATTGTGATGACAATGGCTTGGAGCATTGTGATGACAATGGTCAGGGAGCATTGTGCTGACAAGTGCATGGAGAATTGTGATGACAAGGGTCATGGAGCATTCTGATGACAAGCTTGTGTAGTATTTTGATGACAATGGCATGGATCTTTGGGATGAAAACAGCATGGGGCTTTGTGATGAAAAAGGCATGGAGCCTTTTCGTCACAGGGTTCAAGGTGCATTCTGACGACAAGTGTCAGGGAGCATTGTGATGACAAGTGTATTGAGAATTGTGATGACAAAGGTCATGGAGCATTGTGATGAGAAGACCATGGATAATTGTGATGATGAGCGTCATGGGGTGTTGTGATGATAAGTGTTTTGCAACATTGTGATCACCAGGGTTTGGAGCATTGTGATGACAGAGGTCATGGAGCATTTTGATTTCACTGTGATGACAATAGCCTGAAGCATTATGATGATGGGCATGGTGCATTGTTATGACATTGTTCATGGAGCATTGAGATGAAAAGGGGCATGGAGCATTGTGATTACAGGGGTCTTGGAGCATTGTGATAACAAGGGCATGGAGCATTGTGATGAGAAGTGCATGGAACATTCTGATGATATGCATCATGGAGCTTTGTGATGACAAGGGCATGGAGCATTATGATTACAGTGGTCTTGGAGCACTGTGATGAAAAGGGCATGGATCATTGTGATGAAAAAGGCATGGAGCCGTGTCATGACAGAGTTCATGGAGCATACTGACGACAAGTGTCAGGGAGCATTGTGATGAAAAGAGTATTGAGAATTGTGATGACAAAGGTCATGGAGCCTTGTGATGAGAAGACCATGGATAATAGTGATGATTAGCGTCATGGGGTTTTGTGATGATAAGTGTTATGCAGCATTGTGATCACCAGGGTTTGGAGCATTGTGATGACAGAGGTCATGGAGCATTTTGATTTCATTGTGATGACAATAGCCTGAAGCATTATGATGATGGGCATGGTTCATTGTGATGACAGGGTTCATGGAGCATTGTGATGAAAAGGGGCATGGAGCATTGTGATTACAGGGGTTTGGAGCATTGTGATGAGAAGGGTCATGGAGCCTTGTGATGACAGGGGTCATGGAGCATTGTGATGACCAGGGAATGGAGCATGGTGATGACAAGGTCTTGGAGCATTGTGATGAGATGACCATGGAGACATGTGATGACAAGTCTCATGTAGCATTCTGATGAAAAGGGGCATGGAGCATTGTGATTACAAGGGTATGGAGCATTGTGATGACAAGGGCATCGAGCATTGTGAGGAGAAGGCCATGGAACATTCTGATGACATGTGTCATGGAGCTTTTTGATGACAAGGGCATGGAGCATTGTGATTACATGGCTCTTGGAGCATTGTGATGACAATGGTCATGGAGCCTTGTGATCACAAGGCCGTGGAACATTGTGATAGCAGGGGTCATGGAGCATTGTTGATAGAGGTAATGGAGCATTGTGATGAGAAGGGCATTGAGCATTGTTCTGAAATGTTTCATGGATTATTGTGATGAGAGTGGGCATGGAGCATTGTGATGACAAGGGCACGGTACACTGTGATACATGGGTCATGGAGGATTGTAATGACAAGGACATGGAGCATTATGATGAGAAGGGCATCGAGCATTGTGATGACAAGTGTCATGGAGATTTGTGATGACAAGGACATGGAGCAATGTGAAGAGAGGTTTCATGGAGCATTGTGATGACAATGACATGGAGCATTGTGATGCCAAGGGTCATGGAGCTTTGTGATGACAAAGGTCATGGAGCATTTTGATTTCACTGTGATGACAATAGCCTGAAGCATTATGATGATGGGCATGGTGCATTGTTATGACAGTGTTCATGGAGCATTGAGATGAAAAGTGGCATGGAGCATTGTGATTACAGGGGTCTTGGAGCATTGTGATGACAAGAGCATGGAGCATTGTGATGAGAAGTGCATGGAACATTCTGATGATATGCATCATGGAGCTTTGTGATGACAAGGGCAAGGAGCATTATGATTACAGTGGTCTTGGAGCACTGTGATGAAAAGGGCATGGATCATTGTGATGAAAAAGGCATGGAGCCTTGTCATGACAGAGTTCATGGAGCATACTGACGACAAGTGTCAGGGAGCATTGTGATGAAAAGAGTATTGAGAATTGTGATGACAAAGGTCATGGAGCCTTGTGATGAGAAGACCATGGATAATAGTGATGATTAGCGTCATGGGGTTTTGTGATGATAAGTGTTATGCAACATTGTGATCACCAGGGTTTGGAGCATTGTGATGACAGAGGTCATGGAGCATTTTGATTTCATTGTGATGACAATAGCCTGAAGCATTATGATGATGGGCATGGTTCATTGTGATGACAGGGTTCATGGAGCATTGTGATGAAAAGGGGCATGGAGCATTGTGATTACAGGGGTTTGGAGCATTGTGATGAGAAGGGTCATGGAGCCTTGTGATGACAGGGGTCATGGAGCATTGTGATGACAGGGGTCATGGAGCATTGTGATGACCAGGGAATGGAGCATGGTGATGACAAGGTCTTGGAGCATTGTGATGAGATGACCATGGAGACATGTGATGACAAGTCTCATGGAGCATTCTGATGGAAAGGGGCATGGAGCATTGTGATTACAAGGGTATGGAGCATTGTGATGACAAGGGCATCGAGCATTGTGAGGAGAAGGCCATGGAACATTCTGATGATATGCATCATGGAGCTTTGTGATGACAAAGGCAAGGAGCATTATGATTACAGTGGTCTTGGAGAACTGTGATGAAAAGGGCATGGATCATTGTGATGAAAAAGGCATGGAGCCTTGTCATGACAGAGTTCATGGAGCATACTGACGACAAGTGTCAGGGAGCATTGTGATGACAAGGGAATGGAGCATGGTGATGACAAGGTCTTGGAGCATTGTGATGAGTTGACCATGGAGACTTGTGATGACAAATATCATGGAGCCTTCTGATGAAATGGGGCATGGAGCATTGTGATTACGAGTGTCTTGGAGCACTGTGATGACAAGGGCATGGAACATTGTGAGGAGATGGCCATGGAACATTCTGATGACATGTGTCATGGAGCTTTGTGATGACAAGGGCATGGAGCATTGTGATTACATGGGTCTTGGAGCATTGTGATGACAATGGTCATGGAGCCTTGTGATCACAAGGCCGTGGAACATTGTGATGGCAGGGGGCATGGAGCATTGTTGATAGAGGTACTGGAGCATTGTGATGAGAAGGGCATTGAGCATTGGTCTGAAATGTTTCATGGATTATTTTGATGAGAGTGGGCATGGCGCATTGTGATGACAAGGGCACGGTACACTCTGATACATGGGTCATGGAGGATTGTAATGACAAGGACATGGAGCATTATGATGAGAAGGGCATCGAGCATTGTGATGACAAGTGTCATGGAGATTTGTGATGACAAGGGCATGGAGCAATGTGAAGAGAGGTTTCATGGAGCATTGTGATGACAATGACATGGAGCATTGTGATGCCAAGGGTCATGGAGCTTTGTGATGACAAAGGTCATGGAACATTTTGATGACCAGCGTGTGGTGCATTGTTATGAGTAGGGCAGGGAGCATTTTGATGACAGGGTCATGCAGCAATTTGATGAAAAGTGCAATGGAACATTTTGATGACAGTGGTTATAGAACACTGTGATTCCAGGGGTCATGGAGCTTTGGGATGAAAAGTGTCATGGAGCATTTTGATGACAGTGGTTATGGAACATTGTGATGTCAGGGGTTATGGAACATTGTGCTGATAAGGGGATGTAGCATTGTGATAACAGGGGTCATGGAACATTGTGATAACAGGGTTGAGGGAGGAATGTGATGACTAGTGATGGAACATTGTGATATCTCATGTGAGAGAGCATTTGGATGAGAAGTTCATGGAGCATTGTGATTGCAGGGGTCTTGGAGCATTGCGATGAAAAGGCATGGATCATTGTGATGATAAAGGCATGGAGCCTTGTCATGACAGGGTTCATGGAGCATACTGACGACAAGTGTCAGGGAGCATTGTGAAGAAAAGTGTATTGAGCATCGTGATGACAAAGATCATGGAGCATTGTGATGATAAGACCATGGATAATTGTGATGATGAGCGTCATGGGGTGCTGTGATGATAAGTTTTATGGAACATTGTGATCACAAGGGTTTGTAGCATTATGATGTCAGAGGTCATGGAGAATATTAATTTCATTGTGATGACAATAGACTGAAGTATTATGATGATGGGCATCGTGCACTGTGATGACAGGGTTCAGGGAGCATTGAGATGAAAAGGGGCATGGAGCATTGTGATGACCAGGGTCATGGAGCATTGTGCTGAGAAAGGCATAGAGCATTGTGATGACAAGGGTCAAAGAGCATTGTGATGAAAAGTTCATGGAGCATTGGGGTTAAAAAGGTCACAGAGACTGTTGATGGTGAGGGCATGGACCACTGTGATGACAAAGTTCATGAAGCATTGTGATGACTGGAGTAACGGAGCATTGTGATGACAGGGGTCATGGAGCATTGTGATAACAAGGGCATGGAGCATTGTGATGACAAGGGCATGGAACATTGGTCTAATAACTTTCATGGTTTGTTGCGATGACAGTTGGAATGGCCTATTGTGATAACAAGGGCATGGAGCATTGTGATGACCAGGTCATGCAGTATTGTGAAGATAAGTGTCAGGGAGCATTGTGATGACATATGTAATGGCCCATTGTGATGACAATGGCATGTAGCACTGTGATGCCAAGTGTCATGGAGGATTCTGATGAGAAAGGTAATGGAGCATTGTGATGACAAGGGTCCCGGAGCATTCTGATGACAAGCTTGTGGAGTATTTTGATGACAATGGTATGGAACATTGTGATGAAAATGGCATGGGGCATTGTGATGAAAAAAGCATGGAGCCTTTTCGTGATGGGTTTCAAGGAGCATTCTGATGACAAGTGTCAGGGAGCATTGTGATCACAAGTGTATTGAGAATTGTGATGACAAAGGTCATGGAGCATTGTGATGAAAAGGGCATGGAGTATTGTGATGACAGGCATCATGGAGCATTGTGATGACTAGTGTTATGGAACAATGTGATCACAAGGGATTGGAGCATTGTGATGACAGAGGTCATGGATCATTTTGATTTCAAGGAGCATGGAGCATTGTGATGACAAGGGCATGAAGCAATGTGATCCAAGTTTGATGGAGGATTGTGATGACAATGGAAATGGAGTATTGTGATGACAAGCGCATAGAGGATTGTAATGACAAGGTCATTTAGCATTTTGCTGACAAAGACATGGAGCATTGTGATGACAATGGCATGGAGCATTGTGATGCCAAGTGTCATGGAGGATTCTGATGACAATGGTAATGGAGCATTGTGATGACAATGGCTTGGAGCATTGTGATGACAAGGGTCAGGGAGCATTGTGCTGACAAGTGCATGGAGAATTGTGATGACAAGGGTCATGGAGCATTCTGATGACAAGCTTGTGTAGTATTTTGATGACAATGGCAAGGATCTTTGGGATGAAAACAGCATGGGGCTTTGTGATGAAAAAGGCATGGAGCCTTTTCGTCACAGGGTTCAAGGTGCATTCTGACGACAAGTGTCAGGGAGCATTGTGATGACAAGTGTATTGAGAATTGTGATGACAAAGGTCATGGAGCATTGTGATGAGAAGACCATGGATAATTGTGATGATGAGCGTCATGGGGTGTTGTGATGATAAGTGTTTTGCAACATTGTGATCACCAGGGTTTGGAGCATTGTGATGACAGATGTCATGGAGCATTTTGATTTCACTGTGATGACAATAGCCTGAAGCATTATGATGATGGGCATGGTGCATTGTTATGACAGTGTTCATGGAGCATTGAGATGAAAAGGGGCATGGAGCATTGTGATTACAGGGGTCTTGGAGCATTGTGATGACAAGGGCATGGAGCATTGTGATGAGAAGTGCATGGAACATTCTGATGATATGCATCATGGAGCTTTGTGATGACAAGGGCAAGGAGCATTATGATTACAGTGGTCTTGGAGCACTGTGATGAAAAGGGCATGGATCATTGTGATGAAAAAGGCATGGAGCCTTGTCATGACAGAGTTCATGGAGCATACTGACGACAAGTGTCAGGGAGCATTGTGATGAAAAGAGTATTGAGAATTGTGATGACAAAGGTCATGGAGCCTTGTGATGAGAAGACCATGGATAATAGTGATGATTAGCGTCATGGGGTTTTGTGATGATAAGTGTTATGCAACATTGTGATCACCAGGGTTTGGAGCATTGTGATGACAGAGGTCATGGAGCATTTTGATTTCATTGTGATGACAATAGCCTGAAGCATTATGATGATGGGCATGGTTCATTGTGATGACAGGGTTCATGGAGCATTGTGATGAAAAGGGGCATGGAGCATTGTGATTACAGGGGTTTGGAGCATTGTGATGAGAAGGGTCATTGAGCCTTGTGATGACAGGGGTCATGGAGCATTGTGATGACCAGGGAATGGAGCATGGTGATGACAAGGTCTTGGAGCATTGTGATGAGATGACCATGGAGACTTCTGATGACAAGTCTCATGGAGCATTCTGATGAAAAGGGGCATGGAGCATTGTGATTACAAGGGTATGGAGCATTGTGATGACAAGGGCATCGAGCATTGTGAGGAGAAGGCCATGGAACATTCTGATGACATGTGTCATGGAGCTTTGTGATGACAAGGGCATGGAGCATTGTGATTACATGGCTCTTGGAGCATTGTGATGACAATGGTCATGGAGCCTTGTGATCACAAGGCCGTGGAACATTGTGATAGCAGGGGTCATGGAGCATTGTTGATAGAGGTAATGGAGCATTGTGATGAGAAGGGCATTGAGCATTGTTCTGAAATGTTTCATGGATTATTGTGATGAGAGTGGGCATGGAGCATTGTGATGACAAGGGCACGGTACACTGTGATACATGGGTCATGGAGGATTGTAATGACAAGGACATGGAGCATTATGATGAGAAGGGCATCGAGCATTGTGATGACAAGTGTCATGGAGATTTGTGATGACAAGGACATGGAGCAATGTGAAGAGAGGTTTCATGGAGCATTGTGATGACAATGACATGGAGCATTGTGATGCCAAGGGTCATGGAGCTTTGTGATGACAAAGGTCATGGAGCATTTTGATTTCACTGTGATGACAATAGCCTGAAGCATTATGATGATGGGCATGGTACATTGTTATGACAGTGTTCATGGAGCATTGAGATGAAAAGGGGCATGGAGCATTGTGATTACAGGGGTCTTGGAGCATTGTGATGACAAGGGCATGGAGCATTGTGATGAGAAGTGCATGGAACATTCTGATGATATGCATCATGGAGCTTTGTGATGACAAGTGCAAGGAGCATTATGATTACAGTGGTCTTGGGGAACTGTGATGAAAAGGGCATGGATCATTGTGATGAAAAAGGCATGGAGCCTTGTCATGACCGAGTTCATGGAGCATACTGACGACAAGTGTCAGGGAGCATTGTGATGACAAGGGAATGGAGCATGGTGATGACAAGGTCTTGGAGCATTGTGATGAGTTGACCATGGAGACTTGTGATGACAAATATCATGGAGCCTTCTGATGAAAAGGGGCATGGAGCATTGTGATTACGAGTGTCTTGGAGCACTGTGATGACAAGGGCATAGAACATTGTGAGGAGATGGCCATGGAACATTCTGATGACATGTGTCATGGAACTTTGTGATGACAAGGGCATGGAGCATTGTGATTACATGGGTCTTGGAGCATTGTGATGACAATGGTCATGGAGCCTTGTGATCACAAGGCCGTGGAACATTGTGATGGCAGGGGGCATGGAGCATTGTTGATAGAGGTAATGGAGCATTGTGATGAGAAGGGCATTGAGCATTGGTCTGAAATGTTTCATGGATTATTGTGATGAGAGTGGGCATGGAGCATTGTGATGACAAGGGCACGGTACACTGTGATACATGGGTCATGGAGGATTGTAATGACAAGGACATGGAGCATTATGATGAGAAGGGCATCGAGCATTGTGATGACAAGTGTCATGGAGATTTGTGATGACAAGGGCATGGAGCAATGTGAAGAGAGGTTTCATGGAGCATTGTGATGACAATGACATGGAGCATTGTGATGCCAAGGGTCATGGAGCTTTGTGATGACAAAGGTCATGGACCATTTTGATGACCAGCGTGTGGTGCATTGTTATGAGTAGGGCAGGGAGCATTTTGATGACAGGGTCATGCAGCAATTTGATGAAAAGTGCAATGGAACATTTTGATGACAGTGGTTATAGAACACTGTGATTCCAGGGGTCATGGAGCTTTGGGATGAAAAGGGTCATGGAGCATTTTGATGACAGTGGTTATGGAACATTGTGATGTCAGGGGTCATGGAACATTGTGCTGATAAGGGGATGTATCATTGTGATAACAGGGGTCATGGCACATTGTGATAACAGGGTTGAGGGAGGAATGTGATGACTAGTGATGGAACATTGTGATATCTCATGTGAGAGAGCATTTGGATGAGAAGTGCATGGAGCATTGTGATTGCAGGGGTCTTGGAGCATTGCGATGAAAAGGCATGGATCATTGTGATGATAAAGGCATGGAGCCTTGTCATGAAAGGGTTCATGTAGCATACTGACGACAAGTGTCAGGGAGCATTGTGAAGAAAAGTGTATTGAGCATCGTGATTACAAAGATCATGGAGCATTGTGATGATAAGACCATGGATAATTGTGATGATGAGCGTCATGGGGTGCTGTGATGATAAGTTTTATGGAACATTGTGATCACAAGGGTTTGTAGCATTATGATGTCAGAGGTCATGGAGAATATTAATTTCATTGTGATGACAATAGACTGAAGTATTATGATGATGGGCATCGTGCACTGTGATGACAGGGTTCAGGGAGCATTGAGATGAAAAGGGGCATGGAGCATTGTGATGACCAGGGTCATGGAGCATTGTGCTGAGAAAGGCATAGAGCATTGTGATGACAAGGGTCAAAGAGCATTGTGATGAAAAGTTCATGGAGCATTGGGGTTAAAAAGGTCACAGAGACTGTTGATGGTGAGGGCATGGACCACTGTGATGACAAAGTTCATGAAGCATTGTGATGACTGGAGTAACGGAGCATTGTGATGACAGGGGTCATGGAGCATTGTGATAACAAGGGCATGGAGCATTGTGATGACAAGGGCATGGAACATTGGTCTAATAACTTTCATGGTTTGTTGCGATGACAGTTGGAATGGCCTATTGTGATAACAAGGGCATGGAGCATTGTGATGACCAGGTCATGCAGTATTGTGAAGATAAGTGTCAGGGAGCATTGTGATGACATATGTAATGGCCCATTGTGATGACAATGACATGTAGCACTGTGATGCCAAGTGTCATGGAGGATTCTGATGAGAAAGGTAATGGAGCATTGTGATGACAAGGGTCCGGGAGCATTCTGATGACAAGCTTGTGGAGTATTTTGATGACAATGGTATGGAACATTGTGATGAAAATGGCATAGGGCATTGTGATGAAAAAAGCATGGAGCCTTTTCGTGATGGGTTTCAAGGAGCATTCTGATGACAAGTGTCAGGGAGCATTGTGATCACAAGTGTATTGAGAATTGTGATGACAAAGGTCATGGAGCATTGTGATGAAAAGGGCATGGAGTATTGTGATGACAGGCATCATGGGGCGTTGTGATGACAAGTGTTATGGAACAATGTGATCACAAGGGTTTGGAGCATTGTGATGACAGAGGTCATGGATAATTTTGATTTCAAGGAGCATGGAGCATTGTGATGACAAGGGCATGAAACAATGTGATCCCAAGGTTGATGGAGGATTGTGATGACAATGGAAATGGAGTATTGTGATGACAAGCGCATAGAGGATTGTAATGACAAGGTCATTTATCATTTTGCTGACAAAGACATGGAGCATTGTGATGACAATGGCATGGAGCATTGTGATGCCAAGTGTCGTGGGGGATTCTGATGACAATGGTAATGGAGCATTGTGATGACAATGGCTTGGAGCATTGTGATGACAAGGGTCAGGGAGCATTGTGCTGACAAGTGCATGGAGAATTGTGATGACAAGGGTCATGGAGCATTCTGATGACAAGCTTGTGTAGTATTTTGATGACAATGGCATGGAGCTTTGGGATGAAAACAGCATGGGGCTTTGTGATGAAAAAGGCATGGAGCCTTTTCGTCACAGGGTTCAAGTTGCATTCTGACGACAAGTGTCAAGGAGCATTGTGATCACAAGTGTATTGAGAATTGTGATGACAAAGGTCATGGAGCATTGTGATGAGAAGACCATGGATAATTGTGATGATGAGCGTCATGGGGTGTTGTGATGATAAGTGTTTTGCAACATTGTGATCACCAGGGTTTGGAGCATTGTGATGACAGAGGTCATGGAGCATTTTGATTTCACTGTGATGACAATAGCCTGAAGCATTATGATGATGGGCATGGTGCATTGTTATGACAGTGTTCATGGAGCATTGAGATGAAAAGGGGCATGGAGCATTGTGATTACAGGGGTCTTGGAGCATTGTGATGACAAGGGCATGGAGCATTGTGATGAGAAGTGCATGGAACATTCTGATGATATGCATCATGGAGCTTTGTGATGACAAGGGCATGGAGCATTATGATTACAGTGGTCTTGGAGCACTGTGATGAAAAGGGCATGGACCATTGTGATGAAAAAGGCATGGAGCCGTGTCATGACAGAGTTCATGGAGCATACTGACGACAAGTGTCAGGGAGCATTGTGATGAAAAGAGTATTGAGAATTGTGATGACAAAGGTCATGGAGCCTTGTGATGAGAAGACCATGGATAATAGTGATGATTAGCGTCATGGGGTTTTGTGATGATAAGTGTTATGCAACATTGTGATCACCAGGGTTTGGAGCATTGTGATGACAGAGGTCATGGAGCATTTTGATTTCATTGTGATGACAATAGCCTGAAGCATTATGATGATGGGCATGGTTCATTGTGATGACAGGGTTCATGGAGCATTGTGATGAAAAGGGGCATGGAGCATTGTGATTACAGGGGTTTGGAGCATTGTGATGAGAAGGGTCATGGAGCCTTGTGATGACAGGGGTCATGGAGCATTGTGATGACCAGGGAATGGAGCATGGTGATGACAAGGTCTTGGAGCACTGTGATGAGATGACCATGGAGACTTGTGATGACAAGTCTCATGGAGCATTCTGATGAAAAGGGTCATGGAGCATTGTGATTACAAGGGTATGGAGCATTGTGATGACAAGGGCATCGAGCATTGTGAGGAGAAGGCCATGGAACATTCTGATGACATGTGTCATGGAGCTTTGTGATGACAAGGGCATGGAGCATTGTGATTACATGGCTCTTGGAGCATTGTGATGACAATGGTCATGGAGCCTTGTGATCACAAGGCCGTGGAACATTGTGATAGCAGGGGTCATGGAGCATTGTTGATAGAGGTAATGGAGCATTGTGATGAGAAGGGCATTGAGCATTGGTCTGAAATGTTTCATGGATTATTGTGATGAGAGTGGGCATGGAGCATTGTGATGACAAGGGCACGGTACACTGTGATACATGGGTCATGGAGGATTGTAATGACAAGGACATGGAGCATTATGATGAGAAGGGCATCGAGCATTGTGATGACAAGTGTCATGGAGATTTGTGATGACAAGGACATGGAGCAATGTGAAGAGAGGTTTCATGGAGCATTGTTATGACAATGACATGGAGCATTGTGATGCCAAGGGTCATGGAGCTTTGTGATGACAAAGGTCATGGAGCATTTTGATTTCACTGTGATGACAATAGCCTGAAGCATTATGATGATGGGCATGGTACATTGTTATGACAGTGTTCATGGAGCATTGAGATGAAAAGGGGCATGGAGCATTGTGATTACAGGGGTCTAGGAGCATTGTGATGACAAGGGCATGGAGCATTGTGATGAGAAGTGCATGGAACCTTCTGATGATATGCATCATGGAGCTTTGTGATGACAAGTGCAAGGAGCATTATGATTACAGTGGTCTTGGGGAACTGTGATGAAAAGGGCATGGATCATTGTGATGAAAAAGGCATGGAGCCTTGTCATGACAGAGTTCATGGAGCATACTGACGACAAGTGTCAGGGAGCATTGTGATGACAAGGGAATGGAGCATGGTGATGACAAGGTCTTGGAGCATTGTGATGAGTTGACCATGGAGACTTGTGATGACAAATATCATGGAGCCTTCTGATGAAAAGGGGCATGGAGCATTGTGATTACGAGTGTCTTGGAGCACTGTGATGACAAGGGCATGGAACATTGTGAGGAGATGGCCATGGAACATTCTGATGACATGTGTCATGGAACTTTGTGATGACAAGGGCATGGAGCATTGTGATTACATGGGTCTTGGAGCATTGTGATGACAATGGTCATGGAGCCTTGTGATCACAAGGCCGTGGAACATTGTGATGGCAGGGGGCATGGAGCATTGTTGATAGAGGTAATGGAGCATTGTGATGAGAAGGGCATTGAGCATTGGTCTGAAATGTTTCATGGATTATTGTGATGAGAGTGGGCATGGAGCATTGTGATGACAAGGGCACGGTACACTGTGATACATGGGTCATGGAGGATTGTAATGACAAGGACATGGAGCATTATGATGAGAAGGGCATCGAGCATTGTGATGACAAGTGTCATGGAGATTTGTGATGACAAGGGCATGGAGCAATGTGAAGAGAGGTTTCATGGAGCATTGTGATGACAATGACATGGAGCATTGTGATGCCAAGGGTCATGGAGCTTTGTGATGACAAAGGTCATGGAGCATTTTGATGACCAGCGTGTGGTGCATTGTTATGAGTAGGGCAGGGAGCATTTTGATGACAGGGTCATGCAGCAATTTGATGAAAAGTGCAATGGAACATTTTGATGACAGTGGTTATAGAACACTGTGATTCCAGGGGTCATGGAGCTTTGGGATGAAAAGGGTCATGGAGCATTTTGATGACAGTGGTTATGGAACATTGTGATGTCAGGGGTCATGGAACATTGTGCTGATAAGGGGATGTATCATTGTGATAACAGGGGTCATGGAACATTGTGATAACAGGGTTGAGGGAGGAATGTGATGACTAGTGATGGAACATTGTGATATCTCATGTGAGAGAGCATTTGGATGAGAAGTGCATGGAGCATTGTGATTGAAGGGGTCTTGGAGCATTGCGATGAAAAGGCATGGATCATTGTGATGATAAAGGCATGGAGCCTTGTCATGACAGGGTTCATGGAGCATACTGACGACAAGTGTCAGGGAGCATTGTGATGAAAAGTGTATTGAGCATCGTGATGACAAAGATCATGGAGCACTGTGATGATAAGACCATGGATAATTGTGATGATGAGCGTCATGGGGTGCTGTGATGATAAGTTTTATGGAACATTGTGATCACAAGGGTTTGTAGCATTATGATGTCAGAGGTCATGGAGAATATTAATTTCATTGTGATGACAATAGACTGAAGTATTATGATGATGGGCATCGTGCACTGTGATGACAGGGTTCAGGGAGCATTGAGATGAAAAGGGGCATGGAGCATTGTGATGACCAGGGTCATGGAGCATTGTGCTGAGAAAGGCATAGAGCATTGTGATGACAAGGGTCAAAGAGCATTGTGATGAAAAGTTCATGGAGCATTGGGGTTAAAAAGGTCACAGAGACTGTTGATGGTGAGGGCATGGACCACTGTGATGACAAAGTTCATGAAGCATTGTGATGACTGGAGTAACGGAGCATTGTGATGACAGGGGTCATGGAGCATTGTGATAACAAGGGCATGGAGCATTGTGATGACAAGGGCATGGAACATTTGTCTAATAACTTTCATGGTTTGTTGAGATGACAGTTGGAATGGCCTATTGTGATAACAAGGGCATGGAGCATTGTGATGACCAGGTCATGCAGTATTGTGAAGATAAGTGTCAAGGAGCATTGTGATGACATATGTAATGGCCCATTGTGATGACAATGGCATTTAGCACTGTGATGCCAAGTGTCATGGAGGATTCTGATGAGAAAGGTAATGGAGCAT
Organism: Mesoplodon densirostris; assembly: GCF_025265405.1. NCBI lineage: Eukaryota > Metazoa > Chordata > Mammalia > Artiodactyla > Ziphiidae > Mesoplodon > Mesoplodon densirostris. The sequence goes on from NW_026778195.1 coordinate 13,355,676, forward strand.
TGTGATGACAAGGGTCCGGGAGCATTCTGATGACAAGCTTGTGGAGTATTTTGATGACAATGGTATGGAACATTGTGATGAAAATGGCATGGGGCATTGTGATGAAAAAAGCATGGAGCCTTTTCGTGATGGGTTTCAAGGAGCATTCTGATGACAAGTGTCAGGGAGCATTGTGATCACAAGTGTATTGAGAATTGTGATGACAAAGGTCATGGAGCATTGTGATGAAAAGGGCATGGAGTATTGTGATGACAGGCATCATGGGGCGTTGTGATGACAAGTGTTATGGAACAATGTGATCACAAGGGTTTGGAGCATTGTGATGACAGAGGTCATGGATCATTTTGATTTCAAGGAGCATGGAGCATTGTGATGACAAGGGCATGAAACAATGTGATCCCAAGGTTGATGGAGGATTGTGATGACAATGGAAATGGAGTATTGTGATGACAAGCGCATAGAGGATTGTAATGACAAGGTCATTTAGCATTTTGCTGACAAAGACATGGAGCATTGTGATGACAATGGCATGGAGCATTGTGATGCCAAGTGTCGTGGGGGATTCTGATGACAATGGTAATGGAGCATTGTGATGACAATGGCTTGGAGCATTGTGATGACAAGGGTCAGGGAGCATTGTGCTGACAAGTGCATGGAGAATTGTGATGACAAGGGTCATGGAGCATTCTGATGACAAGCTTGTGTAGTATTTTGATGACAATGGCATGGAGCTTTGGGATGAAAACAGCATGGGGCTTTGTGATGAAAAAGGCATGGAGCCTTTTCGTCACAGGGTTCAAGGTGCATTCTGACGACAAGTGTCAGGGAGCATTGTGATGACAAGTGTATTGAGAATTGTGATGACAAAGGTCATGGAGCATTGTGATGAGAAGACCATGGATAATTGTGATGATGAGCGTCATGGGGTGTTGTGATGATAAGTGTTTTGCAACATTGTGATCACAAGGGTTTGGAGCATTGTGATGACAGAGGTCATGGAGCATTTTGATTTCACTGTGATGACAATAGCCTGAAGCATTATGATGATGGGCATGGTGCATTGTTATGACAGTGTTCATGGAGCATTGAGATGAAAAGGGGCATGGAGCATTGTGATTACAGGGGTCTTGGAGCATTGTGATGACAAGGGCATGGAGCATTGTGATGAGAAGTGCATGGAACATTCTGATGATATGCATCATGGAGCTTTGTGATGACAAGGGCATGGAGCATTATGATTACAGTGGTCTTGGAGCACTGTGATGAAAAGGGCATGGACCATTGTGATGAAAAAGGCATGGAGCCGTGTCATGACAGAGTTCATGGAGCATACTGACGACAAGTGTCAGGGAGCATTGTGATGAAAAGAGTATTGAGAATTGTGATGACAAAGGTCATGGAGCCTTGTGATGAGAAGACCATGGATAATAGTGATGATTAGCGTCATGGGGTTTTGTGATGATAAGTGTTATGCAACATTGTGATCACCAGGGTTTGGAGCATTGTGATGACAGAGGTCATGGAGCATTTTGATTTCATTGTGATGACAATAGCCTGAAGCATTATGATGATGGGCATGGTTCATTGTGATGACAGGGTTCATGGAGCATTGTGATGAAAAGGGGCATGGAGCATTGTGATTACAGGGGTTTGGAGCATTGTGATGAGAAGGGTCATGGAGCCTTGTGATGACAGGGGTCATGGAGCATTGTGATGACCAGGGAATGGAGCATGGTGATGACAAGGTCTTGGAGCATTGTGATGAGATGACCATGGAGACTTGTGATGACAAGTCTCATGGAGCATTCTGATGAAAAGGGTCATGGAGCATTGTGATTACAAGGGTATGGAGCATTGTGATGACAAGGGCATCGAGCATTGTGAGGAGAAGGCCATGGAACATTCTGATGACATGTGTCATGGAGCTTTGTGATGACAAGGGCATGGAGCACTGTGATTACTTGGCTCTTGGAGCATTGTGATGACAATGGTCATGGAGCCTTGTGATCACAAGGCCGTGGAACATTGTGATAGCAGGGGTCATGGAGCATTGTTGATAGAGGTAATGGAGCATTGTGATGAGAAGGGCATTGAGCATTGTTCTGAAATGTTTCATGGATTATTGTGATGAGAGTGGGCATGGAGCATTGTGATGACAAGGGCACGGTACACTGTGATACATGGGTCATGGAGGATGGTAATGACAAGGACATGGAGCATTATGATGAGAAGGGCATCGAGCATTGTGATGACAAGTGTCATGGAGATTTGTGATGACAAGGTCATGGAGCAATGTGAAGAGAGGTTTCATGGAGCATTGTGATGACAATGACATGGAGCATTGTGATGCCAAGGGTCATGGAGCTTTGTGATGACAAAGGTCATGGAGCATTTTGATTTCACTGTGATGACAATAGCCTGAAGCATTATGATGATGGGCATGGTGCATTGTTATGACAGTGTTCATGGAGCATTGAGATGAAAAGGGGCATGGAGCATTGTGATTACAGGGGTCTTGGAGCATTGTGATGACAAGGGAATGGAGCATGGTGATGACAAGGTCTTGGAGCATTGTGATGAGTTGACCATGGAGACTTGTGATGACAAATATCATGGAGCCTTCTGATGAAAAGGGGCATGGAGCATTGTGATTACGAGTGTCTTGGAGCATTGTGATGACAAGGGCATGGAACATTGTGAGGAGATGGCCATGGAACATTCTGATGACATGTGTCATGGAGCTTTGTGATGACAAGGGCATGGAGCATTGTGATTACATGGGTCTTGGAGCATTGTGATGACAATGGTCATGGAGCCTTGTGATCACAAGGCCGTGGAACATTGTGATGGCAGGGGGCATGGAGCATTGTTGATAGAGGTAATGGAGCATTGTGATGAGAAGGGCATTGAGCATTGGTCTGAAATGTTTCATGGATTATTTTGATGAGAGTGGGCATGGAGCATTGTGATGACAAGGGCACGGTACACTATGATACATGGGTCATGGAGGATTGTAATGACAAGGACATGGAGCATTATGATGAGAAGGGCATCGAGCATTGTGATGACAAGTGTCATGGAGATTTGTGATGACAAGGGCATGGAGCAATGTGAAGAGAGGTTTCATGGAGCATTGTGATGACAATGACATGGAGCATTGTGATGCCAAGGGTCATGGAGCTTTGTGATGACAAATGTCATGGAGCATTTTGATGACCAGCGTGTCGTGCATTGTTATGAGTAGGGCAGGGAGCATTTTGATGACAGGGTCATGCAGCAATTTGATGAAAAGTGCAATGAAACATTTTGATGACAGTGGTTATAGAACACTGTGATTCCAGGGGTCATGGAGCTTTGGGATGAAAAGGGTCATGGAGCATTTTGATGACAGTGGTTATGGAACATTGTGATGTCAGGGGTTATGGAACATTGTGCTGATAAGGGGATGTAGCATTGTGATAACAGGGGTCATGGAACATTGTGATAACAGGGTTGAGGGAGGAATGTGATGACTAGTGATGGAACATTGTGATATCTCATGTGAGAGAGCATTTGGATGAGAAGTGCATGGAGCATTGTGATTGCAGGGGTCTTGGAGCATTGCGATGAAAAGGCATGGATCATTGTGATGATAAAGGCATGGAGCCTTGTCATGACAGGGTTCATGGAGCATACTGACGACAAGTGTCAGGGAGCATTGTGAAGAAAAGTGTATTGAGCATCATGATGACAAAGATCATGGAGCATTGTGATGATAAGACCATGGATAATTGTGATGATGAGCGTCTTTGGGTGCTGTGATGATAAGTTTTATGGAACATTGTGATCACAAGGTTTTGTAGCATTATGATGTCAGAGGTCATGTAGAATATTAATTTCATTGTGATGACAATAGACTGAAGTATTATGATGATGGGCATCGTGCACTGTGATGACAGGGTTCAGGGAGCATTGAGATGAAAAGGGGCATGGAGCATTGTGATGACAAGTGTCATGGAGCATTGTGCTGAGAAAGGCATAGAGCATTGTGATGACAAGGGTCAAAGAGCATTGTGATGAAAAGTTCATGGAGCATTGGGGTTAAAAAGGTCACAGAGACTGTTGATGGTGAGGGCATGGACCACTGTGATGACAAAGTTCATGAAGCATTGTGATGACTGGAGTAACGGAGCATTGTGATGACAGGGGTCATGGAGCATTGTGATAACAAGGGCATGGAGCATTGTGATGACAAGGGCATGGAACATTGGTCTAATAACTTTCATGGTTTGTTGCGATGACAGTTGGAATGGCCTATTGTGATAACAAGGGCATGGAGCATTGTGATGACCAGGTCATGCAGTATTGTGAAGATAAGTGTCAGGGAGCATTGTGATGACATATGTAATGGCCCATTGTGATGACAATGGCATGTAGCACTGTGATGCCAAGTGTCATGGAGGATTCTGATGAGAAAGGTAATGGAGCATTGTGATGACAAGGGTCCGGGAGCATTCTGATGACAAGCTTGTGGAGTATTTTGATGACAATGGTATGGAACATTGTGATGAAAATGGCATGGGGCATTGTGATGAAAAAAGCATGGAGCCTTTTCGTGATGGGTTTCAAGGAGCATTCTGATGACAAGTGTCAGGGAGCATTGTGATCACAAGTGTATTGAGAATTGTGATGACAAAGGTCATGGAGCATTGTGATGAAAAGGGCATGGAGTATTGTGATGACAGGCATCATGGAGCGTTGTGATGACAAGTGTTATGGAACAATGTGATCACAAGGGTTTGGAGCATTGTGATGACAGAGGTCATGGATCATTTTGATTTCAAGGAGCATGGAGCATTGTGAAGACAAGGGCATGAAGCAATGTGATCCCAAGGTTGATGGAGGATTGTGATGACAATGGAAATGGAGTATTGTGATGACAAGCGCATAGAGGATTGTAATGACAAGGTCATTTAGCATTTTGCTGACAAAGACATGGAGCATTGTGATGACAATGGCATGGAGCATTGTGATGCCAAGTGTTATGGAGGATTCTGATGACAATGATAATGGAGCATTGTGATGACAATGGCTTGGAGCATTGTGATGACAAGGGTCAGGGAGCATTGTGCTGACAAGTGCATGGAGAATTGTGATGACAAGGGTCATGGAGCATTCTGATGACAAGCTTGTGTAGTATTTTGATGACAATGGCATGGAGCTTTGGGATGAAAACAGCATGGGGCTTTGTGATGAAAAAGGCATGAAGCCTTTTCGTCACAGGGTTCAAGGTGCATTCTGACGACAAGTGTCAGGGAGCATTGTGATGACAAGTGTATTGAGAATTGTGATGACAAAGGTCATGGAGCATTGTGATGAGAAGACCATGGATAATTGTGATGATGAGCGTCATGGGGTGTTGTGATGATAAGTGTTTTGCAACATTGTGATCACCAGGGTTTGGAGCATTGTGATGACAGATGTCATGGAGCATTTTGATTTCACTGTGATGACAATAGCCTGAAGCATTATGATGATGGGCATGGTGCATTGTTATGACAGTGTTCATGGAGCATTGAGATGAAAAGGGGCATGGAGCATTGTGATTACAGGGGTCTTGGAGCATTGTGATGACAAGGGCATGGAGCATTGTGATGAGAAGTGCATGGAACATTCTGATGATATGCATCATGGAGCTTTCTGATGACAAGGGCAAGGAGCATTATGATTACAGTGGTCTTGGAGCACTGTGATGAAAAGGGCATGGATCATTGTGATGAAAAAGGCATGGAGCCTTGTCATGACAGAGTTCATGGAGCATACTGACGACAAGTGTCAGGGAGCATTGTGATGAAAAGAGTATTGAGAATTGTGATGACATAGGTCATGGAGCCTTGTGATGAGAAGACCATGGATAAAAGTGATGATTAGCGTCATGGGGTTTTGTGATGATAAGTGTTATGCAACATTGTGATCACCAGGGTTTGGAGCATTGTGATGACAGAGGTCATGGAGCATTTTGATTTCATTGTGATGACAATAGCTTGAAGCATTATGATGATGGGCATGGTTCATTGTGATGACAGGGTTCATGGAGCATTGTGATGAAAAGGGGCATGGAGCATTGTGATTACAGGGGTTTGGAGCATTGTGATGAGAAGGGTCATGGAGCCTTGTGATGACAGGGGTCATGGAGCATTGTGATGACCAGGGAATGGAGCATGGTGATGACAAGGTCTTGGAGCATTGTGATGAGATGACCATGGAGACTTGTGATGACAAGTCTCATGGAGCATTCTGATGAAAAGGGGCATGGAGCATTGTGATTACAAGGGTATGGAGCATTGTGATGATAAGGGCACCGAGCATTGTTTGGAGAAGGCCATGGAACATTCTGATGACATGTGTCATGGAGCTTTGTGATGACAAGGGCATGGAGCATTGTGATTACATGGCTCTTGGAGCATTGTGATGACAATGGTCATGGAGCCTTGTGATCACAAGGCCGTGGAACATTGTGATAGCAGGGGTCATGGAGCATTGTTGATAGAGGTAATGGAGCATTGTGATGAGAAGGGCATTGAGCATTGGTCTGAAATGTTTCATGGATTATTGTGATGAGAGTGGGCATGGAGCATTGTGATGACAAGGGCACGGTACACTGTGATACATGGGTCATGGAGGATTGTAATGACAAGGACATGGAGCATTATGATGAGAAGGGCATCGAGCATTGTGATGACAAGTGTCATGGAGATTTGTGATGACAAGGACATGGAGCAATGTGAAGAGAGGTTTCATGGAGCATTGTGATGACAATGACATGGAGCATTGTGATGCCAAGGGTCATGGAGCTTTGTGATGACAAAGGTCATGGAGCATTTTGATTTCACTGTGATGACAATAGCCTGAAGCAGTATGATGATGGGCATGGTGCATTGTTATGACAGTGTTCATGGAGCATTGAGATGAAAAGGGGCATGGAGCATTGTGATTACAGGGGTCTTGGAGCATTGTGATGACAAGGGCATGGAGCATTGTGATGAGAAGTGCATAGAACATTCTGATGATATGCATCATGGAGCTTTGTGATGACAAGGGCAAGGAGCATTATGATTACATTGGTCTTGGGGAACTGTGATGAAAAGGGCATGGATCATTGTGATGAAAAAGGCATGGAGCCTTGTCATGACAGAGTTCATGGAGCATACTGACGACAAGTGTCAGGGAGCATTGTGATGACAAGGGAATGGAGCATGGTGATGACAAGGTCTTGGAGCATTGTGATGAGTTGACCATGGAGACTTGTGATGACAAATATCATGGAGCCTTCTGATGAAAAGGGGCATGGAGCATTGTGATTACGAGTGTCTTGGAGCATTGTGATGACAAGGGCATGGAACATTGTGAGGAGATGGCCATGGAACATTCTGATGACATGTGTCATGGAGCTTTGTGATGACAAGGGCATGGAGCATTGTGATTACATGGGTCTTGGAGCATTGTGATGACAATGGTCATGGAGCCTTGTGATCACAAGGCCGTGGAACATTGTGATGGCAGGGGGCATGGAGCATTGTTGATAGAGGTAATGGAGCATTGTGATGAGAAGGGCATTGAGCATTGGTCTGAAATGTTTCATGGATTATTTTGATGAGAGTGGGCATGGAGCATTGTGATGACAAGGGCACGGTACACTGTGATACATGGGTCATGGAGGATTGTAATGACAAGGACATGGAGCATTATGATGAGAAGGGCATCGAGCATTGTGATGACAAGTGTCATGGAGATTTGTGATGACAAGGGCATGGAGCAATGTGAAGAGAGGTTTCATGGAGCATTGTGATGACAATGACATGGAGCATTGTGATGCCAAGGGTCATGGAGCTTTGTGATGACAAAGGTCATGGAGCATTTTGATGACCAGCGTGTGGTGCATTGTTATGAGTAGGGCAGGGAGCATTTTGATGACAGGGTCATGCAGCAATTTGATGAAAAGTGCAATGGAACATTTTGATGACAGTGGTTATAGAACACTGTGATTCCAGGGGTCATGGAGCTTTGGGATGAAAAGGGTCATGGAGCATTTTGATGACAGTGGTTATGGAACATTGTGATGTCAGGGGTCATGGAACATTGTGCTGATAAGGGGATGTAGCATTGTGATAACAGGGGTCATGGAACATTGTGATAACAGGGTTGAGGGAGGAATGTGATGACTAGCGATGGAACATTGTGATATCTCATGTGAGAGAGCATTTGGATGAGAAGTGCATGGAGCATTGTGATTGCAGGGGTCTTGGAGCATTGCGATGAAAAGGCATGGATCATTGTGATGATAAAGGCATGGAGCCTTGTCATGACAGGGTTCATGGAGCATACTGACGACAAGTGTCAGGGAGCATTGTGATGAAAAGTGTATTGAGCATCGTGATGACAAAGATCATGGAGCATTGTGATGATAAGACCATGGATAATTGTGATGATGAGCGTCATGGGGTGCTGTGATGATAAGTTTTATGGAACATTGTGATCACAAGGGTTTGTAGCATTATGATATCAGAGGTCATGGAGAATATTAATTTCATTGTGATGACAATAGACTGAAGTATTATGATGATGGGCATCGTGCACTGTGATGACAGGGTTCAGGGAGCATTGAGATGAAAAGGGGCATGGAGCCTTGTGATGACCAGGGTCATGGAGGATTGTGCTGAGAAAGGCATAGAGCAGTGTGATGACAAGGGTCAAAGAGCTTTGTGATGAAAAGTTCATGGAGCATTGGGGTTAAAAAGGTCACAGAGACTGTTGATGGTGAGGGCATGGACCACTGTGATGACAAAGTTCATGAAGCATTGTGATGACTGGAGTAACGGAGCATTGTGATGACAGGGGTCATGGAGCATTGTGATAACAAGGGCATGGAGCATTGTGATGACAAGGGCATGGAACATTGGTCTAATAACTTTCATGGTTTGTTGCGATGACAGTTGGAATGGCCTATTGTGATAACAAGGGCATGGAGCATTGTGATGACCAGGTCATGCAGTATTGTGAAGATAAGTGTCAGGGAGCATTGTGATGACATATGTAATGGCCCATTGTGATGACAATGGCATGTAGCACTGTGATGCCAAGTGTCATGGAGGATTCTGATGAGAAAGGTAATGGAGCATTGTGATGACAAGTGTCTGGGAGCATTCTGATGACAAGCTTGTGGAGTATTTTGATGACAATGGTATGGAACATTGTGATGAAAATGGCATGGGGCATTGTGATGAAAAAAGCATGGAGCCTTTTCGTGATGGGTTTCAAGGAGCATTCTGATGACAAGTGTCAGGGAGCATTGTGATCACAAGTGTATTGAGAATTGTGATGACAAAGGTCATGGAGCATTGTGATGAAAAGGGCATGGAGTATTGTGATGACAGGCATCATGGAGCGTTGTGATGACAAGTGTTATGGAACAATGTGATCACAAGGGTTTGGAGCATTGTGATGACAGAGCTCATGGATAATTTTGATTTCAAGGAGCATGGAGCATTGTGATGACAAGGGCATGAAGCAATGTGATCCCAAGGTTGATGGAGGATTGTGATGACAATGGAAATGGAGTATTGTGATGACAAGCGCATAGAGGATTGTAATGACAAGGTCATTTAGCATTTTGCTGACAAAGACATGGAGCATTGTGATGACAATGGCATGAAGCATTGTGATGCCAAGTGTCATGGGGGATTCTGATGACAATGGTAATGGAGCATTGTGATGACAATGGCTTGGAGCATTGTGATGATAAGGGTCAGGGAGCATTGTGCTGACAAGTGCATGGAGAATTGTGATGACAAGGGTCATGGAGCATTCTGATAACAAGCCTGTGGTGTATTTTGATGACAATGGCATGCAGCATTGGGATGAAAACGGCATGTGGCTTTGTGATGAAAAAGACATGGAGCCTTTTTGTGACAGGGTTCATGAAGCATTCTGACGACAAGTGTCAGCGAGCATTGTGATGACAAGTTTATTGAGAATTTTGATGACAAAGGTCATGGAGCCTTGTGATGAGACGACCATGGATCATTGTGATGATGAGCGTCATGGGGTGTTGTGATGATAAGAGTTATGCAACATTGTGATCACCAGGATTTTGAGCATTGTGATGACAGAGGTCATGGAGCATTTTGATTTGATTGTGATGACAATTGCCTGAAGCATTATGATGATGGGCATTGTTCATTGTGCTGACAGGGTTCATAAGAGCATTGAGATGAAAAGGGGCATGGAGCATTGTGATTACAGGGGTCTTAGTGCTTTGTGATGACAAGAGCAGGGAGCATTGTGATGAGAAGTCCATGGAACATTCTGATGACATGCGTCATGGAGCTTTGGATGGCAAGGGCATGGAGCATTGTGATTACAGGGGTCTTGGAGCATTGTGATGAAAAGGGCATGGATCATTGTGATGAAAAAGGCATGGAGCCTTGTCATGACAGGGTTCATGGAGTATATTGACGACAAGTGTCAGGGAGCACTGTGATGAAAAGTGTATTGAGAATTGTGATGACAAATGTCATGGAGAATTGTCATGAAAAGTGTATGGAATATTGTGATGACAGGCATCTTGGAGCGTTGTGAGGACAAGTGTTATGGAACATTGTGATCACAAGGGTTTGGAGCATTGTGATGACAGAGGTCATGGATCATTTTGATTTCAAGGAGCATGTAGCATTGTGATGACAAGGGCATGAAGCAATGTGATCCCAAGGTTCATGGAGGATTGTGATGACAATGGTAATCGAGTATTGTGATGACAATCGCATAGAGCATTGTAATGACAAAGTTATATAGCATTTTGCTGACAAAGGCATGGAGCATTGTGATGACAGGTGTCATGGAGCACTGTGATGACAAGCGTCACGGAGCACTGTGAATACAGGGGTCATGGAACATTGGGATGACAAGGGCATGGATCATTGTGATGACAAGGGTCATGGAGCATTGGGCTGAAAATGTTCATGGAGTATTGTGATGACAGGGGTCATGGAGCATTGTGATTACAGGGGTCTTGGAGCACTGTGATGACAAGAGTCCCAGATCATTGTGTTGTCAGGTGTCATGGAGTGTTGTGATGACAGTGGTCATGGAGCATTGTGATGATATTGGTCATGGAGCATTGTGATGAGAAGGTCATGGAGCATTGGGCTGAAAATATTCATGGAGTATTGTGATGACAGGAGTAATGGAGCATTGTGATGACAAGGGAATGGAGCATGGTGATGACAAGGTCTTGGAGCATTGTGATGAGTTGACCATGGAGACTTGTGATGACAAATATCATGGAGCCTTCTGATGAAAAGGGGCATGGAGCATTGTGATTACGAGTGTCTTGGAGCATTGTGATGACAAGGGCATGGAGCATTGTGAGGAGAAGGCAATGGAACATTCTGATGACATGCATCATGGAGCTCTGTGATGACAAGGGCATGGAGCATTGTGATTACATGGGTCTTGGAGCATTGTGATGACAATGGTCATTTAGTCTTGTGATCACAAGGCCGTGGAACATTGTGATGGCAGGGGTCATGGAGCATTGTTGACAGTGGTAATGGAGCATTGTGATGAGAAGTGCATTGAGCATTGGTCTGAAATGTTTCATGGATTATTGTGATGACAGTGGGCATGGCGCATTTTGATGACAAGGGCACGGTACACTGTGATACATGGGTGATGGAGGATTGTAATGACAAGGACATGGAGCATTGTGATGAGAAGGGCATCGAGCATTGTGATGACAAGTGTCATGGAGGTTTGTGATGACAAGTGCATGGAGCAATATGATGAGAGGGTTCATGGAGCATTGTGATGTCCATGGCATGGAGCACTGTGATGCCAAGGGTCATGGAGCTTAGTGATGACCATGGTCATGGAGCATTTTGATGACACGTGTGTGGTGCATTGTGATGAGAAGGGCAGGGAGCATTTTGATGACAGGGTCATGCAGCAATTTGATGAAAAGTGTAATGTAATATTTTGATGACAGGGGTTATAGAACATTGTGATGCCAGGGGTCATAGAGCTTTGGGATGAAAATGGTCATGGAGCATTTTGATGACAGGGGTTATGGAACATTGTGATGTCAGGGGTCATGGAAAATTGTGCTGATAAGGGGATGTAGCATTGTGATGACAGGGGTCATGGAACATTGTGATAACAGGGGTCAGGGAGGATTGTGATGACAAGTGATGGAACATTGTGATATCTCATGTGAGAGAGCATTTGGATGAGAAGTGCATGGAGCATTGTGATTACAAGGTTTATGGAGCATAGCGATGACAAGGTTGTGGATCATTGTGATGAAAAGCACATGGCACATTGTGATGACAAGGGTCATGTAGCATTGTTCTGACAAAGGCATGGAGCATTGTGATGACAAGGGTCACGGAGAATTGTGATGAAATTTTCATGGAGCATTGTGGTTACAAAAGTCCCAGAGCCTTGCGATGACGCAGGCATGGACCGTTGTGATGACAAACGTTATGAAGCATTGTGACGACTGGAGTCACGGAGCATTGTGATGACAAGGGTCATGGAGCATTGTGATGATAAGAGCATGGAACATTGTGATGACAGGGGCATGGAGCATTGGTCTGACCAGTTTAATAGATTATTGTGATGACATTGGACATGGTGCATTGTGATGACAAGGACATGGAGCATTGTGATGACAAGGGCATGGAGTATTGTGAAAACAGGTGTAAGGGGGCATTGTGATGACATATGTCATGGTCAATTTCAAAGACAATGGCATGGAGCATTGTGATGCCAAATGCCATGGTCCATTGCGATGACAGGGGCATGAAGCATTGTGATTACATAGGTCTTGGAGCATTGTGATGACAAAGGTCATGGAGCATTGTGATGAGAAATCCATGGAGCCTTCTGATGACATGTCTCAAGGAGCATTCTGATGAAAAGGGGCATGGAGAATTCTGATTACAGGGGTCTTGGAACATTGTGATAACAAGGGCAAGGAGCACTGGTCTAATAAGTTTCATGGATTATTGTGATGAGAGTTGGAATGGCACATTGTGATGACAAGGGCATGGAGCATTGTGATGACCAGGTTATGCAGTATTGTGAAGAGAGGTGTCAGGGAGCATTGTGATGACATATGTAATGGCCCATTGTGATGACAATGGCATGGAGCATTGTGATGCCAAGTGTCATGGAGGATTCTGATGACAAAGGTAATGGAGCATTGTGATGACAATGGCTTGGAACATTGTGATGATAAGGGTCAGGGAGCATTTTGCTGACAAGTGCACGGAGAATTGTGATGACAAGCGTCATGGAGCATTCTGAGGACAAGCTTGTGGAGTATTTTGATGACAATGGCATGGAGCACTGGGATGAAAACGGCATGTGGATTTGTGATGAAAATCGCATGGAGCCTTTTCGTGACACAGTTCAAGGAGCATTCTGACGACAAGTGTCAGGGAGCATTTTGATGACAAGTGTATGGAGAATTGTGATCACAAAGTTCATGGAGCATTGTGATGAAAAGGGCATGGAGTATTGTGATGACAGGCATCATGGAGCGTTGTGAGGACAAGTGTTATTGAACATTTTGATCACAAGGGTTTGGAGCATTGTGATGACAGAGGTCATGGATCATTTTGATTTCAAGGAGCATGGAGCATTTTGATGACAAGGGCCTGAAGCAATGTGATCCCAAGGTTCCTGGAGGATTGTGATGACAATGGTAATGGAGTATTGTGATGACAATCGCATAGAGCATTGTAATGACAAGGTCATGTAGCATTTTGCTGACAAAGGCATGGAGCACTGTGATGACAGATGTCATGGAGCTCTGTGATTACAAGCGTCATGGAACATTGGGATGACAAGTGCATGGATCATTGTGATGACAAGGGTCATGGAGCACTGGGCTGAAAATGTACATGGAGTATTGTGATGACAGGGGTCATGGAGCATTGTGATGACAAGGTCATGGAGCATTGTTATGACAGGGGCATGGAGCATTGGTCTTACAAGTTTCATAGATTATTGTGATGACAGTGGACATGGTGCATTGTGATGACCAGGGCATGGAGCATTGTGATGACAAGGGACTGGAGTATTGTGAAGACAGGTGTCAGGGGGCATTGTGATGAAATATGTCATGGTCCATTGCGATGACAATAGCATGGAGCATAGTGATGCCAAATGCAAGGGAGGATTGTGATGACAAATATAATGGAGCACTGTGATGACTAGGGCTTGGAGCATTATGAAGACAAGGGCCATTGAGAATTTTCATGACAATGTCGTGAACCATTGTGATGACAAGGTCCTGGAGCATTGTGATGAGAAAACCATGGAGCCTTGCGATGACAAGTCTCATGGAGCATACTGATGAAAAGGGGCATGGGGCATTCTGATTACAGGGGTCTTAAACATTGTGATAACAAGAGCATGGAGCAATGTGATGACAAGGGCATGGACCATTGGTCTAATAAGTTTCATGGATTATTGTGATGACAGTTGGAATGGCGCATTATGAAGACAAGAGCATGGAGCATTGTGATGACCAGATCATGCAGTATTGTGAAGAGAGGTGTCAGGGAGCATTGTGATGACATATGTAATGGCCCATTGTGATGACAATGGCATGGAGCATTGTGATGATGAGGGTCAGGGAGCATTTTGCTGACAAGTGCACGGAGAATTGTGATGACAAGCGTCATGGAGCATTCTGATGACAAGCTTGTGGAGTATTTTGATGACAATGGCATGGAGCACTGGGATGAAAACGGCATGTGGATTTGTGATGAAAATGGCATGGAGCCTTTTCGTGACACAGTTCAAGGAGCATTCTGACGACAAGTGTCAGGGAGCATTTTGATGACAAGTGTATGGAGAATTGTGATGAAAAAGTTCATGGAGCATTGTGATGAAAAGGGCATGGAGTATTGTGATGACAGGCATCATGGAGCGTTGTGAGGACAAGTGTTATTGAACATTGTGATCACAAGGGTTTGGAGCATTGTGATGACAGAGGTCATAGATCATTTTGATTTCAAGGAGCATGGAGCATTGTGATGACAAGGGCCTGAAGCAATGTGATCCCAAGGTTCCTGGAGGATTGTGATGACAATGGTAATGGAGTATTGTGATGACATGCACATAGAGCATTGTAATGACAAGGTCATGTAGCATTTTGCTGACAAAGGCATGGAGCATTGTGATGACAGATGTCATGGAGCACTGTGATTACAAGCGTCATGGAACATTGGGATGACAAGTGCATGGATCATTGTGATGACAAGGGTCATGGAGCACTGGGTTGAAAATGTTCATGGAGTATTGTGATGACAGGGGTCATGGAGCATTGTGATGACAAGGGCATGGAGCATAGTTATGACAGGGGCATGGAGCATTGGTCTGACAAGTTTCATAGATTATTGTGATGACAGTGGACATGGTGCATTGTGATGACAAGGGCATAGAGCATTGTGATGACAAGGGCATGGAGTATTGTGAAGACAGGTGTCAGGGGGCATTGTGATGAAATATGTCATGGTCCATTGCGATGACAATAGCATATAGCATAGTGATGCCAAATGCAAGGGAGGATTGTGATGACAAATATAATGGAGCACTGTGATGACTAGGGCTTGGAGCATTATGAAGACAAGGGCCATTGAGAATTTTCATGACAATGTCGTGAACCATTATGATGTCCATGTCCTGGAGCATTGTGATGAGAAAACCATGGAGCCTTGCGATGACAAGTCTCATGGAGCATACTGATGAAAAGGGGCATGGGGCATTCTGATTACAGGGGTCTTGGAACATTGTGATAACAAGAGCATGGAGCAATGTGATGAC
The DNA here is from genome assembly GCF_025265405.1 of Mesoplodon densirostris. Taxonomy (NCBI): domain Eukaryota; kingdom Metazoa; phylum Chordata; class Mammalia; order Artiodactyla; family Ziphiidae; genus Mesoplodon; species Mesoplodon densirostris. Next base: position 13,371,549 of record NW_026778195.1, read on the forward strand.
AAGGGCATGGAGCATTGGTCTAATAAGTTTCATGGATTATTGTGATGACAGTTGGAATGGCACATTATGAAGACAAGAGCATGGAGCATTCTGATGACCAGTTCATACAGTATTGTGAAGAGAGGTGTCAGGGAGCATTGTGATTACATATGTAATGGCCCATTGTGATGACAATGGCTTGGAGCATTGTGTTTCCAAGTGTCATGGGGGATTCTAATGACAAAGGTAATGGAGCATTGTGATGACAATGGCTTGGATCATTGTGATGACAAGGGTCAGGGAGCATTGTGCTGACAAGTGCATGGAGAATTGTGATGACAAGGGTCATGGAGCACTCTGATGACAAGCTTGTGTAGTATTTTGATGACAATGGCATGGAACATTGGGATGAAAACAGCATGGGGCTTTGTGATGAAAAAGGCATGGAGCCTTTTCGTCACAGGGTTCAAGGTGCATTCTGACGACAAGTGTCAAGGAGCATTGTGATGACAAGTGTATTGAGAATTGTGATCACAAAGGTCATGGAGCATTGTGATGAGAAGACCATGGATAATTGTGATGATGAGCGTCATGGGGTGTTGTGATGATAAGTGTTTTGCAACATTGTGATCACCAGGGTTTGGAGCATTGTGATGACAGAGGTCATGGAGCATTTTGATTTCACTGTGATGACAATAGCCTGAAGCATTATGATGATGGGCATGGTGCATTGTTATGACAGTGTTCATGGAGCATTGAGATGAAAAGGGGCATGGAGCATTGTGATTACAGGGGTCTTGGAGCATTGTGATGACAAGGGCATGGAGCATTGTGATGAGAAGTGCATGGAACATTCTGATGATATGCATCATGGAGCTTTGTGATGACAAGGGCAAGGAGCATTATGATTACAGTGGTCTTGGAGCACTGTGATGAAAAGGGCATGGATCATTGTGATGAAAAAGGCATGGAGCCTTGTCATGACAGAGTTCATGGAGCATACTGACGACAAGTGTCAGGGAGCATTGTGATGAAAAGAGTATTGAGAATTGTGATGACAAAGGTCATGGAGCCTTGTGATGAGAAGACCATGGATAATAGTGATGATTAGCGTCATGGGGTTTTGTGATGATAAGTGTTATGCAACATTGTGATCACCAGGGTTTGGAGCATTGTGATGACAGAGCTCATGGAGCATTTTGATTTCATTGTGATGACAATAGCCTGAAGCATTATGATGATGGGCATGGTTCATTGTGATGACAGGGTTCATGGAGCATTGTGATGAAGAGGAGCATGGAACACTGGGCTGAAAATGTTCATGGAGTATGTGATGACAGGGGTCTTGGAGCATTGTGATTACAAGAGTCCCGGATCATTGTGTTGTCAGGTGTTATGGAGTGTTGTGATGACAGTGGTCATGGAGCATTGTGATGATATTGGTCATGGAGCACTGTCATGAGAAGGTCATGGAGCATTGGGCTGAAAATGTTCATGGAGTATTGTGATGACATGGGTCATGGAGCATTGTGATGACAAGGGAATGGAGCATGGTGATGACAAGGTCTTGGAGCATTGTGATGAGATGACATTGGAGACATGTGATGACAAGTCTCATGGAGCATTCTGTTGAAAAGGGGCATGGAGCACTGTGATTACAGGGGTCTTGGAGTATTGTGATGACAAGGGCATGGAGCATTGTGAGGAGAAGGCCATGGAACATTCGAATGACATGCGTCATGGAGCTTTGTGATGACAAGGGCATGGAGCTTTGTGATTACATGGGTCTTGGAGCATTGTGATGACAAGGGTCATGAAGCCTTGTGATGACAAGGCCCTGGAACATTTTGATGGCAGGGGTCATGGAGCATTGTTATGACAGAGGTAATGGAGCATTGTAATGAGAAGGGCATTGTGCATTGGTCTGAAATGTTTCATGGATTATTGTGATGAGAGTGGGCATGGAGCATTTTGATGACAAGGGCACGGTGCACTGTGATACATGGGTCATGGAGGATTGTAATGACAAGGGCATCGAGCATTGTGATGAGAAGGGCATCGAGCATTGTGATGATAAGTGTCATGGAGCTTTGTGATGACAAGGGCATGGAGCAATGTGATGAGAGTGTTCATGGAGCGTTGTGATGTCAATGACATGGAGCATTGTGATGCCAAGGGTCATGGAGCTTTGTGATGACAATGGTCATGAAGCATTTTGATGACAAGGGTGTGGTGCATTGTGATGAGAAGGGCAGGGAGCCTTTTGATGACAGGGTCATGTAGTAATTTGATGAAAAGTGTCATGGAACATTTTGATGACAGACGTTATAGAACATTGTGATGCCAGGGGTCATGGAGCTTTGGGATGAAAAGGGTCATGGAGCATTTTGATGACAGGGGTTATGGAAAATTGTGATGTCAGGGTTCATGGAACATTGTGCTGATAAGGGGATGTAGCACTGTGATGACAGGGGTCATGGAACATTGCGATAACAGGGGTGAGGGAGGATTGTGATGACTAGTGATGGAACATTGTGATATCTCATGTGAGAGAGCATTTGGATGAGAAGTGCATGGAGCATTGTGATTACAAGGTTTATGGAGCATAGCGATGACAAGGTTGTGGATCATTGTGATGAAAAGCGCATGGCACATTGTGATGACAAGGGTCATGGAGCATTGTGATCAAAAATTCATGGAGCATTGTGGTTACAAAGGTCACAGAGATTTGCGATGACGCGGGCATGGACCGTTGTGTTGAGAAACGTTATGAAGCATTGTGATGACTGGGGTCACGGAGCATTCTGATGACAGGGGTCATGGAGCCTTGTTCTGACAAAGGCATGGAGCATTGTGATGACAAGTGTCACGGAACATTGTGATTAAAAGTTCATGGAGCATTGTGGTTACATAGGTCACAGAGCATTGTGATGATGCGGGCATGTACCGTTGTGATGACAAATGTTATGAAGCATTGTGATGACTGGAGTCAAGGAGCATTGTGATGACAGGGGTCATGAAGCATTGTGATGACAAGGGCATGGAGCAATGTGATGAAAGGGTCATGGAGCATTGGTCTGACAAGTTTCATAGATTATTGTCATGACAGTGTACATGGTGCATTGTGATGACAAGGTCATGGATTATTGTGAAGACAGGTGTCAGGGAGCATTGTGATGACATATGTCATGGTCCATTGCGATGACAATGGCATGGAGCATTGTGATGCCAAATGTAATGGAGGATTGTGATGACAAATATAATGGAGCATTGTGATGACTAGGGCTTGGAGCATTATGATGACAAGGGCCATTGAGAGTTTCATGATAAGGTCGTGAAGCAATGTGATGACAAGTTCCTGGAGCACTGTGATGAGAAAACCATGGAGCCTTGTGATGACAAGTCTCATGGAGCATACTGATGAAAAGGGGCATGGAGCATTCTGATTACAGGGGTCTTGGAACATTGTGAGAACAAGGGCATGGAGCACTGTGATGACAAGGGCATGGAGCATTGGTCTAATATGTTTCATGGATTATTGCGATGACAGTTGGAATGGCGCATAGTGATGAAAAGGGCATGGAGCGTAGTAATGACCAGGTCATGCAGTATTGTGAAGACAGGTGTCAGGGAGCATGGTGATGACATATGTTATGGCCCATTGTGATGACAATGGCATGGAGCATTGTGATGCCAAGTGTCATGGAGGATTCTGATGACAAAGGTAATGGTGCATTGTGAAGACAATGGCTTGGAGCATTGTGATGACAAGGGTCAGGGAGCATTGTGCTGACAAGTGCATGGAGAATTGTGATGACAAGGGTCATGGAGCATTCTGATGACAAGCTTGAGGAGTATTTTGATGACAATGGCATGGAACATTGGGATGAAAATGGCATGGGGCACTGTGATGAAAAACCATAGAGCCTTTTCGTGACAGGTTTCAAGGAGCATTCTGATGACAAATGTCAGGGAGCATTTTGATGACAAGTGTATTGAGAATTGTGATGACAAAGGTCATGGAGCATTGTGATGAAAACGGCATGGAGTATTGTGATGACAGGCATCATGGAGCGTTGTGATAACAAGTGTTATGGAACACTGTGATCACAAGTGTTTGGAGCATTGTGATGACAGAGGTCATGGATCATTTTGATTTCAAGGAGCATGGAGCAGTGTGATGACCAGGGCATGGATCAATGTGATCCCAAGGTTCATGGAGGATTGTGATGACAATGTTAATGGAGTATTGTGATGACAAGCGCATAGAGCATTGTAATGACAAGTTCATGTACCATTTTGCAGACAATGGCATGGAGCATTGTGATGACATGTGTCATGGAGCACTGTGATGACAAGCGTCACAGAGCATTGTGAATACATGGGTCATGGAGCATTGGGATGACAAGGTCATGGATCATTGTGATGACATGGGTCATGGAGCACTGTGCTGAATATGTTCATAAAGTGTTGTGATGACAGGGGTCATGGAACATTGTGATGACTAGGGAATGGAGCATTGTGATGACAAGAGTCCTGTATCATTTTGTTGTCAGGTGTCATGGAGTGTTGTGATGACAGTGGTCATGGAGCATTGTGATGATATTGGCCATGGAGCATTGTGATGAGAAAGTCGTGGAGCATTGGACTGAAAGTATTCATGGATTATTGTGATGACAGGGGCCATGGAGCATTCTGATGACAACGGAACGGAGCATGGTGATGACAAGGTCGTGGAGCATTGTGATGAGAAGACCATGGAGACTTGAGATGACAAGTCTCATGGAGCATTCTGATGAAAAGGGGCATGGAGCATTGTGATTACAGGGGTCTTGGTGGACTGTGATGAGAAGGGAATGGAGCATTGTGATGAGAAGGCCATGAAGCATTCTGATGACATGCGTTATGGAGTTCTTGATGACAAGGGCTTGGAGCATTGTGATTACAGGGATCTTGGAGCATTGTGATGAAAAGGGCATGGATTATTGTGATGAAAAAGGCATGGAGCCTTGTCATGACAGGGTTCAAGGAGCATACTGACGACAAGTGTCAGGGAGCATTGTGATGACAAGTGTATTGAGCATTGTGATGACAAAGTTCATGGAGCATTGTGATGAGAAGGCCATGGATAATTGTGATGATGTGCGTCATGGGGTGTTGTGATGATACGTGTTATGGAACATTGTGATCACAAGGGTTTGGAGCATTATGATGACAGAGGTCATGGAGAATATTGATTTCATTGTGATGACAATAGCCTGAAGCATTATGATGATGGGCATGGTGCATTGTGATGACAGGGTTCATGGAGCATTGAGATGAAAAGAGGCATGGAGCATTGTGTTTACAGGGGTCTTAGAGCATTATGATGACTACGGTATGGAGCATTGTGATGTGAAGGCCATGGAACATTCTGATCACATGCGTCATGGAGCTTTGTGATGACAAGGGCATGGAGCATTGTGATGACAGGGTCATGGAGCATTCGTCTGAAAAGTTTCACAGATTATTGTGATGACAGTGGACATGGTGCATTGTGATGACAAGGGCATGGAGCATTGTGATGACAAGGGCATGGATTATTGTGAAGACAGGTGTCAGGGAGCATTGTGATGACATATGTCATGGTCCATTGCGATGACAATGGCATGTAGCATTGTGATTCCAAATGTAAGGGAGTATTGTGATGACAAATATAATGGAGTATTGTGATGACGAGGGCAAGGAGCATTATGATGACAAGGGCCGTTGAGAATTCCCATGACAATGTCGTGAAGCATTGTCATGACAATTTCCTGGAGCATTGTGTTGAGAAATCCATGGAGCCTTGTGATGACAGGTCTCATGGAGCATAATGATGTAAACGGGCATGGAGCATTCTGATTACAGGGGTCTTGGAACATTGTGATAACAAGGGCGTGGAGCATTGTGATGACAAGGGCATGGAGCATTGTGATGAGAATGCCATGCAACATTCTGAAGACATGCGTCATGGAGCTTTGTGATGAAAAGTGCATGGAGCATTGTGATTACAGTGGTCTTCAGCATTGTGATGACAAGTGTCATGGAATCTTGTGATGACTAGGCCGTGGAACACTGTGATGGCAAGGGTCATGGTGCATTGTTATGACAGGGGTAATGGAGCATTTTGATGAGAAGGTCATGGAACATTGGTGTGAAATGTTTCATGAATTATTGTGATGAGAGTGGGCATGGAGCATTATGATGACAAGGGCAAGGAACACTGTGATACATGTGTCATGCAGGATTTTAATGACAATGGCATGGAGCATTGTGATGAGAAGGGCATCGAGCATTGTGATGACAAGTGTCATGGAGCTTTGTGATGACAAGGTCATGGAGCATTGTGATGAGAAGACCATGGATAATTGTGATGATGAGCGTCATGGGGCATTGTGATGACAAGTGTTATAGAATATTGTGATCACAAGGGTTTGGAGCATTGTTATGACAGAGGTCATGGAGCATTTTGATTTCATTGGGATGACAATAGCATGAAGCATTATGATGATGGGCATGGTGCATTGTGATCACAGGGTTCATGGATCATTGAGATGAAAATGGGCATAGAACATTGTGATTACAGGGTTCTTGGAGCATTGTGATGAGAAGGGTCATGGAGCTTTGTGATGACAAGGCCATGGAATATCGTGATGGCAAGGGCATGGCGCATTGTGATGAGATGTCCATAGAGCATTCTTATGACATGTGACATGGAGCTCTGTGAAGACAAGGGCATGGAGCAATGTGATGAGAGCGTTCATGGAGCATTGTGAAGAAAATGACATGGAGCACTGTGATGCCAAGGGTCAAGGATCTTTGTGATGACAAAGGTCATGGAGCATTTTGATGGCAAGGGCATTGTGCATTTTGATGAGAAGGGCAGGGAGCATTCTGATAACAGGGTCATGGAGCAATTTGATGAAAAGTGTCATGGAACATTTTGATGACAGGTGTTATGGAACATTGTGATGTCAGGGGTCATTGAACATTTTGATGATAAGTGCATGTAGCATTGTGATGACAGGAGTCATGGAACATTGTGATGACAGCGGTGTGGGAGTATTGTGACAAATAGTGATTTAGAATTGTGATATCAGTGGTGAGAGAGCATTTTGATGAGAAGTGCAAGGAGCATTGTGATGACAAATTTTAAGGAGCATTGTGATGACAAGATTGTGGAGCACTGTAATGACAAGCGCATGGTGCATTGTGATGACATGTGTCATGGAGCATTGTGCTGACAAGTGCATGGAGCATTGTGATGACAAGGGACAAAGAGCATTGTGATGAAAAATTCATGGAGCATTGTGGTTAAAAAGTCACAGAGACTGTTGATGATGAGGGCATCGACCATTGTGATGACAAATGTCATGAAGCATTGTGATGACTGGAGTCACGGAGCATTGTGATGACAGGGGACATGGAGCACTGTGATAACAATGGCATGGAGCATTGTGATGACAAGGGCATGGAACATTGGTCTAATAACTTTCATGGAGTATTGCGATGACAGCTGGAATTGCGCATTGTGATGACAAGGGCATGGAGCATTGTGATGACAAGGGTCAGGGAGCATTGTGCTGACAAGTGCATGGAGAATTGTGATGACAAGGGTCATGGAGCATTCTGATGACAAGCTTGTGCAGTATTCTGATGACAATGGCATGGAGCATTGTGATGAAAACGGCATGGGGCATTGTGATGAAAAAGGCATGGAGCCTTTTCATGACAGTGTTCAAGTAGCATTCTGACGACAAGTGTCAGGGAGCATTGTGATGACAAGTGTATTGAGAATTGTGATGACAAAGGTCATGGAGCATTGTGATGAAAAGGGCAAGGAGTATTGTGATGACAGGCATCATGGAGCGTTGTGATGACCAGTGTTATGGAACATTGTGATCACAAGGGTTTGGAGCATTGTGATGACACAGGTCATGGATCATTTTTATTTCAAGGGGCATGGAGTATTGTGATAAGAAGGGCATGAAGAAATGTGATACCCAAGTTCATGGAGGATTATGATGACAATGGAAATGGAGTACTGTGATGACAAGCGCATAGAGGATTGTAATGACAAGGTCATGTAGAATTTTGCTGACAAGGGCATGAAGCATTGTGAAGACATGTGTCGTGGAGCACTGTGATGACAAGCGTCAAGGAGCATTGTGAATACAGGGGTCATGGCGCATTGGGATGACAAGAGCATGGAGCACTGTGATTTCAGGGGTCTTGAGCATTGTGATGAGAAGTATCATGGAACCTTGTGATGACTAGGCCGTGGAACATTGTGATGGCAGGGGTCATTTTGCATTGTTATGACAGGGGTAATGGAGCATTGTGATGAAAAGGATATGGAACTTTGGTCTGAACTGTTTCATGGATTATTGTGATGAGAATGGGCAGGGAGCATTGTGATGACCAAGGCACGGGACACTATGATACATGGGTCATGCAGGACTGTAATAACAATGACATGGAGCATTGTGATGAGAAGGGCATCGAGCATTGTGATGACAAGTGTCATGGAGCTTTGTGATGACAAGGGCATGGAGCAATGTGATGAGAGGGATCATGGAGCATTGTGATGTCAATGACATGGAGCATTGTGATTCCAAGTGTCTTGGAGCTTTGTGATGACAAAGGTCATGGAGCATTTTGATGACAAAGGCATGGTGCATTGTGGTGAGAATGGCAGGGAGCATTTTGATGACCGGGTCATGCAGCAATTTGATAAAAAGTGTAATGGAATATTTTGATGGCAGGGGTTATAGAACATTGTGATGTCAGGGGTCTTGGAGCTTTGGGATGGAATGGGTCATGGAGCATTTTGTTGACAGGGGTTATGGAACATTGTGATGGCAGGGGTCATGGAACACTGTGATTATAAGGGGATGTAGCATTGTGATGACAGCGTCATGGAATATTGTGATTACAAGGGTGAGGGAGTATTGTGATGACTAGTGATGGAACATTGTGATATCTCTGGTGAGAGAGCATTTTGATGAGAAGTGCATGGACCATTGTGCTTACTAGGTTTATGGCGTATTGCAATGACAAGGTTGTGGACCGTTGTGATGAAATGCACATGGCACATTGTGATGACAGTGGTCATGGAGCATTGTTCTGACAAAGACATGAAGCATTGTGATGACAAGTTTCACAGACAATTGTGTTGAAAAGTTCATGGAGAATTGTGGTTACAAAGGTCACAGAGCCTTGTGATGATGCGGGATGGACCATAGTGATGAAAAACGTTATGAAGCATTGTGATGACTGGAGTCATCGAGCATTGTGATGACAGGGGTCATGGAACATTGTGATGACAAGGGCATGGAACATTTTGATGACAGTGGCATGGAGCATTGGTCTGACAAGTTGCATAGATTATTGTGATGAGAGTGGGAATTGTGCATTGTAATGACAAGGGCATGGAGCATTGTGATGACAAAACAATGGAGCCTTGTGATGACAAGTATCATGGTGCATACTGATGAACAGGGGCATGGAGCATTGTGATTACAGGGGTCTTGGAACATTGTGAAGACAAGGGCATGTAGCATTGTGAGAAGAAGGCCAAGGAGCACTCTGATGTCATGCGTCATTGAGCTTTGTGATGACAAGGGCATGGATCATTGTGATTACAGGGGCCTTGGAGCATTGTGATGAAAATGGCATGGAGCCTTGTCATGGCAGGGTTCAAGGAGCATACAGACAACAAGTGTCAGGGAGCAGTTTGATGACAAGTGTATTGAGCATTGTGATGACGAAGGTCATGGCGCATGTGATGAGAAGGCCATGGTTGATTGTGATGACGAGCGTCATGGGGCATTTTGATGACAAGTGTTATGGAATATTGAGATCACAAGGGTTTGGAGCATTGTTATGACAGAGGTCATGGAATATTTTGATTTCATTGTTATGACAATAGCATGAAGCATTATGATGATGGGCATGGTGCATTGTGATGACAGTGTTCATGGATCATTGAGATGAAAAGGGGCATAGAGCATTGTGATTACAGTGTTCTTGGAGCATTGTGATGAGAAGGGTCATGGAGCCTGTGATGACAAGGCCATGGAACATCGTGATTTCAGGGGTCATGGAGCATTGTTATGACAGGTGTAATGGAGCATTGTGATGGCAAGGGCATGGAGCATTGTGATGAGAAGGCCATGGAGCATTCTGATGACATGTGTCATGCAGCTATGTGAAGACAAGGGCATGGAGCAATGTGATGAGAGCGTTCATAGAGCATTGTGATGACAATGACATGGAGCATTGTGATGCCAAGGGTCATGGATCTTTGTGATGACAAAGGTCATGGAGCATTTTGATGGCAACGGCGTTGTGCATTGTGATGAGGAGGGCAGGGATTATTCTGATGACAGGGTCATGGAGCAATTTGATGAAAAGTGTCATGGAATATTTTGATGACAGGTGTTATGGAACATTGTGATGTCAGGGTTCAACGAACATTTTGATGATAAGTGCATGTAGCACTGTGATGACAGGAGTCATGGATCATTGTGTTGACAGGGGTGAGAGAGTACTCTGACAAATAATGATGTAGAATTGTGATATCAGTGGTGAGAGAGCATTTGATGAGAAGTGCATGGAGCATTGTGACTACAAATTTTATGGAGCATTGTGACGACAAGGTTGTGGAGCACTGTGATGAAAAGCGCATGGTGCATTGTGATGACATGCGTCATGGAGCATTGTGCTGACAAGCGCATGGAGCATTGTGATAACAAGGGTCATGGAGCATTGTGCTGAGAAAGGCATAGAGCATTGTGATGACAAGGGTCAAAGTGCATTGTGATGAAAAGTTCATGGAGCATTGTGGTTAAAATGGTCACAGAGACTGTTGATGATGAGGGCATGGACCACTGTGATGACAAAGGTCATGAAGCATTGTGATGACTGGAGTCACGGAGCATTGTGATGACAGGGGTCATGGAGCATTATGATAACAAGGGTATGGAGCATTGTGATGACAAGGGCATGGAACATTAGTCTAATAAGTTTCAAGGATTGTTGCGATGACAGTTGGAATGGTGCATTGTGATGACAAGGGCATGGAGCATGGTGATGACCAGGTCATGCAGTATTGTGAAGACAGGTGTCAGGGAGCATTGTGATCACATATGTAATGGCCCATTATGATGTTGATGTCATGGAGAATTGTCATGGCAAGTGTCATGGAAGATTCTGAGGACAAAGGTAATGGAGCTTTGTGATGACAATGGCTTGGAGCATTGTGATGACAAGCGTCAGTGAGCATTGTGCTGAGAAGTGCATGGAGAATTGTGATGACAAGCGTCATGGAGCATTCTGATGAAAAGCTTGTGGAGTATTTTGATGACAATGGCATGGAGCATTGTGATGAAAACGGCATGGGGCATTGTGATGACAGGCATCATGGAGCGTTGTGAAGACAAGTGTTATGGAACATTGTGATCACAAGTGTTTGGAGCATTGTGATGACAGAGGTCATGGATCATTTTGATTTCAAGGAGCATGGAGCATTCTGATGAGAAGGGCATGAAGCAATGTGATCCCAATGTTCATGGAGGATTGTGATGACAATGGAAATGGAGTATTGTGATGACAAGCGCATAGAGCATTGTAATGACAAGGTCATGTAGCATTTTGCTGACAAAGGCATGGAGCATTGTTATGACATGTGTCATGGAGCACTGTGATGACAAGCGTCAAGGAGCATTGTGAATACAGGGGTCATGGAGCATTGGGATGACAAGGGCATAGATCATTGTGATGACAAGGGTCATGGAGCACTGGGCTGAAAATGTTCATGGAGAGTTGTGATTACAGGTGTCATGGAACATTGTGACGACAAGGGAACGGAGCATTGTGAAGACAAGAATCCCGGATCATTGTTTTGTCAGGTGTCATGGAGTGTTGTGATGACTGTGGTCATGGTGCATTGTGATGATATTGGCAATGGAGCATTGTGAAGAGAAGGTCGTGGAGCACAGGGCTGAAAATGTTCATGGATTACTGTGATGACAGGGATCATGAAGAATTGTGATGACAAGGGAATGGATCATGGTGATGAAAAGGTCCTGGAACATTGTGAAGAAAAGACCATGGAGACTTGTGATGGCAAGTCTCATGGAGCATTCTGATGAAAAGGGGCATGGAGCATTGTGCTTACAGGGGTCTAGGAGCATTGTGATGACTAGGGCATAGAGCATTGTGATGAGAATGTCATGGAGCATTCTGATGACATGCGTCATGGAGTTTTGTGATGACAAGGGCATGGAGCATTGTGATTACAGGGACCTTGGAGGATTATGATGAAATGGTCATGGATCATTGTGATGAAAAAGGCATGGAAACTTGTCATGACAGGGTTCAAGGAGCATACTGACGACAAGTGTCAGGGAGCATTTGTGATGACAAATGTATTGAGAATTGTGATGACAAGATCATGGAGCATTGTGATGAGAAGTCCATGGATAATTGTGATGATGAGCGTCATGGGGTGTTGTGATGATATGTGTTATGCAACATTGTGATCACAAGGGTTTGGAGCATTATGATGACAGAGGTCATTCAGAATATTGATTTCATTGTGATGACAACAGCGTGAAGCATTATGATGATGGGTATGGTGCATTGTGATGACAGGGTTCATGGAGCTCTAAGATGAAAAGGGGCATGGAGCATTGTGATTACAAGGGTCTTGGAGCATTGTGATGACAGATTTCATGGAGCATTGAGATGAAAATGGGCATGGAGCATTTTGATTACAAGGGACTTGGAGCATTGTGATGACAAGGGCATGGAGCATTTTGATGAGAAGGCCATGGAACATTCTGATGACATGCGTCATGGAGCTTTGTGATGACAAGCGCATGGAGCATTGTGATTTCAGAGGTCTTGAGTATTGTGATAAAAAGTATCATGGAACCTTGTGATGACTAGGCCGTGGAACATTGTGATGGCAGTTGTCAGGGTGCATTGTTATGACAGGGGTAATGGAGAATTGTGATGAAAAGGGTATGGAAATTTGGTCTGAAATGTTTCATGGATTATTGTGATGAGAGTAGGCATGGAGCATTGTGAAGACAAGGGCACGGAACACTGTGATACATGGGTCATGCAGGACTGTAATGACAAGGCATGGAGCATTGTGATGAGAAGCTCATCGAGCATTGTGATGACAAGTGTCATGGAGCTGTGTGATGACAAGGGCATGGAGCAATGTGATGAGAGGGTTCAAGGAGCATTGTGATGACAATCACATGGAGCATTGTGATGCCAAGTGTCTTGGAGCTTTGTGATGACAAGGCATGGAACATTTTGATGAGAAGGGCAGGGAGCATTTTGATGACCAGCTCATGCAGCAATTTGATAAAAAGTATAATGGAACATTTTGATGGCAGGGGTTATAGAACATTGTGATGTCAGGGGTCTTGGAGCTTTGGTATGGAATGGGTCATGGAGCATTTTGATGACAGGGTTTATGGAATATTGTGATGGCAAGGGTCATGGAACATTGTGATGATAAGGGGATGTAGCATTGTGATGACAGGGTCATGGAACATTGTGATTACAAGGGTGAGGGTGTATTGTGATGACTAGTATTGGAACATTGTGATATCTCTGGTGAGAGAGCATTTTGATGAGAAGTGCATAGACTATTGTGATTACAAGGTTTATGGAGCATTGCAATGACAAAGTTTAGAACGTTGTGATGAAATGTTCGTGACACATTGTGATGACAATGGTCTTGGAGCATTGTTCTGACAAATACATGGAGCATTGTGATGACAAGTTTCTCAGAGAATTGTGATGAAAAGTTCATGGAGCATTGTGGTTTCAAAGATCACAGAGCCTTGTGATGACGCGGGCATGGACCACTGTGATGACAAAGGTTATGAAGCATTGTGATGACTGGAGTCACGGAGCATTGTGATGACAGGGGTCATGGAGCATTGTGATGACAAGGGCATGGAGCATTGTGATGACAGTGGCATGGAGCATTGGTCTGACAAGTTTCATAGATTATTGTGAAGAGAGTGGGCATGGTGCATTGTGATGAGAAGGTCGTGGAGCATTGGGCTGAAAATGTTCATGGATTATTGTGATGAAAGTGGTCATGGAGCATTGTGATGACAAGGGCATGGCACATTGTGATGAGAATGCCAGGAAACAGTCTGATGACATGCCTCATGGAGCTTTTTGATGACAAGGCCATGAAGCATGGTGATTACAGGGATCTTGGAGCATTGTGATGAAAAGGGCATGGATTATTGTGATGAAAAAGGCATGGAGCCTTGTCATGACAGGGTTCAAGGAGAATACTGACGACAAGTGTCAGCGAGCATTGTGATGACAAGTGTATTGAGCATCGTGATGACAAAGATCATGGAGCATTGTGATGAGAAGACCATGGATAATTGTGATGATGAGCCTCAAGGGGTGCTGTAATTATAAGTTTTATGGAACATTGTGATCACAAGGGTTTTCAGCATTATGATGTCAGAGGTCATGGAGAATACTGATTTCATTGTGATGACAATAGACTGAAGTATTATGATGATGGGCATCGTGCACTGTGATGACAGGGTTCATGGAGCATTGAGATGAAATGGGGCATGGAGCATTGTTTTTACAAGGGTCTTGGAGCATTGTGATGACAAGGGCATGGATAATTGTGATGAGAAGGCCATGGAACATTCTGATGACATGCGTCATGGAGCATTGTGATGAGAAGCTCATCGAGCATTGTGATGACAAGTGTCATGGAGCTGTGTGATGACAAGGGCATGGAGCAATGTGATGAGAGGGTTCAAGGAGCATTGTGATGACAATCACATGGAGCATTGTGATGCCAAGTGTCTTGGAGCTTTGTGATGACAAGGCATGGAACATTTTGATGAGAAGGGCAGGGAGCATTTTGATGACCAGCTCATGCAGCAATTTGATAAAAAGTATAATGGAACATTTTGATGGCAGGGGTTATAGAACATTGTGATGTCAGGGGTCTTGGAGCTTTGGTATGGAATGGGTCATGGAGCATTTTGATGACAGGGTTTATGGAATATTGTGATGGCAAGGGTCATGGAACATTGTGATGATAAGGGGATGTAGCATTGTGATGACAGGGTCATGGAACATTGTGATTACAAGGGTGAGGGTGTATTGTGATGACTAGTATTGGAACATTGTGATATCTCTGGTGAGAGAGCATTTTGATGAGAAGTGCATAGACTATTGTGATTACAAGGTTTATGGAGCATTGCAATGACAAAGTTTAGAACGTTGTGATGAAATGTTCGTGGCACATTGTGATGACAATGGTCTTGGAGCATTGTTCTGACAAATACATGGAGCATTGTGATGACAAGTTTCTCAGAGAATTGTGATGAAAAGTTCATGGAGCATTGTGGTTTCAAAGATCACAGAGCCTTGTGATGACGCGGGCATGGACCACTGTGATGACAAAGGTTATGAAGCATTGTGATGACTGGAGTCAAGGAGCATTGTGATGACAGGGGTCATGGAGCATTGTGATGACAAGGGCATGGAGCATTGTGATGACAGTGGCATGGAGCATTGGTCTGACAAGTTTCATAGATTATTGTGAAGAGAGTGGGCATGGTGCATTGTGATGAGAAGGTCGTGGAGCATTGGGCTGAAAATGTTCATGGATTATTGTGATGAAAGTGGTCATGGAGCATTGTGATGACAAGGGCATGGCACATTGTGATGAGAATGCCAGGAAACAGTCTGATGACATGCCTCATGGAGCTTTTTGATGACAAGGCCATGAAGCATGGTGATTACAGGGATCTTGGAGCATTGTGATGAAAAGGGCATGGATTATTGTGATGAAAAAGGCATGGAGCCTTGTCATGACAGGGTTCAAGGAGAATACTGACGACAAGTGTCAGCGAGCATTGTGATGACAAGTGTATTGAGCATCGTGATGACAAAGATCATGGAGCATTGTGATGAGAAGACCATGGATAATTGTGATGATGAGCCTCAAGGGGTGCTGTAATTATAAGTTTTATGGAACATTGTGATCACAAGGGTTTCAGCATTATGATGTCAGAGGTCATGGAGAATACTGATTTCATTGTGATGACAATAGACTGAAGTATTATGATGATGGGCATCGTGCACTGTGATGACAGGGTTCATGGAGCATTGAGATGAAATGGGGCATGGAGCATTGTTTTTACAAGGGTCTTGGAGCATTGTGATGACAAGGGCATGGATAATTGTGATGAGAAGGCCATGGAACATTCTGATGACATGCGTCATGGAGCTTTGTGATGAGAAGGGCATGGAGCATTGTGATTACAGTGTTTTTCAGCATTGTAATGACAAGTGTCATGGAACCTTGTGAAGACGAGGCCGTGGAACATTGTGATGGCAGGGTTCATGGTGCATTTTTATGACGGAAGTAATGGAGCATTGTGATGAGAAGGGCATGGAACATTGGTCTGAAATGTTTCATGAATTTTTGTGATGAGAGTGCGCATGGAGCATTGTGATGACAAGGGTACGGAACACTATGATACATTCGTCATGCAGGATTGTAATGACAAAGGCATGGAGCATTGTGATGAGAAGGGCATCGAGCATTGTGATGACAAGTGTCATGGAGCTTTGTGATGACAAGAGCATTGAGCAAAGTTATGAGAGGGTTCATGGAGCATTGTGATGACAATGACATTTAGCATTGTGATGCCAGGGGTCATGGAGTTTTCTGCTGACCAGTCATGGAGCATTTTGATGACAAGGACATGGTGCATTGTGATGACAAGTTTCTCAGAGAATTGTGATGAAAAGTTCATGGAGCATTGTGGTTACAAAGATCACAGAGCCTTGTGATGACGCGGGCATGGACCATTGTGATGACAAACGTTATGAAGCATTGTGATGACTGTAGTCACGGAGCATTGTGATGACAGGCGTCATGGAGCATTGTGATGACAAGGGCATGGAGCATAGTGATGACAGTGTCATGGAGCATTGGTCTGACAATTTTCATAGATTATTGTGATGAGAGTGGGCATGGTGCATTGTGATGACAAGGGCATGGAGCATTGTGATGATAAGGTCATGGAGTATTTTGAAGACAGGTGTCAGGGAGCACTGTTATGACATATATCATGATCCATGGCGATGACAATGGCATGGAGCTTTGTGATACCAAATGTAATGGAGGATTGTGATGATTAGGGCTGGGAGCATTATGATTTCAAAGGCCATTGAAAATTTTGATGACAAGGTCGTGAAGCATTGTGATGACAATGTACTGGAGAATTGTGATGATAAAACCATGGAGCCTTGTGAAGAAGAGTCTCATGGAGCATACTGATGAAATAGGCATGGATCATTGTAATTACAGGGCTCTTGGAACATTGTGAAGACAAGGGCATGGAGCATTGTGAGGAGAAGACCAAGGAGCCTTCTGATGGCATGCGTCTTTGAGGTGTGTGAAGACATTGGCATGGACCATTGTGATTACATGGGACTTGGAGCATTGTGATGAAAAGGGCATGGATCATTGTGATGAAAATGGCATGGAGCCTTGTCATGACAGGGTTCAAGAAGCATACAGACAACAAGTGTCAGGGAGCATGTTGATGACAAGTGTATTGAGCATTGTGATGACGAAGGTCATGGAGTATTGTGATGAGAAGACCATGGATAATTGTGATGATGAGCATCATTGGGCATTGTGATGACAAATGTTATAGAATATTGTTATCACAAGGGTTTGGAGCATTGTTATGACAGAGGTCATGGAGCATTTTGATTTCATTGTTATGACAATAGCATGAAGCATTATGATGATGGGCATGGTGCATTGTGATGACAGGGTTCATGGATCATTGAGATGAAAATGGGCATAGAGCACTGAGATTACAGTGTTATTGGAGCATTGTGATGAGAAGGGTCATGGAGCCTTGTATTGACAAGGCCATGGAACATCGTTATGGCAAGGGTCATGGAGCATTGTTATGACAGTTGTAATGGAGCATTGTGATGGCAAGGGCATGGAGCATTGTGATGAGAAGGCCATGGAGCATTCTGATGACATGTGTCATGGAGCTATGTGAAGACAAGGGCATGGAGCAATGTGATGAGAGCGTTCATGGAGCATTGTGATGACAATGACATGGAGCATTGTTATGCAAAGGGTCATGGATCTTTGTGATGACAATGTCATGGAGCATTTTGATGGCAAGGGCGATGAGCATTGTGATGAGAAGGGCAGGGAGCACTGTGATGACAGGGTCTTGGAGCAATTTGATGAAAGGTGTCATGGAACATTTTGATGACAAGTGTTATGGAACATTGTGATGTCAGTGGTCATCGAACTTTGTGATGATATGTGCATGTAGCATTGTGATGACAGGAGTCATGGAACATTGTGATGACAGGGGTGAGGGAGTATTGTGACAAATAGTGATGTAGCATTGTGATATCAGTGGTGAGAGAGCATTTTGATGAGAAGTGCATGGAGCACTGTGATGACAAATTTTATGAAGCATTGTGATGACAATGTTGTGGAGCACTGTGATGACAATCGCATGGTGCATTGTGATGATATGTGTCATGTAGCATTGGGATGAAAAGTGCATGGAGCATTGTGATGACAAGGGTCATGGAGCATTGTGCTGAGAAAGGCATAGAGCATTGTGATGACAAGGGTCAAAGAGCATTGTGATGAAAAGTTCATGGAGCATTGTGGTTAAAAAGGTCACAGAGATTGTTGATGACGAGGGCATGGACCATTGTGATGACAAAGGTCATGAAGCATTGTGATGACTGGAGTCACGGAGCACTGTGATGACAGGGGTCAAGGAGCATTGTGATAACAAGGGCATGGAGCATTGTGATGACAAGGGCATGGAACATTGGTCTAATAAGTTTCATGGAGTATTGCGATGACAGTTGGAATGTCACACTGTGATGACAAGGGCATGGATCATTGTGCTTACAAGTTTTATGGAGCATTGCAATGACAAGCTTGTGGACCGTTGTGATGAAATGCGCATGGCACATTTTGATGACAATGGTCATGGAGCATTGTTCTGACGAAGACATGGAGCATTGTGATGACAAGTTTCACAGAGAATTGTGATGAAATGTTCATGGAGCATTGTGGTTACAAAGGTCACAGAGCCTTTTGAAGACGTGGACATGGACCATTGTGATGACAAACGTTATGAAGCATTGTGATGACTGGAGTCACGGAGCATTGTGATGACAGGGGTCATGGAGCATTGTGATGACAAGGGCATGGAGCATTGTGATGACAGTGGCATGGAGCATTGGACTGACTAGTTTCATAGATTATTGTGAAGAGAGTGTGCATGGTGCATTGTGATGAAAAGGGCATGGCACATTGTGATGACAATGGTCATGGAGCATTGTTCTGACAAAGACATAGAACATTGTTATGACAAGCGTCACAGAGAATTGTGATGAAAAGTTCATGGAGCATTGTGGTTACAAAGGTCACAGAGCCTTGTGATGACTCGAGCATGGACCTTTGTGATGACAATCGTTATGAAGCATTGTGATGACTGGAGTCACGGAGCATTGTGATGACAGGGGTCATGGAGCATTATGATGACATGTGTCATGGAGAATTGTGCTGACAAGTGCATGGAGCTTTGTGATGAAAAGGGTCATGGAGCATTGTGCTGAGAAAAGCTTAGAGCATTGTGATGACAAGTGTCAAAGAGCATTGTGATGAAAAGTTCATGGAGCATTGTGGTTAAAAAGTCACAGAGACTGTTGATGACGAAGGCATGGACCATTGTGATGACAAAGGTCATGAAGCATTGTGATGAATGGAGTCAAGGAGCATTGTGATGACAGGAATCATGGAGCATTGTGATAACAAGGGCATGGAAAATTGTTCCATTAAGTTTCATGGATTATTGCGATGACTGTTGGAATGGCACATTGTGATGACAAGGGCATGGAGCATTGTGATGACCAGGTCATGCAGTATTGCGAAGACAAGTGTCAGGGAGCATTGTGATCACATATATAATGGCCCATTTTGATGACAATGGCATGGAGCATTGTGATGCCAAGTGTCATGGAATATTCTGATGAAAAATGTAATGGAGCATTGTGATGACAATGGCTTGGAGCACTGTGATGACAAGGGTCAGGGAGCATGGTGCTGACAAGTGAATGGAGAATTGTGATGACAAGATTCATGGAGCATTCTGATGACAAGCTTGTGGAGTATTTTGATGACAATGGCATGGAGCATTGTGATGAAAATGGCATGGGACATTGTGATGAAAAAGGCATGGAGCCTTTTCGTGACAGGTTTCAAGGAGCATTCTGATGACAAGTGTCAGGGAGCACTTTGATGACAAGTGTATTGAGAATTTTGATGACAAAGATCATGGAGCATTGTGATGAAAAGGGAATGGAGTATTGTGATGACAGGCATCATGGAGCATTGTGATAACAAGTGTTATGGAACATTGTGATCACAAGGGTTTGGAGCATTGTGATGACAGAGGTCATGGATCATATTGATTTCAAGGAGCATGGAGCATTTTGATGACAAGGGCATGTAGCAATATGACGCCAAGGTTCATGGAGGATTGTGATGACAAAGGAAATGGAGTATTGTGATGACAAGCGCATATAGGATTGTAATGACAAAGTCATGTAGCATATTGCTGACAAAGGCATGGAGCATTGTGATGACATGTATCATGGAGCACTGTGATGACATGCGTCACGGAGCATTGTGAATAGAGGGGTCACGGAACATTGTGATGACAAGGGCATGGATCATTGTGATGACAATTGTCATGGAGCACTGCGCTGAAAATGTTCATGGAGTGTAGTGATGACAGGTGTCATGGAGCATTGTGATGACTAGGGAATTGGACATTGTGATGACAAGAGTCCCAGATGATTGTGTTGTCAGGTGTCATGGAGTGTTGTGATGACAGTGGTCATGGAGCATTGTGATGATATTGGCCACAGAGCATTGTGATGAGAAGTTCGTGGAGCATTGGGCTGAAAATGTTCATGGATTATTGTGATGACATGGGTCATGGAGCATTGTGATGACAAGGGAATGGAGCAGGGTGATGACAAGGTCCTGGAGCATTGTGATGAGAAGACCATGGAGACTTGTGATGACAAGTCTCATGGAACATTCTGATGAAAATGGACTTGGAGCATTGTGATTACAGGGGTGTTGGAGCATTGTGATTACAAGGGCATGGAGCATTGTGATGAGAAGGCCATGGAACATTCTGATGACATGCGTCATGGAGCTTTTTGATGACAAGGGCAAGGAGCATTGTGATTTCAGTGATCTTGGAGCATTGTAATGAAAAGGGCATGGATTATTGTGATGAAAAATTCATGGAGCCTTTTCATGACAGGGTTCAAGGAGCATACTGATGACAAGTGTCAGGGATCATTGTGATGACAAGTGTATTGAGCATCTTGATGACAAAGATCTTGGAGCACTGTGATGAGAAGACCATGGATAATTGTGATGATGAGCGTCATCGGGTGTTGTGATGATAAGTGTTATGGAACATTGTGATCCCAAGGGTTTGGAGCATTATGATGATAGAGGTCATGGAGTATATTGATTTCATTGTGCTTAAAATATCCTGAAGCATTATGATGATGGGCATGATGCATTGAGATGACAGGGTTCATGGTGCATTGAGATGAAAAGGGGCATTCAGCATTGTGTTTACAGGGGTCTTGGAGCATTGTGATGAAAAGGGCTTGGATCATTTTGATAAGTGTCATGGAGCA
Organism: Mesoplodon densirostris; assembly: GCF_025265405.1. Classification (NCBI taxonomy): domain Eukaryota; kingdom Metazoa; phylum Chordata; class Mammalia; order Artiodactyla; family Ziphiidae; genus Mesoplodon; species Mesoplodon densirostris. Next base: position 13,393,368 of record NW_026778195.1, read on the forward strand.
TTGGGATGAAAATGTACATGAAGTATTGTGATGACAGGGGTCATGGAGCATTGTGATGACAGAGGTCATGGAGAATTTTGATTTCCTTGTGCTGACAATAGCCTGAAGCATTATGATGATGGGCATGATGCATTGTGATGACAGAGTTCATGGATCATTGAGATGAAAAAGGGCATGGGGCATTGTGATTAAGGGGTCTTGGAGCATTTTGATGACAAGAGAAAGGAGCATTTTCATGAGAAAGCCATGGAACATTCTGATGACATGTGTCATAGGGCTTTGTGAAGACACGCGCATGGAACATTGTGATTACAGGGGTCTTGGAGCATTGTGATGACAAGGGTCATGGAGCCTTGTGGTGACAAGGCCGTGGAACATTGTGATGGCAGTGGTCATGGAGCATTGTTATCAGAGGGGTAATGGAGCATTGTGATGAGAAGGGCATGGAGCATTGTGATTACAAGCTTTATGGTGCATGGCGATGAGTAATTTGTGGACCATTGTGATGAAAAGTGCGTGGCACATTTTGATGACAAGAGTCATGGAGCATTTTTCTGACAAACACATGGAGCATTGTGATGACAAGTATTACGGAGCATTTTGATGAAAATATCATGGAGCATTGTGGTTACAGAGGTCACAGAGCCTTGTGACGAAGCGGGCATGGACCATTGTGATGACAAATGTTATGAAGCATTGTGATGCCTAGAGTCACGGAGCATTGTGATGACAGGGGTCATGGAGCTTTGTGATGACAAGTGCATGGAGTAATGTGATGAGAGTGTTCATGGAGCATTGTGATGACAATGATATGGAGCCTTGTGATGCCAAGGGTCATGGAGCTTTATGATGACAAGTCATGGAGCATTTTGATGACAAGGACATGGTGCATTGTGATGAGAAAGGCAGGGTGCATTTTGATGACCGGGTCAAGCAGCAAGTTAATGAAAAGTGTAATGGAACATTTTGATGGCAGGGGTTACAGAACATTGTGATGTCAGGGTTCTTGGAGATTTGGGATGAAAAGGGTCATGGAGCATTTTGATGACAGGGGTTATGGAACATTGTGATGTCAGGTGTCAGGGAACATTGTTAGAATAAGAGGATGTAGCATTGTGATGACAGGGTCATGGAACATTGTGATTACATGTGTGAGGTAGTATTGTGATGACTAGTGATGGAACATTGTGATATCTCTGGTGAGAGAGCATTTTGATGAGAAGTGCATGGACAATTGTTATTACAAGGTTTATGGAGCATTGCAATGACAAGGTTGTGTACTGTTGTGATGAAATGTGCGTGGCACATTGTGATGACAATGGTCATGGAGCATTGTTCTGACAAAGACAAGGAGCATTGTGATGACAAGGGTCACAGAGAATTGTGATGAAAAGTTCATGGAGCTTTGTGGTTACAAAGGTCACAGAGCGTTGTGAGGACTCGGGCATGGACCATTGTGATGACACACGTTATGAAGCATTGTGATGACTGGAGTCACGGAGCATTGTGATGACAGTTGTCATGGAGCATTGTGATGACAAGGGCATGGAACATTGTGATGGCAGGGGCATGGAGCATTGGTCTGACAAGTTACATAGATTATTGTGATGACATTGAGCATGGTGCATTGTGATGACAAGGGCATGGAGCATTGTGATAAGTAGGTCATGGAGTATTGTGAAGTCAGGTGTCAGGGAGCATTGTGATGAAATATGTCATGGTCCATCGCGATGACAATGGCATGGAGCATTGTGATGCCAAATGTAAGGGAGGATTGTGATGACAAATATAATGGAGCATTGTGATGATTAGGGCTTGGAGCATTATGATGACAAGGGCCATTGAAAATTTTCATGACAAGGTCGTGAAGCATTGTGATGACAAGGTCCTGGAGCATTGTGATGAGAAAACCATGGAAAGTTGTGATGACCATTCTCATGGAGCTTACTGATGAAAAGGGGCATGGAGCATTGTGATTACAGGGGTCTTGGAACATTGTGCTGACAAGGGCATGGAGCATTGTGAGGAGAAGACCAAGGAGCATTCTGATGGCATGCGTCATTGAGCTTTGTGATGACAAGGGCATGGAGCATTGTGATTACAGGGGTCTTGGACCACTGTGATGAAAAAGGCATGGATCATTGTGATGAAAAAGGCATGGAGCCTTGTCATGACAGGGTTCAAGGAGCATACAAACAACAAGTGTCTGGGAGCATTTTGATGACAAGTGTATTGAGCATTGCGATGACGAATGTCATGGAGCATTGTGATGAGAAGACCATGGATAATTGTGATGACGAGCGTCATGGGGCATAGTGATGACAAGTGTTATGGAATATTGTGATCACAAGGGTTTGGAGCATTGTGATGACAGAGGTCATGGAGCATTTTGATTTCATTGTGATGACAATAGCATGAAGCATTATGATGATGGGCATGGTGCATTGTGATGACAGGGTTCATGGATCATTGAGATGAAAAGGGGCATACAGCATTGTGATTACAGGTTTCTTGGAGCATTGTGATGAGAAGGGTCATGGAGCCTTGTCATGAAAAGGCCATGGGACTTCGTGATGGCAGGGGTCATGGAGCATTGTTATGACAGGTGTAATGGAGCATTGTCATGGCAAGGGCATGGAGCATTGTGATGAGAAGGGCAGGGAGCATTCTGATGACATGTGTCATGGAGCTTTGTGAAGACAAGGGCATGGAGCAATGTGAAGAGAGCGTTCATGGAGCATTGTGATGACAATGACATGGAGCATTGTGATGCCAAGGGTCATAGATCTTTGTGATGACAAATGTCAAGGAGCATTTTGATGGCAAGGTCATTGTACATTGTGATGAGAAGGGCAGGGAGCATTGTGATGAGAGGGTCATTAAGCAATTTGATGAAAAGTGTCATGGAACATTTTGATGACAGGTGTTATGGAACATTGTGATGTCAGGGGTCATCGAACATTCTGATGATAAGTGCATGTAGCATTGTGCTGACAGGAGTCATGGAACATTGTGATGACAGGGGTGACGGAGTATTGTGACAAATAGTGATGTAGCATTGTGATATCAGTGGTGAGAGAACATTTTGATGAGAAGTGCATGGAGCATTGTGATGACAAATTTTATGGAGCATTGTGATGACAAGATTGTGGAGCACTGTGATGACAAGCACATGGTGCATTGTGATGACATGTGTCATGGAGCATTGTGCTGACAAGCGCATGGAGCATTGTGATGACAAGGGTCATGGAGCATTGTGCTGAGAAGGGCATAGAGCATTGTGATGACAAGTGTCAAAGACCATTGTGATGAAATGTTCATGGAACATTGTGCTTAAAAAGGTCACAGAGACTGTTGATGACGAGGGCATGGACCATTGTGATGACAAAGGTCAAGAAGCATTGTGATGACTGGAGTCACGGAGCATCATGATGACAAGGGTCATGGAGCATTGTGATAACAAGGGCATGGAGCATTGTGATGACAAGTGCATGGAACAATGGTCTAATATCTTTCATGGATTTTCGCGATGACAGTTGGAATGGCGCATTGTGTTGACAAGGGCATGGAGCATTGTGATGACCAGGTCATTCAGTACTGTGAAGACAGGTGTCAGGGAGCATTGTGATGACATATGTAATTGCCCATTGTGATGACAATGGCATCGAGCATTGTGATGACAAATGTCATAGAGCTTTGTGATGATAATTGTTATGCAACATTGTGATCACAAGGGTTTGGAGCATTAGGAACACAGAGGTCATGGAGAATATTGATTTAATTGTGATGACAATAGCCTGAAGCTTTTTGATGATGGGCATGGTTCATTGTGATGCCAGGGTTCATGAAGCACTGAGATGAAATGGGGCATGGAGCTATGTGATTAGAGGGGTCTTGGAGCATTGTGATGACAAAGGTATGGAACATTGTGATGAGAAGGCCATGGAACATTAAGATGGCATGCGTCATGGAGCTTTGTGATGACAAGGGAATGTAGCATTGTGATTTCAGGGGTCTTGAGCATTCTGATGAGAAGTGTCATGGAACTTGGTGATGACTAGCCCATGGAATATTGTGATGGCAGGGGTCATGGTGCATTTTTATGACAGGGGTAATGGAGCATTGTGATGAGAAGGGTATGGAACTTTGGTCTGAAATGTTTCATGGATTATTGTGATGAGAGTGGGCATGGAGCATTGTGATGACAAGGGCACGGAACACTGTGATACATGGGTCATGCAGGACTGTAATGACAAGGGCATGGAGCATTGTGATTAGAAGGTCATCGAGCATTGTGATGACAAGTGTCATGGAGCTTTGTGATGACAAGGGCATGGAGCAATGTTATGAGAGGGTACATGGAGCATTGTGATGACAATGACATGGAGCAGTGTGATGCCAAGTGTCATGGATCTTTGTGATGACAAAGGTCAGGAGCATTTTGATGGCAAGGGCGTTGTGCATTGTGATGAGAAGGGCAGGGAGCATCCTGATGACAGGGTCATGGAGCAATTTAATGAAAAGTTTTATGGAACATTTTGATGACAGTTGTTATGGAACACTGTGATGTCAGGGGGCATGGAGCATTTTGATGACGAGGTCATGCAGTATTGTGAAGAGAGGTGTCAGGGAGCATTGTGATGACATATGTAATGGCCCATTGTGATGACAATGGAATGGAGCATTGTGATGCCAAGTGTCCTGGAGGATTCTGATGACAAAGGTAATGGAGCACTGTGATGACAATGGCTTGGAGCATTGTGATGACAAGGTTCAGGGAGCATTGTGCTGACAAGTGCATGGAGAATTGTGATGACATGGGTCATGGAGCATTCTGATGACAAGCTTGTGGAGTATTTTGATGACAATGGCATGGAGCATTGTGATGAAAACGGCATGGGGCATTGTGATGAAAATGCATGGAGACTTTTCGTGACAGGGTTCAAGGAGCATTCTGACGACAAGTGTCAGGGAGCATTGTGATGACATGTGTATTGAGAATTGTGATCACAAAGGTCATGGACCATTATGATGAAAAGGGTATGGAGTATTGTGATGACAGGCATCATGGAGCGTTGTGATGACCAGTGTTATGGAACATTGTGATCACAAGGGTTTGGAGCATTATGATGACAGAGTTCATGGATCATTTTGATTTCAAGGAGCATGGAGCATTGTGATGACAAGAGCATGAAGCAATGTGATCGCAAGATTCATGGAGGATTGTGATGACAATGGAAATGGAGTATTGTGATGAAAAGCGCATAGAGCATTGTAATAACAAGGTCATGTAGCATTTTGCTGACAAAGGCATGGAGCATTGTGATGACAGGTGTCATGGAGCACTGGGCTGAAAATGTTCATGGAGTGTTCTGATGACTTGGTTCATGGAGCATTGTGAGGACTAGGGAATGGAGCATTGTGATCACAAGAGTCCAGGATCATTGCGTTGTCAAGTGTCATGGAGTGTTGTGATGACAGTGGTCATGGAGCACTGTGATTATATTGGCCATTGAGGATTGTGATGAGTAGGTCGTGGAGCATTGGGCTGAAAATGATCATGGATTATCGTGATGACAGGGGTCATGGAGCATTGTGTTGACAAGGGAATGGAGTATGGTGATAACAAGGTCCTGGAGCATTGTGATGAGAAGACCAGGAGACTTGTGATGACAAGTCTCATGGAGCATTCTGATGAAAAGGGGCATGTAGCATTGTGATTACAGGGTCTTGGAGCATTGTGATGACTAGGGCATGGAGCATTCTGATGACATGCGTCATGGAGTTTTTTGATGACAAGGGTATGGAGCATTGTGATTACCGGGGTCTTGGAACATTGTGAGGACTACGGCATGAAGCATTTTGAGGAGAAGAAGAAGGAGCATTCTGATGGCATGCGTCATTGAGCTTTGTGATGACAAGGGCATGGAGCATTGAAATTACATGGGTCTCGGAGCACTGTGATGAAAAGGGCATGGATCATTGTTATGAAAAAGGCATGCAGCCTTGTTATGACAGGGTTCAAGGAGCAAACAGACAACAAGTGTCAGGGAGCGTTTTGATGACAAGTGTGTTGCGCATTGTGATGACAACCGTCATGGAGCATTGTGATGAGAAGTCCATTGATAATTGTGATGACGAGCGTCATGCGGCATTGTGATGACAAGTGTTATGGAATATTGTGATCACAAGGGTTTGGAGCATTGTTATGACAGAGGTCATGGAGCATTTTTATTTCATTGTGATGACAATAGCCTGAAACCTTAGGACGATGGGCATGGTGCATTGTGATGACAGGATTCATGGATCATTGTGATGAAAAAGGGCATAGAGCATTGTGATTACAGGGTTCTTGGAGCCTTGTGATGAGAAGGGTCTTGGAGCTATGTGATGACAAGCCATGGAACATCGTGATGGCAGGGGTCATGGAGCATTTTTATGACTGGGGTAATGGAGCATTGTCATGGCAAGGACATGGAACATTGTGATGAGAAGGCCATGGAGCATTCTGATGACATTTGTCATGGAGCTTTGTGAAGAGAAGGGCATGGAGCAATGTGATGAGAGCGTTCATGGAGCATTGTGATTAAAAGTGTCATGGAGCCTTGTGCTGATAAAGGCATAGAGCATTGTGATGACAAGGGTCAAAGAGCATTGTGATGAAAAGTTCATGGAGCATTGTGGTTAAAAAGGTCACAGAGTCTGTTGATGACGAGGGCATGGACCATTGTGATGACAAAGGTCATGAAGCATTGTGATGACTGGAGTCACAGAGCATTGTGATGACAGGGGTCATGGAGCATTGTGATAACAAGGGCATGGAGCATTGTGATGACAAGGGCATAGAGCATTGGTCTATTAAATTTCAAGGATTATTGCGAGGACAGTTGGAATGGCACATTGTGATGACAAGGTCATGGAGCATTGTGATGACCAGGTCATGTAGTATTGTGATGACAATGGCAGGGAGCATTGTGATGAAAAGGGCATGGAGTATTGTGATGACAGGCATCATGGAGCATTGTGATGACAAGTGTTATGGAACACTGTGATCACAAGGGATTGGAGCCTTTTGGTGACAGAGGTCATGGCTCATTTGATTTCAAGGAGCATGGAGCATTGTGATGACCAGGTCATGCACTATTGTAAAGACAGGTGTCAGGTAGCATTGTTATGCTAAGTGTAATGGAGGATTCTGATGACTAAGGTAATGGAGCATTGTGATGACAGTGGCTTGGAGCATTGTGATAACAAGGGTCAGGGAGCATTGTGCTCACAAGTGCATGGAGAATTGTGATGACAAGGGTCATGGAGCATTCTGATGACAAGCTTGTGGAGTACTTTGATGACAATGGCATGGAGCATTGTGATGAAAACGGAATGGGGCTTTGTGATGAAAAAGGCATGGAGCCTTTTCGTGACAGGGTTCAAGGAGCATTCTGATGACAAGTGTCAGGGAGCATTGTGATGACAAGTGTATTGAGAATTGTGGTGACAAAGCTCATGGAGCATTGTGATGAAAAGGGCATGGAGTATTGTGATGACAGGCATCATGGAGCGTTGTGAGGACAAGTGTTATGGAACATTGTGATCACAAGCTTTTGGAGCACTGTGATGACAGAGGTCATGGATCATTTTGATTTCAAGGAGCATGGAGCATTGTGATGACAAGGGCATGAAGCAATGTGATCCCAAGATACATGGAGGATTGTGATGACAATGGAAATGGAGTATTGTGATGACAAGCCCATAGAGCATTGTAATGACAATGTCATGTAGCATTTTGCTGACAAAGGCATGGAGCATTGTGATGACATGTGTCATGGAGCACTGTGATGAGAAGCGTCAAGGAGCATTGTGAATACAGGGGTCATGGAGCATTGGGATGACAAGGGTCATGGAGCACTGGCCTGAAAATATTCATGGAGTGTTGTGATAACAGGGGTCATGGAGCATTGTGATGATTAGGGAATGGAGCATTGTGATGACAAGAGTCCCTAATCATTGTGTTGTCAGGTGTCATGGAGTGTTGTGATGACTGTGGTCATGGAGCATTGTGATGATATTGGACATGGAGCATTGTGATGAGAAGGTCGTGGATCATTGGGCTGAAAATGTTCATGGATTATTGTGATGACAGTGCTCATGGAGCATTGTGATGACAAGGGAATGGAGCATCGTGATGTCAAGGTCCTGGAGCATTGTGATGAGAAGACCATGGAGACTTGTGATGGCAAGTCTCATGGAGCATTCTGATGAAAAGGGGCATGGAGCATTGTGATTACAGGGGTCTTGAAGCTTTGTGATGACTAGGGTATAGAGCATTGTGATGAGAAGGCCATGGAGCATTGGTCTGACAAGTTTCATAGATTATTGTGATGACAGTGGGAATGGTGCATTGTGATGACAAAGGCATGGAGCACTGTGATGAGAAGCTCATGGAGTATTGTGAAGACAGATGCCAAAGAGCATTGTGATGACATATGTCTTGGTCGATTGCGATGGCAATGGCATGGAGCATTGTGATGCCAAATGTAATGGAGAATGGTGATGACAAATATAATGGAGCATTGTGATGATTAGGGCTTCGAGCATTATGATGACAAGGGCCATTGAAAATTTTCATGACAAGGTCGAGAAGCATTGTGATGACAAGGTCCTGGAGCATTGTGATGACAAAACCATGGAGCCTTGTGATGACAAGTCTCATGGAGCATACTGATGAAAAGGGGCATGGAGCATTGTGATTACAGGTGTCTTGGAACATTGTGATGACAAGGGCATGGATCATTGTGAGGAGAAGACCAAGGAGCATTCTGATGGCATGCATCATTGAGCTTTGTGATGACAAGTGCGTGGAGCATTGTGATTACATGGGACTTGGAGCATTGTGATCAAAAGGTCATGGATCATTGTGATGAAAAAGGCATGGAGCCTTGTCATGACAGGGTTCAAGGAGCATACAGACAACAAGTGTCAGGGAGCATTTTGATGACAATTGTATTGAGCATTGTGATGACAAAGTTCATGGAGCATTGTGATGAGAAGCCCATGGATAATTGTGATGACGAGCTTCATGGGGCATTGTGATGACACGTGTTATGGAATATTGTGATCACAAGGGTTTGGAGCATTGTTATGACAGAGGTCATGGAACATTTTGATTTCATTGTTATGAAAATAGCATGAAGCATTATGATGATGGGCATGGTGCATTGTGATGACAAGGTTCATGGATCATTGAGATGAAAAGGGGCATAGAGCATTGGGATTACAGTGTTCTTGGAGCATTGTGATGAGAAGGGTCATGGAGCCTTGTGATGACAATGCCATGGAACATTGTGATGGCAGGGGTCATGGAGCATTGTTATGACAGTTGTAATGGAGCATTGTGATGGCAAGGGCATGGAGCATTGTGATGAGAAGGCCATGGAGCATTCTGATGACATGTGTCATGGATCTATGTGAAGACAAGGGCATGGAGCAATGTGATGAGAGCGTTCATGGAGCATTGTGATGACAATGACATGGAGCATTGTGATGCCAAGTGTCATGGATCATTGTGATGACAAATGTCATGGAGTATTTTGATGGCAAGGGCTTTGTGCATTGTGATGAGAAGGGCAGAGAGCATTGTGATGACAGGGTCATAGAGCAATTTGATGAAAAGTGGCATGGAACATTTTGATGATAGGTGTTATGGAACATTGTGATTTCAGAGGTCATCGAACATTGTGATGATAAGTGAATGTAGCATTGTGATAACAGGAGTCATGGAACATTATGATGAAAGGGGTGAGGGAGTATTGTGACAAATAGTGATGTAGCATTGTGATATCAGTGGAGAGAGAGCATTTTGATGAGAAGTGCATGGAGCATTGTGATGACAAATTTTATGGAGCATTGTGAAGACAATGTTGTGGATCACTGTGATGACAAGTGCATGGTGCATTGTAATGAGATGTGTCATGGAGCATTGTGCTGACAAGCGAATGGAGCATAGTGATGACAAGGGTCATGGAGCATTCTGCTGAGCAGGGCATAGAGCATTGTGATGACAAGGGTCAAAGAGCATTGTGATGAAAAGTTCATGGAGCATTGTGGTTAAAAAGGTCACAGAGACTGTTGATGACGAGGGCATGGACCATTGTGTTGACAAAGGTCATGAAGCATTGTGATGACTGGAGTCACGGAGCATTGTGATGACAGGGGTCATGGAGCATTGTGATAACAAGGGCATGGAGCATTGTGATGACAAGTACATGGAACATTGGTCTAATAAGCTTCATGGAGTATTGCGATGACAGTTGGAATGGCACACTGTGATGACAAGGACATGGAGCATTGTGATGACCAGGTCATGCGTTTGGTGAAGACAGGTGTCAGGGAGCACTGTGATCACATATGTAATGGCCCATTGTGATGAGGATGGCATGGAGCATTGTGCTGCCAAGTGTCAGGGAGGATACTGATGAAAAATGTAATGGAGCATTGTGATGACAATTGTTTGGAGCATTGTGATGACAAGGGTCAGGGAGAATTGTGCTGACAAGTGCATGGAGAATTGTGATGACAAGTGTCATGGAGCATTCTGATGACAAGCTTGTGGTGTATTTTGATGACAATGGCATGGAGCATTGTGAGGAAAACGGCATGGGGCATTGTGATGAAAAAGGCATGGAGCCTTTTCGTGACAGGGTTCAAGGAGCATTCTGATGACAAGTGTCAGGGAGCATTGTGATGACAAATGTATTGAGAATTGTGGTGACAAAGCTCTTGGAGCATTGTGATGAAAAGGGCATGGAGTATTTTGATGACAGGCATCATGGAGCGCTGTGAGGACAAGTGTTATGGAACATAGTGATCACAAGGGTTTGGAGCATTGTGATGACACAGGTCATGGATCATTTTGATTTCAAGGAGCATGGAGCATTGTGATGACAAGGGCATGAAGCAATGTGATCCCCCAATTCATGCAGGATTGTGATGACAATGCAAGTCGAGTGTTGTAATGACAAGCGCATAGAGGATTGTAATGACAAGGTCATGTAGCATTTTGCTGACAAAGTCATGGAGCATTGTGATGACATGTGTCATGGAGCATTGTGCTGACAAGCGCATGGAGCATTGTGATGAGAAGGCCATGGAGCATTCTGATGACATGCGTCATGGAGTTTTGTGATGACAAGGGCATGGAGCATTGTGATTACAGGGAACTTGGAGGACTGTGATGAAATGATCATGGATCATTGTGATGAAAAATGCATGGAACCTTGTCATGACAGGGTTCAAGGAGCATACTGACGACAAGTGTCAGGGATCATTGTGATGACAAGTGTATTGAGCATTGTGATGACAAAGATCATGGAGCATTGTGATGAGAAGACCATGGATCATTGTGATGATGAGCGTCATGGGGTGTTGTAATGATACGTGTTATGCAACATTGTGATCACTAGGGTTTGGAGCATTATGATGACAGAGGTCATGCAGGATATTGATTTCATTGTGATGACAATAGCCTGAAGCATTATGATGATGGGCATGGTGCATTGTGATGACAGGGTTCATGGAGCACTGAGATGAAAAGGGGCATGGAGCATTGTGATTACAAGGGTCTTGGAGCATTGTGATGACAGATTTCATGGAGCATTGAGATGAAAAGTGGCATGGAGCTGTGTGATTACAATGGTCTTGGAGCATTGTGATGACAAGTGCATGGAGCATTGTGATGAGAAGGCCATGGAACATTCTGATGACATGCGTCATGGGGCTTTGTGATGACAAGGGCATGGAGCATTGTGATTTCAGGGGTCTTGAGCATTGTAATGAAAAATATCATGGAACCTTGTGATGACTAGGCCGTGGAACATTGTGATGGCAGGTGTCATAGTGCATTCTTATGACAGGGGTAATTAAGCAATGTGATGAGAAGGGTATGGAACTTTGGTCTGAAATGTTTCATGGATTATTGTGATGAGAGTGGGCATGGAGCATTGTGATTACATGGGACTTGGAGCATTGTGATGAAAAGGGCATGGATCATTGTGATGAAAAAGGCATGGAGCCTTGTCATGACAGGGTTCAAGGAGCATACAGACAACAAGTGTCAGGGAGCATGTTGATGACAAGTGTATTGAGCATTGTGATGACGAAGGTCATGGAGCATTGTTATGAGAAGACCATGGATAATTGTGATGACGAGCGTCATGGGGCATTGTGATGACAAGTGTTATGGAATATTGTGATCACAAGTGTTTGGAGCATTGTTATGACAGAGGTCATGGAGCATTTTGATTTCATTGTTATGACAATAGCATGAAGCATTATGATGATGGGCATGGTGCATTGTGATGACAGGGTTCATGGACCATTGAGATGAAAATGGGCATATGGCATTGTGATTACAGTGTTCTTGAAGCATTGTGATGAGAAGGGTCATGGAGCCTTTGATGACAAGGCCATGGAACTTCGTGATGGCAGGGGTCATGGAGCATTGTTATGACAGTGGTAATGGAGCACTGTGATGGCAAGGGCATGGAGCATTGTGATGAGAAGGCCATGGAGCATTCTGATGACGTGTCATGGAGCTATGTGAAGACAAGGGCATGGAGCAATGTGATGAGAGCGTTCATGGAGCATTGTGATGACAATGACATGGAGCATTGTGATTCCAAAAGTCATGGATCTTTGTGATGACAAAGGTCATTGAGCATTTTGATGGCAAGGGCGTTGTGCATTGTGATGAGTAGGGCAGGGAGCATTCTGATGACTGGGTCATGGAGCAATTTGATGAAAAGTGTCATGGAACATTTTGATGACAGATGTTATGGAACATTGTGATGTCAGGGGTCATCGAACATTGTGATGATAAGTGCATGTAGCATTGTGATAACAGGAGTCATGGAACATTATGATGACAGGGGTGAGGGAGTATTGCGACAAATAGTGATGTAGCATTGTGATATCAGTGGTGAGAGAGCATTTTGATGAGAAGTGCATGGAGCATTGTGATGACAAATTTTATGGAGCATTGTGAAGACAATGTTGTGGATCACTGTGATGACAAGTGCATGGTGCATTGTAATGACATGTGTCATGGAGCATTGTGCTGACAAGCGAATGGAGCATTGTGATGACAAGGGTCATGGAGCATTGTGCTGAGCAAGTCATAGAGCATTGTGATGACAAGGGTCAAAGAGCATTGTGATGAAAAGTTCATGGAGCATTGTGGTTAAAAAGGTCACAGAGACTGTTGATGACGAGGGCATGGAGCATTGTGTTGACAAAGGTCATGAAGCATTGTGATGACTGGAGTCACGGAGCATTGTGATGACAGGGGTCATGGAGCATTGTGATAACAAGGGCATGGAGCATTGTGATGACAAGTACATGGAACATTGGTCTAATAAGCTTCATGGAGTATTGCGATGACAGTTGGAATGGCACACTGTGATGACAAGGACATGGAGCATTGTGATGACCAGGTCATGCGTATGGTGAAGACAGGTGTCAGGGAGCACTGTGATACATATGTAATGGCCCATTGTGATGAGGATGGCATGGAGCATTGTGCTGTCAAGTGTCAGGGAGGATTCTGATGAAAAAGGTAATGGAGCATTGTGATGACAATTGCTTGGAGCATTGTGATGACAAGGGTCAGGGAGAATTGTGCTGACAAGTGCATGGAGAATTGTGATGACAAGTGTCATGGAGCATTCTGATGACAAGCTTGTGGAGTATTTTGTTGACAATGGCATGGAGCATTGTGAGGACAACGGCATGGGGCATTGTGATGAAAAAGGCATGGAGCCTTTTCCTAACAGGGTTCAAGGAGCATTCTGATGACAAGTGTCAGGGAGCATTGTGATGACAAGTGTATTGAGAATTGTGGTGACAAAGGTCATGGAGCATTGTGATGAAAAGGGCATGGAGTATATTGATGACAGGCATCATGGAGCGTTGTGAGGACATGTGTTATGGAACATTGTGATCACAAGGGTTTGGAGCATTGTGATGACAGAGGTCATGAATCATTTTGATTTCAAGGAGAATGGAGCATTGTGATGACAAGGGCATGAAGCAATGTGATCCCCCAATTCATGGAGGATTGTGATGACAATGCAAATCGAGTATTGTAATGACAAGCGCATAGAGGATTGTAATGACAAGGTCATGTAGCATTTTGCTGACAAAGGTATGGAGCATTGTGATGACATGTGTCATGGAGCATTGTGCTGACAAGCGCATGGAGCATTGTGATGAGAAGGCCATGGAGCATTCTGATGACATGCGTCATGGCGTTTTGTGATGACAAGGGCATGGAGCATTGTGATTACAGGGACCTTGGAGGACTGTGAAGAAATGATCATGGATCATTGTGATGAAAAATGCATGGAACCTTGTCATGACAGGGTTCAAGGAGCATACTGACGACAAGTGTCAGGGATCATTGTGATGACAAGTGTATTGAGCATTGTGATGACAAAGATCATGGAGCATTGTGATGAGAAGACCATGGAGCATTGTGATGATGAGCGTCATGGGGTGTTGTGATGATACGTGTTATGCAACATTGTGATCACTAGGGTTTGGAGCATTATGATGACAGAGGTCATGCAGAATATTGATTTCATTGTGATGACAATAGCCTGAAGCATCATGATGATGGGCATGGTGCATGGTGATGACAGGGTTCATGGAGCACTGAGATGAAAAGGGGCATGGAGCATTGTGATTACAAGGGTCTTGGAGAATTGCGATGACAGATTTCATGGAGCATTGAGATGAAAAGTGGCATGGAGCAGTGTGATTACAATGGTCTTGGAGCATTGTGATGACAAGTGCATGGAGCATTTTGATGAGAAGGCCATGGAACATTCTGATGACATGCGTCATGGGGCTTTGTGATGACAAGGGCATGGAGTATTGTGATTTCAGGGGTCTTGAGCATTGTAATGAAAAATATCATGGAACCTTGTGATGACTAGGCCGTGGAACATTGTGATGGCAGGTGTCATGGTGCATTCTTATGACAGGGGTAATTAAGCAATGTGATGAGAATGGTATGGAACTTTGGTCTGAAATGTTTCATGGATTATTGTGATGAGAGTGGGCATGGAGCATTGTGATTACATGGGACTTGGAGCATTGTGATGAAAAGGGCATGGATTATTGTGATGAAAAAGGCATGGAGCCTTGTCATGACAGGGTTCAAGGAGCATACAGACAACAAGTGTCAGGGAGCATGTTGGTGACAAGTGTATTGAGCATTGTGATGACGAAGGTCATGGAACATTGTGATGAGAAGACCATGGATAATTGTGATGACGAGCGTCATGGGGCATTGTGATGAAAAGTGTTATGGAATATTGTGATCACAAGTGTTTGGAGCATTGTTATGACAGAGGTCATGGAGCATTTTGATTTCATTGTTATGACAATAGCATGAAGCATTATGATGATGGGCATGGTGCATTGTGATGACAGGGTTCATGGACCATTGAGATGAAAAGGGGCATATGGCATTGTGATTACAGTGTTCTTGAAGCATTGTGATGAGAAGGGTCATGGAGCCTTGTGATGACAAGGCCATGGAACTTCGTGATGGCAGGGGTCATGGAGCATTGTTATGACAGTGGTAATGGAGCATTGTGATGGCAAGGGCTTGGAGCATTGTGATGAGAAGGCCATGGAGCATTCTGATGACGTGTCATGGAGCTATGTGAAGACAAGGGCATGGAGCAATGTGATGAGAGCGTTCATGGAGCATTGTGATGAAAATGACATGGAGCATTGTGATGCCAAGGGTCATGGATCTTTGTGATGACAAAGGTCATTGAGCATTTTGATGGCAAGGGCGTTGTGCATTGTGATGAGTAGGGCAGGGAGCATTCTGATGACTGGGTCATGGAGCAATTTGATGAAAAGTGTCATGGAACATTTTGATGACAGGTGTTATGGAACATTGTGATGTCAGGGGTCATCGAACATTGTGATGATAAGTGCATGTAGCATTGTGATAACAGGAGTCATGGAACATTATGATGACAGGGGTGAGGGAGTATTGTGACAAATAGTGATGTAGCATTGTGATATCAGTGGTGAGAGAGCATTTTGATGAGAAGTGCATGGAGCACTGTGATGACAAATTTTATGGAGCATTGTGATGGCAAGGTTGAGGAGCACTGTGATGACAAGCGCATGGTGCATTGTGATGACATGTGTCATGGAGCATTGTGCTGACAAGCGCATGGAGCATTGTGATGACAAGTGTCATGGAGCAATTTGCTGAAAAAGGCAGAGAGCATTGTGATGACAGGGGTCAAAGAGCAGTGTGATGAAAAGTTCATGGATCATGGTGGTTAAAACGGTCACAGAGACTGTTGAAGATGAGGGCATGGACCACTGTGATGACAAAGGTCATGAAGCATTGTGATGACTGGAGTCATGGAGCATTGTGATGAAAGGGGTCATGGAGCATTGTGATAACGAGGGTATGGAGCATGGTGATAACAAGGGCATGGAACATTGGTCTAATAAGTATCATGGATGGTTGCGATGACAGTTGGAATGGCGCATTGTGATGACAAGGGCATGGAGCATTGTGATGACCAGGTCATGCAGTATTGTGAAGACAGGTGTCAGGGAGCATTGTGATCACATGTGTAATGGCCCATTGTGATGAGGATGGCATGGAGCATATTGATGCCAGGTGTCATGGAGGATTCTGATGACAAAGGAAATGGAGCATTGTGATGACAATGGCTTGGAGCATTGTGATGACAAGGGTCAGCGAGCATTGTGCTGACAAGTGCATGGTGAATTGTAATGACAAGAGTCATGGAGCATTCTGATGACAAGCTTGTGGAGTACATTGATGACAATGGCATGGAGCATTGTGATGAAAACGGAATGGGGCTTTGTGATGAAAAAGGCATGGAGCCTTTTCGTGACAGGGTTCAAGGAGCATTCTGATGACAAGAGTCAGGGAGCATTGTGATGACAAGTGTATTGAGAATTGTGGTGACAAAGGTCATGGAGCATTGTGATGAAAAGGGCATGGAGTATTGTGATGACAGGCATCATGGAGCGTTGTGAGGACAAGTGTTATGGAACATTGTGATCACAAGCTTTTGGAGCACTGTGATGACAGAGGTCATGGATCATTTTGATTTCAAGGAGCATGGAGCATTGTGATGACAAGGGCATGAAGCAATGTGATCCCAAGATACATGGAGGATTGTGATGACAATGGAAATGGAGTATTGTGATGACAAGCGCATAGAGCATTGTAATGACAATGTCATGTAGCATTTTGCTGACAAAGGCATGGAGCATTGTGATGACATGTGTCATGGAGCACTGTGATGAGAAGCGTCAAGGAGCATTGTGAATACAGGGGTCATGGAGCATTGGGATGACAAGGGTCATGGAGCACTGGCCTGAAAATATTCATGGAGTGTTGTGATAACAGGGGTCATGGAGCATTGTGATGACTAGTGAATGGAGCATTGTGATGACAAGAGTCCCTAATCATTGTGTTGTCAGGTGTCATGGAGTGTTGTGATGACTGTGGACATGGAGCATTGTGATGATATTGGACATGGAGCATTGTGATGAGAAGGTCGTGGATCATTGGGCTGAAAATATTCATGGATTATTGTGATGACAGTGCTCATGGAGCATTGTGATGACAAGGGAATGGAGCATGGTGATGTCAAGGTCCTGGAGCATTGTGATGAGAAGACCATGGAGACTTGTGATGGCAAATCTCATGTAGCATTCTGATGAAAAGGGGAATGGAGCATTGTGATTACAGGGGTCTTGAAGCATTGTGATGACTAGGGTATAGAGCATTTTGATGAGAAGGCCATGGAGCATTGGTCTGACATGTTTCATAGATTATTGTGATGACAGTGGGCATGGTGCATTGTGATGACAAAGGCATGGAGCACTGTGATGAGAAGCTCATGGAGTATTGTGAAGACAGATGTCAAAGAGCATTGTGATGACATATGTCTTGGTCGATTGCGATGACAATGGCATGGAGCATTGTGATGCCAAATGTAATGGAGAATTGTGATGACAAATATAATGGAGCATTGTGATGATTAGGGCTTCGAGCATTATGATGACAAGGGCCATTGAAAATTTTCATGACATGGTCGAGAAGCATTGTGATGACAAGGTCCTGGAGCATTGTGATGACAAAACCATGGAGCCTTGTGATGACGAGTCTCATGGAGCATACTGATGAAAAGGGGCATGGAGCATTGTGATTACAGGTGTCTTGGAACATTGTGATGACAAGGGCATGGATCATTGTGAGGAGAAGACCAAGGAGCATTCTGATGGCATGTGTCATTGAGCTTTGTGATGACAAGTGCATGGAGCATTGTGATTACATGGGTCTTGGAGCATTGTGATGAAAAGGTAATGGATCATTGTGATGAAAAAGGCATGGAGCCTTATCATGACAGGGTTCAAGGAGCATACAGACAACAAGTGTCAGGGAGCATTTTGATTACAAGTGTATTGAGCATTGTGATGACAAAGCTCATGGAGCATTGTGATGAGAAGACCATGGATAATTGTGATGACGAGCGTCATGGGGCATTGTGATGACACGTGTTATGGAATATTGTGATCACAAGGGTTTGGAGCATTGTTATGACAGAGATCATGGAGCATTTTGATTTCATTGTGATGACAATAGCATGAAGCATTATGATGATGGGCATGGTGCATTGTTATGACAGGGTTCATGTATCATTGAGATGAAAGGGGCCATAGAGCATTGTGATTACATGGTTCTTTGAGCATTGTGATGAGAAGGGTCATGGAGCTTTGTGATGACAAGGCCATGGAATATCGTGATAGCAGGGGTCATGGAGAATTGTTATGACTGGGGTAATTCAGCATTGTGATGGCAAGGGCATGGAGCATTGTGATCAGAAGGCCATGGAGCATTCTGATGACATGTGTCATGGAGCTTTGTGAAGACAAGGACATGTAGCAATGTGATGAGAGCGTACATGGAGCATGGTGATGACAAGGACATGGAGCATTGTGATGCCAAGGGTCATGGATCTTTGTGATGACAAAGGTCATTGAGCATTTTGATGACAAGGGCGTTGTGCATTGTGATGAGTAGGGCAGGTAGCATTCTGATGACTTGGTCATGGAGCAATTTGATGAAATGTGTCATGGAACATTTTGATGACAGGTGTTATGGAACATTGTGATGTCAGGGGTCATCGAACATTGTGATGATTAGTGCATGTAGCATTGTGATGACAGGAGTCATGGAACATTATGATGACAGGGGTGAGGGAGTATTGTGACAAATAGTGATGTAGCATTGTGATATCAGTGGAGAGAGAGCATTTTGATGAGAAGTGCATGGAGCATTGTGATGATAAATTTTATGGAGCATTGTGATGACAAGGTTGTGGAGCACTGTGATGACAAGCGAATGGTGCATTGTGATGACATGTGTCATGGAGCATTGTGCTGACAAGCGCATGGAGCATTGTGATGACAAAGGTCATGGAGCATTGTGCTGAGAAAGGCATAGAGCATTGTGATGACAAGGGTCAAAGAGCATTGTGATGAAAAGTTCATGGAGCATTGGGGTTAAAAAGGTCACAGAGACTGTTGATGACGAGTGCCTGGACCATTGTGATGACAAAGGCCATGAAGCATTGTGATAACTGGAGTCAGGGAGCATTGTGATGACAGGGGTCATGGAGCATTGTGATAACAAGGGCATGGAGCATTCTGATGACCAGGGAATGAAACATTGGTCTAATAAGTTTCATGGATTGTTGCGATGACAGTTGGAATGGCGCATTGTGATGACATGGGCATGGAGCATTGTGATGACCAGGTCATGCACTATTGTAAAGACAGGTGTCAGGTAGCATTGTGATGCTAAGTGTCATGGAGGATTCTGATGACTAAGGTAATGGAGCATTGTGATGACAATGGCTTGGAGCATTGTGATAACAAGTGTCAGGGAGCATTGTGCTGACAAGTGCATGGAGAATTGTGATGACAAGGGTCATGGAGCATTCTGATGACAAGCTTGTGGAGTACATTGATGACAATGGCATGGAGCATTGTGAGGAAAACGGAATGGGGCTTTGTGATGAAAAAGGCATGGAGCCTTTTCGTGACAGGGTTCAAGGAGCATTCTGATGACAAGAGTCAGGGAGCATTGTGAAGACAAGTGTATTGAGAATTGTGGTGACAAAGCTCATGGAGCATTGTGATGAAAAGGGCATGGAGTATTGTGATGACAGGCAACATGGAGCGTTGTGAGGACAAGTGTTATGGAACATTGTGATCACAAGCTTTTGGAGCACTGTGATGACAGAGGTCATGGATCATTTTGATTTCAAGGAGCATGGAGCATTGTGATGACAAGGGCATGAAGCAATGTGATCCCAAGAATCATGGAGGATTGTGATGACAATGGAAATGGAGTATTGTGATGACAAGCGCATAGAGCATTGTAATGAAAATGTCATGTAGCATTTTGCTGACAAAGGCATGGAGCATTGTGATGACGTGTCATGGAGCACTGTGATGAGAAGCGTCAAGGAGCATTGTGAATAGAGGGGTCATGGAGCATTGGGATGACAAGGGTCATGGAGCACTGGCCTGAAAATATTCATGGAGTGTTGTGATAACAGGGGTCATGGAGCATTGTGATGACTAGGGAATGGAGCATTGTGATGACAAGAGTCCCTAATCATTGTGCTGTCAGGTGTCATGGAGTGTTGTGATGACTGTGGTCATGGAGCATTGTGATGATATTGGACATGGAGCATTGTGATGAGAAGGTCTTGGATCATTGGGCTGAAAATGTTCATGGATTATTGTGATGACAGTGTTCATGGTGCATTGTGATGACAAGGGAATGGAGCATGGTGATATCTAGGTCCTGGAGCATTGTGATGAGAAGACCATGGAGACTTGTGATGGCAAGTCTCATGGAGCATTCTGATGAAAAGGGGCATGGAGCATTGTGATTACAGGCGTCTTGAAGCATTGTGATGACTAGGGTATAGAGCATTGTGATGAGAAGGCCATGGAGCATTGGTCTGACAAGTTTCATAGATTATTGTGATGACAGTGGGCATGGTGCATTGTGATGACAAAGGCATGGAGCACTGTGATGAGAAGCTCATGGAGTATTGTGAAGACAGATGTCAAAGAGCATTGTGATGACATATGTCTTGGTCGATTGCGATGACAATGGCATGGAGCATTGTGATGCCAAATGTAATGGAGAACGGTGATGACAAATATAATGGAGCATTGTGATTATTAGGGCTTCGAGCATTATGATGACAAGGGCCATTGAAAATTTTCATGACAAGGTCGAGAAGCATTGTGATGACAAGGTCCTGGAGCATTGTGATGACAAAACCATGGAGCCTTGTGATGACAAGTCTCATGGAGCATACTGATGAAAAGGGGCATGGAGCAATGTGATTACAGGTGTCTTGGAACATTGTGATGACAAGGGCATGGATCATTGTGAGGAGAAGTCCAAGGAGCATTCTGATGGCATGCATCATTGAGCTTTGTGATGACAAGTGCATGGAGCATTGTGATTACATGGGTCTTGGAGCATTGTGATGAAAAAGTCATGGATCATTGTGATGAAAAAGGCATGGAGCCTTGTCATGACAGGGTTCAAGGAGCATACAGACAAAAAGTGTCAGGGAGCATTTTGATGACAATTGTATTGAGCATTGTGATGACAAAGGTCATGGAGCATTGTGATGAGAAGACCATGGATAATTGTGATGACGAGCTTCATGGGGCATTGTGATGACACGTGTTATGGAATATTGTGATCACAAGTGTTTGGAGCATTGTTATGACAGAGGTCATGGAACATTTTGATTTCATTGTTATGAAAATAGCATGAAGCATTATGATGATGGGCATGGTGCATTGTGATGACAGTGTTCATGGATCATTGAGATGAAAAGGGGCATAGAGCATTGGGATTACAGTGTTCTTGGAGCATTGTGATGAGAAGGGTCATGGAGCCGTGTGATGACAAGGCCATGGAACATCGTGATGGCAGGGGTCATGGAGCATTGTTATGACAGGTGTAATGGAGCACTGTGATGTCAAGGGCATGGAGCATTGTGATGAGAAGGCCATGGAGCATTCTGATGACATGTGTCATGGATCTATGTGAAGACAAGGGCATGGAGCAATGTGATGAGAGCGTTCATGGAGCATTGTGATGAAAATGACATGGAGCATTGTGATGCCAAGTGTCATGGATCATTGTGATGACAAATGTCATGGAGCATTTTGATGGCAAGGGCTTTGTGCATTGTGATGAGAAGGGCAGGGAGCATTGTGTTGACAGGGTCATAGAGCAATTTGATGAAAAGTGGCATGGAACATTTTGATGATAGGTGTTATGGAACATTGTGATTTCAGAGGTCATCGAAGATTATGATGATAAGTGCATGTAGCATTGTGATGACAGGAGTCATGGAACATTGTGATGACAGGGGTGTGGGAGTATTGTGACAAATAGTGATGTAGCATTGTGATATCAGTGGTGAGAGAGCATTTTGATGAGAAGTGCATGGAGCCTTGTGATGACAAATTTTATGGAGCATTGTGAAGACAATGTTGTGGATCACTGTGATGACAAGTGCATGGTGTATTGTAATGACATGTGTCATGGAGCATTGTGCTGACAAGCGAATGGAGCATTGTGATGACAAGGGTCATGGAGCATTGTGCTGAGCAAGTCATAGAGCATTGTGATGACAAGGGTCAAAGAGCATTGTGATGAAAAGTTCATGGAGCATTGTGGTTAAAAAGGTCACAGAGACTGTTGATGACGAGGGCATGGATCATTGTGTTGACAAAGGTCATGAAGCATTGTGATGACTGGAGTCACGGAGCATTGTGATGACAGGGGTCATGGAGCATTGTGATAACAAGGGCATGGAGCATTGTGATGACAAGTACATGAAACATTGGTCTAATAAGCTTCATGGAGTATTGCGATGACAGTTGGAATGGCACACTGTGATGACAAGGACATGGAGCATTGTGATGACCAGGTCATGCGTATGGTGAAGACAGGTGTCAGGGAGCACTGTGATCACATATGTAATGGCCCATTGTGATGAGGATGGCATGGAGCATTGTGTTGCCAAGTGTCAGGGAGGATTCTGATGACAAAGGTAATGGAGCATTGTGATGACAATTGCTTGGAGAATTGTGATGATAAGGGTCAGGGAGAATTGTGCTGACAAGTGCATGGAGAACTGTGATGGCAAGTGTCATGGAGCATTCTGATGACAAGCTTGTGGAGTATTTTGATGACAATGGCATGGAGCATTGTGAGGAAAACGGCATGGTGCATTGTGATGAAAAAGGCATGGAGCCTTTTCGTGACAGGGTTCAAGGAGCATTCTGATGACAAGTGTCAGGGAGCATTGTGATGACAAGTGTATAGAGAATTGTGGTGACAAAGGTCATGGAGCATTGTGATGAAAAGGGCATGGAGTATTGTGATGACAGGCATCATGGAGCGTTGTGAGGACAAGTGTTATTGAACATTGTGATCACAAGGGCTTGGAGCATTGTGATGACAGAGGTCATGGATCATTTTGATTTCAAGGAGCATGGAGCATTGTGATGACAAGGGCATGAAGCAATGTGATCCCCCAATTCATGGAGGATTGTGATGACAATGCAAGTCGAGTATTGTGATGACAAGGGCATAGAGGATTATAATGACAATGTCATGTAGCATTTTGCTGACAAAGTCTTGGAGCATTGTGATGACATGTGTCATGGAGCACTGTGATTAGAAGCGTCAAGGAGCATTGTGAATACAGTGGTCATGGATCATTGGGATGACAAGGGCATGGATCATTGTGATAACAAGGGACATGGAGCACTGGGCTGAAAATGTTCATGGAGAGTTGTGATGACAGGTGTCATGGAGCATTGTGATGACTAGGGAATGGAGCATTGCGATGACAAGAGTCCAGGATCATTGTGTAGTCAGGTGTCATGGAGTGTTGTGATGACAGAGGTCATGGAGCATTGTGATGACTAGGGAATGGAGCATTGTGATGACAAGAGTCCTGGATCATTGTGTTGTCAGGTGTCATGGATTGTTGTGATGACAGTGGTCATGGAGCATTGTGATGATATTGGCAATGGAGCATTGTGTTGAGAAGGTCGTGGAGCATTGGGCTGAAAATGTTCATGGATTATTGTGATGACAGTGATCATGGAGCATTGTGATGACAAGGGAATGGATCATGGTGATGACAAAGTCCTGGAACATTGTGATGAGAAAACCATGAAGACTTGTAATGGCAAGTCTCATGGAGCATTCTGATGAAAAGGGGCATGGAGCATTGTGATTACAGGGGTCTTGGAGCATATTTATGACTAGGGCATAGAGCATTGTGATGAGAAGGCCATGGAGGATTCTGATGACATGCGTCATGGAGTTTTGTGATGATAAGGGAATGGAGCATTATGATTACAGGGACCTTGGAGCATTGTGATGAAATGGTCATGGATCATTGTGATGAAAAATGCATGGAAACTTGTCATGACAGGGTTCAAGTAGCATACTGACGACAAGGGTCAGGAAGCATTGTGATGACAAGTGTATTGAGCATTGTGATGACAAAGATCATGGAGCATTTTGATGAGAAGACCATTGATAATTGTGATGATGAGCGTCATGGGGTGTTGTGATGATACGTGTTATGCAACATTGTGATTACAAGGGTTTGGAGCATTATGATGACAGAGGTCATGGAAAATATTTATTTCATTGTGATGACAATAGCCTGAAGCATTATGATGATGGGAATGGTGCATTGTGATGACAGGGTTCATGGAGCATTTAGATGAAAAGGGGCATGGAGCATTGTGATTACAAGGGTCTTGGAGCATTGTGATGACAGATTTCATGGGGCATTGAGATGAAAAAGGGCATGGAATATTGTGATTACAAGGGTCTTGGAGAATTGTGATGACAAGGGCATGGAGCATTGTGATGAGAAGGCCAAGGAACATTCTGATGACATGCGTCATGGAGCTTTGGGATGACAAGGGCATGGAGCATTGTGATATCAGGGCTCTTGAGCATTGTGATGAGTAGTATCATGGAGTCTTGGGATGACTAGGCCGTGGAACATTGTGATGGCAGGGGTCATGGTGCATTGTTATGACAGGGGTAATGGAGCATTGTGATGAGAAGGGTATGGAACTTTGGTCTGAAATGTTTCATGGATTATTGTGATGAGAGTGGGCATGGAGCATTGTGATGACAAGGGCACGGAACAATGTGATACATGGGTCACGCAGGACTGTAATGACAAGGGCATGGAGCATTGTGATGAGAAGGACATCGAGCATTGTGATGACAAGTGTCATGGAGCTTTGTGATAACAAGGGCATGGAGCAATGTGATGAGAGGGTTCATGGAGCATTGTGATGACAATGACATGGAGCATTGTGATGACAAGGGTCTTGG
Source organism: Mesoplodon densirostris (assembly GCF_025265405.1). NCBI lineage: Eukaryota > Metazoa > Chordata > Mammalia > Artiodactyla > Ziphiidae > Mesoplodon > Mesoplodon densirostris. The sequence goes on from NW_026778195.1 coordinate 13,418,929, forward strand.
AGCTTTGTGATGACAAGTCATGGAGCATTTTGATGAGAAGGGCAGGGAGCATTTTGATGACCGTGTCATGCTGAAATTTGATAAAAAGTGTAATGGAGCATTTTGATGTCAGGGGTTATAGAACATTGTGATGTCAGGGGTCTTGGAGGTTGGGATGGAAAGGGTCATTGAGCATTTTGATGACAGGGCTTATGAACATTGTGATGGCAGGGGTCATGGAACATTGTTATGATAAGGGAATGTAGCATTGTGATGACAGTGTCATGGAACATTGTGATTACAAGGGTGAGGGAGTATTTTGATGACTACTGATGTAACATTGTGATATGTCTGGTGAGAGAGCATTTTGATGAGAATTACATTGACCATTGTGATTACAAGTTTTATGGAGCATTGCAATGACAAGGTTGTGGACCGTTGTGATGAACTGCGCGTGGCACATTCTGATGACAATGGTCATGGAGAATCGTTCTGACAAAGAAATGGAGCATTGTGATGACAAGTTTCACAGAGAATTGTTATGAAATGTTCATGAAGAATTGTGGTTACAAATTTCAAAGAGCTTTGTGATGACGGGGGCATGGACCATTGTGATGACAAACGTTATGAAGCATTGTGATGACTGTAGTCATGGAGCATTGTGATGACAGGGGTCATGGAGCCTTGTGATGATAAAGTCATGGAGTATTGTGAAGAAAGGTGTCAGGGAGCATTGTGATGACATATGTCATGGTCCATTGCGATGACAGTGGCATGGATCATTGTGATACCCAAATGTAATGGAGGATTGTAATGACAAATATAATGGAGCATTGTGATGATTAGGGCTTGGAGCATTATGATGACAAGGGCCATTGAAAATTTTCAGGACAAGGTCGTGAAGCATTGTGATGACAAGGTCCTGGAGCATTGTGATGACAAAACTATGGAGGCTTGTGATGACAAGTCTCATGGAGCATACTGATGAAATGGGGCATGGGGCATTGTGATTACAGGGTTCTTGGAACATTGTGATGATAAGTGCATGGAGAATTGTGAGGAGAAGACAAAGGAGCATTCTGATGGCATGCGTCATTGAGCTTTGTGATGACAATGGCATGGACCATTGTGATTACATGGGACTTGGAGCATTGTGATGCAAAGGGCATGGATCATTGCGATGAAAAAGGCATGGAGCCTTGTCGTGACAGGTTTCAAGGAGCATACAGACAACAAGTGTCAGGGAGCATGTTGATGACAAGTGTATTGAGCATTGTGATGTCAAAGCTCATGGAGCATTGTGATGAGAAGACCATGGATAATTGTGATGACGAGCGTCATGGGGCATTGTGATGACAAGTGTTATGGAATATTGTGATCACAAGTGTTTGGAGCATTGTTATGACAGAGGTCATGGAGCAATTTGATTTTATTGTGATGACAATAGCATGAAGCATTATGATGATGGGCATGGTGCATTGTCATGACAGGGTTCATGGATCATTGAGATGAAAAGGGGCATAGAGCATTGTGATTACAGTGTTCTTGGAGCATTGTGATGAGAAGGGTCATGGAGCCTTTGATGACAAGGCCATGGAACTTCGTGATGGCAGGGGTCATGGAGCATTGTTATGACAGGGGTAATGGAGCACTGTGATGGCAAGGGCATGAAGCATTGTGATGAGAAGGCCATGGAGCATTCTGATGACGTGTCATGGAGCTATGTGAAGACAAGGGCATGGAGCAATGTGATGAGAGCGTTCATGGAACATTGTGATGACAATGACATGGAGCATTGTGATGCCAAGGGTCATGGATCTTTGTGATGACAAAGGTCTTTGAGCATTTTGATGGCAAGGGCGTTGTGCATTGTGATGAGTAGGGCAGGGTCAATTCTGATGACAGGGTCATGGAGCAATTTGATGAAAAGTGTCATGGAACATTTTGATGACAGTTGTTATGGAACATTGTGATGTCAGGGGTCATCGAACATTGTGATGATAAGTGAATGTAGCATTGTGATGACAGGAGTCATGGAAAATTATGATGACAGGGGTGAGGGAGTATTGTGACAAATAGTAATGTAGCATTGTGATATCAGTGGTGAGAGAGCATTTTGATGAGAAGTGCATGGAGCACTGTGATGACAAATTTTATGGAGCATTGTGATGACAAGGTTGTGAAGCACTGTGATGACAAGTGCATGGTGCATTATGATGACATCTGTCAGGGAGCATTGTGATGACTAGTGTAAAGAGAATTGTGGTGACAAAGGTCATGGAGCACTGTGATGACAAGAGTCAAGATCATTGTGAATACAGGCGTCATGGAGCATTGGGATGACAAGGGCATGAATCATTGTGATGACAAGGGTCATGGAGCACTGGGCTGAAAATGTTCATGGAGAGTTGTGATGTCAGGGTTCATGGAGCATTGTGATGCCTAGGGAATGGAGCATTGTGATGACAAATGTCCCAGATCATTGTGTTGTCAGGTGTCATGGAGTGTTGTGAGGACTGTGGTCATGGAGCACTGTGATGATATTGGCCATGGAGCATTATGATGAGAAGGTCGTGGAGCATTGGGCTGACATTTGTTCATGGATTATTGAGATGACAGGGGTCATGTAGCATTGTGATGACAAGGGAATGGATCATGGTGATGACAACGTCCTGGAGCACTGTGATGGGAAGACCATGGAGACTTGTGATGAAAAGTCTCATGGAGCATTCTGATGAAAAGGGGCATGGAGCATTGTGATTACAGGGGTCTTGGAGCACTGTGATGAAAAGGGCATGGAACATTGTGATGAGAAGTCCAGGAAACATTCTGATGACATGCCTCATGGAGCTTTTTGATGACAAGGCCATGGAGCATTGTGATTACAGGGATCTTGGAGCACTGTGATGGAAAGGGAATGGATTATTGTGATGAAAAAGGCATGGAGCCTTGTCATGACAGGGTTCAAGGAGCATACTGACGACAAGTGTCAGGGAGCATTGTGATGACAAGTGTATTGAGCATCAGGATGACAAAGGTCATGGAGCATTGTGATGAGAAGACCATGGATAATTGTGATGATGAGCGTCATTGGGTGCTGTGATGATAAGTTTATGGAACATTGTGATCACAAGGGTTTGGAGCATTATGATGTCAGAGGTCATGGACAATATTGATTTCATTGTGATGACAATAGACTGAAGTATTATGATGATGGGCAACGTGCACTGTGATGACAGGGTTCATGGAGCATTGAGATGAAAATGGGCATGGTGCATTGTGTTTACAAGGTCTTGGAGCATTGTGATGACAAGGGCAAGGATCATTGTGATGAGAAGGCCATGGAATATTCTGATGACATGCGTCATGGAGCTTTGTGATGAGAAGGGCATGGAGCATTGTGATTACAGTGGTTTTCAGCATTGTGATGACAAGTGTCATGGAACCTTGTGAAGACTACGCCGTGGAACATTGTGATGGCAGGGTTCATGGTGCATTGTTATGACAGAGGTAATGGATCATTGTGATGAGAAGGCCATGGAACATTGGTCTGAAATGTTTCATGGATTTTTGTGATGAGAGTGGGCATGGAGCATTTTGATGACAAGGGTACGGAACTCTATGATACATTCGTCATGCAGGATTGTAATGACAAGGGCATGGAGCATTGTGATGAGAAGGGCATCGAGCATTGTTATGACAAGTGTCATGGAGCTCTGTGATGACAAGGGCATTGAGCAATGTTATGAGAGGGTACATGGAGCATGGTGATGACAATGACATTTAGCATTGTGATGCCTGGGGTCATGGAGCATTCTGCTGACCAGTCATGGAACATTTTAATGACAAGGACATGGTGCATTGTGATGAGAAGGGCAGGGAGCATTTTGATGACCGGGTCATGCAGCAATTTGATGAAAAGTGTAATGGAACATTTTGATGGCGGGGTTTATAGAACATTGTGATGTCAGGGGTCTTGGAGCTTTGGGATGAAAAGGATCATGGAGCATTTTGATGACATGGGTTATGGAACATTGTGATGTCATGGGTCATGGAACATTGTGTTGATAAGGGGATGTAGCAGTGTGATGACAGGGTCATGGAACATTCTGATTACAGGGGTGAGGGAGTATTGCGATGACTAGGGATGGAATACTGTGATATCTCTGGTAACAGCGCATTTTGATGAGAAGTGCATGGAGAATTGTGATTACAAAGTTTATGGAGCATTGCAATGACAAGATTGTGGACCGTTGTGATGAAATGCGCATGGCACACTGTGATGATAATGGTTATGGAGCATTGTTCTGACAAAGACATGTAGCATTGTGATGACGAGGGTCACAGAGAATTGTGATGAAAAGTTCATGGAGCATTGTGGTAACAAATGTCACAGAGCCTTGTGATGACGCGGGCTTGGACAATTTTGAGGAAAAACGTTATGAAGCATTGTGATGACTGGAGTCACTGAGCATTGTGATGACAGGGGTCATGGAGGTCTGTGATGACATGTGTCATGGAACATTGTGCAGACAAGTGCATGGAGCATTTTGATGACCAGGGTCATGGAGCATTGTGCTGAGAAAGGCATAGAGCATTGTGATGACAAGGGTCAAAGAGCATTGCGAAGAAACGTTCATGGAGCATTGGGGTTAAAAAGGTCACAGAGACAGTTGATGACAAGGACATGGACCATTGTGATGACAAAGTTCATGAAGCATTGTGATGACTGGAGTCACGGAGCATTGTGATGACATGGGTCATGGAGCATTGTGATAACAAGGGCATGGAGCATTGTGATGACAAGGGCATGGAACATTGGTGTAATAAGTTTCATGGTTTGTTGCGATGACAGTTGGAATGGCCTACTGTGATGACAAGGGCATGGAACATTGTGATGAGAAGGCCATGGAGCATTCTGATGACATGTGTCATGGAACTATGTGAAGACAAGGGCATGGAGCAATGTGATGAGAGCGTTCATGGAGCATTGTGATGACAATGACATGGAGCATTGTGATGCCAAGGGTAATGGATCTTTGTGATGACAAAGGTCATGGAGCATTTTGATGGCAAGGGCGTTGTGCATTGTGATGAGAAGGGCAGGGAGCATTCTGATGACTGGGTCATAAAGCAATTTTTTTTTATTTTATTTATTTTTTTTATTTTACAAATTTAATTAGTTATACATATACATATGTTCCCATATCCCCTCCCTTTTGCGTCTCCCTCCCACCCTCCCTATCCCACCCCTCCAGGCGGTCACAAAGCACCGAGCTGATCTCCCTGTGCTATGCGGCTGCTTCCCACTAGCTATCTACCTTACGTTTGGTAGTGTATATATGTCCATGCCGCTCTTTCACTTTGTCACAGCTTACCCTTCCCCCTCCCCATATCCTCAAGTCCATGCTCTAGTAGGTCTGTGTCTTTATTCCTGTCTTACCCCTATGTTCTTGATGACATTTTTTTCTTAAATTCCATATATATGTGTCAGCATACAGTATTTGTCTTTCTCTTTCTGACTTACTTCACTCTGTATGACAGACTCTAGGTCCATCCACCTCATTACAAATAGCTCAATTTCATTTCTTTTTATGGCTGAGTAATATTCCATTGTATATATGTGCCACATCTTCTTTATCCATTCATCCGATGATGGACACTTAGGTTGTTTCCATCTCCGGGCTATTGTAAATAGGGCTGCTATGAACATTTTGGTACATGTCTCTTTTTGAATTATGGTTTTCTCAGGGTATATGCCCAGTAGTGGGATTGCTGGGTCATATGGTAGTTCTATTTGTAGTTTTTTAAGGAACCTCCATACCGTTCTCCATAGTGGCTGTACCAATTCACATTCCCACCAGCAGTGCAAGAGTGTTCCCTTTTTTCCGCACCCTCTCCAGCATTTATTGTTTCTAGATTTTTTGATGATGGCCGTTCTGACTGGTGTGAGATGATATCTCATTGTAGTTTTGATTTGCATTTCTCTAATGAGTAAAGATGTTGAGCATCCTTTCATGTGTTTGTTGGCTGTCTGTATATCTTCTGTGGAGAAATGTCTATTTAGGTCTTCTGCCCATTTTTGGATTGGGTTGTTTGTTTTTTTGCTATTGAGCTGTATGGCTGCTTATAAATTTTGGAGATTAATCCTTTGTCAGTTGCTTCATTTGCAAATATTTTCTCCCATTCTGAGGGTTGTCTTTTGGTCTTGTTTATGGTTTCCTTTGCTGTGCAAAAGCTTTTAAGTTTCATTAGGTCCCATGTGTTTATTTTTGTCTTTATTTCCATTTCTCTAGGAGGTGGGTCAAAAAGGATCTTGCTGTGATTTATGTCATAGAGTGTTCTGCCTATGTTTTCCTCTAGGAGTTTGATAGTGTCTGGCCTTATATTTAGGTCTTTAATCCATTTTGAGCTAATTTTTGTGTATGGTGTTAGGGAGTGATCTAATCTCATACTTTTACATGTCCCTGTCCAGTTTTCCCAGCACCACTTATTGAAGAGACTGTCCTTTCTCCACTGTACATTCCTGCCTCCTTTATCAAAGATAAGGTGACCATATGTCCGTGGGTTTATCTCTGGTCTTTCTATCCTGTTCCATTGATCTATCTTTCTGTTTTTGTGCCAGTACCATACTGTCTTGATTACTGTAGCTTTGTAGTATAGTCTGAAGTCAGGGAGCCTGATTCCTCCAGCTCCATTTTTCGTTCTCAAGATTGCTTTGGCTATTCGGGGTCTTTTGTGTTTCCATACAAATTGTGAAATTTTTTGTTCTAGTTCTGTGAAAAATGCCATTGGTAGTTTGATAGGTATTGCATTGAATCTGTAGATTGCTTTGGGTAGTAGAGTCATTTTCACAATGTTGATTCTTCCAATCCAAGAACATGGTACATCTCTCCATCTGTTTGTATCATCTTTAATTTCTTTCATCAGTGTCTTATAATTTTCTGCATACAGGTCTTTTGTCTCCTTAGGTAGGTTTATTCCTAGATATTTTATTCTTTTTGTTGCAATGGTAAATGGGAGTGTTTCCTTGATTTCACTTTCAGATTTTTCATCATTAGTATATAAGAATGCCAGAGATTTCTGTGCATTAATTTTGTATCCTGCAACTTTACCAAATTCATTGATTAGCTCTAGTAGTTTTCTGGTAGCATCTTTAGGATTCTCTATGTATAGTATCATGTCATCTGCAAACTGTGACAGCTTTACTTCTTCTTTTCCCATTTGGATTCCTTTTATTTCCTTTTCTTCTCTGATTGCTGTGGCTAAAACTTCCAAAACTAGGTTGAATAAGAGTGGTGAGAGTGGGCAACCTTGTCTTGTTCCTGATCTTAGTGGAAATGGTTTCAGTTTTTCACCATTGAGGACGATGCTGGCTGTGGGTTTGTCATATATGGCCTTTATTAAGTTGAGGAAAGTTCCCTCTATGCCTACTTTCTGCAGGGTTTTTATCATAAATGGGTGTTGAATTTTGTCAAAAGCTTTCTCTGCATCTATTGAGATGATCATATGGTTTTTCTCCTTCAGTTTGTTAATATGGTGTATCACATTGATTGATTTGCGTATATTGAAGAATCCTTGCATTCCTGGAATAAACCCCACTTGATCATGGTGTATGATCCTTTTAATGTGCTGTTGGATTCTGTTTGCTAGTATTTTGTTGAGGATTTTTGCATCTATGTTCATCAGTGATATTGGCCTGTAGTTTTCTTTCTTTGTGACATCTTTGTCTGGTTTTGGTATCAAGGTGATGGTGGCCTCGTAGAATGAGTTTGGGAGTGTTCCTCCCTCTGCTATATTTTGGAAGAGTTTGAGAAGGATAGGTGTTAGCTCTTCTCTAAATGCTTGATAGAATTCGCCTGTGAAGCCATCTGGTCCTGGGCTTTTGTTTGTTGGAAGATTTTTAATCACAGTTTCAATTTCAGTGCTTGTGATTGGTCTGTTCATATTTTCTATTTCTTCCTGATTCAGTCTTGGTAGGTTGTGCATTTCTAAGAATTTGTCCATTTCTTCCAGGTTGTCCATTTTATTGGCATAGAATTGCTGATAGTAATCTCTCATGATCTTTTGTATTTCTGCAGTGTCAGTTGTTACTTCTCCTTTTTCATTTCTAATTCTATTGATTTGAGTCTTCTCCCTTTTTTTCTTGATGAGTCTGGCTAATGGTTTATCAATTTTGTTTATCTTCTCAAAGAACCAGCTTTTAGTTTTATTGATCTTTGCTATTGTTTCCTTCATTTCTTTTTCATTTATTTCTGATCTGATTTTTATGATTTCTTTCCTTCTGCTAACTTTGGGATGTTTTTGTTCTTCTTTCTCTAATTGCTTTAGGTGCAAGGTTAGGTTGTTTATTCGAGATATTTCCTGTTTCTTAAGGTGGGATTGTATTGCCATAAACTTCCCTCTTAGAACTGCTTTTGCTGCATCCCATAGGTTTTGGGTCGTCGTGTCTCCATTGTCATTTGTTTCTAGGTATTTTTTAATTTCCTCTTTGATTTCTTCAGTGATCACTTCGTTATTAAGTAGTGTATTGTTTAGCCTCCATGTGTTTGTATGTTTTACAGCTCTTTTCCTGTAATTGATATCTAGTCTCATAGCATTGTGGTCGGAAAAGATACTTGATACAATTTCAATTTTCTTAAATTTACCAAGGCTTGATTTGTGACCCAAGATATGATCTATCCTGGAGAATGTTCCATGAGCACTTGAGAAAAATGTGTATTCTGTTGTTTTTGGATGGAATGTCCTATAAATATCAATTAAGTCCATCTTGTTTAATGTATCATTTAAAGCTTGTGTTTCCTTATTTATTTTCATTTTGGATGACCTGTCCATTGGTGAAAGTGGGGTGTTAAAGTCCCCTACTATGATTGTGTTACTGTCGATTTCTCCTTTTATGGCTGTTAATATTTCCCTTATGTATTGAGGTGCTCCTATGTTTGGTGCATAAATATTTACAATTGTTATATCTTCTTCTTGGATTGATCCCTTGATCATTATGTAGTGTCCTTCTGTGTCTCTTCTAGTTGTCTTTATTTTAAAGTCTATTTTGTCTGATATGAGAATTGCTACTCCAGCTTTCTTTTGGTTTCCATTTGCATGGAATATCTTTATCCATCCCCTTACTTTCAGTCTGTATGTGTCTCTAGGTCTGAAGTGGGTCTCTTGTAGACAGCATATATATGGTTCTTGTTTTTGTATCCATTCAGCCAGTCTGTGTCTTTTGGTGGGAGCATTTAGTCCATTTACATTTAAGGTAATTATTGATATATGTTCCTATTCCCATTTTCTTAATTGTTTTGGGTTCTTTATTGTAGTTCTTTTCCTTCTGTTGTGTTTCTTGCCTAGAGAAGTTCCTTTAGCATTTGTTGTAAAGCTGGTTTGGTGGTGCTGAACTCTCTCAGCTTTTGCTTGTCTGTAAAGGTTTTAATTTCTCCATCAAATCTGAATGAGATCTTTGCTGGGTAGAGTAATCTTGGTTGCAGGTTTTTCTCCTTCATCACTTTAAGTATGTCCTGCCACTCCCTTCTGGCTTGTAGAGTTTCTGCTGAGAGATCAGCTGTTATCCTGATGGGGATTCCCTTGTGTGTTATTTGTTGTTTTTGCCTTGCTGCTTTTAATATGATTTCTTTGTGTTTAACTTTTGACAGTTTGATTAATATGTGTCTTGGTGTATTTCTCCTTGGATTTATTCTGTATGGGACTCTCTGTGCCTCCTGGACTTGATTAACTATTTCCTTTCCCATATTAGGGAAGTTTTCAACTATAATCTCTTCAAATATTTTCTCAGTCCCTTTTTTTTTCTCTTCTTCTTCTGGAACCCCTATAATTCGAATGTTGGTGCGTTTAATGTTGTCCCAGAGGTCTCTGAGACTTCCTCTGTTCTTTTCATTCTTTTTTCTTTATTTTGCTGTGCAGCAGTTATTTCCACTATTTTATCTTCCACCTCACTTATCCGTTCTTCTGCCTCAGTTATTCTGCTATTGATCCCATCTAGAGTATTTTTTATTTCATTTATTGTGTTTTTAATCGATGCTTGATTCGTCTTTAGTTCTTCTAGGTCCTTGTTAACTGTTTCTTGCATTTTGTCTATTCTATTTCCAAGATTTTGGATCATCTTTACCATCATTATTCTGAATTCTTTTTCAGATAGACTGCCTATTACCTCTTCATTTGTTAGGTCTGGTGGGTTTTTATCTTGCTCCTTCTCCTGCTGTGTGTTTTTCTGTCTTCTCATTTTGCTTATATTACTGTGTTTGGGGTCTCCTTTTTGCAGGCTGCAGGTTCGTAGTTCCCGTTATTTTTGGTGTCTGTCCCTAGTGGCTAAGGTTGGTTTAGTGGGTTGTGTAGGCTTCTTGGTGGAGGGGACTACTGCCTGTGTTCTGGTGGATGAGGCTGTATCTTGTCTTTCTGGTGGGCAGGTCCACGCCTGGTGGTGTGTTTTGGGGTGTTTGCGGACTTTTTATGAATTGAGGCAGCCTCTCTGCTAATGGGTGGCATTGTGTTCCTGTCTTGCTAGTTGTTTGGCAGAGGGTGTCCAGCACTGTAGCTTGCTGGTCGTTGAGTGAAGCTGGGTGCTGGTGTTGAGATGGAGATCTCTGGAAGATTTTCGCCGTTTGATATTATGTGGAGCTGGGAGGTCTCTTGTGGACCAGTGTCCTGAAGTTCGCTCTCCCACCTCAGAGGCACAGCACTGACTCCTGGTTACTCAATTTGTGATGATTTGTTGTCTATTCATGTATTCCACAGATGCAGGGTACATGGAGTTGATTGTGGAGCTTTAATCCGCTGCTTCTGAGGCTGCTGGGAGAGGTTTCCCTTTCTCTTCTTTGTTCTCACAGCTCCTGGGTCTCAGCTTTGGATTTGGCCCCGCCTCTGCGTGTAGGTCGCCGGAGGGCGTCTGTTCTTCACTCAGACAGGACAGGGTTAAAGGAGCAGCCTCTTCGGGGACTCTGGCTCACTCAGGCCGGGCGGGAGGGAGGGGCACGGAGTGAGGGGCGAGCCTGCAGCGGCAGAGGTCGGCGTGACGTTGCACCAGCCCGAGGCGCGTCGTGCGTTCTCCCAGGGAAGCCGCCCCTGGATCCCGGGATCCCGGCAGTGGCAGGCTGCACAGGCTCCCGGAAGGGCGGTGTGGACAGTGACCTGCGCTCGCACACAGGCTTCTTGGCGGCGGCAGCAGCAGCCCCAGCGTCCCACGCCCGTCTCTGGGCTCCGCGCTTTCAGCCGCGACTCGCGCCCGTCTCTGGAGCTCCTTTACGCGGCGCTCTTAATCCCCTCTCCTCGCACACCAGGAAACCAAGAGGGAAGAAAAAGTCTCCTGCCTCTTTGGCAGCTCCAGAGTTTTCCCGGACTCCCTCCCGGCTAGCTGTGGCACATTAGCTCCCTTCAGGCTGAGTTCTCGCCGCCAGCCCCAGTCCTCTCCCTGCGCTCTGACCGAAGCCCGAGCCTCAGCTCCAGCGCCGTCCGCCCCGGCGGGGGAGCAGACAAGCCTCTCGGGCTGGTGAGTGCCGCTCGGCACCGCTCCTCTGTGCGGGAATCTCTCTGCTTTGCCCTCCCCAGGTATGTGGGGAGTTTCTTGCCTTTTGGGAGGTCTGGGGTCTTCTGCCAGCGTTCAGTAGGTGTTCTGTAGGAGTTGTTCCACGTGTAGCTGTATTTCTGGTGTATCTGCGGGGAGGAAGGTGATCTCCGCGTCTTACTCTTCCGCCATCTTACCCGGAAGTCCATAAAGCAATTTGCTGAAAAGTGTCATGGAACATTTTGATGACAGGTGTTATGGAACATTGTGATGTCAGGGGTCATCGAACATTGTGATGATAAGTGCATTTAGCATTGTGATGACAGGAGTCATGGAACATTGTGATGACAGGGGTGAGGGAGTATTGTGACAAATAGTGATGTAGCATTGTGATATCAGTGGTGAGAGAGCATTTTGATGAGAAGTGCATGGAGCACTGTGATGACAAATTTTATGGAGCATTGCGATGACAAGGTTGTGGAGCACTGTGATGACAAGCGCATGGTGCATTGTGATGACATGTGACATGGAGCATTGTGCTGACAAGCGCATGGAGCACTGTGATAACAAGGTTCATGGAGCATTGTGCTGAGAAAGACATAGAAAATTGTGATGACAAGGGTCAAAGAGCATTGTGATGAAAAGTTCATGGAGCATTGTGGTTGAAAAGATCACAGAGACTGTTGATGACGAGGGCATGGACCATTGTAATGACAAAGGTCATGAAGCATTGTGATGACTGGAGTCATGGAGCATTGTGCTGACAGGAGTCATGGAGCATTGTGATAATAATGGCATTGAGCATCGTGATGAGAATGGCATGGAACATTTGTCTAATGAGTTTCATGCAGTATTTCGATGACAGTTGGAATGGCATACTGTGATGACAAGGGCATGGAGCATTGTGATGACCAGGTCATGCCGTATTGTGAAGACAGGTGTCAGGGAGCATTTTGATCACATATGTAATGGCCCATTGTGATGAGGATGGCAGGAGTATTGTGATGCCAAGTGTCAGGGAGGATTTTGATGACAAAGTTAATGGAGCATTGTGATGACAATGGCTTGGAGCATTGTGATGACAAGGGTCATGGAGCATTCTGATGACAAGCTTGTGGAGTATTTTGATGACAATGGCATGGAGCATTGTGATGAAAACGGCATGGGGCATTGTGATGAAAAAGGCATGGAGCCTTTTCGTGACAGGGATCAAGGAGCATTCTGATGACAAGTGTCAGGGAGCATTGTGATGACAAGTGTATTGAGAATTGTGGTGACAAAAGTCATGGAGCATTGTCATGAAAAGGGCATGGAGTATTGTGATGACAGGCATCATGGAGCGTTATGATGACAAGTGTTATGGAACATTGTGATCACAAGGGTTTGGAGCATTGGGATGACAGAGGTCATGGATCATTTTGATTTCAAGGAGCATGGAGCATTGTGATGACAAGGGCATGAAGCAATGTAATCCCAAAGTTCATGGAGGATTGTGATGACAATGGAAATAGAGTATTTTGATGACAAGCTCATAGAGTATTGTAATGACAAGGTCATGTAGCATTTTGCTGACAAAGGCATGGAGCATTGTGATGACATGTGTCATGGAGCTCTGTGATGACAAGCGTCAAGGAGCATTGTGAATTCAGGGGTCATGGAGCATTGGGATGACAAGGGCATGGATCACTCTGATGACAAGGGTCATGGAGCACTGGGCTGAAAATGTTAATGGAGTGTTGTGATGACAGGGGTCATGGAGCATTGTGATGACAAGAGTCCCGGATCATTTTGTTGTCAGGTGTCATGGAGTGTTGTGATGACAGTGGTCATGGAGCATTGTGACGATATTGGCCATGGAGCATTGTGATGAGAAAGTCGTGGAGCATTGGGCTGAAAATATTCATGGATTATTGTGATGACAGGGGTCATGGAGCATTGTGATGACAAGGGAATGGAGCATGGTGATGACAAGGTCCTGGAGCATTGTGATGAGAAGTCCATGGCGACTTGTGATGACAAGTCTCATGGAGCATTCTGATGAAAAGGAGCATGGAGCATTGTGATTACAGGGGTCTTGGAGCATAGTGATGAGAAGAGCATGGAGCATTGTGATGAGAAGTCCATGGAACATTCTGATGACATGCGTCATTCAGCTTTTTGATGTGAAGGGCATGGAGCATTGTGATTACAGGGATCTTGGAGCATTGTGATGAAAAGGTCATGGATTATTGTGATGAAAAAGGCATGGAGCCTTCTCATGACAGGGTTCAAGGGGAATACTGACGACAAGTGTCAGGGAGCATTGTGATGACAAGTGTATTGAGCATTTTGATGACAAAGATCATGGAGCATTGTGATGAGAAGTCCATGGATAACTGTGATGATGAGCGTCATGGGATGTTGTGATGATAAATGTTATGGAACATTGTGATCACAAGGGTTTGGAGCATTGTTACGACAGAGGTCATGGAACATTTTGATTTCGTTGTTATGACAATAGCATGAAGCATTATGATGATGGGCATGGTGCATTGTGATGACAGGGTTCATGGAGCATTGAGATGAAAAGGGGCATGGAGCATTATGTTTACAGGGGTCTTGGAGCATTGTGATGACAATGGCATGGAGCATTGTGATGAGAAGGCCATGGAACTTTCTGATGTCATGCGTCATAGAGCTTTGTGATAACAAGGGCATGGAGCATTGTGATTTCAGTGGTCTTCAGAATTGCGATGACAAGTTTCATGGAACATTTTGATGACTGGGCCGTGGTACATTGTGATGGCAGGGGTCATGGTGCATTGTTATGACAGAGGTAATGGAGCATTGTGATGAGAAGGGCATGGAACATTGGTCTGAAATGTTTCATGGATTTATGTGATGAGAGTGGGCATGGAACATTGAGATGACAAGTGTCATGGAGCTTTGTGATGACAAGGGCATTGAGCAATGTTATGAGAGGTTTCATGGAGCATTGTGATGACAATGACATGGAACATTGTGATGCCAAGGGTCATGGAGCTTTGTGATGACAAGTCATGGAGCATTTTGATTATAAGTGCATGGTGCATTGTGATGAGAAGGGCAGGGAGCATTTTGATGACCGGGTCATGCAGCAATTTGATGAAAAGTGTAATGGAATATTTTGATGGAAGGGGTTATAAAACATTGTGATGTCAGCGGTCTTGGAGCTTTGGGATGAAAAGGGTCATGGAGCATTTTCATGACAGGGTTTATGGAACATTGTGATGTCAGTGGTCATGGAACATTGTGATGAAATGTGTCAAGGAACATTGTGCTGACAAGTGCAATGAACATAGTGATGACAAGGGTCATGGAGCATTGTGCGGAGAAAAGCATAGAGCATTGTTATGCCAAGGGTCAAAGAACATTGTGATGAAAAGTTCATGGAACATTTAGGTTAAAAAGGTCACAGAGACGGTTGCTGAGGAGGGCATGGACCACTGTAATGACAAAGGTCATGAATCATTTTGATGACTGGAGTCACCGAGCATTGTGATGACAGGGGTCATGGACCATTGTGATGACAAGGGCATGGAGCATTGTGATGACAGGTGCATGGAGCAATGGTCTGACAAGTTTCATAGATTATTGTAATGAGAGTGGGCATGGTGCATTGTGATGACAAGAGCATGGAGCATTGTAATGATAAGGTCATGTAGTATTGTGAAGACAGGTGTCAGGGAGCATTTTGATGACATATGTTATGGTCCATTGCGATGACAATGGCATGGAGCATTGTGATGCCAAATGTAATGGAGGACTGTGATGACAAATATAATGCAGCATTGTGATGATTAGGGCTTGGAGCATTATGATGACAAGGGCCATTGAAAATTTTCTTGAAAGGGTCATGAAGCATTGTGAGGACAAGTCCTGGAGCATTGTGATAACAAACACATGGAGCCTTGTGATGACAAGTCTCATGGAGCATACTGATGAAAAGGGGTATGGAGCATTGTGATTACAGGGGTCTTCGAACAATGTGATGACAAGGGCATGGAGCATAGTGAGGAGAAGACCAAGGAGCATTCTGATGGGATGCGTCATTGAGCTTTGTGATGACAAGGGCATGGAGCATTGTGATTACATGGGTTTTGGAGCATTGTGAGGAAAAGTGCCTGGAGCATTGTGATGAAAAGGGCATGGATCATTGTGATGAAAAAGGCATGGACACATGTCAAGACAGTGTTCAAGGAGCATACAGACAACAAGTGTCAGGGAGCATTTTGATGACAAGTGTATTGAGCATTTTGATGACGAAGGTCATGTAGCATTGTGATGAGAAGACCATGGATAATTGTGATGACGAGCGTCCTGGGGCATTGTGATGACAAGTGTTATGGAATACTGTGATCACTAGGGTTTGGAGCATTGTTATGACAGAGGTAATGGAGCATTAGATTTCATTGTGATGACAATAGCATGAAGCATTATGATGATGGGCATGGTGCATTGTGATGACAGGGTTCATGGATCATTGAGATGAATAGGGGCATAGAGCATTGTGATTACAGTGTTCTTGGAGCATTGTGATGAGAAGGGTCATGGAGCCTTGTGATGAGAAGGCCATGGATCGTCGTGATGGCAGGGGTCATGGAGCATTGTTATGACAGGTGTAATGGAGCATTGTGATGGCAAGGGCATGGAGCATTGTGATGAGAAGGCCATGGAGCATTCTGATGACATGTATCATGGAGCTATGTGAAGACAAGGGCATGGAGCAATGTGATGCGAGTGTTCATGGAGCATTGTGATGACAATGACATGGAGCATTGTGATGCCAAGGGTCATGGATCTTTGTGATGACAAAGGTCATGGAGCATTTTGATGGCAAGGGCGTTGTTCATTGGGATGAGAAGGGCATGGAGCATTGTGATGACAGGTTCATGGAGCAAGTTGATGAAAAGTCTCATGGAAAATTTTGATGACAGGTGTTATGGAATATTGTGATGCCAGGGGTCATCGATCATTGTGATGATAAGTGCATGTAGCATTGTGATGACAGGAGTCATGGAACATTGTGATGACAGGGGTGAGGGAGTATTGTGACAAATAGTAATGTAGCATTTTGATATCAGTGGTAAGAGAGCATTTTGATGAGAAGTGCATGGAGCATTGTGATGACAGATTTTATGGAGCATTGTGATGACAAGATTGTGGAGCACTGTGATGACAAGCGCATGGTCCATTGTGATGAAATGTGTCATGGAGCATTGTGCTGACAAGCGCATGGAGCATTGTGATGACAAGGGTCATGGAGCATTGTGCTGAGAAAGGCATAGAGCATTGTGATGACAAGGGTCAAAGAGCATTGTGATGAAAAGTTCATGGAGCATTGTGGTTAAAAAGGTCACAGAGACTGTTGAAGACGAGGGCATGGACCATTGTGATGACAAAGGTCATGAAGCATTGTGATGACTGGAGTCACGGAGCATTGTGATGACAGGGGTCATGGAGCATTGTGATAACTAGGGCATGGAGCATTGTGATGACAAGGGCATGGAACATTGGTCTAATAAGTTTCATGGATTATTGCGTTGACAGTTGGAAAAGCGCATTGTGATGACAAGGGCATGGAGCATCCTGATGACCAGGTCATGCAGTATTGTGAAACCAGGTGTCAGGGAGCATTGTGATGACATATGTAATGGCCCATTGTGATGACAATGGCATGGAGCATTGTGATGCCAATTGTCATGGAGGATTCTGATGACAAAGTTAATGGAGCATTGTGATGACAATGGCTTGGAGCATTGTGATGACAAGGGTCAGGGAGCATTGTGCTGACAAGTACATGGAGAATTGTGATGACAAGGGTCATGGAGCATTCTGATGACAAGCTTGTGGAGTATTTTGATGACAATGGAATGGACTATTGTGATGAAAATGGAATGGGGCCTTTTGATGAAAAACGTATGAAGCCTTTTCATCACAGGGTTCAAGGAGCATTCTGATGACAAGTGTCAGGGAGCATTGTGATGACAAATGTATTGAGCATTGTGATGACAAAGGTCATGGAGGTTGTAATGAAAAGGTCATGGAGTATTGTGATGACAGGCATCATGGAGCGTTGTGATGACAAGTGTTATGGAACATAGTGATCACAAGTGTTTGGAGCATTGTGATGACAGAAGTTTGGATCATTTTGACTTCAAGGAGCATGGAGCATTGTGATGACAAGGGCATGAAGCAATGTGATCCCAAGGTTCATGGAGGATTGTGATGACAATGGAAATGGAGTATTGTGATGACATGCGCATAGAGGACTGTAATGACAAGGTCTTGTAGCATTTTGCTGACAAAGGCATGGACCATTGTGATGACATGTGTCATGGATCACTGTGATGAAAAGCTTCACGGAGCATTGTGAATACAGGGGTCATGGAGCATTGGGATGACAAGGGCATGGATTAATGTGATGACACGGGTCATGGAGCACTGGGCTGAAAATATTCATGGAGTGTTGTGATGACAGGGGTCATGGAGCATTGTGATGACTAGGGAATGGAGCATTGTGATGACAAGTGTCCCGGCTCATTGTGTTGTCAGCTGTCATGGAGTGTTGTGATGACAGTGGTCATGGAGCATTGTGATGATATTGGCCATGGAGCATTGTGATGAAACGTCGTGGAGCATTGGGCTGACAATGTTCATGGATTACTGTGATGACAGTGGTCATGGAGCATTGTGATGACAAGGGAATGGAGCATGGTGATGACAAGTTCCTGGACCATTGTGATGATAAGACCATGGAGACTTGTGATGACAAGTCTCATGGAGCATTCTGATGAAAAGGGGCATGGAGCATTGTGATTACAGGGGTCTTGCAGCATTGAGATGACAAGGACATGGAACATTGTGATGAGAAGGCCATGGAGCATTCTGATGACATGCGTCATGGAGTTTTTTGATGACAAGGACATGGAGCATTGTGATTACAGAGATCTTGGAGAATTGTGATGAAAAGGTCATAGATCATTGTGATGAAAAAGGCATGGAGCCTTGTCATGACAGGGTGCAAGGAGCATACTGACAAGTGTCAGGGAGCATTGTGATGACAAGTGTATTGAGCATTGTGATGACAAAGGTCAAGGAACATTGTGATGAGAAGTCCATTGATAATTGTGATGACGAGCCACATGGGGCATTGTGATGACAAGTGTTATGGAGCTTTTTGATGACAACGGCATGGAGCAATGTGATGAGAAGGGTCATGGAGCCTTGTGATGACAAGACCATGGAACATCCTGATGGCATGGGTCATGGAGCATTGTTATGACAGGTGTAATGGAGCATTGTGATGGCAAGGGCATGGATCATTGTGATGAGAAGCCCATGGAGCATTGTGATGACATGTGTCATGGAGCTTTTTGATGACAACGGCATGGAGCAATGTGATGAGAGCGTTCATGGAGCATTGTGATGACAATGACATGGAGCATTGTGATGCCAAGGGTCATGGATCTTTGTGATGACAATGGTCATGGACCATTTTGATTGCAAGGGCGTGGTGCATTGTGATGAGAAGGGCAGGGAGCATTCTGATGACAGGGTCATGGAGCAATTTGATGAAAAGTGTCATGGAACATATTGATGACAGTTGTTATGGAACATTGTGATGTCAGGGGTCACCGAACATTGTGATGATAATTGCATGTAGCATTGTGATGACAGGAGTCATGGAACATTGTGATGACAGGGGTGAGGGAGTATTGAGACAAATAGTGATGTAGCATTGTGATATCAGTGGTGAGAGAGGATTTTGATGAGAAGTGCATGGAGCATTGTGATGACAAATTTTATGGAGCATTGTGATGACAAGATTGTGGAGCAATGTGATGACAAGCACATGGTGCATTGTGATGACATGTGTCATGGAGCATTGTGGTGACAAACGCATGGAGCCTTGTGATGACAAGGGTCATGGAGCATTGTGCTGAGGAAGGCATAGAGCATTGTGATGACAAGGGTCAAAGAGCATTGTGATGAAAAGTTCATGGAGCATTGTGGTTAAAAAGGTCACAGAGACTGTTGATGACGAGGGCATGGACCATTGTGATGACAAAGGTCATGAAGCATTGTGATGACTGGAGTCACGGAGCATTGTGATGACAGGGGTCATGGAGCATTGTGATGACAAGGGCATGGAACATTGGTCTAATAAGTTTCATGGATTATTGTGATGACAGTTGGAATGGCGCATTGTGATGACAAAGGCATGGAGCATCCTGATGACCAGGTCAGGCAGTATTGTGAAGACAGGTGTCAGGGAGCATTGTGATGACATATGTAATGGCCCACTGTGATGACGATGGCATGGAGCATTGTGATGCCAAGTGTCATGGAGGATTCTGATGACAAAAGTAATGGAGCATTGTGATGACCATGGCTTGGAGCATTGTGAGGACAAGGGTCAGGGAGCATTGTGCTGACAAGTGCATGGAGAATTGTGATGACAAGGGTCATGGAGCATTCTGATGACAAGCTTTTGGAGTATTTTGATGACAATGGCATGGAGCATTGTGATGAAAACGGCATGGGGCATTGTGATGAAAAAGGCATGGAGGCTTTTCTTGACAGGGTTCAAGGAGCATTGTCATGACAAGTGTCAGGGAGCATTTTGATGACAAGTGTATTGAGAATTGTGATGAGAAAGGTCATGGAGCTTTGTAATGAAAAGGGCATGGAGCATTGTGATGAGAGGCATCATGGAGTGTTGTCATGAGAAGAGTTATGGTACATTGTGATCACAAGGGTTTGGAGCATTGTGATGACAGAGGTCATGGATCATTTTGATTTCAAGGAGCATGGAGCATTGTCATGACAAGGGAATGGAGCATGGTGATGTCAAGGTCCTGGAGCATTGTGATGAGAAGACCATGGAGAGTTGTGATGACAAGCCTCATGGAGCATTCTGAAGAAAAGGGGCCTGGAGCATTGTGTTTACAGTGGTCTTGGTGCATTGTGATGACTAGGGCATGGAGCATTGTGATGAGAAATCCATGGAGCATTCTGTTGACATGTGTCATGGAGTTTTGTGATGACAAGCGCATGGAGCATTGTGATTACAGGGATCTTGGAGTATTGTGATGAAAAAGTCATGGATCATTGTGATGAAAAAGGCATGGAGCCTTGTCATGACAGGGTTCAAGGAGCATACTGACGACAAGTGTCAGGGATCATTGTGATGACAAGTGTATTGAGCATTGGGATGACAAAAATCATGGAGCATTGTTAAGGAGACCATGGAAAATTGTGATGATGAGCATCATGGTGTGTTGTGATGATAAGTGTTATGCAACATTGTGATCACAAGGGTTTGGAGCATTATGATGACAGAGGTCATGGAAAATATTGATTTCATTGTGATGACAATAGCCTGAAGCATTATGATGATGTGCATGGTGCATTGTAATGACAGGGTTCATGGATCATTGAGATGAAAAGGGGCATGGAGCATTGTAATTACAAGGGTTTTGGAGCATTGTGATGACAAGGGCAAGGATCATTGTGATGAGAAGGCCATGGAACATTCTGATTACATGCGTCATGTAGCTTTGTGATGACAAGGGCATGGAGGATTGTGATTTCAGGGGTCTTGAGCATTGTGATGAGAAGTGTCATGGAACCTTGTGATAACTAGGCCGTGGAACATTGTGATGGCAGCGGTCATGGTGCATTGTTATGACAGGGGTAATGGAGCATTGTGATGAGAAGGGTATGGAACTTTGCTCTGAAATGTTTCATGGATTATTGTGATGAGAGTGGGCATGGAGCATTGTGATGACAAGGGCACGGAACACTGTGATACATGGGTCATGCAGGACTGTAATGACAAGGGCATGGAGCATTGTGATGAGAAGGGCATCGAGCATTTTGATGACAAGTATCATGGAGCTTTGTGATGACAATGGCATTGAACAATGTTATGAGAGGGTTCATGGAGCATTGTGATGACAATGACATGGAGCAGTGTGATGCCAAGGATCATGGAGCTTTGTGATGACAAGTTATGGAGCATTTTGATGACAAGGGCATGGTGCATTGTGATGAGAAGGGCAGGGAGCATTTTGATGACCGGGTCATGCAGCAATTTGATAAAAAGTGTAATGGAACATTTAGATGGCAGGGGTTATAGAACATTGTGATGTCAGGGGTTTGGAGCTTTGGGATGGAAAAGGTCATGGAGGATTTTGATGACAGGGGTTATGGAACATTGTGATGGCAGGGGTCATGGAACATTGTGATGATAAGTGGATGTAGCATTGTGATGACAGGGTCATGGATCATTGTGATTCCACGGGTGAGGGAGTATTGTGATGACTAATGATGGAACATTGTGATATCTCTGGTGAAAGAGCATTTTGATGAGAAGTGCATGGACCATTGTGATTACAAGGTTTATGGAGCATTGCAATGACAAGGTTGTGGACTGTTGTGGTGAGATGCGCATGGCACATTGTGATGACAATGGTCATGGAGCATTGCTCTGAAAAAAACATGGAGCATTGTGATGACAAGGGTCACAGAGAATTGTGATGAAAAGTTCATGGAGCATTGTGGTTACAAAGGTCACAGAGACTTGTGATGACGCGGGCATGGACCATTGTAATGACAAACGTTATGAAGCATTGTGATGACTGGAGTCACGGAGCATTGTGATGACAGGGGTCATGAGCATTGTGATGACAAGGGCATGGTGCATTGTGATGACAGAGGCATGGAGCACTGGTCTGACATGTTTCATAGATTATTATGATGAGAGTGGGCATGGTGCATTGTGATGACAAGGGCATGGAATATTGGTCTAATAAGTTTCATGGATTATTGCGATGACATTTGGAATGGCGCATTTTGATGAAAAGGGCATGGAGCATCCTGATGACCAGGTCATGCAGTATTGTGAAGCCAGGTGTCAGGGAGCATAGTGATGACATATGTAATGGCCCATTGTGATGACGATGGCATGGAGCATAGCGATGACAAGTGTCATGGAGGAATCTGATGATAAAGGCAATGGAGCATTGTGATGACAATGGCTTGGAGCATTGTGATGAAAAGGGTCATGGAACATTCTGATGACAAGCTTGTGGAGTATTTTGATGACAATGGCATTGAGTATTGTGATGAAAATGGAATGGGGCATTGTGATGGTAAAGGCATGAAGCCTTTTCGTGACAGGGTTCAAGGAGCATTCTGATGACAAGTGTCAGGGAGCATTGTGATGACAAGTGTATTGAGAATTGTTATGATAAAGGTCATGGAGCTTTGTAATGAAAAGGGCATGGAGTATTGTGATGACAGGCATCATGGAGCGTTGTGATGACAAGTGTTATAGAACATTGTGATCACAAGTGTTTGGAGCATTGTGATGACAGAGGTTTGGATCATTTTGACTTCAAGGAGCATGGAGCATTGTGATGACAAGGGCATGAAGCAATGTGATCCCAAGGTACATGGAGGATTGTGATGACAATAGAAATGGAGCATTGTGATGACAAGCGCATAGAGGACTGTAATGACAAGTTCTTGTAACATTTTGCTGACAAAGGCATGGAGCATTGTGATGACATGTGTCATGGAGCACTGTGATGACAAGCTTCACGGAGTATTGTGAATACAGGGGTCATGGAGCATTGGGATGACAAGGGCATGGATCATTGTGATGACAAGGGTCATGGAGCACTGGGCTGAAAATGTTCATGGAGTGTTGTGATGACAGGTGTCATGGAGCATTGTGATGACTAGTGAATGGAGCATTTTGATGAGAAGAGTCCCGGATCATTGTGTTGTCAGGTGTCATGGAGTGTTGTGATGACAGTGGTCATGGAGCATGGTGATGATATTGGCCATGGAGCATTGTGATGAGAAGGTAGTGGAGCATTGGGCTGAAAATATTCATGGATTATTGTGATGACAGTGGTCATGGAGCATTGTGATGACAAGAGAATGGAACATGGTGATGACAAGGTCCTGGAGCATTGTGATGAGAAGACCATGGAGACTTGTGATGACAAGTCTCATGGAGCATTCTGATGAAAAGGGGCATGGAGCATTGTGATTACAGGGGTCTTGGAGCATTGTGATGACAAGGGGATGGATCATTGTGATGAGAAGGCCATGGAGCATTCTGATGACATGTGTCATGGAGTTTTGTGATGACAAGGGCATGGAGCATTGTGATTACAGGGATCTTGGAGGATTGTGATGAAAAGGTCTTGGATCATTGTGATGAAAAAGGCATGGAGCCTTGTCATGACAGGGTGCAAGGAGCATACTGACGACAAGTGTCAGGGAGCACTGTGATGATAAGTGTATTAAGCATTGTGATGACAAAGATCATGGAGCATTGTGATGAGAAGACAATGGATAACTGTGATGATAAGCGTCATGGGGTGTTGTGATGATAAGTGTTATGCAACATTGTGATCACAAGAGTTTGGAGCATTATGATCACAGAGGTCATGGAAAATATTGATTTAATTGTGATGACAATAGCCTGAAGCATTATGATGAGGTCCATGGTTCATTGTGATGACAGGGTTCATGATGCATTGAGATAAAAAGGGGCATGGAGCATTGTGATTACAGGGGTCTTGGAGCATTGTGATGACAAGGGTATGGAGCATTGTGATGAGAAGGCCATGGATCATTCTGATGACATGCGTCATGGAGCTTTGTGATGACAAGGGAATGTATCATTGTGATTTCAGGGGTCTTGAGCATTGTAATGAGAAGTGTCATGGAACCTGGTGATGACTAGGCCGTGGAATATTGTGATGGCAGGGGTCATGGTGCATTGTTATGACAGGGGTAATGGAGCATTGTGATGAGAAGGGTATGGAACTTTGGTCTGAAATGTTTCATGGATTATTGTGATGAGAGTGGGCATGGAGCATTGTGATGACAAGGGCACAGAACACTGTGATACATGGGTCATGCAGGACTCTAATGACAAGGGCATGGAGCATTGTGATGAGAAGGGCATCGAGCATTGTGATGACAAGTGTCATGGAGCTTTGTGATGACAAGGGCACTGAGCAATATTATGAGAGGTTTCATGGAGCATTGTGATGACAATGACATGGAGCATTGTGATGCCAAGGGTCATGGAGCATTTTGATAACAAGTCATGGAGCTTTTTGATGACAAGAGCATTGTGCATTGTGATGGGAAGGGCAGGGAGCATTTTGATGAACGGTTTATGCAGCAATTTGATAAAAAGTGTAATAGAACATTTAGATGGCAGGTGTTATAGAACATCGTGATGGCAGGGGTCATGGAGCATTGTTATGACAAGGGTAATGGAGCATTGTGATGGCAAGGGCTTGGAGCATTGTGATGAGAAGGCCATGGAGCATACTAATGACATGTGTCATGGAGCTATGTGAAGACAAGGGCCTGGAGCAATGTGATGAGAGCGTTCATGGAACATTGTGATGACAATGACATGGAGCATTGTGATGCCAAGGGTCATGGATCTTTGTGATAACAAAGGTCATGGAGCATTTTGATGGCAAGGGCGTTGTGCATTGTGATGAGAATGGCAGGGAGCATTGTGATGACTGGGTCATGGAGCAATTTGATGAAAAGTGTCATGGAACATTTTGATGACAGGTGTTATGGAACATTGTGATGTCAGGGGTTATCGAACATTGTGATGATAAGTGCATGTAGCATTGTGATGACAGGAGTCATGGAACATTGTGATGACAGGGGTGAGGAAGTATTGTGACAAATAATGATGTAGCATTGTGATATCAGTGGTGAGAGAGCATTTTGATGAGAAGTGCATGGGGCATTGTGATGACAAATTTTATAGAGCATTGTGATGACAATGTTGTGGAGCACTGTGATGACAAGCGCATGGTGCATTGTGATGACATGTGTCATGGAGCATTGTGCTGACAAGCACATGGAGCTTTGTGATGACAAGTGTCATGGAGCATTGTGCTGAGAAAGGCATAGAGCATTGTGATGACAAGGGTCAAAGAGTATTGTGATGAAAAGTTCATGGAGCATTGTGGTTAAAAAGGTCACAGAGACTGTTGATGACGAGGGCATGGACCATTGTGATGACAAAGGTAATGAATCACTGAGATGACTGGAGTCACGGAGCATTGTGATGACAGGGGTCATGGAGCATTGTGATAACAAGGGCATGGAGCATTGTGATGACAAGGCAATGGAACATTGGTCTAATACCTTTCATGGAGTATTGCGATGAGAGTTGGAATGGCACTCTGTGATGACAAGGGCATGGAGCATTGTGATGACCAGGTCATGTCGTATTGTGAAGACAGGTTTCAGAGAGCATTGTGATCACATATGTAATGGCCCATTGTGATGAGGATGGCATGGAGCATTGTGATGCCAAGTGTCAGGGAGGATTCTGATGACAAAGGTAATGGAGCATTGTGATGACTGGATTCACGGAGCATTCTGATGACAGGGGTCATGGAGCATTGTGATGACAAGGGCATGGAGCATTGTGATGACAGGGGCATGGAGCACTGGTCTGAGAAGTTTCATAGATTATTGAGATGACAGTGGACATGGTGCATTGTGATGACAAGGGCATGGAGCATTGTGATGACAAGGGCATTGAGTATTGTGAAGACAGGTGACAGGGAGCATTGTGACGACATATGTCATGGTCCATTGCGATGACAATGGCATGGAGCATTGTGATGCCAAATGTATTTGAGGATTGTGTTGACAAATATAAAGGAGCATTGTGATGACTAGGGCTTGGAGCATTATGATGACAAGGGCTATTGAGAATTTTCATGACAAGGTCCTGAAGCGTTGAGATGACAAGGACCAGGAGCATTGTGATGAGAAATCCATGGAGCCTTGTGATGACACGTCTCATGGAGCATACTGATGAAAAGGGGCATGGAGCATTGTGATGACCAGGTCATGCAGTATTGTGAAGAGAAGTGTCAGGGAGCATTGTGATGACATATGTAATGGCCCATTGTGATGACAATGGCATGGCTCATTGGGATGCCATGTGTCATGGAGGATTCTGATGACAAAGGGAATGGAGCATTGTAGTGACAATGGCTTGGAGCATTGTTATGAGAAGGGTCAGTGAGCATTGTGCTGACAAGTGCATGGAGAATTGTGATGACAAGGGTCATGGAGCATTCTGATGACAAGCTTGTGGAGTATTTTGATGACAATGGCATGGAGCATTGGGATGAAAACCGCATGGGGCTTTGTGATGAAAACGGCATGGAGCCTTTTCGTGACAGGTTTCAAGGAGCATTCTGAGGACAAGTGTCAGGGAGCATTGTGATGACAAGTGTATTGAGAATTGTGGTGACAAAGGTCATGGAGCATTGTGATGAAAAGGGCATGGAGTATTGTGATGACAGGCATCATGGAGCGTTGTGATGACAAGTGTTATGGAACATAGTGATCACAAGGGTTTGGAGAATTGTGATGAAAGAGGTCATGGATCATTTTGATTTCAAGGAGCATGGAGCATTTTGATGACATGCGCATGAAGCAATGTGATCCTAAGGTACATGGAGGATTGTGATGACAATGGTAATGGAGTATTGTGATGATAAGCACATAGAGCATTGTACTGACAAGGTCATGTAGCATATTGCTGACAAAGGCATGGAGCACTGTGATGACATGTGACATGGAGCAATGTGATGAAAAGCGTCACGGAGCATTGTGAATACAGGGGTCATGGAGCATTGGGATGACAAGGGCATGGATCATTGTGATGACAAATGTCATGGAGCATTGGGCTGAAAATGTACATGGAGTATTGTGATGACAGGGGACATGGAGCACTGTGATTGCAGGGGTCTTGGAGCATTGTGATGACAAGAGTCCCGGATCATTGTGTTGTCAGGTGTCATGGAGTTTTGTGATGACAGTGGTCATGGAGCATTGTGATAATATTGGTCATGGAGCATTGTGATGAGAAGGTCATGGAGCATTGTGCTGAAAATATTCATGGAGTATTGTGATGACAGGGGTCATGGAGCATTGTGATGACAAGGGAATGGAGCATTGTGATGAGATGACCATGGAGACTTGTGATGACAAGTCTAATGGAGCATTCTGATGAAAAGGGGCATGGAGCATTGTGATTACGGGGGTCTTGGAGCATTGTGCTGACAAGGGCTTGGAGCATTGTGAGGAGAAGGCCATGGAACATTCTGATGACATGCGTCATGGAGCTTTTTTGACTAGGGCATGGAGCATTGTGATTACATGGGTCTTGGAGCATTGTGATGACAAGGGTCATGGAGCCTTGTGATGACAAGGCCCGGGAACATTGTGATGGCAGGAGTCATGGAGCTTGTTATGACAGAAGTAATGGAGCATTGTGATGAGAAGGGCATTGAGCTTTGCTCTGAAATGTTTCATGGATTATTGTGATGAGAGTGGACATGGCACATTGTGATGACAAGGGCACGGTACACTGTGATACATGGGTCATGGAGGATTGTAATGACAAGGGCATGGATTATTGTGATGAGAAGGGCATCGAGCAATGTGATGACAAGTGCCATGGAGCTTTGTGATGACAAGGGCATGAAGCAATGTGATGAGAGGGTTCATGGAGCATTGTGATGACAATGACATGTAGCATTGTGATGCCAAAGGTCATGGAGCTTAGTGATGACAAAGGTCATGGAGCATTTTGATGACAGGGTCATGCAGCAATTTGATGAAAAGTGTAATGGAACCTTTTGATGACAGGGGTTATAGAACATTGTGATGCCAGGGGTCATGGAGCTTTGGGATGAAAAGGGTCATAGAGCATTTTGATGACAGGGGTTATGGAACATTGTGATGTCAGGGGTCATGGAACATTGTGCTGATAAGGGGATGTAGCATTGTGATGACAGGGGTCATGGAATATTGTGATAACAGGGGTGAGGGAGGATTGTGATGACTAGTGATGGAACATTGTGATATCTCATGTGAGAGAGCATTTGGATGAGAAGTGCATGGAGCATTGTGATTACAAGGTTTATGGAGCATAGCGATGACAAGTTTTTGGATCATTGTGATGAAAATTGCATGGCACATTGTGATGACAAGGGTTATGGAGCATTGTTCTGACAAAGACATGGAGTATAGTGATGACAAAGGTCACAGAGCATTGTGATGAAAAGTTCAAGGACATTTTGTTTAAAAAGTCACAGAGCCTTGTGATGATGCAGACATGGACCGTTGTGATGACAAACGTTATGAAGCATTGTGATGACTGGAGTCACGGAGCATTGTGATGACAGGGGTCATGGAGCATTGTGATGAAAAGGGCATGGAACATTGCGATGACCGGGGCATGGAGCTTTGGTCTGACTAGTTTCAGAGATTATTGTGATGACAGAGGACATGGTGCATTGTGATGACAAGGGCATGGATCATTGTGATGACAAGGGCATGGAGTATTGTGAAGACAGGTGTCAGGGAGCATTGTGATGACATATGTCATGGTCCATTGCGATGACAATGGCAGGGAGCATTGTGATGCCAAATGTAATGGAGGATTGTGATGACAAATATAATGGAGCATTGTGATGACTAGGGCTTGGAGCATTATGATGACAAGGGCCATTGAGAATTTTCATGACAATGTCGTGAAGAATTGTGATGACAAGGTCCTGGAGCATTGTGATGAGAAAACCATGGAGCCTTGTGATGACAAGTCTCATGGAGCATACTGATGAAAAGGGGCATGGAGCATTCTGATTACAGGGGTCTTGGAACATTGTGATAACAAGTGCATGGAGCATTGTGATGACATGGGCATGCAGCATTGGTCTAATAAGTTTCATGGATTATTGTGATGAGAGTTGCAATGGCGCATTGTGATGACAAGGACATGGAACTTTGTGATGACCAGGTCATGCAGTATTGTGAAGAGAGGTGTCAGTGAGCATTGTGATGACATATGTAATGGCCCATTGTGATGACAATGGCATGGAGCATTGTGATGCCAAGTGTCATGAGGGATTCTGATGAAAAAGGTAATGGAGCATTGTGATGACAATGGCTTGGAGCATTGTGATGACAAGGGTCAGGGAGCATTCTGATGACAAGCTTGTGGAGTATTTTGATGACAATGGCATGGAGCATTGGGATGAAAACGGCATGGGGCTTTGTGATGAAAAAGGCATGGAGCCTTTTCGTGCCAGGTTTCAAGGAGCATTATGACGACAAGTGTCAGGGAGCATTGTGAGGACAAGTTTATTGAGAATTGTGATGACAAAGTTCATGGAGCATTGTGATGAAAAGGGCATGGAGTATTGTGATGACAGGCATCATGGAACGTGAGGACAAGTGCTTTGGAACATTGTGATCACAAGGGATTGGAACATTGTGATGACAGAGGTCATGGATCATTTTTATTTCAAGGTGCATGAAGCACTGAGATGACAAGGGCATGAATCAATGTGATCCCAAGGTTCATGGAGGATTGTGATGACAATGGTAATGGAGTATTGTGATGACAAGCGCATAGAGCATTGTAATGACAAGGTCATGTAGCATTTTGCTGACAAAGGCATGGAGCATTGTGATGACAGGTGTCATGGAGCACTGTGATGACAAGCGTCACGGAGCATTGTGAATACAGGGGTCATGGAGCATTGGGATAACAAGGACATGGACCATTTTGATGACAAGGGTCATGGAGCATTGGGCTGAAAATGTTCATGAAGTATTTTGATGACAGGGGTCATGGAGCATTGTGATTACAGGGGTCTTGGAGCATTACGATGACAAGGGTCTCAGATCACTGTGTTGTCAGGTGTCATGGGGTGTTGTGATGACTGTGGTCATGGAGCATTGTGATATTTGTCATGGAGCATTGTGATGAGAATGTCATGGAGCACTGGGCTGAATATGTTCATGGAGTATTGTGATGACAGGGGTCATGGAGCATTGTGATGACAAGGGAATGGAGCATGGTGATGACAAGGTCTTGGAGCACTGTGATGAGTTAAGCATGGAGACTTGTGATGACTAGTCTAATGGAGCATTCTGATGAAAAGGGGCATGGAGCATTATGATTACGGGGGTCTTGGAGCATTGTGATGACAAGGGCATGGAGCATCGTGAGGAGAAGGCAATGGAACATTCTGATGACATGCGTCATGGAGCTTTGTGATGACAAGGGCATGGAGCATTGTGATTACATGGGTCTTGGAGCATTGTGTTGACAGGGACATTGAGCACTGGTCTGACAAGTTTCATAGATTATTGTGATGACAGTGGATATGGTGCATTGTGATGACAAGGGCATGGAGCATTGTGATGAGAAGGTCATGGAGCATTGGGCTGAAAATGTTCATGGAGTATTGTGATGACAGGGGTCTTGGAGCATTGTGATGACAAGGGTCCCGGATTATTGTGTTGTCAGGTGTCATGGAGTGTTGTGATGAGAGTGGTCATGGAGTTTTGTGATGACAAGGGCATCGAGCATTGTGATTACAGGGACCTTGGAGCATTGTGATGAAATGGTCATGGATCATTGTGATGAAAAATGCATGGAAACTTGTCATGACAGGGTTCAAGGAGCATACTGACGACAAGGTTCAGGGAGCATTGTGATGACAAGTGTATTGAGCATTGTGATGACAAAGATCTTGGAGCATTATGATGAGAAGACCATGGATAATTGTGATGATGAGCGTCATGGGGTGTTGTGATGATACGTGTTATGCAACATTGTGATCACAAGGGTTTGGAGCATTATGATGACAGAGGTCATGCAGAATATTGATTTCATTGTGATGACAATAGCCTGAAGCATTATGATGATGGGCATGGTGCATTGTGATGACAGGGTTCATGGAGCATTGAGATGAAAAGGGGCATGGAGCATTGTGATTACAAGGGTCTTGGAGCATTGTGATAACAGACTTCATGGAGCATTGAGATGAAATGGGGCATGGAGCATTGTGATGACAAAGGTCTTGGAGCATTGTGATGACAAGGGCATGGAGCATTGTGATATCAGGGGTCTTGAGCATAGTGATGAGAATTATCATGGAACCTTGTGATGACTAGGCCGTGGATCATTGTGATGGCAGGTGTCATGGTGCATTTTTATGACAGGGTTAATGGAGCATTGTGATGAGAAGGGTATGGAACTTTGGTCTGATATGTTTCATGGATTATTGTGATGAGAGGGTTCATGGAGCATTGTGATGACAATGACATGTAGCATTGTGATGCCAAAGGTCATGGAGCTTTGTGATGACAAATGTCATGGAGCATTTTGATGACAGGGTCATGCAGCAATTTGATGAAAAGTGTAATGGAACCTTTTGATGACAGGGGTTATAGAACATTGTGATGCCAGGGGTCATGGAGCTTTGGGATGAAAAGGGTCATAGAGCATTTTGATGACAGGGGTTATGGAACATTGTGATGTCAGGGGTCATGGAACATTGTGCTGATAAGTGGATGTAGCATTGTGATGACAGGGGTCATGGAATATTGTGATAACAGGGGTGAGGGTGGATTGTGATGACTAGTGATGGAACATTGTGATATCTCATGTGAGAGAGCATTTGGATGAGAAGTGCATGGAGCATTGTGATTACAAGGTTTATGGAGCATAGCGATGACAAGTTTTTGGATCATTGTGATGAAAAGCGCATGGCACATTGTGATGACAAGGGTTATGGAGCATTGTTCTGACAAAGACATGGAGTATAGTGATGACAAAGGTCACAGAGCATTGTGATGAAAAGTTCAAGGACATTTTGTTTAAAAAGTCACAGAGCCTTGTGATGATGCGGACATGGACCGTTGTGATGACAAACGTTATGAAGCATTGTGATGACTGGAGTCACGGAGCATTGTGATGACAGGGGTCATGGAGCATTGTGATGAAAAGGGCATGGAACATTGTGATGACAGGGGCATGGAGCTTTGGTCTGACTAGTTTCAGAGATTATTGTGATGACAGAGGACATGGTGCATTGTGATGACAAGGGCATGGATCATTGTGATGACAAGGGCATGGAGTATTGTGAAGACAGGTGTCAGGGAGCATTGTGATGACATATGTCATGGTCCATTGCGATGACAATGGCAGGGAGCATTGTGATGCCAAATGTAATGGAGGATTGTGATGACAAATATAATGGAGCATTGTGATGACTAGGGCTTGGAGCATTATGATGACAAGGGCCATTGAGAATTTTCATGACAATGTCGTGAAGAATTGTGATGACAAGGTCCTGGAGCATTGTGATGAGAAAACCATGGAGCCTTGTGATGACAAGTCTCATGGAGCATACTGATGAAAAGGGGCATGGAGCATTCTGATTACAAGGGTCTTGGAACATTGTGATAACAACTGCATGGAGCATTGTGATGACATGGGCATGCAGCATTGGTCTAATAAGTTTCATGGATTATTGTGATGAGAGTTGCAATGGCGCATTGTGATGACAAGGGCATGGAACTTTGTGATGACCAGGTCATGCAGTATTGTGAATAGAGGTGTCAGGGAGCATTGTGATGACATATGTAATGGCCCATTGTGATGACAATGGCATGGAGCATTGTGATGCCAAGTGTCATGAGGGATTCTGATGAAAAAGGTAATGGAGCATTGTGATGACAATGGCTTGGAGCATTGTGATGACAAAGGTCAGGGAGCATTCTGATGACAAGCTTGTGGAGTATTTTGATGACAATGGCATGGAGCATTGGGATGAAAACGGCATGGGGCTTTGTGATGAAAAAGGCATGGAGCCTTTTCGTGCCAGGTTTCAAGGAGCATTATGACGACAAGTGTCAGGGAGCATTGTGAGGACAAGTTTATTGAGAATTGTGATGACAAAGTTCATGGAGCATTGTGATGAAAAGGGCATGGAGTATTGTGATGACAGGCATCATGGAGCGTTGTGAGGACAAGTGCTTTGGAACATTGTGATCACAAGGGATTGGAACATTGTGATGACAGAGGTCATGGATCATTTTTATTTCAAGGAGCATGGAGCACTGTGATGACAAGGGCATGAATCAATGTGATCCCAAGGTTCATGGAGGATTGTGATGACAATGGTAATGGAGTATTGTGATGACAAGCGCATAGAGCATTGTAATGACAAGGTCATGTAGCATTTTGCTGACAAAGGCATGGAGCATTGTGATGACAGGTGTCATGGAGCACTGTGATGACAAGCGTCACGGAGCATTGTGAATACAGGGGTCATGGAGCATTGGGATAACAAGGACATGGACCATTTTGATGACAAGGGTCATGGAGCATTGGGCTGAAAATGTTCATGAAGTATTTTGATGACAGGGGTCATGGAGCATTGTGATTACAGGGGTCTTGGAGCATTACGATGACAAGGGTCTCAGATCACTGTGTTGTCAGGTGTCATGGGGTGTTGTGATGACTGTGGTCATGGAGCATTGTGATGATATTTGTCATGGAGCATTGTGATGAGAATGTCATGGAGCACTGGGCTGAATATGTTCATGGAGTATTGTGATGACAGGGGTCATGGAGCATTGTGATGACAAGGGAATGGAGCATGGTGATGACAAGGTCTTGGAGCACTGTGATGAGTTAAGCATGGAGACTTGTGATGACTAGTCTAATGGAGCATTCCGATGAAAAGGGGCATGGAGCATTGTGATTACGGGGGTCTTGGAGCATTGTGATGACAAGGGCATGGAGCATTGTGAGGAGAAGGCAATGGAACATTCTGATGACATGCGTCATGGAGCTTTGTGATGACAAGGGCATGGAGCATTGTGATTACATGGGTCTTGGAGCATTGTGTTGACAGGGACATTGAGCACTGGTCTGACAAGTTTCATAGATTATTGTGATGACAGTGGATATGGTGCATTGTGATGACAAGGGCATGGAGCATTGTGATGAGAAGGTCATGGAGCATTGGGCTGAAAATGTTCATGGAGTATTGTGATGACAGGGGTCTTGGAGCATTGTGATGACAAGGGTCCCGGATTATTGTGTTGTCAGGTGTCATGGAGTTTTGTGATGAGAGTGGTCATGGAGTTTTGTGATGACAAGGGCATCGAGCATTGTGATTACAGGGACCTTGGAGCATTGTGATGAAATGGTCATGGATCATTGTGATGAAAAATGCATGGAAACTTGTCATGACAGGGTTCAAGGAGCATACTGACGACAAGGTTCAGGGAGCACTGTGATGACAAGTGTATTGAGCATTGTGATGACAAAGATCATGGAGCATTATGATGAGAAGACCATGGATAATTGTGATGATGAGCGTCATGGGGTGTTGTGATGATACGTGTTATGCAACATTGTGATCACAAGGGTTTGGAGCATTATGATGACAGAGGTCATGCAGAATATTGATTTCATTGTGATGACAATAACCTGAAGCATTATGATGATGGGCATGGTGCATTGTGATGACAGGGTTCATGGAGCATTGAGATGAAAAGGAGCATGGAGCATTGTGATTACAAGGGTCTTGGAGCATTGTGATAACAGACTTCATGGAGCATTGAGATGAAATGGGGCATGGAGCATTGTGATGACAAAGGTCTTGGAGCATTGTGATGACAAGGGCATGGAGCATTGTGATGAGAAGGCCATGGAACATTCTGATGACATGCGTCATGGAGCTTTGTGATGACAAGGGCATGGAGCATTATGATATCAGGGGTCTTGAGCATTGTGATGAGAATTATCATGGAACCTTGTGATGACTAGGCCGTGGATCATTGTGATGGCAGGTGTCATGGTGCATTGTTATGACAGGGTTAATGGAGCATTGTGATGAGAAGGGTATGGAACTTTGGTCTGAAATGTTTCATGGATTATTGTGATGAGAGTGGGCATGGAGCATTGTGATGACAAGGGCACGGAACACTGTGATACATGGGTCATGCAGGACTGTAATGACAAGGGCATGGAGCATTGTGATGAGAAGGGCATCGAGCATTGTGATGACAAGTGTCATGGAGCTGTGTGATGACAAGGGCATGGAGCAATGTGGTGAGAGGGCTCATGGAGCATTGTGATGACAATGACAGGGAGCATTGTGATGCCAAGGGTCTTGGAGCTTTGTGATGACAAGTCATCGAGCATTTTGATGAGAAGGGCAGGGAGCATTTTGATGACCGGGTCATGCAGCAATTTGATAAAAAGTGTAATGGAACATTTTGATGGCAGGGGTTATAGAACATTGTGATGGCAGGGGTCTTGGAGCTTTGGAATGGAAAGGGTCATGGAGCATTTTGATGACAGGGCTTATGGAACATTGTGATGGCAGGGGTCATGGAACATTGTGACGATAAGGGGATGTAGCATTGTGATGACAGTGTCATGGAACATTGTGATTACAAGGATGAGGGTGTATTGTGATGACTAGTGATGGAACATTGTGATATCTCTGGTGAGAGAGCATTTTGATGAGAAGTGCATGGACCATTGTGATTACAAGGTTTATGGAACATTGCAATGACAAGGTTTGGAACGTTGTGATGAAATGCACGTGGCACATTGTGATGATAATGGTCATGGAGCATTGTTCAGACAAAGACATGGAGCATTGTGATGACAAGTTTCTCAGAGAATTGTGAGGAAAAGTTCATGGAGCATTGTGGTTACAAAGGTCACAGAGCCTTGTGATTACGCGGGCATGGACCATTGTGATGACAAACGTTATGAAGCATTGTGATGACTAGATTCACAGAGCATTGTGATGACAGGGGTCATGGAGCATTGTGATGACAAGGGCATGGAGATTTGGGATGACAGTGGCATGGAGCATTGGTCTGACAAGTTTCATAGATTATTGTGATGAGA
This sequence comes from Mesoplodon densirostris, assembly GCF_025265405.1. NCBI lineage: Eukaryota > Metazoa > Chordata > Mammalia > Artiodactyla > Ziphiidae > Mesoplodon > Mesoplodon densirostris. The sequence goes on from NW_026778195.1 coordinate 13,455,270, forward strand.
GTGGGCATGGTGCATTGTGATGACAAGGGCATGGAGCATTGTGATGATAAGGTCATGGAGTATTGTGAAGACAGGTGTCAGGGAGTATTGTGATGACATATGTCATGGTCCATGGCGATGACAATGGCATGGAGCTTTGTGATACCAAATGTAATGGAGGATTGTGATGACAAATATAATGGAGCATTGTGATGATTAGGGCTTGAAACATTATGATGACAAGGGCAATTGAAAATTTTGATGACAAGGTCGTGAAGCATTGTGATGACAAGGTCCTGGAGCATTGTGATGACAAAACCATGGAGTCTTGTGATGACAAGTCTCATGGAGTATACTGATGAAAAGGGGAATGGAGTATTGTGATTACAGGGGTCTTGGAACATTGTGAAGACAAGGGCATGAAGCACTGTGAGGAGAAGACCAAGGAGCATTCTGATGGCATGCGTCATTGTGCTTTGTGATGACAATGGCATGGACCATTGTGATTACATGGGACTTGGAGCATTGTGATGAAAAGGGCATGGATCATTGTGATGAAAAAGGCATGGAGCCTTGTCATGACAGGGTTCAAGGAGCATACAGACAACAAGTGTCAGCGAGCATGTTGATGACAAGTGTATTGAGCACTGTGATGACGAAGGTCATGGAGCATTGTGATGACAATGGCTTGGAGCATTGTGATGACAAGGGTCAGGGAGCACTGTGCTGACAAGTGCATGGAAAATTGTGATGACAAGGGTCATGGAGCATTTTGATGACAAGCTTGTGGAGTATTTTGATGACAACGGCATGGAGCATTGTGATGAAAATGGCATGGGGCATTGTGATGTAAAAGTCATGGAGCCTTTTCGTGACAGGTTTCAAGGAGCATTCTGATGACAAGTGTCAGGGAGCATTGTGATGACAAGTGTATTGAGAATTGTGGTGACAAAGGTCAAGGAGCATTGTGATGAAAAGGGCATGGAGTATTGTGGTGACAGGCATCATGGAGCGTTGTGATGACAAGTGTTATGGAACATTGTGATCACAAGGGTTTGGAGCATTGTGATGACAGAGGTCATGGATCATTTTGATTTCAAGGAGCATGGAGCATTGTGATGACAAGGGCATGAAGCAATGTGATCCCAAAGTTTATGGAGGATTGTGATGACAATGGAAATGGAGTATTGTGATGACAAGTGCATAGAGCATTGTAATGACAATGTCATGTAGCATTTTGCTGACAAAGGCATGGAGCATTGTGATGACATGTGTCATGGAGCACTGTGATGACAAGCGTCAAGGAGCATTGTGAATACAGGGGTCATGGAGCATTGGGATGACAAGGGCATGGATCATTGTGATGACAAGTGTCATGGAGCATTGGGCTGAAAATGTACATGGAGTATTGTGATGACAGGGGACATGGAGCACTGTGATTGCAGGGGTCTTGGAGCATTGTGACGACAAGAGTCCCGGATCATTGTGTTGTCAGGTGTCATGGAGTTTTGTGATGACAGTGGTCATGGAGCATTGTGATAATATTGGTCATGGAGCATTGTGATGAGAAGGTCATGGAGCATTGTGCTGAAAATATTCATGGAGTATTGTGATGACAGGGGTCATGGAGCATTGTGATGACAAGGGAATGGAGCATTGTGATGAGATGACCATGGAGACTTGTGATGACAAGTCTAATGGAGCATTCTGATGAAAAGGGGCATGGAGCATTGTGATTACGGGGGTCTTGGAGCATTGTGCTGACAAGGGCTTGGAGCATTGTGAGGAGAAGGCCATGGAACATTCTGATGACATGCGTCATGGAGCTTTTTTGACTAGGGCATGGAGCATTGTGATTACATGGGTCTTGGAGCATTGTGATGACAAGGGTCATGGAGCCTTGTGATGACAAGGCCCGGGAACATTGTGATGGCAGGGGTCATGGAGCTTGTTATGACAGAAGTAATGGAGCATTGTGATGAGAAGGGCATTGAGCTTTGGTCTGAAATGTTTCATGGATTATTGTGATGAGAGTGGACATGGCACATTGTGATGACAAGGGCACGGTACACTGTGATACATGGGTCATGGAGGATTGTAATGACAAGGGCATGGATTATTGTGATGAGAAGGGCATCGAGCAATGTGATGACAAGTGCCATGGAGCTTTGTGATGACAAGGGCATGAAGCAATGTGATGAGAGGGTTCATGGGGCATTGTGATGACAATGACATGTAGCATTGTGATGCCAAAGGTCATGGAGCTTTGTGATGACAAAGGTCATGGAGCATTTTGATGACAGGGTCATGCAGCAATTTGATGAAAAGTGTAATGGAACCTTTTGATGACAGGGGTTATAGAACATTGTGATGCCAGGGGTCATGGAGCTTTGGGATGAAAAGGGTCATAGAGCATTTTGATGACAGGGGTTATGGAACATTGTGATGTCAGGGGTCATGGAACATTGTGCTGATAAGGGGATGTAGCATTGTGATGACAGGGGTCATGGAATATTGTGATAACAGGGGTGAGGGAGGATTGTGATGACTAGTGATGGAACATTGTGATATCTCATGTGAGAGAGCATTTGGATGAGAAGTGCATGGAGCATTGTGATTACAAGGTTTATGGAGCATAGCGATGACAAGTTTTTGGATCATTGTGATGAAAAGCGCATGGCACATTGTGATGACAAGGGTTATGGAGCATTGTTCTGACAAAGACATGGAGTATAGTGATGACAAAGGTCACAGAGCATTGTGATGAAAAGTTCAAGGACATTTTGTTTAAAAAGTCACAGAGCCTTGTGATGATGCGGACATGGACCGTTGTGATGACAAACGTTATGAAGCATTGTGATGACTGGAGTCACGGAGCATTGTGATGACAGGGGTCATGGAGCATTGTGATGAAAAGGGCATGGAACATTGTGATGACAGGGGCATGGAGCTTTGGTCTGACTAGTTTCAGAGATTATTGTGATGACAGAGGACATGGTGCATTGTGATGACAAGGGCATGGATCATTGTGATGACAAGGGCATGGAGTATTGTGAAGACAGGTGTCAGGGAGCATTGTGATGACATATGTCATGGTCCATTGCGATGACAATGGCAGGGAGCATTGTGATGCCAAATGTAATGGAGGATTGTGATGACAAATATAATGGAGCATTGTGATGACTAGGGCTTGGAGCATTATGATGACAAGGGCCATTGAGAATTTTCATGACAATGTCGTGAAGAATTGTGATGACAAGGTCCTGGAGCATTGTGATGAGAAAACCATGGAGCCTTGTGATGACAAGTCTCATGGAGCATACTGATGAAAAGGGGCATGGAGCATTCTGATTACAAGGGTCTTGGAACATTGTGATAACAACTGCATGGAGCATTGTGATGACATGGGCATGCAGCATTGGTCTAATAAGTTTCATGGATTATTGTGATGAGAGTTGCAATGGCGCATTGTGATGACAAGGGCATGGAACTTTGTGATGACCAGGTCATGCAGTATTGTGAAGAGAGGTGTCAGGAAGCATTGTGATGACATATGTAATGGCCCATTGTGATGACAATGGCATGGAGCATTGTGATGCCAAGTGTCATGAGGGATTCTGATGAAAAAGGTAATGGAGCATTGTGATGACAATGGCTTGGAGCATTGTGATGACAAGGGTCAGGGAGCATTCTGATGACAAGCTTGTGGAGTATTTTGATGACAATGGCATGGAGCATTGGGATGAAAACGGCATGGGGCTTTGTGATGAAAAAGGCATGGAGCCTTTTCGTGCCAGGTTTCAAGGAGCATTATGACGACAAGTGTCAGGGAGCACTGTGAGGACAAGTTTATTGAGAATTGTGATGACAAAGTTCATGGAGCATTGTGATGAAAAGGGCATGGAGTATTGTGATGACAGGCATCATGGAGCGTTGTGAGGACAAGTGCTTTGGAACATTGTGATCACAAGGGATTGGAACATTGTGATGACAGAGGTCATGGATCATTTTTATTTCAAGGAGCATGGAGCACTGTGATGACAAGGGCATGAATCAATGTGATCCCAAGGTTCATGGAGGATTGTGATGACAATGGTAATGGAGTATTGTGATGACAAGCGCATAGAGCATTGTAATGACAAGGTCATGTAGCATTTTGCTGACAAAGGCATGGAGCATTGTGATGACAGGTGTCATGGAGCACTGTGATGACAAGCGTCACGGAGCATTGTGAATACAGGGGTCATGGAGCATTGGGATAACAAGGACATGGACCATTTTGATGACAAGGGTCATGGAGCATTGGGCTGAAAATGTTCATGAAGTATTTTGATGACAGGGGTCATGGAGCATTGTGATTACAGGGGTCTTGGAGCATTACGATGACAAGGGTCTCAGATCACTGTGTTGTCAGGTGTCATGGGGTGTTGTGATGACTGTGGTCATGGAGCATTGTGATGATATTTGTCATGGAGCATTGTGATGAGAATGTCATGGAGCACTGGGCTGAATATGTTCATGGAGTATTGTGATGACAGGGGTCATGGAGCATTGTGATGACAAGGGAATGGAGCATGGTGATGACAAGGTCTTGGAGCACTGTGATGAGTTAAGCATGGAGACTTGTGATGACTAGTCTAATGGAGCATTCCGATGAAAAGGGGCATGGAGCATTGTGATTACGGGGGTCTTGGAGCATTGTGATGACAAGGGCATGGAGCATTGTGAGGAGAAGGCAATGGAACATTCTGATGACTTGCGTCATGGAGCTTTGTGATGACAAGAGCATGGAGCATTGTGATTACATGGGTCTTGGAGCATTGTGTTGACAGGGACATTGAGCACTGGTCTGACAAGTTTCATAGATTATTGTGATGACAGTGGATATGGTGCATTGTGATGACAAGGGCATGGAGCATTGTGATGAGAAGGTCATGGAGCATTGGGCTGAAAATGTTCATGGAGTATTGTGATGACAGGGGTCTTGGAGCATTGTGATGACAAGGGTCCCGGATTATTGTGTTGTCAGGTGTCATGGAGTTTTGTGATGAGAGTGGTCATGGAGTTTTGTGATGACAAGGGCATCGAGCATTGTGATTACAGGGACCTTGGAGCATTGTGATGAAATGGTCATGGATCATTGTGATGAAAAATGCATGGAAACTTGTCATGACAGGATTCAAGGAGCATACTGACGACAAGGTTCAGGGAGCACTGTGATGACAAGTGTATTGAGCATTGTGATGACAAAGATCATGGAGCATTATGATGAGAAGACCATGGATAATTGTGATGATGAGCGTCATGGGGTGTTGTGATGATACGTGTTATGCAACATTGTGATCACAAGGGTTTGGAGCATTATGATGACAGAGGTCATGCAGAATATTGATTTCATTGTGATGACAATAGCCTGAAGCATTATGATGATGGGCATGGTGCATTGTGATGAAAGGGTTCATGGAGCATTGAGATGAAAAGGAGCATGGAGCATTGTGATTACAAGGGTCTTGGAGCATTGTGATAACAGACTTCATGGAGCATTGAGATGAAATGGGGCATGGAGCATTGTGATGACAAAGGTCTTGGAGCATTGTGATGACAAGGGCATGGAGCATTGTGATGAGAAGGCCATGGAACATTCTGATGACATGCGTCATGGAGCTTTGTGATGACAAGGGCATGGAGCATTATGATATCAGGGGTCTTGAGCATTGTGATGAGAATTATCATGGAACCTTGTGATGACTAGGCCGTGGATCATTGTGATGGCAGGTGTCATGGTGCATTGTGATGACAGGGTTAATGGAGCATTGTGATGAGAAGGGTATGGAACTTTGGTCTGAAATGTTTCATGGATTATTGTGATGAGAGTGGGCATGGAGCATTGTGATGACAAGGGCACGGAACACTGTGATACATGGGTCATGCAGGACTGTAATGACAAGGGCATGGAGCATTGTGATGAGAAGGGCATCGAGCATTGTGATGACAAGTGTCATGGAGCTGTGTGATGACAAGGGCATGGAGCAATGTGGTGAGAGGGCTCATGGAGCATTGTGATGACAATGACAGGGAGCATTGTGATGCCAAGGGTCTTGGAGCTTTGTGATGACAAGTCATCGAGCATTTTGATGAGAAGGGCAGGGAGCATTTTGATGACCGGGTCATGCAGCAATTTGATAAAAAGTGTAATGGAACATTTTGATGGCAGGGGTTATAGAACATTGTGATGGCAGGGGTCTTGGAGCTTTGGAATGGAAAGGGTCATGGAGCATTTTGATGACAGGGCTTATGGAACATTGTGATGGCAGGGGTCATGGAACATTGTGATGATAAGGGGATGTAGCATTGTGATGACAGTGTCATGGAACATTGTGATTACAAGGATGAGGGTGTATTGTGATGACTAGTGATGGAACATTGTGATATCTCTGGTGAGAGAGCATTTTGATGAGAAGTGCATGGACCATTGTGATTACAAGGTTTATGGAACATTGCAATGACAAGGTTTGGAACGTTGTGATGAAATGCACGTGGCACATTGTGATGATAATGGTCATGGAGCATTGTTCAGACAAAGACATGGAGCATTGTGATGACAAGTTTCTCAGAGAATTGTGAGGAAAAGTTCATGGAGCATTGTGGTTACAAAGGTCACAGAGCCTTGTGATTACGCGGGCATGGACCATTGTGATGACAAACGTTATGAAGCATTGTGATGACTAGATTCACAGAGCATTGTGATGACAGGGGTCATGGAGCATTGTGATGACAAGGGCATGGAGATTTGGGATGACAGTGGCATGGAGCATTGGTCTGACAAGTTTCATAGATTATTGTGATGAGAGTGGGCATGGTGCATTGTGATGACAAGGGCATGGAGCATTGTGATGATAAGGTCATGGAGTATTGTGAAGACAGGTGTCAGGGAGTATTGTGATGACATATGTCATGGTCCATGGCGATGACAATGGCATGGAGCTTTGTGATACCAAATGTAATGGAGGATTGTGATGACAAATATAATGGAGCATTGTGATGATTAGGGCTTGAAACATTATGATGACAAGGGCCATTGAAAATTTTGATGACAAGGTCGTGAAGCATTGTGATGACAAGGTCCTGGAGCATTGTGATGACAAAACCATGGAGTCTTGTGATGACAAGTCTCATGGAGTATACTGATGAAAAGGGGAATGGAGTATTGTGATTACAGGGGTCTTGGAACATTGTGAAGACAAGGGCATGAAGCACTGTGAGGAGAAGACCAAGGAGCATTCTGATGGCATGCGTCATTGTGCTTTGTGATGACAATGGCATGGACCATTGTGATTACATGGGACTTGGAGCATTGTGATGAAAAGGGCATGGATCATTGTGATGAAAAAGGCATGGAGCCTTGTCATGACAGGGTTCAAGGAGCATACAGACAACAAGTGTCAGGGAGCATGTTGATGACAAGTGTATTGAGCATTGTGATGACGAAGGTCATGGAGCATTGTAATGACAATGGCTTGGAGCATTGTGATGACAAGGGTCAGGGAGCACTGTGCTGACAAGTGCATGGAGAATTGTGATGACAAGGGTCATGGAGCATTTTGATGACAAGCTTGTGGAGTATTTTGATGACAACGGCATGGAGCATTGTGATGAAAATGGCATGGGGCATTGTGATGTAAAAGGCATGGAGCCTTTTCGTGACAGGTTTCAAGGAGCATTCTGATGACAAGTGTCAGGGAGCATTGTGATGACAAGTGTATTGAGAATTGTGGTGACAAAGGTCAAGGAGCATTGTGATGAAAAGGGCATGGAGTATTGTGGTGACAGGCATCATGGAGCGTTGTGATGACAAGTGTTATGGAACATTGTGATCACAAGGGTTTGGAGCATTGTGATGACAGAGGTCATGGATCATTTTGATTTCAAGGAGCATGGAGCATTGTGATGACAAGGGCATGAAGCAATGTGATCCCAAAGTTTATGGAGGATTGTGATGACAATGGAAATGGAGTATTGTGATGACAAGTGCATAGAGCATTGTAATGACAATGTCATGTAGCATTTTGCTGACAAAGGCATGGAGCATTGTGATGACATGTGTCATGGAGCACTGTGATGACAAGCGTCAAGGAGCATTGTGAATACAGGGGTCATGGAGCATTGGGATGACAAGGGCATGGATCATTGTGATGACAAGTGTCATGGAGCATTGGGCTGAAAATGTACATGGAGTATTGTGATGACAGGGGACATGGAGCACTGTGATTGCAGGGGTCTTGGAGCATTGTGACGACAAGAGTCCCGGATCATTGTGTTGTCAGGTGTCATGGAGTTTTGTGATGACAGTGGTCATGGAGCATTGTGATAATATTGGTCATGGAGCATTGTGATGAGAAGGTCATGGAGCATTGTGCTGAAAATATTCATGGAGTATTGTGATGACAGGGGTCATGGAGCATTGTGATGACAAGGGAATGGAGCATTGTGATGAGATGACCATGGAGACTTGTGATGACAAGTCTAATGGAGCATTCTGATGAAAAGGGGCATGGAGCATTGTGATTACGGGGGTCTTGGAGCATTGTGCTGACAAGGGCTTGGAGCATTGTGAGGAGAAGGCCATGGAACATTCTGATGACATGCGTCATGGAGCTTTTTTGACTAGGGCATGGAGCATTGTGATTACATGGGTCTTGGAGCATTGTGATGACAAGGGTCATGGAGCCTTGTGATGACAAGGCCCGGGAACATTGTGATGGCAGGGGTCATGGAGCTTGTTATGACAGAAGTAATGGAGCATTGTGATGAGAAGGGCATTGAGCTTTGGTCTGAAATGTTTCATGGATTATTGTGATGAGAGTGGACATGGCACATTGTGATGACAAGGGCACGGTACACTGTGATACATGGGTCATGGAGGATTGTAATGACAAGGGCATGGATTATTGTGATGAGAAGGGCATCGAGCAATGTGATGACAAGTGCCATGGAGCTTTGTTATGACAAGGGCATGAAGCAATGTGATGAGAGGGTTCATGGGGCATTGTGATGACAATGACATGTAGCATTGTGATGCCAAAGGTCATGGAGCTTTGTGATGACAAAGGTCATGGAGCATTTTGATGACAGGGTCATGCAGCAATTTGATGAAAAGTGTAATGGAACCTTTTGATGACAGGGGTTATAGAACATTGTGATGCCAGGGGTCATGGAGCTTTGGGATGAAAAGGGTCATAGAGCATTTTGATGACAGGGGTTATGGAACATTGTGATGTCAGGGGTCATGGAACATTGTGCTGATAAGGGGATGTAGCATTGTGATGACAGGGGTCATGGAATATTGTGATAACAGGGGTGAGGGAGGATTGTGATGACTAGTGATGGAACATTGTGATATCTCATGTGAGAGAGCATTTGGATGAGAAGTGCATGGAGCATTGTGATTACAAGGTTTATGGAGCATAGCGATGACAAGTTTTTGGATCATTGTGATGAAAAGCGCATGGCACATTGTGATGACAAGGGTTATGGAGCATTGTTCTGACAAAGACATGGAGTATAGTGATGACAAAGGTCACAGAGCATTGTGATGAAAAGTTCAAGGACATTTTGTTTAAAAAGTCACAGAGCCTTGTGATGATGCGGACATGGACCGTTGTGATGACAAACGTTATGAAGCATTGTGATGACTGGAGTCACGGAGCATTGTGATGACAGGGGTCATGGAGCATTGTGATGAAAAGGGCATGGAACATTGTGATGACCGGGGCATGGAGCTTTGGTCTGACTAGTTTCAGAGATTATTGTGATGACAGAGGACATGGTGCATTGTGATGACAAGGGCATGGATCATTGTGATGACAAGGGCATGGAGTATTGTGAAGACAGGTGTCAGGGAGCATTGTGATGACATATGTCATGGTCCATTGCGATGACAATGGCAGGGAGCATTGTGATGCCAAATGTAATGGAGGATTGTGATGACAAATATAATGGAGCATTGTGATGACTAGGGCTTGGAGCATTATGATGACAAGGGCCATTGAGAATTTTCATGACAATGTCGTGAAGAATTGTGATGACAAGGTCCTGGAGCATTGTGATGAGAAAACCATGGAGCCTTGTGATGACAAGTCTCATGGAGCATACTGATGAAAAGGGGCATGGAGCATTCTGATTACAGGGGTCTTGGAACATTGTGATAACAAGTGCATGGAGCATTGTGATGACATGGGCATGCAGCATTGGTCTAATAAGTTTCATGGATTATTGTGATGAGAGTTGCAATGGCGCATTGTGATGACAAGGGCATGGAACTTTGTGATGACCAGGTCATGCAGTATTGTGAAGAGAGGTGTCAGGGAGCATTGTGATGACATATGTAATGGCCCATTGTGATGACAATGGCATGGAGCATTGTGATGCCAAGTGTCATGAGGGATTCTGATGAAAAAGGTAATGGAGCATTGTGATGACAATGGCTTGGAGCATTGTGATGACAAGGGTCAGGGAGCATTCTGATGACAAGCTTGTGGAGTATTTTGATGACAATGGCATGGAGCATTGGGATGAAAACGGCATGGGGCTTTGTGATGAAAAAGGCATGGAGCCTTTTCGTGCCAGGTTTCAAGGAGCATTATGACGACAAGTGTCAGGGAGCATTGTGAGGACAAGTTTATTGAGAATTGTGATGACAAAGTTCATGGAGCATTGTGATGAAAAGGGCATGGAGTACTGTGATGACAGGCATCATGGAGCGTTGTGAGGACAAGTGCTTTGGAACATTGTGATCACAAGGGATTGGAACATTGTGATGACAGAGGTCATGGATCATTTTTATTTCAAGGAGCATGGAGCACTGTGATGACAAGGGCATGAATCAATGTGATCCCAAGGTTCATGGAGGATTGTGATGACAATGGTAATGGAGTATTGTGATGACAAGCGCATAGAGCATTGTAATGACAAGGTCATGTAGCATTTTGCTGACAAAGGCATGGAGCATTGTGATGACAGGTGTCATGGAGCACTGTGATGACAAGCGTCACGGAGCATTGTGAATACAGGGGTCATGGAGCATTGGGATAACAAGGACATGGACCATTTTGATGACAAGGGTCATGGAGCATTGGGCTGAAAATGTTCATGAAGTATTTTGATGACAGGGGTCATGGAGCATTGTGATTACAGGGGTCTTGGAGCATTACGATGACAAGGGTCTCAGATCACTGTGTTGTCAGGTGTCATGGGGTGTTGTGATGACTGTGGTCATGGAGCATTGTGATGATATTTGTCATGGAGCATTGTGATGAGAATGTCATGGAGCACTGGGCTGAATATGTTCATGGAGTATTGTGATGACAGGGGTCATGGAGCATTGTGATGACAAGGGAATGGAGCATGGTGATGACAAGGTCTTGGAGCACTGTGATGAGTTAAGCATGGAGACTTGTGATGACTAGTCTAATGGAGCATTCTGATGAAAAGGGGCATGGAGCATTGTGATTACGGGGGTCTTGGAGCATTGTGATGACAAGGGCATGGAGCATTGTGAGGAGAAGGCAATGGAACATTCTGATGACATGCGTCATGGAGCTTTGTGATGACAAGGGCATGGAGCATTGTGATTACATGGGTCATGGAGCATTGTGTTGACAGGGACATTGAGCACTGGTCTGACAAGTTTCATAGATTATTGTGATGACAGTGGATATGGTGCATTGTGATGACAAGGGCATGGAGCATTGTGATGAGAAGGTCATGGAGCATTGGGCTGAAAATGTTCATGGAGTATTGTGATGACAGGGGTCTTGGAGCATTGTGATGACAAGGGTCCCGGATTATTGTGTTGTCAGGTGTCATGGAGTGTTGTGATGAGAGTGGTCATGGAGTTTTGTGATGACAAGGGCATCGAGCATTGTGATTACAGGGACCTTGGAGCATTGTGATGAAATGGTCATGGATCATTGTGATGAAAAATGCATGGAAACTTGTCATGACAGGGTTCAAGGAGCATACTGACGACAAGGTTCAGGGAGCATTGTGATGACAAGTGTATTGAGCATTGTGATGACAAAGATCTTGGAGCATTATGATGAGAAGACCATGGATAATTGTGATGATGAGCGTCATGGGGTGTTGTGATGATACGTGTTATGCAACATTGTGATCACAAGGGTTTGGAGCATTATGATGACAGAGGTCATGCAGAATATTGATTTCATTGTGATGACAATAGCCTGAAGCATTATGATGATGGGCATGGTGCATTGTGATGACAGGGTTCATGGAGCATTGAGATGAAAAGGGGCATGGAGCATTGTGATTACAAGGGTCTTGGAGCATTGTGATAACAGACTTCATGGAGCATTGAGATGAAATGGGGCATGGAGCATTGTGATGACAAAGGTCTTGGAGCATTGTGATTACAAGGGCATGGAGCATTGTGATGAGAAGGCCATGGAACATTCTGATGACATGCGTCATGGAGCTTTGTGATGACAAGGGCATGGAGCATTATGATATCAGGGGTCTTGAGCATTGTGATGAGAATTATCATGGAACCTTGTGATAACTAGGCCGTGGATCATTGTGATGGCAGGTGTCATGGTGCATTGTGATGACAGGGTTAATGGAGCATTGTGATGAGAAGGGTATGGAACTTTGGTCTGAAATGTTTCATGGATTATTGTGATGAGAGTGGGCATGGAGCATTGTGATGACAAGGGCACGGAACACTGTGATACATGGGTCATGCAGGACTGTAATGACAAGGGCATGGAGCATTGTGATGAGAAGGGCATCGAGCATTGTGATGACAAGTGTCATGGAGCTGTGTGATGACAAGGGCATGGAGCAATGTGGTGAGAGGGCTCATGGAGCATTGTGATGACAATGACAGGGAGCATTGTGATGCCAAGGGTCTTGGAGCTTTGTGATGACAAGTCATCGAGCATTTTGATGAGAAGGGCAGGGAGCATTTTGATGACCGGGTCATGCAGCAATTTGATAAAAAGTGTAATGGAACATTTTGATGGCAGGGGTTATAGAACATTGTGATGGCAGGGGTCTTGGAGCTTTGGAATGGAAAGGGTCATGGAGCATTTTGATGACAGGGCTTATGGAACATTGTGATGGCAGGGGTCATGGAACATTGTGATGATAAGGGGATGTAGCATTGTGATGACAGTGTCATGGAACATTGTGATTACAAGGATGAGGGTGTATTGTGATGACTAGTGATGGAACATTGTGATATCTCTGGTGAGAGAGCATTTTGATGAGAAGTGCATGGACCATTGTGATTACAAGGTTTATGGAACATTGCAATGACAAGGTTTGGAACGTTGTGATGAAATGCACGTGGCACATTGTGATGATAATGGTCATGGAGCATTGTTCAGACAAAGACATGGAGCATTGTGATGACAAGTTTCTCAGAGAATTGTGAGGAAAAGTTCATGGAGCATTGTGGTTACAAAGGTCACAGAGCCTTGTGATTACGCGGGCATGGACCATTGTGATGACAAACGTTATGAAGCATTGTGATGACTGGATTCACAGAGCATTGTGATGACAGGGGTCATGGAGCATTGTGATGACAAGGGCATGGAGATTTGGGATGACAGCGGCATGGAGCATTGGTCTGACAAGTTTCATAGATTATTGTGATGAGAGTGGGCATGGTGCATTGTGATGACAAGGGCATGGAGCATTGTGATGATAAGGTCATGGAGTATTGTGAAGACAGGTGTCAGGGAGTATTGTGATGACATATGTCATGGTCCATGGCGATGACAATGGCATGGAGCTTTGTGATACCAAATGTAATGGAGTATTGTGATGACAAATATAATGGAGCATTGTGATGATTAGGGCTTGAAACATTATGATGACAAGGGCCATTGAAAATTTTGATGACAAGGTCGTGAAGCATTGTGATGACAAGGTCCTGGAGCATTGTGATGACAAAACCATGGAGTCTTGTGATGACAAGTCTCATGGAGTATACTGATGAAAAGGGGAATGGAGTATTGTGATTACAGGGGTCTTGGAACATTGTGAAGACAAGGGCATGAAGCACTGTGAGGAGAAGACCAAGGAGCATTCTGATGGCATGCGTCATTGTGCTTTGTGATGACAATGGCATGGACCATTGTGATTACATGGGACTTGGAGCATTGTGATGAAAAGGGCATGGATCATTGTGATGAAAAAGGCATGGAGCCTTGTCATGACAGGGTTCAAGGAGCATACAGACAACAAGTGTCAGGGAGCATGTTGATGACAAGTGTATTGAGCATTGTGATGACGAAGGTCATGTAGCATTGTGATGACAATGGCTTGGAGCATTGTGATGACAAGGGTCAGGGAGCACTGTGCTGACAAGTGCATGGAGAATTGTGATGACAAGGGTCATGGAGCATTTTGATGACAAGCTTGTGGAGTATTTTGATGACAACGGCATGGAGCATTGTGATGAAAATGGCATGGGGCATTGTGATGTAAAAGGCATGGAGCCTTTTCGTGACAGGTTTCAAGGAGCATTCTGATGACAAGTGTCAGGGAGCATTGTGATGACAAGTGTATTGAGAATTGTGGTGACAAAGGTCAAGGAGCATTGTGATGAAAAGGGCATGGAGTATTGTGGTGACAGGCATCATGGAGCGTTGTGATGACAAGTGTTATGGAACATTGTGATCACAAGGGTCTGGAGCATTGTGATGACAGAGGTCATGGATCATTTTGATTTCAAGGAGCATGGAGCATTGTGATGACAAGGGCATGAAGCAATGTGATCCCAAAGTTTATGGAGGATTGTGATGACAATGGAAATGGAGTATTGTGATGACAAGTGCATAGAGCATTGTAATGACAATGTCATGTAGCATTTTGCTGACAAAGGCATGGAGCATTGTGATGACATGTGTCATGGAGCACTGTGATGACAAGCGTCAAGGAGCATTGTGAATACAGGGGTCATGGAGCATTGGGATGACAAGGGCATGGATCATTGTGATGACAAGTGTCATGGAGCATTGGGCTGAAAATGTACATGGAGTATTGTGATGACAGGGGACATGGAGCACTGTGATTGCAGGGGTCTTGGAGCATTGTGACGACAAGAGTCCCGGATCATTGTGTTGTCAGGTGTCATGGAGTTTTGTGAAGACAGTGGTCATGGAGCATTGTGATAATATTGGTCATGGAGCATTGTGATGAGAAGGTCATGGAGCATTGTGCTGAAAATATTCATGGAGTATTGTGATGACAGGGGTCATGGAGCATTGTGATGACAAGGGAATGGAGCATTGTGATGAGATGACCATGGAGACTTGTGATGACAAGTCTAATGGAGCATTCTGATGAAAAGGGGCATGGAGCATTGTGATTACGGGGGTCTTGGAGCATTGTGCTGACAAGGGCTTGGAGCATTGTGAGGAGAAGGCCATGGAACATTCTGATGACATGCGTCATGGAGCTTTTTTGACTAGGGCATGGAGCATTGTGATTACATGGGTCTTGGAGCATTGTGATGACAAGGGTCATGGAGCCTTGTGATGACAAGGCCCGGGAACATTGTGATGGCAGGGGTCATGGAGCTTGTTATGACAGAAGTAATGGAGCATTGTGATGAGAAGGGCATTGAGCTTTGGTCTGAAATGTTTCATGGATTATTGTGATGAGAGTGGACATGGCACATTGTGATGACAAGGGCACGGTACACTGTGATACATGGGTCATTGAGGATTGTAATGACAAGGGCATGGATTATTGTGATGAGAAGGGCATCGAGCAATGTGATGACAAGTGCCATGGAGCTTTGTGATGACAAGGGCATGAAGCAATGTGATGAGAGGGTTCATGGAGCATTGTGATGACAATGACATGTAGCATTGTGATGCCAAAGGTCATGGAGCTTTGTGATGAAAAAGGTCATGGAGCATTTTGATGACAGGGTCATGCAGCAATTTGATGAAAAGTGTAATGGAACCTTTTGATGACAGGGGTTATAGAACATTGTGATGCCAGGGGTCATGGAGCTTTGGGATGAAAAGGGTCATAGAGCATTTTGATGACAGGGGTTATGGAACATTGTGATGTCAGGGGTCATGGAACATTGTGCTGATAAGGGGATGTAGCATTGTGATGACAGGGGTCATGGAATATTGTGATAACAGGGGTGAGGGAGGATTGTGATGACTAGTGATGGAACATTGTGATATCTCATGTGAGAGAGCATTTGGATGAGAAGTGCATGGAGCATTGTGATTACAAGGTTTATGGAGCATAGCGATGACAAGTTTTTGGATCATTGTGATGAAAAGCGCATGGCACATTGTGATGACAAGGGTTATGGAGCATTGTTCTGACAAAGACATGGAGTATAGTGATGACAAAGGTCACAGAGCATTGTGATGAAAAGTTCAAGGACATTTTGTTTAAAAAGTCACAGAGCCTTGTGATGATGCGGACATGGACCGTTGTGATGACAAACGTTATGAAGCATTGTGATGACTGGAGTCACGGAGCATTGTGATGACAGGGGTCATGGAGCATTGTGATGAAAAGGGCATGGAACATTGTGATGACAGGGGCATGGAGCTTTGGTCTGACTAGTTTCAGAGATTATTGTGATGACAGAGGACATGGTGCATTGTGATGACAAGGGCATGGATCATTGTGATGACAAGGGCATGGAGTATTGTGAAGACAGGTGTCAGGGAGCATTGTGATGACATATGTCATGGTCCATTGCGATGACAATGGCAGGGAGCATTGTGATGCCAAATGTAATGGAGGATTGTGATGACAAATATAATGGAGCATTGTGATGACTAGGGCTTGGAGCATTATGATGACAAGGGCCATTGAGAATTTTCATGACAATGTCGTGAAGAATTGTGATGACAAGGTCCTGGAGCATTGTGATGAGAAAACCATGGAGCCTTGTGATGACAAGTCTCATGGAGCATACTGATGAAAAGGGGCATGGAGCATTCTGATTACAGGGGTCTTGGAACATTGTGATAACAAGTGCATGGAGCATTGTGATGACATGGGCATGCAGCATTGGTCTAATAAGTTTCATGGATTATTGTGATGAGAGTTGCAATGGCGCATTGTGATGACAAGGGCATGGAACTTTGTGATGACCAGGTCATGCAGTATTGTGAAGAGAGGTGTCAGGGAGCATTGTGATGACATATGTAATGGCCCATTGTGATGAAAATGGCATGGAGCATTGTGATGCCAAGTGTCATGAGGGATTCTGATGAAAAAGGTAATGGAGCATTGTGATGACAATGGCTTGGAGCATTGTGATGACAAGGGTCAGGGAGCATTCTGATGACAAGCTTGTGGAGTATTTTGATGACAATGGCATGGAGCATTGGGATGAAAACGGCATGGGGCTTTGTGATGAAAAAGGCATGGAGCCTTTTCGTGCCAGGTTTCAAGGAGCATTATGACGACAAGTGTCAGGGAGCATTGTGAGGACAAGTTTATTGAGAATTGTGATGACAAAGTTCATGGAGCATTGTGATGAAAAGGGCATGGAGTATTGTGATGACAGGCATCATGGAGCGTTGTGAGGACAAGTGCTTTGGAACATTGTGATCACAAGGGATTGGAACATTGTGATGACAGAGGTCATGGATCATTTTGATTTCAAGAAGCATGGAGCACTGTGATGACAAGGGCATGAATCAATGTGATCCCAAGGTTCATGGAGGATTGTGATGACAATGGTAATGGAGTATTGTGATGACAAGCGCATAGAGCATTGTAATGACAAGGTCATGTAGCATTTTGCTGACAAAGGCATGGAGCATTGTGATGACAGGTGTCATGGAGCACTGTGATGACAAGCGTCACGGAGCATTGTGAATACAGGGTTCATGGAGCATTGGGATAACAAGGACATGGACCATTTTGATGACAAGGGTCATGGAGCATTGGGCTGAAAATGTTCATGAAGTATTTTGATGACAGGGGTCATGGAGCATTGTGATTACAGGGGTCTTGGAGCATTACGATGACAAGGGTCTCAGATCACTGTGTTGTCAGGTGTCATGGGGTGTTGTGATGACTGTGGTCATGGAGCATTGTGATGATATTTGTCATGGAGCATTGTGATGAGAATGTCATGGAGCACTGGGCTGAATATGTTCATGGAGTATTGTGATGACAGGGGTCATGGAGCATTGTGATGACAAGGGAATGGAGCATGGTGATGACAAGGTCTTGGAGCACTGTGATGAGTTAAGCATGGAGACTTGTGATGACTAGTCTAATGGAGCATTCTGATGAAAAGGGGCATGGAGCATTGTGATTACGGGGGTCTTGGAGCATTGTGATGACAAGGGCATGGAGCATTGTGAGGAGAAGGCAATGGAACATTCTGATGATATGCGTCATGGAGCTTTGTGATGACAAGGGCATGGAGCATTGTGATTACATGGGTCTTGGAGCATTGTGTTGACAGGGACATTGAGCACTGGTCTGAAAAGTTTCATAGATTATTGTGATGACAGTGGATATGGTGCATTGTGATGACAAGGGCATGGAGCATTGTGATGAGAAGGTCATGGAGCATTGGGCTGAAAATGTTCATGGAGTATTGTGATGACAGGGATCTTGGAGCATTGTGATGACAAGGGTCCCGGATTATTGTGTTGTCAGGTGTCATGGAGTGTTGTGATGAGAGTGGTCATGGAGTTTTGTGATGACAAGGGCATCGAGCATTGTGATTACAGGGACCTTGGAGCATTGTGATGAAATGGTCATGGATCATTGTGATGAAAAATGCATGGAAACTTGTCATGACAGGGTTCAAGGAGCATACTGACGACAAGGTTCAGGGAGCATTGTGATGACAAGTGTATTGAGCATTGTGATGACAAAGATCATGGAGCATTGTGATGAGAAGACCATGGATAATTGTGATGATGAGCGTCATGGGGTGTTGTGATGATATGTGTTATGCAACATTGTGATCACAAGGGTTTGGAGCATTATGATGACAGAGGTCATGCAGAATATTGATTTCATTGTGATGACAATAGCCTGAAGCATTATGATTATGGGCATGGTGCATTGTGATGACAGGGTTCATGGAGCATTGAGATGAAAAGGGGCATGGAGCATTGTGATTACAAGGGTCTTGGAGCATTGTGATAACAGACTTCAAGGAGCATTGAGATGAAATGGGGCATGGAGCATTGTGATGACAAAGGTCTTGGAGCATTGTGATGACAAGGACATGGAGCATTGTGATGAGAAGGCCATGGAACATTCTGATGACATGCGTCATGGAGCTTTGTGATGACAAGGGCATGGAGCATTATGATATCAGGGGTCTTGAGCATTGTGATGAGAATTATCATGGAACCTTGTGATGACTAGGCCGTGGATCATTGTGATGGCAGGTGTCATGGTGCATTGTGATGACAGGGTTAATGGAGCATTGTGATGAGAAGGGTATGGAACTTTGGTCTGAAATGTTTCATGGATTATTGTGATGAGAGTGGGCATGGAGCATTGTGGTGACAAGGGCACGGAACACTGTGATACATGGGTCATGCAGGACTGTAATGACAAGGGCATGGAGCATTGTGATGAGTAGGGCATCGAGCATTGTGATGACAAGTGTCATGGAGCTGTGTGATGACAAGGGCATGGAGCAATGTGGTGAGAGGGCTCATGGAGCATTGTGATGACAATGACAGGGAGCATTGTGATGCCAAGGGTCTTGGAGCTTTGTGATGACAAGTCATCGAGCATTTTGATGAGAAGGGCAGGGAGCATTTTGATGACCGGGTCATGCAGCAATTTGATAAAAAGTGTAATGGAACATTTTGATGGCAGGTGTTATAGAACATTGTGATGGCAGGGGTCTTGGAGCTTTGGAATGGAAAGGGTCATGGAGCATTTTGATGACAGGGCTTATGGAACATTGTGATGGCATGGGTCATGGAACATTGTGATGATAAGGGGATGTAGCATTGTGATGACAGTGTCATGGATCATTGTGATTACAAGGATGAGGGTGTATTGTGATGACTAGTGATGGAACATTGTGATATCTCTGGTGAGAGAGCATTTTGATGAGAAGTGCATGGACCATTGTGATTACAAGGTTTATGGAACATTGCAATGACAAGGTTTGGAACGTTGTGATGAAATGCACGTGGCACATTGTGATGACAATGGTCATCGAGCATTGTTCAGACAAAGACATGGAGCATTGTGATGACAAGTTTCTCAGAGAATTGTGATGAAAAGTTCATGGAGCATTGTGGTTACAAAGGTCACAGAGCCTTGTGATTACGCGGGCATGGACCATTGTGATGACAAACGTTATGAAGCATTGTGATGACTGGAGTCACAGAGCATTGTGATGACAGGGGTCATGGAGCATTGTGATGACAAGGGCATGGAGAATTGTGATGACAGTGGCATGGAGCATTGGTCTGACAAGTTTCATAGATTATTGTGATGAGAGTGGGCATGGTGCATTGTGATGACAAGGGCATGGAGCATTGTGATGATAAGGTCATGGAGTATTGTGAAGACAGGTGTCAGGGAGTATTGTGATGACATATGTCAGGGTCCATGGCGATGACAATGGCATGGAGCTTTGTGATACCAAATGTAATGGAGGATTGTGATGACAAATATAATGGAGCATTGTGATGATTAGGGCTTGAAACATTATGATGACAAGGGCCATTGAAAATTTTGATGACAAGGTCGTGAAGCATTGTGATGACAAGGTCCTGGAGCATTGTGATGACAAAACCATGGAGTCTTGTGATGACAAGTCTCATGGAGTATACTGATGAAAAGGGGAATGGAGTATTGTGATTACAGGGGTCTTGGAACATTGTGAAGACAAGGGCATGAAGCACTGTGAGGAGAAGACCAAGGAGCATTCTGATGGCATGCGTCATTGTGCTTTGTGATGACAATGGCAAGGACCATTGTGATTACATGGGACTTGGAGCATTGTGATGAAAAGGGCATGGATCATTGTGATGAAAAAGGCATGGAGCCTTGTCATGACAGGGTTCAAGGAGCATACAGACAACAAGTGTCAGGGAGCATGTTGATGACAAGTGTATTGAGCATTGTGATGACGAAGGTCATGGAGCATTGTGATGACAATGGCTTGGAGCATTGTGATGACAAGGGTCAGGGAGCACTGTGCTGACAAGTGCATGGAGAATTGTGATGACAAGGGTCATGGAGCATTTTGATGACAAGCTTGTGGAGTATTTTGATGACAACGGCATGGAGCATTGTGATGAAAATGGCATGGGGCATTG
Organism: Mesoplodon densirostris; assembly: GCF_025265405.1. Lineage (NCBI taxonomy): Eukaryota > Metazoa > Chordata > Mammalia > Artiodactyla > Ziphiidae > Mesoplodon > Mesoplodon densirostris. The sequence continues at coordinate 13,476,581 of NW_026778195.1, forward strand.
TGATGTAAAAGGCATGGAGCCTTTTCGTGACAGGTTTCAAGGAGCATTCTGATGACAAGTGTCAGGGAGCATTGTGATGACAAGTGTATTGAGAATTGTGGTGACAAAGGTCAAGGAGCATTGTGATGAAAAGGGCATGGAGTATTGTGGTGACAGGCATCATGGAGGGTTGTGATGACAAGTGTTATGGAACATTGTGATCACAAGGGTTTGGAGCATTGTGATGACAGAGGTCATGGATCATTTTGATTTCAAGGAGCATGGAGCATTGTGATGACAAGGGCATGAAGCAATGTGATCCCAAAGTTTATGGAGGATTGTGATGACAATGGAAATGGAGTATTGTGATGACAAGTGCATAGAGCATTGTAATGACAATGTCATGTAGCATTTTGCTGACAAAGGCATGGAGCATTGTGATGACATGTGTCATGGAGCACTGTGATGACAAGCGTCAAGGAGCATTGTGAATACAGGGGTCATGGAGCATTGGGATGACAAGGGCATGGATCATTGTGATGACAAGTGTCATGGAGCATTGGGCTGAAAATGTACATGGAGTATTGTGATGACAGGGGACATGGAGCACTGTGATTGCAGGGGTCTTGGAGCATTGTGACGACAAGAGTCCCGGATCATTGTGTTGTCAGGTGTCATGGAGTTTTGTGATGACAGTGGTCATGGAGCATTGTGATAATATTGGTCATGGAGCATTGTGATGAGAAGGTCATGGAGCATTGTGCTGAAAATATTCATGGAGTATTGTGATGACAGGGGTCATGGAGCATTGTGATGACAAGGGAATGGAGCATTGTGATGAGATGACCATGGAGACTTGTGATGACAAGTCTAATGGAGCATTCTGATGAAAAGGGGCATGGAGCATTGTGATTACGGGGGTCTTGGAGCATTGTGCTGACAAGGGCTTGGAGCATTGTGAGGAGAAGGCCATGGAACATTCTGATGACATGCGTCATGGAGCTTTTTTGACTAGGGCATGGAGCATTGTGATTACATGGGTCTTGGAGCATTATGATGACAAGGGTCATGGAGCCTTGTGATGACAAGGCCCGGGAACATTGTGATGGCAGGGGTCATGGAGCTTGCTATGACAGAAGTAATGGAGCATTGTGATGAGAAGGGCATTGAGCTTTGGTCTGAAATGTTTCATGGATTATTGTGATGAGAATGGACATGGCACATTGTGATGACAAGGGCACGGTACACTGTGATACATGGGTCATGGAGGATTGTAATGACAAGGGCATGGATTATTGTGATGAGAAGGGCATCGAGCAATGTGATGACAAGTGCCATGGAGCTTTGTGATGACAAGGGCATGAAGCAATGTGATGAGAGGGTTCATGGAGCATTGTGATGACAATGACATGTAGCATTGTGATGCCAAAGGTCATGGAGCTTTGTGATGACAAAGGTCATGGAGCATTTTGATGACAGGGTCATGCAGCAATTTGATGAAAAGTGTAATGGAACCTTTTGATGACAGGGGTTATAGAACATTGTGATGCCAGGGGTCATGGAGCTTTGGGATGAAAAGGGTCATAGAGCATTTTGATGACAGGGGTTATGGAACATTGTGATGTCAGGGGTCATGGAACATTGTGCTGATAAGGGGATGTAGCATTGTGATGACAGGGGTCATGGAATATTGTGATAACAGGGGTGAGGGAGGATTGTGATGACTAGTGATGGAACATTGTGATATCTCATGTGAGAGAGCATTTGGATGAGAAGTGCATGGAGCATTGTGATTACAAGGTTTATGGAGCATAGCGATGACAAGTTTTTGGATCATTGTGATGAAAAGCGCATGGCACATTGTGATGACAAGGGTTATGGAGCATTGTTCTGACAAAGACATGGAGTATAGTGATGACAAAGGTCACAGAGCATTGTGATGAAAAGTTCAAGGAGCATTTTGTTTAAAAAGTCACAGAGCCTTGTGATGATGCGGACATGGACCGTTGTGATGACAAACGTTATGAAGCATTGTGATGACTGGAGTCACGGAGCATTGTGATGACAGGGGTCATGGAGCATTGTGATGAAAAGGGCATGGAACATTGTGATGACAGGGGCATGGAGCTTTGGTCTGACTAGTTTCAGAGATTATTGTGATGACAGAGGACATGGTGCATTGTGATGACAAGGGCATGGATCATTGTGATGACAAGGGCATGGAGTATTGTGAAGACAGGTGTCAGGGAGCATTGTGATGACATATGTCATGGTCCATTGCGATGACAATGGCAGGGAGCATTGTGATGCCAAATGTAATGGAGGATTGTGATGACAAATATAATGGAGCATTGTGATGACTAGGGCTTGGAGCATTATGATGACAAGGTCCATTGAGAATTTTCATGACAATGTCGTGAAGAATTGTGATGACAAGGTCCTGGAGCATTGTGATGAGAAAACCATGGAGCCTTGTGATGACAAGTCTCATGGAGCATACTGATGAAAAGGGGCATGGAGCATTCTGATTACAGGGGTCTTGGAACATTGTGATAACAAGTGCATGGAGCATTGTGATGACATGGGCATGCAGCATTGGTCTAATAAGTTTCATGGATTATTGTGATGAGAGTTGCAATGGCGCATTGTGATGACAAGGGCATGGAACTTTGTGATGACCAGGTCATGCAGTATTGTGAAGAGAGGTGTCAGGGAGCATTGTGATGACATATGTAATGGCCCATTGTGATGACAATGGCATGGAGCATTGTGATGCCAAGTGTCATGAGGGATTCTGATGAAAAAGGTAATGGAGCATTGTGATGACAATGGCTTGGAGCATTGTGATGACAAGGGTCAGGGAGCATTCTGATGACAAGCTTGTGGAGTATTTTGATGACAATGGCATGGAGCATTGGGATGAAAACGGCATGGGGCTTTGTGATGAAAAAGGCATGGAGCCTTTTCGTGCCAGGTTTCAAGGAGCATTATGACGACAAGTGTCAGGGAGCATTGTGAGGACAAGTTTATTGAGAATTGTGATGACAAAGTTCATGGAGCATTGTGATGAAAAGGGCATGGAGTATTGTGATGACAGGCATCATGGAGCGTTGTGAGGACAAGTGCTTTGGAACATTGTGATCACAAGGGATTGGAACATTGTGATGACAGAGGTCATGGATCATTTTTATTTCAAGGAGCATGGAGCACTGTGATGACAAGGGCATGAATCAATGTGATCCCAAGGTTCATGGAGGATTGTGATGACAATGGTAATGGAGTATTGTGATGACAAGCGCATAGAGCATTGTAATGACAAGGTCATGTAGCATTTTGCTGACAAAGGCATGGAGCATTGTGATGACAGGTGTCATGGAGCACTGTGATGACAAGCGTCACGGAGCATTGTGAATACAGGGGTCATGGAGCATTGGGATAACAAGGACATGGACCATTTTGATGACAAGGGTCATGGAGCATTGGGCTGAAAATGTTCATGAAGTATTTTGATGACAGGGGTCATGGAGCATTGTGATTACAGGGGTCTTGGAGCATTACGATGACAAGGGTCTCAGATCACTGTGTTGTCAGGTGTCATGGGGTGTTGTGATGACTGTGGTCATGGAGCATTGTGATGATATTTGTCATGGAGCATTGTGATGAGAATGTCATGGAGCACTGGGCTGAATATGTTCATGGAGTATTGTGATGACAGGGGTCATGGAGCATTGTGATGACAAGGGAATGGAGCATGGTGATGACAAGGTCTTGGAGGACTGTGATGAGTTAAGCATGGAGACTTGTGATGACTAGTCTAATGGAGCATTCTGATGAAAAGGGGCATGGAGCATTGTGATTACGGGGGTCTTGGAGCATTGTGATGACAAGGGCATGGAGCATTGTGAGGAGAAGGCAATGGAACATTCTGATGACATGCGTCATGGAGCTTTGTGATGACAAGGGCATGGAGCATTGTGATTACATGGGTCTTGGAGCATTGTGTTGACAGGGACATTGAGCACTGGTCTGACAAGTTTCATAGATTATTGTGATGAAAGTGGATATGGTGCATTGTGATGACAAGGGCATGGAGCATTGTGATGAGAAGGTCATGGAGCATTGGGCTGAAAATGTTCATGGAGTATTGTGATGACAGGGATCTTGGAGCATTGTGATGACAAGGGTCCCGGATTATTGTGTTGTCAGGTGTCATGGAGTGTTGTGATGAGAGTGGTCATGGAGTTTTGTGATGACAAGGGCATCGAGCATTGTGATTACAGGGACCTTGGAGCATTGTGATGAAATGGTCATGGATCATTGTGATGAAAAATGCATGGAAACTTGTCATGAGAGGGTTCAAGGAGCATACTGACGACAAGGTTCAGGGAGCATTGTGATGACAAGTGTATTGAGCATTGTGATGACAAAGATCATGGAGCATTGTGATGAGAAGACCATGGAAAATTGTGATGATGAGCGTCATGGGGTGTTGTGATGATACGTGTTATGCAACATTGTGATCACAAGGGTTTGGAGCATTATGATGACAGAGGTCATGCAGAATATTGATTTCATTGTGATGACAATAGCCTGAAGCATTATGATGATGGGCATGGTGCATTGTGATGACAGGGTTCATGGAGCATTGAGATGAAAAGGGGCATGGAGCATTGTGATTACAGGGTCTTGGAGCATTGTGATAACAGACTTCATGGAGCATTGAGATGAAATGGGGCATGGAGCATTGTGATGACAAAGGTCTTGGAGCATTGTGATGACAAGGGCATGGAGCATTGTGATGAGAAGGCCATGGAACATTCTGATGACATGCGTCATGGAGCTTTGTGATGACAAGGGCATGGAGCATTTTGATATCAGGGGTCTTGAGCATTGTGATGAGAATTATCATGGAACCTTGTGATGACTAGGCCGTGGATCATTGTGATGGCAGGTGTCATGGTGCATTGTTATGACAGGGTTAATGGAGCTTTGTGATGAGAAGGGTATGGAACTTTGGTCTGAAATGTTTCATGGATTATTGTGATGAGAGTGGGCATGGAGCATTGTGATGACAAGGGCACGGAACACTGTGATACATGGGTCATGCAGGACTGTAATGACAAGGGCATGGAGCATTGTGATGAGAAGGGCATCGAGCATTGTGATGACAAGTGTCATGGAGCTGTGTGATGACAAGGGCATGGAGCATGGTGGTGAGAGGGCTCATGGAGCATTGTGATGACAATGACAGGGAGCATTGTGATGCCAAGGGTCTTGGAGCTTTGTGATGACAAGTCATCGAGCATTTTTATGAGAAGGGCAGGGAGCATTTTGATGACCGGGTCATGCAGCAATTTGATAAAAATTGTAATGGAACATTTTGATGGCAGGGGTTATAGAACATTGGGATGGCAGGGGTCTTGGAACTTTGGAATGGAAAGGGTCATGGAGCATTTTGATGACAGGGCTTATGGAACATTGTGATTACAAGGATGAGGGTGTATTGTGATGACTAGTGATGGAACATTGTGATATCTCTGGTGAGAGAACATTTTGATGAGAAGTGCATGGACCATTGTGATTACAAGGTTTATGGAGCATTGCAATGACAAGGTTTGGAACGTTGTGATGAAATGCACGTGGCACATTGTGATGACAATGGTCATGGAGCATTGTTCAGACAAAGACATGGAGCATTGTGATGACAAGTTTCTCAGAGAATTGTGATGAAAAGTTCATGGAGCATTGTGGTTACAAAGGTCACAGAGGCTTGTGATTACGCGGGCATGGACCATTGTGATGACAAACGTTATGAAGCATTGTGATGACTGGAGTCACGGAGCATTGTGATGACAGGGGTCATGGAGCATTGTGATGAAAAGGACATGGAGCATTGTGATGACAGTGGCATGGAGCATTGGTCTGACAAGTTTCATAGATTATTGTGATGAGAGTGGGCATGGTGCATTGTGATGACAAGGGCATGGAGCATTGTGATGATAAGGTCATGGAGTATTGTGAAGACAGGTGTCAGGGAGTATTGTGATGACATATGTCATGGTCCATGGCGATGACAATGGCATGGAGCTTTGTGATACCAAATGTAATGGAGGATTGTGATGACAAATATAATGGAGCATTGTGATGATTAGGGCTTGAAACATTATGATGACAAGGCCATTGAAAATTTTGATGACAAGTTCGTGAAGCATTGTGATGACAAGGTCCTGGAGCATTGTGATCACAAAACCATGGAGTCTTGTGATGACAAGTCTCATGGAGTATACTGATGAAAAGGGGAATGGAGTATTGTGATTACAGGGGTCTTGGAACATTGTGAAGACAAGGGCATGAAGCATTGTGAGGAGAAGACCAAGGAGCATTCTGATGGCATGCGTCATTGTGCTTTGTGATGACAATGGCATGGACCATTGTGATTACATGGGACTTGGAGCATTGTGATGAAAAGGGCATGGATCATTGTGATGAAAAAGGCATGGAGCCTTGTCATGACAGGGTTCAAGGAGCATACAGACAACAAGTGTCAGGGAGCATGTTGATGACAAGTGTATTGAGCATTGTGATGACGAAGGTCATGGAGCATTGTGATGACAATGGCTTGGAGCATTGTGATGACAAGTGTCAGGGAGCACTGTGCTGACAAGTGCATGGAGAATTGTGATGACAAGGGTCATGGAGCATTCTGATGACAAGCTTGTGGAGTATTTTGATGACAACGGCATGGAACATTATGATGAAAATGGCATGGGGCATTGTGATGTAAAAGGCATGGAGCCTTTTCGTGACAGGTTTCAAGGAGCATTCTGATGACAAGTGTCAGGGAGCATTGTGATGACAAGTGTATTGAGAATTGTGGTGACAAAGGTCAAGGAGCATTGTGATGAAAAGGGCATGGAGTATTGTGGTGACAGGCATCATGGAGCGTTGTGATGACAAGTGTTATGGAACATTGTGATCACAAGGGTTTGGAGCATTGTGATGACAGAGGTCATGGATCATTTTGATTTCAAGGAGCATGGAGCATTGTGATGACAAGGGCATGAAGCAATGTGATTCCAAAGTTTATGGAGGATTGTGATGACAATGGAAATGGAGTATTGTGATGACAAGTGCATAGAGCATTGTAATGACAATGTCATGTAGCATTTTGCTGACAAAGGCATGGAGCATTGTGATGACATGTGTCATGGAGCACTGTGATGACAAGCGTCAAGGAGCATTGTGAATACAGGGGTCATGGAGCATTGGGATGACAACGGCATGGATCATTGTGATGACAAGTGTCATGGAGCATTGGGCTGAAAATGTACATGGAGTATTGTGATGACAGGGGACATGGAGCACTGTGATTGCAGGGGTCTTGGAGCATTGTGATGACAAGAGTCCCGGATCATTGTGTTGTCAGGTGTCATGGAGTTTTGTGATGACAGTGGTTATGGAGCATTGTGATAATATTGGTCATGGAGCATTGTGATGAGAAGGTCATGGAGCATTGTGCTGAAAATATTCATGGAGTATTGTGATGACAGGGGTCATGGAGCATTGTGATGACAAGGGAATGGAGCATTGTGATGAGATGACCATGGAGACTTGTGATGACAAGTCTAATGGAGCATTCTGATGAAAAGGGGCATGGAGCATTGTGATTACGGGGGTCTTGGAGCATTGTGCTGACAAGGGCTTGGAGCATTGTGAGGAGAAGGCCATGGAACATTCTGATGACATGCGTCATGGAGCTTTTTTGACTAGGGCATGGAGCATTGTGATTACATGGGTCTTGGAGCATTGTGATGACAAGGGTCATGGAGCCTTGTGATGACAAGGCCCGGGAACATTGTGATGGCAGGTGTCATGGAGCTTGATATGACAGAAGTAATGGAGCGTTGTGATGAGAAGGGCATTGAGCTTTGGTCTGAAATGTTTCATGGATTATTGTGATGAGAGTGGACATGGCACATTGTGATGACAAGGGCACGGTACACTGTGATACATGGGTCATGGAGGATTGTAATGACAAGGGCATGGATTATTGTGATGAGAAGGGCATCGAGCAATGTGATGACAAGTGCCATGGAGCTTTGTTATGACAAGGGCATGAAGCAATGTGATGAGAGGGTTCATGGAGCATTGTGATGACAATGACATGTAGCATTGTGATGCCAAAGGTCATGGAGCTTTGTGATGACAAAGGTCATGGAGCATTTTGATGACAGGGTCATGCAGCAATTTGATGAAAAGTGTAATGGAACCTTTTGATGACAGGGGTTATAGAACATTGTGATGCCAGGGGTCATGGAGCTTTGGGATGAAATGGGTCATAGAGCATTTTGATGAAAGGGGTTATGGAACATTTTGATGTCAGGGGTCATGGAACATTGTGCTGATAAGGGGATGTAGCATTGTGATGACAGGGGTCATGGAATATTGTGATAACGGGGGTGAGGGAGGATTGTGATGACTAGTGATGGAACATTGTGATATCTCATGTGAGAGAGCATTTGGATGAGAAGTGCATGGAGCATTGTGATTACAAGGTTTATGGAGCATAGCGATGACAAGTTTTTGGATCATTGTGATGAAAAGCGCATGGCACATTGTGATGACAAGGGTTATGGAGCATTGTTCTGACAAAGACATGGAGTATAGTGATGACAAAGGTCACAGAGCATTGTGATGAAAAGTTCAAGGACATTTTGTTTAAAAAGTCACAGAGCCTTGTGATGATGCTTACATGGACCGTTGTGATGACAAACGTTATGAAGCATTGTGATGACTGGAGTCACGGAGCATTGTGATGACAGGGGTCATGGAGCATTGTGATGAAAAGGGCATGGAACATTGTGATGACAGGGGCATGGAGCTTTGGTCTGACTAGTTTCAGAGATTATTGTGATGACAGAGGACATGGTGCATTGTGATGACAAGGGCATGGATCATTGTGATGACAAGGGCATGGAGTATTGTGAAGACAGGTGTCAGGGAGCATTGTGATGACATATGTCATGGTCCATTGCGATGACAATGGCAGGGAGCATTGTGATGCCAAATGTAATGGAGGATTGTGATGACAAATATAATGGAGCATTGTGATGACTAGGGCTTGGAGCATTATGATGACAAGGGCCATTGAGAATTTTCATGACAATGTCGTGAAGAATTGTGATGACAAGGTCCTGGAGCATTGTGATGAGAAAACCATGGAGCCTTGTGATGACAAGTCTCATGGAGCATACTGATGAAAAGGGGCATGGAGCATTCTGATTACAGGGGTCTTGGAACATTGTGATAACAAGTGCATGGAGCATTGTGATGACATTGGCATGCAGCATTGGTCTAATAAGTTTCATGGATTATTGTGATGAGAGTTGCAATGGCGCATTGTGATGACAAGGGCATGGAACTTTGTGATGACCAGGTCATGCAGTATTGTGAAGAGAGGTGTCAGGGAGCATTGTGATGACATATGTAATGGCCCATTGTGATGACAATGGCATGGAGCATTGTGATGCCAAGTGTCATGAGGGATTCTAATGAAAAAGGTAATGGAGCATTGTGATGACAATGGCTTGGAGCATTGTGATGACAAGGGTCAGGGAGCATTGTGATGAGAAGACCATGGAAAATTGTGATGATGAGCGTCATGGGGTGTTGTGATGATACGTGTTATGCAACATTGTGATCACAAGGGTTTGGAGCATTATGATGACAGAGGTCATGCAGAATATTGATTTCATTGTGATGACAATAGCCTGAAGCATTATGATGATGGGCATGGTGCATTGTGATGACAGGGTTCATGGAGCATTGAGATGAAAAGTGGCATGGAGAATTGTGATGACAAGGGTCTTGGAGCATTGTGAAGACAGACTTCATGGAGCATTGAGATGAAATGGGGCATGGAGCATTGTGATGACAAAGATCTTGGAGCATTGTGATGACAAGGGCATGGAGCATTGTGATGAGAAGGCCATGGAACATTCTGATGACATGCGTCATGGAGCTTTGTGATGACAAGGGCATGGAGCATTATGATATCAGGGGTCTTGAGCATTGTGATGAGAATTATCATGGAACCTTGTGATGACTAGGCCGTGGATCATTGTGATGGCAGGTGTCATGGTGCATTGTTATGACAGGGTTAATGGAGCTTTGTGATGAGAAGGGTATGGAACTTTGGTCTGAAATGTTTCATGGATTATTGTGATGAGAGTGGGCATGGAGCATTGTGATGACAAGGGCACGGAACACTGTGATACATGGGTCATGCAGGACTGTAATGACAAGGGCATGGAGCATTGTGATGAGAAGGGCATCGAGCATTGTGATGACAAGTGTCATGGAGCTGTGTGATGACAAGGGCATGGAGCAATGTGGTGAGAGGGCTCATGGAGCATTGTGATGACAATGACAGGGAGCATTGTGATGCCAAGGGTCTTGGAGCTTTGTGATGACAAGTCATCGAGCATTTTGATGAGAAGGGCAGGGAGCATTTTGATGACCGGGTCATGCAGCAATTTGATAAAAAGTGTAATGGAACATTTTGATGGCAGGGGTTATAGAACATTGTGATGGCAGGGGTCTTGGAGCTTTGGAATGGAAAGGGTCATGGAGCATTTTGATGACAGGTCTTATGGAACATTGTGATGGCAGGGGTCATGGAACATTGTGATGATAAGGGGATGTAGCATTGTGATGACAGTGTCATGGAACATTGTGATTACAAGGATGAGGGTGTATTGTGATGACTAGTGATGGAACATTGTGATATCTCTGGTGAGAGAGCATTTTGATGAGAAGTGCATGGACCATTGTGATTACAAGGTTTGTGGAGCATTGGAATGACAAGGTTTGGAACGTTGTGATGAAATGCGCGTGGCACATTGTGATGACAATGGTCATGGAGCATTGTTCAGACAAAGACATGGAGCATTGTGATGACAAGTTTCTCAGAGAATTGTGATGAAAAGTTCATGGAGCATTGTGGTTACAGATGTCACAGAGCCTTGTGATGACGCGGGCATGGATCATTGTAATGACAAACGTTATGAAGCATTGTGATGACTGGAGTCACGGAGCATTGTGATGACAGGGGTCATGGAGCATTGTGATGAAAAGGGCATGGAGCATTGTGATGCCAATGGCATGGAGCATTGGTCTGACAAGTTTCATAGATTATTGTGATGAGAGTGGGCATGGTGCATTGTGATGACAAGGGCATGGAGCATTGTGATGATAAGGTCATGGAGTATTGTGAAGACAGGTGTCAGGGAGTATTGTGATGACATATGTCATGGTCCATGGCGATGAGAAAGGCATGGAGCTTTGTGATACCAAATGTAATGGAGGATTGTGATGACAAATATAATGGAGCATTGTGATGATTAGGGCTTGAAACATTATGATGACAAGGGCCATTGAAAATTTTGATGACAAGGTCGTGAAGCATTGTGATGACAAGGTCCTGGAGCATTGTGATGACAAAACCATGGAGCCTTGTGATGACAAGTCTCATGGAGTATACTGATGAAAAGGGGAATGGAGTATTGTGATTACAGGGGTCTTGGAACATTGTGAAGACAAGGGCATGAAGCATTGTGAGGAGAAGACCAAGGAGCATTCTGATGGCATGCGTCATTGTGCTTTGTGATGACAATGGCATGGACCATTGTGATTACATGGGACTTGGAGCATTGTGATGAAAAGGGCATGGATCATTGTGATGAAAAAGGCATGGAGCCTTGTCATGACAGGGTTCAAGGAGCATACAGACAACAAGTGTCAGGGAGCATGTTGATGACAAGTGTATTGAGCATTGTGATGACGAAGGTCATGGAGCATTGTGATGAGAAGACCATGGATAATTGTGATGACGAGCATCCTGGGGCATTGTGATGACAAGTGTTATGGAATATTGTGATCACAAGGGTTTGGAGCATTGTTATGACAGAGGTCATGGAACATTTTGATTTCGTTGTGATGACAATAGCATGAAGCATTATGATGATGGGCATGGTGCATTGTGATGACAGGGTTCATGGATCATTGAGATGAAAAGGGGCATAGAGGATTGTCATTACAGTGTTCTTGGAGCATTGTGATGAGAAGGGTCATGGAGCCTTGTGATGACAAGGCCATGCAACATCGTGATGGCAGGGGTCATGGAGCATTGTTATGACAGGGGTAATGGAGCATTGTGATGGCAAGGGCTTGGAGCATTGTGATGAGAAGGCCATGGAGCATTCTGATGACATGTGTCATGGAGCTATGTGAAGACAAGAGCATGGAGCAATGTGATGAGAGCGTTCATGGAGCACTGTGATGACAATGACATGGAGCATTGTGATGCCAAGGGTCATGGATCCTTGTGATGACAAAGGTCATGGAGCATTTTGATGGCAAGGGCGTTGTGCATTGTGATGACAAGGGTCATGGAGCATTGTGCTGAGAAAGGCATAGAGCATTGTGATGACAAGGGTCAAAGAGCATTGTGATGAAAAGTTCATGGAGCATTGTGGTTAAAAAGGTCACAGAGATTGTTGATGACGAGGGCATGGACCATTGTGATGACAAAGGTCATGAAGCATTGTGATGACTGGAGTCACGGAGCATTGTGATGACAGGGTCATGGAACATTGTGATAACAATGGCATGGAGCATTGTGATGGCAAGGGCATGGAACATTGGTCTAATAACTTTCATGGAGTATTGGGATGAGAGTTGGAATGGCACACTGTGATGACAAGGGCATGGAGCATTGTGATGACCAGGTCATGCCGTATTGTGAAGACAGGTGTCAGGGAGCATTGTGATCACATATGTAATGGCCCATTGTGATGAGGATGGCATGGAGCATTGTGATGCCAAGTGTCAGGGAGGATTCTGATGACAAAGGTCATGGAGCATTGTAATGACAATGGCTTGGAGCATTGTGATGACAAGGGTCAGGGAGCATTGTGCTGACAAGTGCATGGAGAATTGTGATGACAAGAGTCATGGAGCATTCTGATGACAAGCTTGTGGAGTATTTTGATGACAATGGCATGGAGCATTGTGAAGAAAATGGCATGGGGCATTGTGATGAAAAAGGCATGGAGCCTTTTAGAGACAGTGTTCAAGGAGCATTCTGATGACAAGTGTCAGGGAGCATTGTGATGACAAGTGTACTGAGAATTGTGGTGACAAAGGTCATGGAGCATTGTGATGACAAGTGTATTGAGAATTGTGGTGACAAACGTCATGGAGCATTGTGATAAAAGGGCATGGAGTATTGTGATGACAGGCATCATGGAGCGTTGTGATGACAAGTGTTATGGAACATTGTGATCACAAGAGTTTGGAGCATTGTGATGACAGAGGTCATGGATCATTTTGATTTCAAGTAGCATGGAGCATTGTGATGACAAGGGCATGAAGCAATGTGATCCCAAAGTTCATGGAGGATTGTGATGACAATGGAAATGGAGTATTGTGATGACAAGCGCATAGAGAATTATAATGACAAGGTCATGTAGCATTTTGCTGACAAAGGCATGGAGCATTGTGATGACAGGTGTCATGGAGCACTGTGATGACAAGCGTCAAGGAGCATTGTGAATACAGGGGTCATGGAGCATTGGGATGACAAGGGCATGGATCATTTTGATGACAAGGGTCATGGAGCACTGGGCTGAAAATATTCAGGGAGAGTTGTGATGACAGGTGTCATGTAGCATTGTGACGACAAGGGAATGGGGCATTGTGATGACAAGAGTCCTGGATCATTGTGTTGTCAGGTGTCATGGAGTGTTGTGATGACAGTGGTCATGGAGCATTGTGATGATATTGGCAATGGAGCATTGTGATGAGAAGGTCGTGGAGAATTGGGATGAAAATGTTCATGGATTATTCTGACGACAAGGGTCAGGGAGCATTGTGATGACAAGTGGATTGAGCATTGTGATGACAAAGATCATGGAGCATTGTGATGAGAAGACCATGGATAATTGTGATGATGAGCGTCATGGGGTGTTGTGATGATACGTGTTATGCAACATTGTGATCACAAGGGTTTGGAGCATTATGATGACAGAGGTCATGCAGAATATTGAATTCATTGTGATGACAATAGCCTGAAGCATTATGATGATGGGCAGGGTGCATTGTGATGACAGGGTTCATGAAGCATTGAGATGAAAAGGGGCATGGAGCATTGTGATGACAAGGGTCTTGGAGCATTGTGATGACAAGGGCAAGGAGCATTGTGATGAGAAGGCCATGGAACATTCTGATGACATGCGTCATGGAGCTTTGTGATGACCAGGGCATGGAGCATTGTGATATCAGGGGTCTTGAACATTGTGATGAGAATTATCATGGAACCTTTTGATGACTAGGCCGTGGATCATTGTGATGGCAGGTGTCATGGTGCATTGTTTTGACAGGGGTAATGGAGCATTGTGATGAGAAGGGTATGGAACTTTGGTCTGAAATGTTTCATGGATTATTGTGATGAGAGTGGGCATGGAGCATTGTGATGACAAGGGCACAGAACACTGTGATACATGGGTCATGCAGGACAGTAATGACAAGGGCATGGAGCATTGTGATGAGAAAGGCATCGAGCATTGTGATGACAAGTGTCATGGAGCTTTGTGATTACAAGGGCATGGAGCAATGTGATGAGAGGGTTCATGGAGCATTGTGATGACAATGACATGGAGCATTGTGATGCCAAGGGTCTTGGAGCTTTGTGATGACAAGTCATGGAGCATTTTGATGAGAAGGGCAGGGAGCATTTTGATGACCGGGTCATGCAGCAATTTGATAAAAAGTGTAATGGAACATTTTGATGGCACGGGTTATAGAACATTGTGATGGCAGGGGTCTTGGAACTTTGGGATGGAAAGGGTCATGGAGCATTTTGATGACAGGGCTTATGGAACATTGTGATGGCAGGGGTCATGGAACATTGTGATGATAAGGGGATGTAGCATTGTGATGACAGTGTCATGGAACATTGTGATTACTAGGATGAGGGTGTATTGTGATGACTAGTGATGGAACATTGTGATATCTCTGGTGAGAGAGCATTTTGATGAGAAGTGCATGGACCATTGTGATTACAAGTTTTATGGAGCATTGCAATGACAAGGTTTGGAACGTTGTGATGAAATGTGCGTGGCACATTGTGATGACAATGTTCATGGAGCACTGTTCTGACAAAGACATGGAGCATTGTGATAACAAGTTTCTCAGAGAATTGTGATGAAAAGTCCATGGAGCATTGTGGTTACAAATGTCACAGAGCCTTGTGATGACGCGGGCATGGACCATTGTGATGACAAACGTTATGAAGCATTGTGATGACTGGAGTCACGGAGCATTGTGATGACAGGGGTCAAGGAGCATTGTGATGACAAGGGCATGGAGAATAGTGATGACAGTGGCATGGAGCATTGGTCTGACAAGTTTCATAGATTATTGTGATGAGATTGGGCATGGTGCATTGTGATGACAAGGGCATGGAGCATTGTGATGATAAGGTCATGGAGTATTGTGAAGACAGGTGTCAGGAACATTGTGATGACATATGTCATGGTCCATGGCGATGACAATGGCATGGAGCTTTGTGATACCAAATGTAATGGAGGATTGTGATGACAAATATAATGGATCATTGTGATGATTAGGGTTTGGAGCATTATGATTACAAAGGCCATTGAAAATTTTGATGACAATATCGTGAAGCATTGTGATGACAAGGTCCTTGAGCATTGCGATGACAAAACCATGGAGCCTTGTGATGACAAGTCTCATGGAGCATACTGATGAAAAGGGGAATGGAGCATTGTGATTACAGGGGTCTTGGAACTTTGTGAAGACAAGGGCAGGGAGCATTGTGAAGAATAGACCAAGGAGCATTCTGATGACATGCGTCATTGAGCTTTGTGATGACAATGGCATGGACCATTGTGATTACATGGGACTTGGAGCATTGTGATGAAAAGGGCATGGATCATTGTGATGAAAAAGGCATGGAGCCTTGTCATGACAGGGTTCAAGGAGCATACAGACAACAAGTGTCAGGGAGCATGTTGATGACAAGTGTATTGAGCATTTTGATGACGAAGATCATGGAGCATTGTAATGAGAAGACCATGGATAATTGTGATGACGTGCATCCTGGGGCATTGTAATGACAAGTGTTATGGAATATTGTGATCACAAGGGTTTGGAACATTGTTATGACAGAGGTCATGGAACATTCTGATTTCGTTGTTATGACAATAGCATGAAGCATTATGATGATGGGCATAGTGCATTGTGATGACAGGTTTCATGGATCATTGAGATGAAAAGGGGCATAGAGAATTGTGATTACAGTGTTCTTGGAGCATTGTGATGAGAAGGGTCATGGAGCCTTGTGATGACAAGGCCATGGAACATTGTGATGGCAGGGGTCATGGAGCATTGTTATGACAGGGGTAATGGAGCATTGTGATGGCAAGGGCTTGGAGCATTGTGATGAGAAGGCCATGGAGCATTCTGATGACATGTGTCATGGAGCTATGTGAAGACAAGGGCATGGAGCAATGTGATGAGAGTGTTCCTGGAGCACTGTGATGACAATGACATGGAGCATTGTGATGCCAAGGGTCATGGATCTTTGTGATGACAAAGGTCATGGAGCATTTTGATGGCAAGGGCGTTGTGCATTGTGATGACATGTGTCATGCAGCATTGTACTGCCCAGCGCAAGGAGCATTGTGATGACAAGGGTCATGGAGCATTGTGCTGAGAAAGGCATAGAGCATTGTGATGACAAGGGTCAAAGAGCATTGTGATGAAAAGTTCATGGAGCATTGTGGTTAAAAAGGTCACAGAGACTGTTGATGACGAGGGCATGGACCATTGTGATGACAAAGGTCATGAAGCATTGTGATGACTGGAGTCACGGAGCATTGTGATGACAGGGTCATGGAGCATTGTGATAACAATAGCATGGAGCATTGTGATGGCAAGGGCATGGAACATTGGTCTAATAACTTTCATGGAGTATTGGGATGAGAGTTGGAATGGCACACTGTGATGACAAGGGCATGGAGCATTGTGATGACCAGGTCATGCCGTATTGTGAAGACAGGTGTCAGGGAGCATTGTGATCACATATGTAATGGCCCATTGTGATGAGGATGGCATGGAGCATTGTGATGCCAAGTGTCAGGGAGGATTCTGATGACAAAGGTAATGGAGCATTGTGATGAAAAGGGCATGGAGTATTGTGATGACAGGCATCATGGAGCGTTGTGATGACAAGTGTTATGGAACATTGTGATCACAAGGGTTTGGAGCATTGTGATGAGAGAGGTCATGGATCATTTTGATTTCAAGGAGCATGGAGCACTGTGATGACAAGGGCATGAAGCAATGTGATCCCAAAGTTCATGGAGGATTGTGATGACAATGGAAATGGAGTATTGTGATGAGAAGTGCATACAGCATTGTAATGACAATGTCATGTAGCATTTTGCTGACAAAGGCATGGAGCATTGTGATGACATGTGTCATGGAGCACTGTGATGACAAGCGTCAAGGAGCATTGTGAATACAGGGGTCATGGAGCATTGGGATGACAAGGGCATGGATCATTGTGATGACAAGGGTCATGGAGCACTGGGCTGAAAATGTTCATGGAGAGTTGTGATGACAGGTGTCATGTAGCATTGTGACGACAAGGGAATGGGGCATTGTGATGACAAGAGTCCTGGATCATTGTGTTGTCAGGTGTCATGGAGTGTTGTGATGACAGTGGTCATGGAGCATTGTGATGATATTGGCAATGGAGCATTGTGATGAGAAGGTCGTGGAGCATTGGGCTGAAAATGTTCATGGATTATTGTGATGACAGGGGTCATGGAGCATTGTGATGACAAGGGAATGGATCATTGTGATGTCAAGGTCCTGGAACATTGTGATGAGAAGACCATGGAGACATGTGATGGCAAGTCTCATGGAGCATTCTGATGAAAAGGGGCATGGAGCATTGTGATTACAGGGGTCTTGGAGCATTGTTATGACTATGGCATAGAGCATTGTGATGAGAAGGCCATGGAGCTTTCTGATGACATGCGTCATGGAGTTTTGTGATGACAAGGGCATGGAACATTGTGATTACAGGGACCTAGGAGCATTGTGATGAAATGGTCATGGATCATTGTGATGAAAAATGCATGGAAACTTGTCATGACAGGGTTCAAGGAGCATACTGACGACAAGGGTCAGGGAGCATTGTGATGACAAGTGTATTGAGCATTGTGATGACAAAGATCATGGAGCATTGTGATGAGAAGACCATGGATAATTGTGATGATGAGCGTCATGGGGTGTTGTGATGATACGTGTTATGCAACATTGTGATCACAAGGGTTTAGAGCATTATGATGACAGAGGTCATGCAGAATATTGATTTCATTGTGATGACAATAGCCTGAAGCATTATGATGATGGGCATGGTGCATTGTGATGACAGGGTTCATGGAGCATTGAGATGAAAAGCGGCATGGAGCATTGTGATGACAAGGGTCTTGGAGCATAGTGATGACAAGGGCAAGGAGCATTGTGATGAGAAGGCCATGGAACATTCTGATGACGTGCGTCATGGAGCTTTGTGATGACCAGGGCATGGAGCATTGTGATATCAGGGGTCTTGAGCATTGTGATGAGAATTATCATGGAACCTTTTGATGACTAGGCCGTGGATCATTGTGATGGCAGGTGTCATGGTGCATTGTTATGACAGGGTTAATGGAGCATTGTGATGAGAAGGGTATGGAACTTTGGTCTGAAATGTTTCATGGATTATTGGGATGAGAGTGGGCATGGAGCATTGTGATGACAAGGGCACGGAACACTGTGATACATGGGTCATGCAGGACTGTAATGACAAGGGCATGGAGCATTGTGATGAGAAAGGCATCGAGCATTGTGATGACAAGTGTCATGGAGCTTTGTGATGACAAGGGCATGGAGCAATGTGATGAGAGGGTTCATGGAGCATTGTGATGACAATGACATGGAGCATTGTGATGACAAGGGTCATGGAGCTTTGTGATTACAAGTCATGGAGCATTTTGCTGAGAAGGGCAGGGACCATTTTGATGACCGGGTCATGCAGCAATTTGATAAAATGTGTAATGGAACATTTTGATGGCAGGGGTTATAGAATATTGTGATGGCAGGTGTCTTGGAGCTTTGGGATGGAAAAGGTCATGGAGCATTTTGATGACAGGGCTTATGGAACATTGTGATGGCAGGGGTCATGGAACATTGTGATGATAAGGGGATGTAGCATTGTGATGACAGTGTCATGGAACATTGTGATTACAAGGATGAGGGTGTATTGTGATGACTAGTAATGGAACATTGTGATATCTCTGATGAGAGAGCATTTTGATGAGAAGTGCATGGACCATTGTGATTACAAGGTTTATGGAGAATTGCAATGACAAGGTTTGGAACGTTGTGATGAAATGCGCGTGGCACATTGTGATGACAATGTTCATGGAGCACTGTTCTGACAAAGACATGGAGCATTGTGATGATAAGTTTCTCAGAGAATTGTGATGAAAAGTTCATGGAGCATTGTGGTTACAAAGGTCACAGAGCCTTGTGATGACGCGGGCATGGACCATTGTGATGACAAACGTTATGAAGCATTGTGATGACTGGAGTCACGGAGCATTGTGATGACAGGGGTCATGGAGCATTGTGATGACAAGGGCATGGAGAATTGTGATGACAGTGGCATGGAGCATTGGTCTGACAAGTTTCATAGATTATTGTGATGAGAGTGGGCATGATGCATTGTGATGACAAGGGCATGGAGCATTGTGATGATAAGGTCATGGAGTATTGTGAAGACAGGTGTCAGGAACATTATGATGACATATGTCATGGTCCATGGCGATGACAATGGCATGGAGCTTTGTGATCCCAAATGTAATGGAGGATTGTGATGACAAATATAATGGATCATTGTGATGATTAGGGTTTGGAGCATTATGATGACATGTGTCATAGAGCTATGTGAAGACAAGGGCATGTAGCAATGTGATGAGAGCGTTCATGGAGCACTGTGATGACAATGACATGGAGCATTGTGATGCCAAGGGTCATGGATCTTTGTGATGACAAAGGTCATGGAGCATTTTGATGGCAAGGGCGTTGTGCATTGTGATGACATATGTCATGGAGCATTGTGCTGACAAGCGCATGGAGCATTGTGATGACAAGGGTCATGGAGCATTGTGCTGAGAAAGGCATAGAGCATTGTGATGACAAGGGTCAAAGAGCATTGTGATGAAAAGTTCATGGAGCATTGTGGTTAAAAAGGTCACAGAGACTGTTGATGACGAGGGCATGGACCATTGTGATGACAAAGGTCATGAAGCATTGTGATGACTGGAGTCACGGAGCACTGTGATGACAGGGTCATGGAGCATTCTGATAACAAGGGCATGGAGCATTGTGATGGCCAGGGCATGGAACATTTGTCTAATAACTTTCATGGAGTATTGCGATGAGAGTTGGAATGGCACACTGTGATGACAAGGGAATGGAGCATTGTGATGACCAGGTCATGCCGTATTGTGAAGACAGGTGTCAGGGAGCATTGTGATCACATATGTAATGGCCCATTGTGATGAGGATGGCATGGAGCATTGTGATGCCAAGTGTCAGGGAGGATTCTGATGACAAAGGTAATGGAGCATTGTGATGACAATGGCTTGGAGCATTGCGATGACAAGGGTCAGGGAGCATTGTGCTGACAAGTGCATGGAGAATTGTGATGACAAGGGTCATGGAGCATTCTGATGACAAGCTTGTGGAGTATTTTGATGACAATGGCATGGAGCATTCTGATGAAAATGGCATGGGGCATTGTGATGAAAAAGGCATGGAGGCTTTTCGTGACAGGGTTCAAGGAGCATTCTGATGACATTTGTCAGGGAGGATTGTGATGACAAGTGTATTGAGAATTGTGGTGACAAAGGTCATGGAGCATTGTGATGAAAAGGGCATGGAGTATTGTGATGACAGGCATCATGGAGCATTGTGATGACAAGTGTTATGGAACATTGTGATCACAAGGGTTTGGAGCATTGTGATGACAGAGGTCATGGATCATTTTGATTTCAAGGAGCATGGAGCATTGTGATGACAAGGGCATGAAGCAATGTGATCCCAAAGTTCATGGAGGATTGTGATGACAATGGAAATGGAGTATTGTGATGACAAGTGCATACAGCATTGTAATGCCAAGGTCATGTAGCATTTTGCTGACAAAGGCATGGAGCATTGTGATGACAGGTGACATGGAGCATTGTGATGCCAAGGGTCATGGATCTTTTTGATGACAAAGGTCATTGAGCATTTTGATGGCAAGGGCTTTGTGCATTGTGATGAGAAGGGCAGGAAGCATTCTGATGACTAGGTCATGGAGCAATTTGATGAAAAGTGTCATGGAACATTTTGATGACAGGTGTTATGGAACATTGTGATGTCAGGGGTCATCGAACATTGTGATGATAAGTGCATGTAGCATTGTGACGACAGGAGTCATGGAACATTGTGATGACAGGGGTAAGGGAGTATTGTGACAAATAGTGATGTAGCATTGTGATATCAGTGGTGAGAGAGCATTTTGATGAGAAGTGCACGGAGCATTGTGATGACAAATTTTATGGAGCATTGTGATGACAATGTTGTGGAGCACTGTGATGACAAGCCCATGGTGCACTGTGATGACATGTGTCATGGAGCATTGTGCTGACAAGCACATGGAGCATTGTGATGACAAGGGTCATGGAGCATTGTGCTGAGAAAGGCATAGAGCATTGTAATGACAAGGGTCAAAGAGCATTGTGATGAAATGTTCATGGAGCATTGTGGTTAAAAAGGTCACAGAGACTGATGATGACGAAGGCATGGACCATTGTGATGACATGTGTCATGGAGCACTGTGATGACAGGGGTCAAGGAGCATTGTGAATACAGGGGTCATGGAGGATTGGGATGACAAGGGCATGGATCATTGTGATGAAAAGTGTTATGGAGCACTGGGCTGAAAATGTTCATGGAGAGTTGTGATGACAGGTGTCATGTAGCATTGTGCCCACAAGGGAATGGAGCATTGTGATGACAAGAGTCCTGGATCATTGTGTTGTCAGGTGTCATAGAGTGTTGTGATGACCGTGGTCATGGAGCATTGTGATGATATTGGCAATGGAGCATTGTGATGAGAAGGTCGTGGAGCATTGGGCAGAAAATGTTCATGGATTATTGTGATGACAGGGGTCATGGAGCATTGTGATGACAAGGGAATGGATCATGGTGATGTCAAGGTCCTGGAACATTGTGATGAGAAGACCATGGAGACTTGTGATGGCAAGTCTCATGGAGCATTCTGATGAAAAGGGGCATGGAGCATTGTGATTACAGGTGACTTGTGATGGCAAGTCTCATGGAGCATTCTGATGAAAAGGGGCATGGAGCATTGTGATTACAGGGGTCTTGGAGCATTGTTATGACTAGGGCATAGAGCATTGTGATGAGAATGCCATGGAGCATTCTGATGACATGCATTATGGAGATTTGTGATGACAAGGGCATGGAGCATTGTGATTACAGGGATCTTGGAGCATTGTGATGAAATGGTCATGGATCATTGTGATGAAAAATGCATGGAAACTTGTCATGACAGGGTTCAAGGAGCATACTGACGACAAGGTTCAGGGAGCATTGTGATGACAAGTGTATTGAGCATTGTGATGACAAAGATCATGGAGCATTGTGATGAGAAGACCATGGATAATTGTGATGATGAGCGTCATGGGGTGTTTTGCTGATACGTGTTATGCAACATTGTGATCACAAGGGTTTGGAACATTATGATGACAGAGGTAATGCAGAATATTGATTTCATTGTGATGACAATAGCCTGAAGCATTATGATGATGGGCATGGTGCATTGTGATGACAGGGTTCATGGAGCATTGAGATGAAAAGGGGCATGGAGCATTGTGATTACAAGGGTCTTGGAGCATTGTGATGACAGATTTCTTGGAGCATTGAGATGAAATGGGGCATGGAGCATTGTGATGACAAGGGTCTTGGAGCATTGTGATGACAAGGGCATGGAGCATTGTGATGAGAAGGCCATGGAACATTCTGATGACATGCGTCATGGAGCTTTTTGATGACAAGGGCATGGAGCATTGTGATATCAGGGGTCTTGAGCATTGTGATGAGAATTATCATGGAACCTTGTGATGACTAGGCCGTGGATCATTGTGATGGCAGGTGTCATGGTGCATTGTGATGGCAGGTGTCATGGTGCATTTTTATGACAGGGGTAATGGAGCATTGTGATGAGAAGGGTATAGAAATTTGGTCTGAAATGCTTCATGGCTTATTGTGATGAGAGTGGGCATGGAGCATTGTGATGACAAGTGTCACGGAACTGTGTGATGACAAGGGCATGGAGCAATGTGATGAGAGGGTTCATGGAGCATTGTGATGACAATGACATGGAGCATTGTGATGCCAAGGGTCTTGAGGCTTTGTGATGACAAGTCATGGAGCATTTGATGAGAAGGGCAGGGAATATTTTGTTGACCGGGTCATGCAGCAATTTGATAAAAAGTGTAATGGAACATTTTGATGGCAGTGGTTATAGAACATTGTGATGGCAGGGGTCTTGGAGCTTTGGGATGGAAAGGGTCATTGAGCATTTTGATGACAGGACTTATGGAACATTGTGATGGCAGGGGTCATGGAACATTGTGATGATAAGGGGATGTAGCATTGTGATGACAGTGTCATGGAACATTGTGATTACAAGGACGAGTGTGTATTGTGATGACTATTGATGGAACATTGTGATATCTCTGGTGAGAGAGCATTTTGATGAGAAGTGCATGGACCATTGTGATTACATGGTTTATGGAGCATTGCAATGACAATGTTTGGAACGTTGTGATGAAATGCGCGTGGCACATTGTGATGACAATTGTCATGGAGCATTGTTCTGACAAAGACATGGAGCATTGTGATGACAAGTTTCTCAGAGAATTGTGATGAAAAGTTCATGGAGCATTGTTGTTACAAAGGTCACAGAGCCTTGTGATGACGCGGGCATGGACCATTGTGATGACAAATGTTATGAAGCATTGTGATGACTGGAGTCACGGAGCATTGTGATGACAGTGGTCATGGAGCATTGTGATGACAAGGGCATGGAGCATTGTGATGACAGTGGCATGGAGCATTGGTCTGACAAGTTTCATAGATTATTGTGATGAGAGTGGGCATGTTGCATTGTGATGACAAGGGCATGGAACATTGTGATGATAAGGTCATGGAGTATTGTGAAGACAGGTGTCAGGGAGCATTGTGATGACATATGTCATGGTGCATGGCGATGACAATGTCATGGAGCTTGTGATACCAAATGTAATGGAGGATTGTGATGACAAATAAAATGGAGCATTGTGATGATTAGGGCTTGGAGCCTTATGATGACAAGGGCCATTGAAAATTTTGATGACAAGGTCGTGAAGCATTGTGATGACAAGGTCCTGGAGCACTGTGATGACAAAACCATGGAGCATACTGATTAAAAGGGGAATGGAGCATACTGATTAAAAGGGGAATGTAGCATACTGATTAAAAGGGGAATGGAGCATTGTGATTACAGGGGTCTTGGAACATTGTGAAGACAAATGCATGGAGCATTGTGAGGAGAAGACCAAGGAGCATTCTGATGGCATGCGTCATTGAGCTTTGTGATGACAATGGCATGGACCATTGTGATTACATGGGACTTGGAGCATTGTGATGAAAAGGGCATGGATCATTGTGATGAAAAAGGCATGGAGCCTTGTCATGACAGGGTTCAAGGAGCATACAGACAACAAGTGTCAGGGAGCATGTTGATGACAAGTGTATTGAGCATTGTGATGACGAAGGTCATGGAGCATTGTGATGAGAAGACCATGGATAATTGTGATGATGAGCATCCTGGGGCATTGTGATGACAAGTGTTATGGAATATTGTGATCACAAGGGTTTGGAGCATTGTTATGACAGAGGTCATGGAACATTTTGATTTCGTTGTTATGACAATAGCATGAAGCATTATGATGATGGGCATAGTGCATTGTGATGACAGGGTTCATGGATCATTGAGATGAAAAGGGGCATAGAGCATTGTGATTACAGTGTTCTTGGAGAATTGTGATGAGAAGGGTCATGGAGCCTTGTGATGACAAGGCCATGGAACATCGTGATGGCAGGGGTCATGGAGCATTGTTATGACAGGTGTAATGGAGCATTGTGATGGACAGGGCTTGGGGCATTGTGATGAGAAGGCCATGGAGCATTCTGATGACATGTGTCATGGAGCTATGTGAAGACAAGGGAATGGAGCAATGTGATGAGAGCGTTCATGGAGCATTGTGATGACAATGACATGGAGCATTGTGATGCCAAGGGTCATGGATCTTTGTGATGACAAAGGTCATGGAGCATTTTGATGGCAAGGGCGTTGTGCATTGTGATGAGAAGGGCAGGGAGCATTCTGATGACAGGGTCATGGAGCAATTTGATGAAAAGTGTCATGGAACATTTTGATGACAGGTGTTATGGAACATTGTGATTTCAGGGGTCATCGAACATTGTGATGATAAGTGCATGTAGCATTGTGATGACAGGAGTCATGGAACATTGTGATGACAGGGGTGAGGGAGTATTGTGACAAATAGTGATGTAGCATTGTGATATCAGTGGTGAGAGAGCATTTTGATGAGAAGTGCATGGAACATTGTGATGACAAATTTTATGGAGCATTGTGATGACAATGTTGTGGAGCACTGTGATGACAAGCGCATGGTGCATTGTGATGACATGTGTCATGGAGCATTGTGCTGACAAGCGCATGGAGCATTGTGATGACAAGGGTCATGGAGCATTGTGCTGAGAAAGGCATAGAGCATTGTGATGACAAGGGTCAAAGAGCATTGTGATGAAAAGTTCATGGAGCATTGTGGTTAAATAGGTCACAGAGACTGTTGATGACGAGGGCATGGACCATTGTGATGACAAAGGTCATGAAGCATTGTGATGACTGGAGTCACGGAGCATTGTGATGACAGGGGTCATGGAGCATTGTGACGACAAGTTAATGGAGCATTGTGATGACAAGAGTCCTGGATCATTGTGTTGTCAGGTGTCATGGAGTGTTGTGATGACAGTGGTCATGGAGCATTGTGATGATATTGGCAATGGAGCATTGTGATGAGAAGGTCGTGGAGCATTGGGCAGAAAATATTCATGGATTATTGTGATGACAGGGGTCATGGAGCATTGTGATGACAAGGGAATGGATCATTGTGATGTCAAGGTCCTGGAACATTGTGATGAGAAGACCATGGAGACTTGTGATGGCAAGTCTCATGGAGCATTCTGATGAAAAGGGGCATGGAGCATTGTGATTACAGGGGTCTTGGAGCATTGTTATGACTAGGGCATAGAGAATTGTGATTAGAAGGCCATGGAGCATTCTGATGACATGCGTCATGGAGTTTTGTGATGACAAGGGCATGGAGCATTGTGATTACAGGGACCTTGGAGCATTGTGATGAAATGGTCATGGATCATTGTGATGAAAAATGCATGGAAACTTGTCATGACAGGGTTCAAGGAGCATACTGACGACAAGGGTCAGGGAGCATTGTGATGACAAGTGTATTGAGCATTGTGATGACAAAGATCATGGAGCATTGTGATGAGAAGACCATGGATAATTGTGATGATGAGCGTCATGGGGTGTTGTGATGATACGTGTTATGCAACATTGTGATCACAAGGGTTTGGAGCATTATGATGACAGAGGTCATGCAGAATATTGAATTCATTGTGATGACAATAGCCTGAAGCATTATGATGATGGGCAGGGTGCATTGTGATGACAGGGTTCATGGAGCATTGAGATGAAAAGCGGCATGGAGCATTGTGATGACAAGGGTCTTGGAGCATTGTGATGACAAGGGCAAGGAGCATTGTGATGAGAAGGCCATGGAACATTCTGATGACGTGCGTCATGGAGCTTTGTGATGACCAGGGCATGGAGCATTGTGATATCAGGGGTCTTGAGCATTGTGATGAGAATTATCATGGAACATTTGATGACTAGGCCGTGGATCATTGTGATGGCAGGTGTCATGGTGCATTGTTATGACAGGGGTAATGGAGCATTGTGATGAGAAGGGTATGGAACTTTGGTCTGAAATGTTTCATGGATTATTGTGATGAGAGTGGGCATGGAGCATTGTGATGACAAGGGCACAGAACACTGTGATACATGGGTCATGCAGGACTGTAATGACAAGGGCATGGAGCATTGTGATGAGAAGGGCATCGAGCATTGTGATGACAAGTGTCATGGACCTTTGTGATTACAAGGGCATGGAGCAATGTGATGAGAGGGTTCATGGAGCATTGTGATGACAATGACATGGAGCATTGTGATGCCAAGGGTCTTGGAGCTTTGTGATGACAAGTCATGGAGCATTTTGATGAGAAGGGCAGGGAGCATTTTGATGACCGGGTCATGCAGCAATTTGATAAAAAGTGTAATGGAACATTTTGATGGCAGGGGTTATAGAACATTGTGATGGCAGGGGTCTTGGAGCTTTGGGATGGAAAGGGTCATGGAGCATTTTGATGACAGGGCTTATGGATCATTGTGATGGCAGGGGTCATGGAACATTGTGATGATAAGGGGATGTAGCATTGTGATGACAGTGTCATGGAACATTGTGATTACAAGGATGAGGGTGTATTGTGATGACTAGTGATGGAACATTGTGATATCTCTGGTGAGAGAGCATTTTGATGAGAAGTGCATGGACAATTGTGATTACAAGGTTTATGGAGCATTGCAATGACAAGGTTTGGAACGTTGTGATGAAATGCACGTGGCACATTGTGATGACAATGTTCATGGAGCACTGTTCTGACAAAGACATGGAGCCTTGTGATAACAAGTTTCTCAGAGAATTGTGATGAAAAGTCCATGGAGCATTGTGGTTACAAAGGTCACAGAGCCTTGTGATGACGCGGGCATGGACCATTGTGATGACAAACTTTATGAAGCATTGTGATGACTGGAGTCACGGAGCATTGTGATGACAGGTGTCATGGAGCATTTTGATGACAAGGGCATGGAGAATTGTGATGACAGTGGCATGGAGCATTGGTCTGACAAGTTTCATAGATTCTTGTGATGAGAGTGGGCATGGTGCATTGTGATGACAAGGGCATGGAGCATTGTGATGATAAGGTCATGGAGTATTGTGAAGACAGGTGTCAGGAACATTGTGATGACATATGTCATGGTCCATGGCGATGACAATGGCATGGAGCTTTGTGATACCAAATGTAATGGAGGATTGTGATGACAAATATAATGGATCATTGTGATGATTAGGGTTTGGAGCATTATGATTACAAAGGCCATTGAAAATTTTGATGACAAGGTCGTGAAGCATTGTGATGACAAGGTCCTGGAGCATTGTGATGACAAAACCATGGAGCCTTGTGATGACAAGTCTCATGGAGCATACTGATTAAAAGGGGAATGGAGCATTGTGATTACAGGGGTCTTGGAACATTGTGAAGACAAGGGCAGGGAGCATTGTGAAGAATAGACCAAGGAGCATTCTGATGACATGCGTCATTGAGCTTTGTGATGACAATGGCATGGACCATTGTGATTACATGGGACTTGGAGCATTGTGATGAAAAGGGCATGGATCATTGTGATGAAAAAGGCATGGAGCCTTGTCATGACAGGGTTCAAGGAGCATACAGACAACAAGTGTCAGGGAGCATGTTGATGACAAGTGTATTGAGCATTTTGATGACGAAGGTCATGGAGCATTGTGATGAGAAGACCATGGATAATTGTGATGACGAGCATCCTGGGGCATTGTGATGACAAGTTTTATGGAATATTGTGATCACAAGGGTTTGGAACATTGTTATGACAGAGGTCATGGAACATTCTGATTTCGTTGTTATGACAATAGCATGAAGCATTATGATGATGGGCATAGTGCATTGTGATGACAGGGTTCATGGATCATTGAGATGAAAAGGGGCATAGAGCATTGTGATTACAGTGTTCTTGGAGCATTGTGATGAGAAGGGTCATGGAGCCTTGTGATGACAAGGCCATGGAACATCGTGATGGCAGGGGTCATGGAGCATTGTTATGACAGGGGTAATGGAGCATTGTGATGGCCAGGGCTAGGGGCATTGTGATGAGAAGGCCATGGAGCATTCTGATGACATGTGTCATGGAGCTATGTGAAGACAAGGGCATGGAGCAATGTGATGAGAGCGTTCATGGAGCATTGTGATGACAATGACATGGAGCATTGTGATGCCAAGGGTCATGGATCTTTGTGATGACAAAGGTCATGGAGCATTTTGATGGCAAGGGCGTTGTGAATTGTGATGAGAAGGGCAGGGAGCATTCTGATGACATGGTCATGGAGCAATTTGATGAAAAGTGTCATGGAACATTTTGATGACAGGTGTTATGGAACATTGTGATTTCAGGGGTCATCGAACATTGTGATGATAAGTGCATGTAGCATTGTGATGACAGGTGTCATGGAACATTGTGATGACAGGGGTGAGGGAGTATTGTGACAAATAGTGATGTAGCATTGTGATATCAGTTGTGAGAGAGCATTTTGATGAGAAGCGCATGGAGCATTGTGATGACAAATTTTATGGAGCATTGTGATGACAATGTTGTGGAGCCCTGTGATGACAAGCGCATGGTGCATTGTGATGACAAGGGTCAAAGAGCATTGTGATGAAATGTTCATGGAGCATTGTGGTTAAAAAGGTCACAGAGACTGTTGATGACGAGGGCATGGACCATTGTGATGACAAAGGTCATGAGGCATTGTGATGACTGGAGTCACGGAGCATTGTGATGACAGGGGTCATGGAGCATTGTGATAACAAGTGTATGGAGCATTGTGATGACAAGGACATGGAACATTGGTCTAACAAATTTCATGGAGTATTGCGATGAGAATTGGAATGGCACACTGTGATGACAAGGGCATGGAGAATTGTGATGACCAGGTCATGCCGTATTGTGAAAACAAGTGTCAGGGAGCATTGTGATCACATATGTAATGGCCCATTGTGATGAGGATGGCATGGAGCATTGTGAGGCCAAGTGTCAGGGAGGATTCTGATGACAAAGGTAATGGAGCATTGTGATGACAATGGCTTGGAGCATTGTGATGACAAGGGTCAGGGAGCATTGTGCTGACAAGTGCATGGAGAATTATGATGACAAGGGTCATGGAGCATTCTGATGACAAGCTTGTGTAGTATTTTGAAGACAATGGCATGGAGCATTGTGATGAAAATGGCATAGGGCATTGTGATGAAAAAGGCATGGAGCCATTTCATGACAGGTTTCAAGGATCATTCTGATGACAAGTGTCAGGGAGCATTGTGATGACAAGTGTATTGAGAATTGTGGTGACAAAGGTCATCGAGCATTGTGATGAAAGGGGCATGGAGTATTGTGATGACAGGCATCATGGAGCATTGTGATGAAAAGTGTTATGGAACATTGTGATCACAAGGGTTTGGAGCATTGTGATGACAGAGGTCATGGATCATTTTGATTTCAAAGAGCATGGAGCATTGTGATGACAAGGGCATGAAGCAATGTGATCCCAAAGTTCATGGAGGATTGTGATGACTATGGAAATGGAGTATTGTGATGACAAGCGCATAGAGCATTGTAATGACAAGGTCATGTAGCATTTTGCTGACAAAGGCATGGAGCATTGTGATGACATGTGTCATGGAGCACTGTGATGACAAGCGTCAAGGAGCATTGTGAATACAGGGGTCATGGAGCATTGGGATGACAAGGGCATGGATCATTGTGATGACAAGGGTCATGGAGCACTGGGCTGAAAATATTCATGGAGAGTTGTGCTGACAGGTGTCATGTAGCATTGTGACGACAAGGGAATGGAGCTTTGTGATGACAAGAGTCCTGGATCATTGTGTTGTCAGGTGTCATGAAGTGTTGTGGTGACAGTGGTCATGGAGCATTGTGATGATATTGGCAATGGAGCATTGTGATGAGAAGGTCGTGGAGCATTGGGCTGAAAATGTTCATGGATTATTTTGATGACAGTTTTCATGGAGCATTGTGATGACAAGGGAATGGATCATGATGATGTCAAGGTCCTGGAACATTGTGATGAGAAGACCATGGAGACATGTGATGGCAAGTCTCATGGAGCATTCTGATGAAAAGGGGCATGGAGCATTGTGATTACAGGGGTCTTGGAGCATTGTTATGACTAGGGCATAGAGCATTGTGATGAGAAGGCCATGGAGAATTCTGATGACATGCGTCATGGAGTTTTGTGATGACAAGGGCATGGAGCATTGTGATTACAGTGACCTTGGAGCATTGTGATGAAATGGTCATGGATCATTGTGATGAAAAATGCATGGAAACTTGTCATGACAGGGTTCAAGGAGCATACTGACGACAAGGGTCAGGGAGCATTGTGATGACAAGTGTATTGAGCATTGTTATGACAAAGATCATGGAGCATTGTGATGAGAAGACTATGGATAATTGTGATGATGAGCATCATGGGGTGTTGTGATGATACGTGTTATGCAACATTGTGATCACAAGGGTTTGGAGCATTATGATGACAGAGGTCATGCAGAATATTGATTTCATTGTGATGACAATAGCCTGAAGCATTATGATGATGGGCATGGTGCATTGTGATGACAGGGTTCATGGAGCATTGAGATGAAAAGCGGCATGGAGCATTGTGATTACAAGGGTCTTGGAGCATAGTGATGACAGATTTCATGGAGCATTGAGATGAAATGCGGCATGGAGCATTGTGATGACAAGGGTCTTGGAGCATTGTGATGACAAGGGCATGGAGCATTGTGATGAGAAGGCCATGGAACATTCTGATGACATGCGTCATGGAGCTTTGTGATGACAAGGGCATGGAGCATTGTGATATCAGGGGTCTTGAGCATTGTGATGAGAATTGTCATGGAACCTTGTGATCACTAGGCCGTGGATCATTGTGATGGCAGGTGTCATGGTGCATTGTTATGACAGGGGTAATGGAGCATTGTGATGAGAAGGGTATGGAACTTTGGTCTGAAATGTTTCATGGATTATTGTGATGAGTGTGGGCAAGGAGCATTGTGATGACAAGGGCACGGAACACTGTGATACATGGGTCATGCAGGACTGTAATGACAAAGGCATGGAGCATTGTGATGAGAAGGGCATCGAGCATTGTGATGACAAGTGTCATGGAGCTGTGTGATGACAAGGGCATGGAGCAATGTGATGAGAGGGTTCATGGAGCATTGTGATGACAATGACATGGAGCATTGTGATGCCAAGGGTCTTGGATCTTTGTGATGACAAAGGTCATGGAGCATTTTGGTGGCAAGGGCGTTGTGCATTGTGATGAGAAGGGCAGGGAGCATTCTGATGACAGGGTCATGGAGCAATTTGATGAAAAGTGTCATGGAACATTTTGATGACAGGTGTTATGGAACATTGTGATTTCAGGGGTCATCGAACATTGTGATGATAAGTGCATGTAGCATTGTGATGACAGGAGTCATGGAACATTGTGATGACAGGGGTGAGGGAGTATTGTGACAAATAGTGATGTAGCATTGTTATATCAGTGGTGAGAGAGCATTTTGATGAGAAGTGCATGGAGCATTGTGATGACAAATTTTATGGAGCATTGTGATGACAATGTTGTGGAGCCCTGTGATGACAAGTGCATGGTGCATTGTGATGACATGTGTCATGGAGCATTGTGCTGAAAAGCGCATGGAGAAATGTGATGACAAGGGTCATGGAGCATTGTGCTGAGAATGTTCATGGAGCATTGTGGTTAAAAAGGTCACAGAGACGGTTGATGACGAGGGCATGGACCATTGTGATGACAAAAGTCATGAAGCATTGTGATGACTGGAGTCACGGAGCATTGTGATGACAGGGGTCATGGAGCATTGTGATAACATGGGCATGGAGCATTGTGATGACAAGGGCATGGAACATTGTGAAGACAAGGGCATGGAGCATTGTGAGGAGAAGACCAAGGAGCATTCTGATGGCATGCGTCATTGAGCTTTGTGATGACAATGGCATGTACCATTGTGATTACATGGGACTTGGAGCATTGTGATGAAAAGGGCATGGATCATTGTGATGAAAAAGGCATGGAGCCTTGTCATGACAGGGTTCAAGGAGCATACAGACAACAAGTGTCAGGGAGCATGTTGATGACAAGTGTATTGAGCATTTTGATGACGAAAGTCATGGAGCATTGTGATGAGAAGACCATGGATAATTGTGATGACGAGCATCCTGGGGCATTGTGATGACAAGTGTTATGGAATATTGTGATCACAAGGGTTTGGAGCATTGTTATGACAGAGGTCATGGAACATTTTGATTTCGTTGTGATGACAATTGCATGAAGCATTATGATGATGGGCATGGTGCATTGTGATGACAGGGTTCATGGATCATTGAGATGAAAAGGGGCATAGAGCATTGTGATTACAGTGTTACTGGAGCATTGTGATAAGAAGTGTTATGGAGCCTTGTGATGACAAGGCCATGGAACATCGTGCTGGCAGGGGTCATGGGTCATGGTTATGACAGGGGTAATGGAGCATTGTGATGGCAAGGGCTTGGAGCATTGTGATGAGAAGGCCATGGAGCATTCTGATGACATGTGTCATGGAGCTATGTGAAGACAAGGGCATGGAGCAATGTGATGAGAGCGTTCATGGAGCACTGTGATGACAATGACATGGAGCATTGTGATGCCAAGGGTCATGGATCTTTGTGATGACAAAGGTCATGGAGCATTTTGATGGCAAGGGCGTTGTGCACTGTGATGAGAAGGGCAGGGAGCATTCTGATGACAGGGTCATGGAGCAATTTGATGAAAAGTGTCAAGGAATATTTTGATGACAGGTGTTATGGAACATTGTGATTTCAGGGGTCATCGAACATTGTGATGATAAGTGCATGAAGCATTGTGATGACAGGAGTCATGGAACATTGTGATGACAGGGGTGAGGGAGTATATTGACAAATAGTGATGTAGCATTGTGATATCAGTGGTGAGAGAGCATTTTGATGAGAAGTGCATGGAGCATTGTGATGACAAATTTTATGGAGCATTGTGATGACAATATTGTGGAGCAATGTGATGACAAGCGCATGGTGCATTGTGATGACAAGGGTCATTGAGCATTGTGCTGAGAAAGGCATAGAGCATTTTGATGACAAGGGTCAAAGAGCATTGTGATGAAAAGTTCATGGAGCATTGTGGTTAAAATGGTCACAGAGACTGTTGATGACGAGGGCATGGACCATTGTGATGACAAAGGTCATGAAGCATTGTGATGACTGGAGTCACGGAGCACTGTGATGATAGGGGTCATGGAGCATTGTGGTAACAAGGGCATGGAGCATTGTGATGACAAGGACATGGAACATTGGTCTAATAACTTTCATGGAGTATTGCGATGAGAGTTGGTATGGCACACTGTGATGACAAGGGCATGGAGCATTGTGATTACCAGGTCATGCCGTATTGTGAAGAGAGGTGTCAGGGAGCATTGTGATCACATATGTAATGGCCCATTGTGATGAGGATGGCATGGAGCACTGTGAGTCCAAGTGTCAGGGAGGATCCTGATGACAAATGTAATGGAGCCTTGTTATGACAATGGCTTGGAGCATTGTGAAGACAAGGGCCAGGGAGCATTGTGCTGAAAAGTGCATGGAGAATTGTGATGACAAGGGTCATGGAGCATTCTGATGACAAGCTTGTGGAGTATTTTGATGACAATGGCATGGAGCATTCAGATGAAAATGGCATGGGGCATTGTGATGAAAAAGGCATGGAGCCTTCTCGTGACAGGTTTCAAGGAGCATTCTGATGACAAGTGTCAGGGAGGATTGTGATGACAAGTGTATTGAGAATTGTGGTGACAAAGGTCATGGAGCATTGTGATGAAAAGGGCATGGAGTATTGTGATGACAGGCATCATGGAGCGTTGTGATGACAAGTGTTATGGAACATTGTGATCACAAGGGTTTGGAGCATTGTGATGACAGAGGTCATGGATCATTTTGATTTCAAGGAGCATGGAGCATTGTGATGACAAGGGCATGAAGCAATGTGATCCCAAAGTTCATGGAGGATTGTGATGACAATGGAATTGGAGTATTGTGATGACAAGCGCATAGAGCATTGTAATGACAAGTTCATGTAGCATTTTGCTGACAAAGGCATGGAGCATTGTGATGACATGTGTCATGGAGCACTGTGATGACAAGCGTCAAGGAGCATTGTGAATACAGGGGTCATGGAGCATTGGGATGACAAGGGCATGGATCATTGTGATGACAAGGGTCATGGAGCACTGGGATGAAAATGTTCATGGAGAGTTGTGATGATAGGTGTCATGTAGCATTGTGACGACAAGGGAATGGAGCATTGTGATGACAAGAGTCCTGGATCATTGTGTTGTCAGGTGTCATGGAGTGTTGTGATGACAGTGGTCATGGAGCATTGTGATGATATTGGCAATGGAGCATTGTGATGAGAAGGTCGTGGAGCATTGGGCTGAAAATGTCCATGGATTATTGTGATGACAGGGGTCATGGAGCATTGTGATGACAAGGGCATGGATCCTGGTGATGTCAAGGTCCTGGATCATTGTGATGAGAAGACCATGGAGACTTGTGATGGCAAGTCTCATGGAGCATTCTGATGAAAAGGGGCATGGAGCATTGTGATGAGAAGACCATGGAGAATTCTGATGACATGCGTCATGGAGTTTTGTGATGACAAGGGCATGGAGCATTGTGATTACAGGGACTTGGAGCATTGTGATGAAATGGTCATGGATCATTGTGATGAAAAATGCATGGAAACTTGTCATGACAGGGTTCAAGGAGCATACTGACGAAAAGGGTCCGGGAGCATTGTGATGACAAGTGGATTGAGCATTGTGATGACAAAGATCATGGAGCATTGTGATGAGAAGACCATGGATAATTGTGATGATGAGCGTCATGGGGTGTTGTGATGATACGTGTTATGCAACACTGTGATCACAAGGATTTGGAGCATTATGATGACAGAGGTCATGCAGAATATTGATTTCATTGTGATGACAATAGCCTGAAGCATTATGATGATGGGCATTGTGCATTGTGATGACAGGGTTCATGGAGCATTGAGATGAAAAGGGGCATGGAGCATTGTGATTACAAGGTTCTTGGAGCATTGTGATGACAGATTTCATGGAGCATTGAGATGAAATGGGGCATGGAGCATTGTGATTACAAGGGTCTTGGAGCATTTTGATGACAAGGACATGGAGCACTGTGATGAGAAGGCCATGGAACATTCTGATGACATGCGTCATGGAGCTTTGTGATGACAAGGGCATGGAGCATTTTGATATCAGGGGTCTTGAGCATTGTGATGAGAATTATCATGGAACCTTTTGATGACTAGGCCGTGGATCATTGTGATGGCAGGTGTCATGGTGCATTGTTATGACAGGGGTAATGGAGCATTGTGATGAGAAGGGTATGGAACTTCGGTCTGAAATGTTTCAGGGATTATGGTGATGAGAGTGTGCATGGAGCATCGTGATGACAAGGGCAAGGAACACTGTGATACATGGGTCATGCTGCACTGTAATGACAAGGGCATGGAGCATTGTGATGAGAAGGGCATCGAGCATTGTGATGACAAGTGTCATGGAGCTGTGTGATGACAAGGGCATGGAGCAATGTGATGAGATGATTCATGGAGCATTGTGATGACAGTGACATGGAGCATTGTGATGCCAAGGGTCTTGGAGCTTTGTGATGACAAATCATGGAGCATTTTGATGAGAAGGGCAGGGAGCATTTTGATGACCGCATCATGCAGCAATTTGATAAAAAGTATAATGGAACATTTTGATGGCAGGTGTTATAGAACATTGTGATGACAGTGGTCTTGGAGCTTTGGGATGGAAAGGGTCATCGAGCATTTTGATGACAGGGCTTATGGAACATTGTGATGGCAGGGGTCATGGAACATTGTGATGATAAGGGGATGTAGCATTGTGATGACAGTGTCATGGAACATTGTGATTACAAGGATGAGGGTGTATTGTGATGACTAGTGATGGAACATTGTGATATCTCTGGTGAGAGAGCATTTTGATGAGAAGTGCATGGACCATTGTGATTACAAGGTTTATGGAGCATTGCAATGACAAGGTTTGGAACGTTGTGATGAAATGCACGTGGCACATTGTGATGACAATTGTCATGGAGCATTGTTCTGACAAAGACATGGAGCATTGTGATGACAAGGTTCTCAGAGAATTGTGATGAAAAGTTCATGGAGCACTGTGGTTACAAAGGTCACAGAGCCTTGTGATGATGCGGACATGGACCATTGTGATGACAAACGTTATGAAGCATTGTGATGACTGGAGTCATGGAGCATTGTGATGACAGGGGTCATGGATCATTGTGATGACAAGGGCATGGAGCATTGTGATGACAGAGGCATGGAGCATTTGTTTGACAAGTTTCATAGATTATTGTGATGAGAGTGGGCATGGTGCATTGTGATGACAAGGGCATGGAGCATTGTGATGATAAGGTCATGGAGTATTGTGAAGACAGGTGTCAGGGATCATTGTGATGACATATGTCATGGTCCATGGCGATGACAATGGCATGGAGCTTTGTGATACCAAATGTAATGAAGGATTGTGATGACAAAGAAAACGGAGCATTGTGATGATTAGGGTTTGGAGCATTATGTTGACAAGGGCCATTGAAAATTTTGATGACAAGGTCATGAAGCACTGTGATGACAAGGTCCTGGAGCATTGTGATGACAAAACCATGGAGCCTTGTGATGACAAGTCTCATGGAGCATACTGATTAAAAGGGGAATGGAGCATTGTGATTACAGGGGTCCTGGAACATTGTGAAGACAAGGCCATAGAGCATTGTGAGGAGAAGTCCAAGGAGCATCCTGATGGCATGCGTCATTCAGCTTTGTGATGACAATGGCATGGACCATTGTGATTACATGGGACTTGGAGCATTGTGATGAAAAGGGCATGGATCATTGTGATGAAAAAGGCATGGAGCCTTGTCATGACAGGGTTCAAGGAGCATATAGACAACAAGTATCAGGGAGCATGTTGATGACAAGTGTATTGAGCATTGTGATGACGAAGTTCATGGAGCATTGTGATGAGAAGACCATGGATAATTGTGATGACGAGCATCCTGGGGCATTGTGATGACAAGTGTTATGGAATATTGTGATCACAAGGGTTTGGAACATTGTTATGACAGAGGTCATGGAACATTTTGATTTCGTTGTTATGACAATAGCATGAAGCATTATGATGAAGGGCAGGGTGCATTGTGATGACAGGGTTCATGGATCATTGAGATGAAAAGGGGCATAGAACATTGTGATTACAGTGTTCTTGGAGCATTGTGATGAGAAGGGTCATGGAGCCCCGTGATGACAAGGCCATGGAACATCGTGATGGCAAGGGTCATGGAGTATTGTTATGACAGGTGTAATGGAGCATTGTGATGGCAAGGGCATGGAGCATTGTGATGAGAAAGTCGTGGAGCATTGGGCTGAATATGTTCATGGATTATTGTGATGACAGGGGTAATGGAGCATTGTGATGACAAGTGAATGGATCATGGTGATGTCAAGGTCCTGGAACATTGTGATTAGAAGACCATGGAGACATGTGATGGCAAGTCTCATGGAGCATTCTGATGAAAAGGGGCATGGAGCATTGTGATTACAGGGGTCTTGGAGCATTGTTATGACTAGGGCATAGAGCATTGTGATGAGAAGGCCATGGAGAATTCTGATGACATGCGTCATGGAGTTTTGTGATGACAAGGGCATGGAGCATTGTGATTACAGGGACCTTGGAGCATTGTGATGAAATGGTCATGGATCATTGTGATGAAAAATGCATGGAAACTTGTCATGACAGGGTTCAAGGAGCATACTGACGACAAGGGTCAGGGAGCATTGTGATGACAAGTGTATTGAGCATTGTGATGACAAAGATCATGGAGCATTGTGATGAGAAGACTATGGATAATTGTGATGATGAGCATCATGGGGTGTTGTGATGATACGTGTTATGCAACATTGTGATCACAAGGGTTTGGAGCATTATGATGACAGAGGTCATGCAGAATATTGATTTCATTGTGATGACAATAGCCTGAAGCATTATGATGATGGGCATGGTGCATTGTGATGACAGGGTTCATGGAGCATTGAGATGAAAAGCGGCATGGAGCATTGTGATTACAAGGGTCTTGGAGCATTGTGATGACAGATTTCATGGAGCATTGAGATGAAATGCGGCATGGAGCATTGTGATGACAAGGGTCTTGGAGCATTGTGATGACAAGGGCAAGGAGCATTGTGATGAGAAGGCCATGGAACATTCTGATGACGTGCGTCATGGAGCTTTGTTATGACCAGGGCATGGAGCATTGTGATATCAGGGGTCTTGAGCATTGTGATGAGAATTATCATGGAACCTTGTGATCACTAGGCCGTGGATCATTGTGATGGCAGGTGTCATGGTGCATTGTTATGACAGGGGTAATGGAGCATTGTGATGAGAAGGGTATGGAACTTTGGTCTGAAATGTTTCATGGATTATTGTGATGAGTGTGGGCATGGAGCATTGTGATGACAAGGGCACGGAACACTGTGATACATGGGTCATGCAGGACTGTAATGACAAAGGCATGGAGCATTGTGATGAGAAGGGCATCGAGCATTGTGATGACAAGTGTCATGGAGCTGTGTGATGACAAGGGCATGGAGCAATGTGATGAGAGGGTTCATGGAGCATTGTGATGACAATGACATGGAGCATTGTGATGCCAAGGGTCATGGATCTTTGTGATGACAAATGTCATGGAGCATTTTAAAGGCAAGGGCGTTGTGCATTGTGATGAGAAGGGCAGGGAGCATTCTGATGACAGGTTCATGGAGCAATTTGATGAAAAGTGTCATGGAACATATTGATGACAGGTGTTATGGAACATTGTGATTTCAGGGATCA
This sequence comes from Mesoplodon densirostris, assembly GCF_025265405.1. NCBI lineage: Eukaryota > Metazoa > Chordata > Mammalia > Artiodactyla > Ziphiidae > Mesoplodon > Mesoplodon densirostris. The sequence goes on from NW_026778195.1 coordinate 13,516,916, forward strand.
TCGAACATTGTGATGATAAGTGCATGTAGCATTGTGATGACAGGAGTCATGGAACATTGTGATGACAGGGGTGAGGGGGTATTGTGACAAATAGTGATGTAGCATTGTTATATCAGTGGTAAGAGAGCATTTTGATGAGAAGTGCATGGAGCATTGTGATGACAAATTTTATGGAGCATTGGGATGACAATGTTGTGGAGCAATGTGATGACAAGCGCATGGTGCATTGTGATGACATGTGTGATGGAGCATTGTGCTGAATAGCGCATGGAGCAATGTGATGACAAGGGTCATGGAGCATTGTGCTGAGAATGTTCATGGAGCATTGTGGTTAAAAAGGTCACAGAGACGGTTGATGACGAGGGCATGGACCAATGTGATGTCAAATGTCATGAAGCTTTGTGATGACTGGAGTCACGGAGCATTGTGATGACAGGGGTCATGGAGCATTGTGATAACATTGGAATGGAGCATTGTGATGACAAGGGCATGGAACATTGTGAAGACAAGTGCATGGAGCATTGTGAGGAGAAGACCAAAGAGCACTCTGATGGCATGCGTCATTCAGCTTTGTGATGACAATGGCATGTACCATTGTGATTACATGGGACTTGGAGCATTGTGATGAAAAGGGCATGGATCATTGTGATGAAAAAGGCATGGAGCCTTGTCATTACAGGGTTCAAGGAGCATACAGACAACAAGTGTCAGGGAGCATGTTGATGACAAGTGTATTGAGCATTGTGATGACGAAGGTCATGGAGCATTGTGATGAGAAGACCATGGATAATTGTGATGATGAGCATCCTGGGGCATTGTGATGACAAGTGTTATGGAATATTGTGATCACAAGGGTTTGGAGCATTGTTATGACAGAGGTCATGGAACATTTTGATTTCGTTGTGATGATGATAGCATGAAGCATTATGATGATGGGCATGGTGCATTGTGATGACAGGGTTCATGGATCATTGAGATGAAAAGGGGCATAGAGCATTGTGATTACAGTGTTCTTGGAGCATTGTGATAAGAAGGGTCATGGAGACTTGTGATGACAAGGCCATGGAACATCGTGATGGCAGGGGTCATGGAGCATTGTTATGACAGGGGTAATGGAGCATTGTGATGGCAAGGGCTTGGAGCATTGTGATGAGAAGGCCATGGAGCATTCTGATGACATGTGTCCTGGAGCTATGTGAAGACAAGGGCATGGAGCAATGTGATGAGAGGGTTCATGGAGCACTGTGATGACAATGACATGGAGCATTGTGATGCCAAGGGTCATGGATCTTTGTGATGACAAAGGTCATGGAGCATTTTGATGGCAAGGGCGTTGTGCACTGTGATGAGAAGGGCAGGGAGCATTCTGATGACAGGGTCATGGAGCAATTTGATGAAAAGTGTCATGGAATATTTTGATGACAGGTTTTATGGAACATTGTGATTTCAGGGGTCATCGAACATTGTGATAATAAGTGCAAGTAGCATTGTGAAGACAGGAGTCATGGAACATTGTGATGACAGGGGTGAGGGAGTATTTTGACAAATAGTGATGTAGCATTGTGATATCAGTGGTGAGAGAGCATTTTGATGAGAAGTGCATGGAGCACTGTGATGACAAATTTTATGGAGAATTGTGATGACAATGTTGTGGAGCACTGTGATGACAAGCGCATGGTGCATTGTGATGACATGTGTCATGGAGCATTGTGCTGACAAGCACATGGAGCATTGTGATGACAAGGGTCATGGAGCATTGTGCTGAAAAAGGCATAGAGCATTGTGATGACAAGGGTCAAAGAGCATTGTGATGAAAAGTTCATGGAGCATTGTGGTTAAAATGGTCACCGAGACTGTTGATGACGAGGGCATGGACCACTGTGATGACAAAGGTCATGAAGCATTGTGATGACCGGAGTCACGGAGCACTGTGATGACAGGGGTCATGGAGCATTGTGATAACAAGGGCATGGAGCATTGTGATGACAAGGACATGGAACATTGGTCTAATAACTTTCATGGAGTATTGCGATGAGAGTTGGTATGGCACACAGTGATGACAAGGGCATGGAGCATTGTGATGACCAGGTCATGCCGTATTGTGAAGACAGGTGTCAGGGAGCATTGTGATCATATATGTAATGGCCCATTGTGATGAGGATGGCATGGAGCATTGTGATGCCAAGTGTCAGGGAGGATCCTGATGACAAAGGTAATGGAGCATTGTTATGACAATGGCTTGGAGCATTGTGATGACAAGGGTCAGGGAGAATTGTGCTGACAAGTGCATGGAGAATTGTGATGACAAGGGTCATGGAGCATTCTGATGACAAGCTTGTGGAGTATTTTGATGACAATGGCATGGAGCATTGTGATGAAAATGGCACGGGGCATTGTGATGAAAAAGGCATGGAGCCTTTTCATGACAGGGTTCAAGGAGCATTCTGATGACAAGTGTCAGGGAGCATTGTGATGACAAGTGTATTGAGAATTGTGGTGGCAAAGGTCATGGAGCATTGTGATGAAAAGGGCATGGAGTATTGTGATGACAGGCATCATGGAGCGTTGTGATGACAAGTGTTATGGAACATTGTGATCACAAGGGTTTGGAGCATTGTGATGACAGAGTTCATGGATCATTTTGATTTCAAGGAGCATGGAGCATTGTGATGACAAGGGCATGAAGCAATGTGATCCCAAAGTTCATGGAGGATTGTGATGACAATGGAAATGGAGTATTGTGATGACAAGCGCATAGAGCATTGTAATGACAAGGTCATGTAGCATTTTGCTGACAAAGGCATGGAGCATTGTGATGACATGTGTCATGGAGCACTGTGATGACAAGCGTCAAGGAGCATTGTGAATACAGGGGTCATGGAGCATTGGGATGACAAGGGCATGGATCATTGTGATGACAAGGGTCATGGAGCACTGGGCTGAAAATGTTCATGGAGAGTTGTGATGATAGGTGTCATGTAGCATTGTGACGACAAGGGAATGGAGCATTGTGATGACAAGAGTCCTGGATCATTGTGCTGTCAGGTGTCATGGAGTGTTGTGATGACAGTGGTCATGGAGCATTGTGATGATATTGGCAATGGAGCATTGTGATGAGAAGGTCGTGGAGCATTGGGCTGAAAATATTCATGGATTATTGTGATGAAAGGGGTCATGGAGCATTGTGATGACAAGGGAATGGATCATGATGATGTCAAGGTCCTGGAACATTGTGATGAGAAGGCCATGGAGACTTGTGATGGAAAGTCTCATGGAGCATTCTGATGAAAAGGGGCATGGAGCATTGTGATTACAGGGGTCTCGGAGCATTGTTATGACTAGGGCATAGAGCATTGTGATGAGAAGGCCATGGAGCATTCTGATGACATGCGTCATGGAGTTTTGTGATGACAAGGGCATGGAGCATTGTGATTACAGGGACCTTTGAGCATTGTGATGAAATGGTCATGGATCATTGTGATGAAAAATGCATGGAAACTTGTCATGACAGGGTTCAAGGAGCATACTGACGACAAGGGTCAGGGAGCATTGTGATGACAAGTGTATTGAGCATTGTGATGACAAAGATCATGGAGCATTGTGATGAGAAGACCATGGATAATTGTGATGATGAGTGTCATGGGGTGTTGTGATGATACGTGTTATGCAACACTGTGATCACATGGGTTTGGAGCATTATGATGACAGAGGTCATGCAGAATATTGATTTCATTGTGATGACAATAGCCTGAAGCATTATGTTGATGGGCATGGTGCATTGTGATGACAGGGTTCATGGAGCATTGAGATGAAAAGGGGCATGGAGCATTGTGATTACAAGGGACCTGGAGCATTGTGATGACAGATTTCATGGAGCATTGACATGAAATGGGGCATGGAGCATTGTGATGACAAGGGTCTTGGAGCATTTTGATGACAAGGGCATGGAGCACTGTGGTGAGAAGACCATGGAACATTCTGATGACATGCGTCATGGAGCTTTGTGATGACAAGGGCATGGAGCATTGTGATATCAGGGGTCTTGAGCATTGTGATGAGAATTATCATGGAACCTTGTGATGACTAGGCCGTGGATCATTGTGATGGCAGCTGTCATGGTGCATTGTTATGACAGGGGTAATGGAGCATTGTGATGAGAAGGGCAGGGAGCATTTTGATGACCGCGTCATGCAGCAATTTGATAAAAAGTATAATGGAACATTTTGATTGCAGGGGTTATAGAACATTGTGATGGCAGGGGTTTTGGAGCTTTGGGATGGAAAGGGTCATGGAGCATTTTAATGACAGAGCTTATGGAACATTTTGATGGCAGGGGTCATGGAACATTGTGCAGATAAGGGGATGTAGCATTGTGATAACAGTGTCATGGAACATTGTGATTACAAGGATGAGGGTGTATTGTGATGACTAGTGATGGAACATTGTGATATCTCTGGTGAGAGAGCATTTTGATGAGAAGTGCATGGACCATTGTGATTAGAAGGTTTATGGAGCATTGCAATGACAAGGTTTGGAACGTTGTGATGAAATGCGCGTGGCACATTGTGATGACAATGTTCATGGAGCATTGTTCTGACAAAGACATGGAGCATTGTGATGACAAGTTTCTCAGAGAATTGTGATGAAAAGTTCATGGAGCATTGTGGTTACAAAGGTCACAGAGCCTTGTGATGACGCGTGCATGGACCAGTGTGATGAAAAACGTTATGAAGCATTGTGATGACTGGAGTCACGGAGCATTGTGATTACAGGGGTCATGGAGCATTGTGATGACAAGAGCATGGAGCATTGTGATGACAGTGGCATGGAGCATTGGTCTGACAAGTTTCATAGATTATTGTGATGAGAGAGGGCATGGTGCATTGTGATGACAATGGCATGGACCATTGTGATTACATGGGACTTGGAGCATTGTGATGAAAAGGGCATGGATCATTGTGATGAAAAAGGCATGGAGCCTTCTCATGACAGGGTTCAAGGAGCATACAGACAACAAGTGTCACGGAGCATGTTGATGACAAATGTATTGAGCATTTTGATGACGAAGGTCATGGAGCATTGTGATGAGAAGACCATGGATAATTGTGATGACGAGCATCCTGGGGCATTGTGATGACAAGTGTTATGGAATATTGTGATCACAGGGGTTTGGAACATTGTTATGACAGAGGTCATGGAACATTTTGATTTCGTTGTTATGACAATAGCATGAAGCATTATGATGATGGGCAGGGTGGATTGTGATGACAGGGTTCATGGATCATTGAGATGAAAAGGGGCATAGAGCATTGTGATTACAGTGTTCTTGGAGCATTGTGATGAGAAGGGTCATGGAGCCATGTGATGACAAGGCCATGGAACATCGTGATGGCAGGGGTCATGGAGCATTGTTATGACAGGGGTAATGGAGCATTGTGATGGCAAGGGCATGGAGCATTGTGATGAGAAGGTCGTGGAGCATTGGGCTGAAAATGTTAATGGATTATTGTGATGACAGGGGTCATGGAGCATTGTGATGACAAGGGAATGGATCATGGTGATGTCAAGGTCCTGGAACATTGTGATGAGAAGACCATGGAGACTTGTGATTGCAAGTCTCATTGAGCATTCTGATGAAAAGAGACATGGAGCATTGTGATTACAGGGGTCTTGGAGCATTGTTATGACTAGGGCATAGAGCACTGTGATGAGAAGGCCTTGGAGCATTCTGATGACATTCGTCATGGAGTTTTGTGATGACAAGGGCATGGAGCATTGTGATTACAGGGACCTTGGAGCATTGTGATGAAACGTCATGGATCATTGTGATGAAAAATGCATGGAAACTTGTCATGACAGGGTTCAAGGAGCATACTGATGACAAGGGTCAGGGAGCATTGTGATGACAAGTGTCATGGAGCACTGTGATGAGAAGTGTCAAGGAGCATTGTGAATACAGGGGTCATGGAGCACTGGGTTGACAAGGGTCATGGAGCACTTGGCTGAAAATGTCCATGGAGTGTTGTGATAACAGGGGTCATCGAGCATTGTGATGACTAGGGTATGGAGCATTGTGATGACAAGAGTCCCGGATCATTGTGTTGTCAGGTGTCATGGAGTGTTGTGATGACAGTGGTCATGGAGCATTGTGATGATATTGGCTATTGAGCATTGTGATGAGAAGGTCGTGGAGCATTGGGCTGAAAATGTTCATGGATTACTGTGATGACAGGGGTCATGGAGCATTGTGATGACAATGGCTTGGAGCATTGTGATGACAAGGGTCAGGGAGCATTGTGCTGACAAGTGCATGGAGAATTGTGATGACAAGGGTCAGGGAGCATTCTGATGAAAAGCTTGTGGAGTATTTAATGAAAATGGCATGGATCAATGTGATGAAAATGGCATGGGGCCTCGTGATGAAAAAGGCATGGAGCCTTTTCGTGACAGGTTTCAAGGAGCATTCTGATGACGTGTCAGCGAGCATTGTGATGACAAGTGTAAAGAGAATTGTCGTGACAAAGGTCATGGAGCATTGTGATGAAAAGGGCATGGAGTATTGTGATGACAGGCATCATGGAGTGTTGTGATGACAAGTGTTATGGAACATTGTGATCACAAGGGTTTGGAGCATTGTGATGACAGAGGTCATGGATCATTTTGATTTCAAGGAGCATGGAGCATTGTGATGACAAGGGCATGAATCAATGTGATCCCAAGGTTCATGGAGGATTGTGATGACAATGGAAATGGAGTATTGTGATGACAAGCGCATAGAGAATTATAATGACAAGGTCATGTAGCATTTTGCTGACAAAGGCATGGAGCATTGTGATGACATGTGTCATGGAGCTCTGTGATGACAAGCGTCAAGGAGCATTGTGAATACAGGGGTCATGGAGCATTGGGATGACAAGGGCATGGATCCTTGTGATGACAAGCTTCATGAAGCACTGGGCTGAAAATGTTCATGGAGTGTTGTGATGACAGGGGTCATAGAGCATTGTGACGACTAGGGAATGGAGCATTGTGATGACAAGAGTCCCGGATCATTGTGTTGTCAGCTGTCATGGAGTGTTGTGATGACTGTGGTCATGGAGCATTGTGATGATATTGGCCATGGAGCATTGTGATGAGAAGGTCGTGGAGCATTGGGCTGAAAATGTTCATGGATTATTGAGATGACAGGGGTCATGTAGCATTGTGATGATAAGGGAATGGATCATTGTGATGACAAGGTCCTGGAGCATTGTGATGAGAAGACCATTGAGACTTGTGATGAAAGATCTCATGGAGCATTCTGATGAAAAGGGGCATGGAGCATTGTGATTACAGGGGTCTTGGAGCATTGTGATGAAAAGGGCAGGGAACATTGTGATGAGAAGGCCAGGAAACATTCTGATGACATGCCTCATGGAGCTTTTTGATGACAAGGCCATGGAGCATTGTGATTACACGGATCTTGGAGCATTGTGATGGAAAGGACATGGATTATTGTGATGAAAAAGGCATGGATCCTTGTCATGACAGTTTTCAAGGAGCATACTGACGACAAGTGTCAGGGAGCATTGTGATGACAAGTGTATTGAGCATCGTGATGACAAAGATCATGGAGCATTGTGATGATAAGACCATGGATAATTGTGATGATGAGCGTCATGGGGTGTTGTGCTGATAAGTTTTATGGAACATTGTGATCACAAGGGTTTGTAGCATTATGATGTCAGAGGTCATGGAGAATATTAATTTCATTGTGATGACAATAGCCTGAAGTATTATGATGATGGGCATCGTGCACTGTGATGACAGGGTTCATGGAGCATTGAGATGAAAAGGGGCATGGAGCATTGTGATGACAAGGGCATGGAGCATTGTGATGAGAAGTCCATGGAACATTCTGATGACATGCGTCATGGAGCTTAGTGATGAGAAGGGCATGGAGCATTGTGATAACAGTGGTTTTCAGCATTGTGATGACAAGTGTCATGGAACCTTGTGAAGACTAGGCCGTGGAACATTGTGATGGCAGGGGTCAGGGTGCATTGTTATGACAGAGGTAATGGAGCATTGTGATGAGAAGGGCATGGAACATTGGTCTGAAATATTTCATGTATTTTTTTGATGAGAGTGGGCATGCAGCATTGTTATGACATGGGTACGGAACACTATGATACATTCGTCATGCAGGATTGTAATGACAAGGGCATGGAGCATTGTGATGAGAAGGGCATCGAGCATTGTTATGACAAGTGTCATGGAGCTTTGTGATGACAAGGGCATTGAGCAATGTTATGAGAGGGTTCATGGAGCATTGTGATGACAATAACATTTAGCATTGTGATGCCAGTGGTCATGGAGCTTTCTGCTGACCAGTCATGGAGCATTTTGATGACAAGGACATGGTGCATTGTGATGAGAAGTGCAGGGAGAATTTTGATGACCGGGTCATGCAGCAATTTGATGAAAAGTGTAATGGAACATTTTGATGGCATGGGTTATAGAACATTGTGATGTCAGGGGTCTTGGAGCTTTGGGATGAAAAGGGTCATGGAGCATTTTGATGACATGGGTTATGGAACATTGTGATGTCAGTGGTCTTGGAACATTGTGCTGATAAGGGGATGTAGCAGTGTGATGACAGGGTCATGGAATATTGTGATTACAGGGGTGAGGGAGTATTGTGATGACTAGGGATGGAATACTGTGATATCTCTGGTAACAGCGCATTTTGATGAGAAGTGCATGGAGCATTGTGATTACAAGGTTTATGGAGCATTGCAATGACAAGGTTGTGGACCGTTGTGATGAAATGTTCGTGGCACATTGTGATGACAATGGTCATGGAGCATTTTTCTGACAAAGACATGTAGCATTGTGATGACGAGGGTCACAGAGAATTGTAATGAAAAGTTCATGGAGAATTGTGGTAACAAATATCACAGAGCCTTGTGATGACGCGGGCTTGGAAGATTTTGAGGAAAAACGTTATGGAGCATTGTGATGACTGGAGTCACTGAGCATTGTGATGACAGGGGTCATGGAGCACTGTGATGACATGTGTCATGGAACATTGTGCTGACAAGTGCATGGAGCATTGTGATGACAAGGGTCATGGAGCATTGTGCTGAGAAAGGCATAGAGCATTGTGATGACAAGGGTCAAAGAGCATTGTGATGAAAAGTTCATGGAGCATTGGGTTTAAAATGGTCACAGAGACTGTTGATGACGAGGGAATGGACCATTGTGACGACAAAGTTCATGAAGCATTGTGATGACTGGAGTAACGGAGCATTGTGATGACAGGGTTCATGGAGCATTGAGATGAAAAGGGGCATGGGACATTGTGATTACAGGGGTCTTCGAGCATTGTGATGACAAGGGCATGGAGCACTGTGTTGACAAGGCCATGGAACATCGTGATGGCAGGGGTCATGGAGCATTGTTATGACAGGGGTAATGGAGCATTGTGATGACAATGACATTTAGCATTGTGATGCCAGGGGTCATGGAGCATTGTGATGACAAGGGCATGGAGAATTGTGATGACAGTGGCATGGAGCATTGGTCTGACAAGTTTCATAGATTATTGTGATGAGAGTGGGCATGGTGCATTGTGATGACAAGGGCATGGAGCATTGTGATGATAAGGTCATGGAGTATTGTGAAGACAGGTTTCAGGGAGCATTGTGATGACATATGTCATGCTCCATGGCGATGACAATGGCATGGAACTTTGTGATACCAAATGTAATGGAGGATTGTGATGACAAATATAATGGATCATTCTGATGATTAGGGTTTGGAGCATTATGATTACAAAGGCCATTGAAAATTTTTATGACAAGGTCGTGAAGCATTGTGATGACAAGGTCCTGGAGCATTGTGATGACAAAACCATGGAGCCTTGTGATGACAAGTCTCATGGAGCATACTGATTAAAAGGGGAATGGAGCATTGTGATTACAGGGGTCTTGGAACATTGTGAAGACAAGCGCAGGGAGCATTGTGAAGAATAGACCAAGGAGCATTCTGATGGCATGCATCATTGAGCTTTGTGATGACAATGGCATGGACCATTGGGATTACAAGGGACTTGGAGCATTGTGATGAAAAGGGCATGGATCATTGTGATGAAAAAGGCATGGAGCCTTGTCATGACATGGTTCAAGGAGCATACAGACAACAAGTGTCAGGGAGCATGTTGATGACAAGTGTATTGAGCATTTTGATGACGAAGGTCATGGAGCATTTTGATGAGAAGACCATGGATAATTGTGATGACGAGCATCCTGGGGCATTGTCATGACAAGTGTTATGGAATATTGTGATCACAAGGGTTTGGAACATTGTTATGACAGAGGTCATGGAACATTCTGATTTCGTTGTTATGACAGTAGCATGAAGCATTATGATGATGGGCATAGTGCATTGTGATGACAGGTTTCATGGATCATTGAGATGAAAAGGGGCATAGAGCATTGTGATTACAGTGTTCTTGGAGCATTGTGATGAGAAGGGTCATGGAGCCTTGTGATGACAAGGCCATGGAACATCGTGATGGCAGGGGTCATGGAGCATTGTTATGACAGGGGTAATGGAGCATTGTGATGGCAAGGGCTTGGAGCATTGTGATGAGAAGGCCATGGAGCATTCTGATGACATGTGTCATAGAGCTATGTGAAGACAAGGGCATGGAGCAATGTGATGAGAGCGTTCATGGAGCACTGTGATGACAATGACATGGAGCATTGTGATGCCAAGGGTCATGGATCTTTGTGATGACAAAGGTCATGGAGCATTTTGATGGCAAGGGCGTTGTGCATTGTGATGACATGTGTCATGGAGCATTGTACTGCCAAGCGCATGGAGCACTGTGATGACAAGGGTCATGGAGCATTGTGCAGAGAAATGCATAGAGCATTGTGATGACAAGGGTCAAAGAGCATTGTGATGAAAAGTTCATGGAGCATTGTGGTTAAAAAGGTCACAGAGACTGTTGATGACGAGGGCATGGACCATTGTGATGAAAAAGGTCATGAAGCATTGTGATGACTGGAGTCACGGAGCATTGTGATGACAGGGTCATGGATAATTGTGATGATGAGCGTCATGGGGTTTTGTGATGATACGTGTTATGCAACATTGTGATCACAAGGGTTTGGAGCATTATGATGACAGAGGTCATGCAGAATATTGATTTCATTGTGATGACAATAGCCTAAAGCATTATGATGATGGGCATGGTGCATTGTGATGACAGGGTTCATGGAGCATTGAGATGAAAAGCGGCATGGAGCATTGTGATGACAAGGGTCCAGGAGCATTGTGATGACAAGGGCAAGGAGCATTGTGATGAGAAGGCCATGGAACATTCTGATGACGTGCGTCATGGAGCTTTGTGATGACCAGGGCATGGAGCATTGTGATATCAGGGGTCTTGAGCATTGTGATGAGAATTATCATGGAACCTTTTGATGACTAGGCCGTGGATCATTGTGATGGCAGGTGTCATGGTGCATTGTTATGACAGGGGTAATGGAGCATTGTGATGAAAAGGGTATGGAACTTTGGTCTGAAATGTTTCATGGATTATTGTGATGAGAGTGGGCATGGAGCATTGTGATGACAAGGGCACAGAACACTGTGATACATGGGTCATGCAGGACTGTAATGACAAGGGCATGGAGCATTGTGATGAGAAGGGCATCGAGCATTGTGATGACAAGTGTCATGGAGCTTTGTGATGACAAGGGCATGGAGCAATGTGATGAGAGGGTTCATGGAGCATTGTGAAGACAATGACATGGAGCACTGTGATGCCAAGGGTCTTGGAGCTTTGTGATGACAAGTCATGGAGCATTTTGATGAGAAGGGCAGGGACCATTTTGATGACCGGGTCATGCAGCAATTTGATAAAAAAGTGTAATGGAACATTGTGATGGCAGGGGTTATAGAACATTGTGATGGCAGGGGTCTTGGAGCTTTGGGATGGAAAGTGTCATGGAGCATTTTGATGACAGGGCTTATGGAACATTGTGATGGCAGGGGTCATGGAACATTGTGATGATAAGGGGATGTAGCATTGTGATGACAGTGTCATGGAACATTGTGATTACAAGGATGAGGGTGTATTGTGATGACTAGTGATGGAACATTGTGATATCTCTGGTGAGAGAGCATTTTGATGAGAAGTGCATGGACCATTGTGATTACAAGGTTTATGGAACATTGCAATGACAAGGTTTGGAACGTTGTGATGAAATGCGCGTGGCACATTGTGATGACAATGTTCATGGAGCACTGTTCTGACAAAGACATGGAGCATTGTGATAACAAGTTTCTCAGAGAATTGTGATGAAAAGTTCATGGATCATTGTGGTTACAAAGGTCACAGAGCCTTGTGATGACGCGGGCATGGACCATTGTGATGACAAACGTTATGAAGCATTGTGATGACTGGAGTCACGGAGCATTGTGATGACAGGGGTCATGGAACATTGTGATGACAAGGGAATGGAGCATTGTGATGACAGTGGCATCGAGCATTGGTCTGACAAGTTTCATAGATTATTGTGATGAGAGTGGGCATGGTGCATTGTGATGACAAGGGCATGGAGCATTGTGATGATAAGGTCATGGAGTATTGTGAAGACAGGTGTCAGGGAGCATTGTGATGACATATGTCATGGTCCATGGCGATGACAATGGCATGGAGCTTTGTGATACCAAATGTAATGGAGGATTGTGATGACAAATATAATGGAGCATTGTGATGATTAGGGTTTGGAGCATTATGATTACAAAGGCCATTGAAAATTTTGATGACAAGGTCGTGAAGCATTGTGATGACAAGGTCCTGGAGCATTGTGATGACAAAACCATGGAGCCTTGTGATGACAAGTCTCATGGAGCATACTGATGAAAAGGGGAATGGAGCATTGTGATTACAGGGGTCTTGGAACATTGTGAAGACAAGGGCAGGGAGCATTGTGAAGAATAGACCAAGGAGCATTCTGATGACATGCGTCATTGAGCTTTGTGATGACAATGGCATGGACCATTGTGATTACATGGGACTTGGAGCATTGTGATGAAAAGGGCATGGATCATTGTGATGAAAAAGGCATGGAGCCTTGTCATGACAGGGTTCAAGGAGCATACAGACAACAAGTGTCAGGAAGCATGTTGATGACAAGTGTATTGAGCATTGTGATGACGAAGGTCATGGAGCATTGTGATGAGAAGACCATGGATAATTGTGATGACGAGCATCCTGGGGCATTGTGATGACAAGTGTTATGGAATATTGTGATCACAAGGGTTTGGAACATTGTTATGACAGAGGTCATGGAACATTCTGATTTCGTTGTTATGACAATAGCATGAAGCATTATGATGATGGGCATAGTGCATTGTGATGACAGGGTTCATGGATCATTGAGATGAAAAGGGGCAGAGAGCATTGTGATTACAGTGTTCTTGGAGCATTGTGATGAGAAGGGTCATGGAGCCTTGTGATGACAAGGCCATGGAACATCGTGATGGCAGGGGTCATGGAGCATTGTTATGACAGTGGTAATGGAGCATTGTGATGGCCAGGGCTTGGGGCATTGTGATGAGAAGGCCATGGAGCATTCTGATGACATGTGTCATGGAGCTATGTGAAGACAAGGGCATGGAGCAATGTGATGACAATGACATGGAGCATTGTGATGCCAAGGGTCATGGATCTTTGTGATGACAAAGGTCATGGAGCATTTTGATGGCAAGGGCATTGTGCATTGTGATGAGAAGGGCAGGGAGCATTCTGATGACAGGGTCATGGAGCAATTTGATGAAAAGTGTCATGGAACATTTTGATGACAGGTGTTATGGAACATTGTGATTTCAGGGCTCATCGAACATTGTGATGATAAGTGCATGTAGCATTGTGATGACAGGTGTCATGGAACATTGTGATGACAGGGGTGAGGGAGTATTGTGACAAATAGTGATGTAGCATTGTGATATCAGTGGTGAGAGAGCATTTTGATGAGAAGTGCATGGAGCATTGTGATGACAAATTTTATGGAGCATTGTGATGACAATGTTGTGGAGCACTGTGATGACAAGCGCATGGTGCATTGTGATGACATGTGTCATGGGGCATTGTGCTGACAAGCGCATGGAGCTTTGTGGTGACAAGGGTCATGGAGCATTGTGCTGAGAAAGGCATAGAGCATTGTGATGACAAGGGTCAAAGAGCATTGTGATGAAAAGTTCATGGAGCATTGTGGTTAAAAAGGTCACAGAGACTGTTGATGACGAGGGCATGGACCATTGTGATGAGAAAGGTCATGAGGCATTGTGATGACTGGAGTCACGGAGCATTGTGATGACAGGGGTCATGGAGCATTGTGATAACAAGGGTATGGAGCATTGTGATGACAAGGACATGGAACATTGGTCTAACAACTTTCATGGAGTATTGCGATGAGAATTGGAATGGCACACTGTGATGACAAGGGCATGGAGCATTGTGATGACCAGGTCATGCCGTATTGTGAAGACAGGTGTCAGGGAGCATGGTGATCACATATGTAATGGCCCATTGTGATGAGGATGGCATGGAGCATTGTGATGCCAAGTGTCAGGGAGGATTCTGATGACAAAGGTAATGGAGCATTGTGATGACAATGGCTTGGAGCATTGTGATGACAAGGGTCAGGGAGCATTGTGCTGACAAGTGCATGGAGAATTGTGATGACAAGGGTCATGGAGCATTCTGATGACAAGCTTGTGGAGTATTTTGATGACAATGGCATGGAGCATTGTGATGAAAATGGCATAGGGCATTGTGATGAAAAAGGCATGGAGCCATTTCATGACAGGGTTCAAGGATCATTCTGATGACAAGTGTCAGGGAGCATTGTGATGACAAGTGTATTGAGAATTGTGGTGACAAAGGTCATCGAGCATTGTGATGAAAGGGGCATGGAGTATTGTGATGACAGGCATCATGGAGCATTGTGATGACAAGTGTTATGGAACATTGTGATCACAAGGGTTTGGAGCATTGTGATGACAGAGGTCATGGATCATTTTGATTTCAAGGAGCATGGAGCATTGTGATGACAAGGGCATGAAGCAATGTGATCCCAAAGTTTATGGAGGATTGTGATGACTATGGAAATGGAGTATTGTGATGACAAGAGCATAGAGCATTGTAATGACAAGGTCATGTAGCATTTTGCTGACAAAGGCATGGAGCATTTTGATGACATGTGTCATGGAGCACTGTGATGACAAGCGTCAAGGAGCATTGTGAATACAGGGGTCATGGAGCATTGGGATGACAAGGGCATGGATCATTGTGATGACAAGGGTCATGGAGCACTGGGCTGAAAATGTTCATGGAGAGTTGTGCTGACAGGTTTCATGTAGCATTGTGACGACAAGGGAATGGAGCATTGTGATGACAAGAGTCCTGGATCATTGTGTTGTCAGGTGTCATGGAGTGTTGTGATGACAGTGGTCATGGAGCATTGTGATGATATTGGCAATGGAGCATTGTGATGAGAAGGTCGTGGAGCATTGGGCTGAAAATGTTCATGGATTATTTTGATGACAGGGGTCATGGAGCATTGTGATGACAAGGGAATGGATCATGATGATGTCAAGGTCCTGGAACATTGTGATGAGAAGACCATGGAGACTTGTGATGGCAAGTCTCATGGAGCATTCTGATGAAAAGGGGCATGGAGCATTGTGATTACAGGGGTCTTGGAGCATTGTTATGACTAGGGCATAGAGCATTGTGATGAGAAGGCCATGGAGCATTCTGATGACATGCGTCATGGAGTTTTGTGATGACAAGGGCATGGAGCATTGTGATTACAGGGACCTTGGAGAATTGTGATGAAATGGTCATGGATCATTGTGATGAAAAATGCATGGAAACTTGTCATGACAGGGTTCAAGGAGCATACTGACGACAAGGGTCAGGGAGCATTGTGATGACAAGTGTATTGAGCATTGTTATGACAAAGATCATGGAGCATTGTGATGAGAAGACTATGGATAATTGTGATGATGAGCATCATGGGGTGTTGTGATGATACGTGTTATGGAACATTGTGATCACAAGGGTTTGGAGCATTATGATGACAGAGGTCATTCAGAATATTGATTTCATTGTGATGACAATAGCCTGAAGCATTATGATGATGGGCATGGTGCATTGTGATGACAGGGTTCATGGAGCATTGAGATGAAAAGCGGCATGGAGCATTGTGATTACAAGGGTCTTGGAGCATTGTGATGACAGATTTCATGGAGCATTGAGATGAAATGCGGCATGGAGCACTGTGATGACAAGGGTCTTGGAGCATTGTGATGACAAGGGCATGGAGCATTGTGATGAGAAGGCCATGGAACATTCTGATGACATGCGTCATGGAGCTTTGTGATGACAAGGGCATGGAGCATTGTGATATCAGGGGTCTTGATCATTGTGATGAGAATTATCATGGAACCTTGTGATCACTAGGCCGTGGATCATTGTGATGGCAGGTGTCATGGTACATTGTTATGACAGGGGTAATGGAGTATTGTGATGAGAAGGGTATGGAACTTTGGTCTGAAATGTTTCATGGATTATTGTGATGAGTGTGGGCATGGAGCATTGTGATGACAAGGGCACGGAACACTGTGATACATGGGTCATGCAGGACTGTAATGACAAAGGCATGGAGCATTGTGATGAGAAGGGCATCGAGCATTGTGATGACAAGTGTCATGGAGCTGTGTGATGACAAGGGCATGGAGCAATGTGATGAGAGGGTTCATGGAGCATTGTGATGACAATGACATGGAGCATTGTGATGCCAAGGGTCTTGGATCTTTGTGATGACAAAGGTCATGGAGCATTTTGATGGCAAGGGCGATGTGCATTGTGATGAGAAGGGCAGGGAGCATTCTGATGACAGGGTTATGGAGCAATTTGATGAAAAGTGTCATGGAACATTTTGATGACAGGTGTTATGGAACATTGTGATTTCAGGGCTCATCGAACATTGTGATGATAAGTGCATGTAGCATTTTGATGACAGGAGTCATGGAACATTGTGATGACAGGGGTGAGGGAGTATTGTGACAAATAGTGATGTAGCATTGTTATATCAGTGGTGAGAGAGCATTTTGATGAGAAGTGCATGGAGCATTGTGATGACAAATTTTATGGAGCATTGTGATGACAATGTTGTGGAGCACTGTGATGACAAGCGCATGGTGCATTGTGATGACATATGTCATGGAGCATTGTGCTGAAAAGCGCATGGAGCAATGTGATGACAAGGGTCATGGAGCATTGTGCTGAGAATGTTCATGGAGCATTGTGGTTAAAAAGGTCACAGAGACGGTTGATGACGAGGACATGGACCATTGTGATGACAAAAGTCATGAATTATTGTGAGGACTGGAGTCACGGAGCATTGTGATGACAGGGGTCATGGAGCATTGTGATAACATGGGCATGGAGCATTGTGATGACAAGGGCATGGAACATTGTGAAGACAAGGGCATGGAGCATTGTGAGGAGAAGACCAAGGAGCATCCTGATGGCATGCGTCATTGAGCTTTGTAATGACAATGGCATGTACCATTGTGATTACATGGGACTTGGAGCATTGTGATGAAAAGGGCATGGATCATTGTGACGAAAAAGGCATGGACCCTTGTCATGACAGGGTTCAAGGAGCATACAGACAACAAGTGTCAGGGAGCATGTTGATGACAAGTGTATTGAGCATTGTGATGACGAAGGTCATAGAGCATTGTGATGAGAAGACCATGGATAATTGTGATGATGAGCATCCTGGGGCATTGTGATGACAAGTGTTATGGAATATTGTGATCACAAGGGTTTGGAGCATTGTTATGACAGAGGTCATGGAACATTTTGATTTCGTTGTGATGACAATTGCATGAAGCATTATGATGATGGGCATGGTGCATTGTGATGACAGGGTTCATGGATCATTGAGATGAAAAGGGGCATAGAGCATTGTGATTACAGTGTTCTTGGAGCATTGTGATAAGAAGGGTCATGGAGCCTTGTGATGACAAGGCCATGGAACATCGTGATGGCAGGGGTCATGGAGCATGGTTATGACAGGGATAATGGAGCATTGTGATGGCAAGGGCTTGGAGCATTGTGATGAGAAGGCCATGGAGCATTCTGATGACATGTGTCATGGAGCTATGTGAAGACAAGGGCATGGAGCAATGTGATGAGAGCGTTCATGGAGCACTGTGATGACAATGACATGGAGCATTGTGATGCCAAGGGTCATGGATCTTTGTGATGACAAAGGTCATGGAGCATTTTGATGGCAAGGGTGCTGTGCATTGTGATGAGAAGGGCAGGGAGCATTCTGATGACAGGGTCATGGAGCAATTTGATGAAAAGTGTCATGGAACATTTTGATGACAGGTGTTATGGAACATTGTGATTTCAGGGGTCATCGAACATTGTGATGATAAGTGCATGTAGCATTGTGATGACAGGAGTCATGGAACATTGTGATGACAGGGGTGAGGGAGTATTGTGACAAATAGTGATGTAGCATTGTGATATCAGTGGTGAGAGAGCATTTTGATGAGAAGTGCATGGAGCATTGTGATGACAAATTTTATGGAGCATTGTGATGACAATGTTGTGGAGCACTGTGATGACAAGCGCATGGTGCATTGTGATGACATGTGTCATGGAGCATTGTGCTGACAAGCGCATGGAGCTTTGTGATGACAAGGGTCATGGAGCATTGTGCTGAGAAAGGCATAGAGCATTGTGATGACAAGGGTCAAAGAGCATTGTGATGAAAAGTTCATGGAGCATTGTGGTTAAAAAGGTCACAGAGACTGTTGATGACGAGGGCATGGACCATTGTGATGAGAAAGGTCATGAAGCATTGTGATGACTGGAGTCACGGAGCATTGTGATGACAGGGGTCATGGAGCATTGTGATAACAAGGGTATGGAGCATTGTGATGACAAGGACATGGAACATTGGTCTAACAACTTTCATGGAATATTGCGATGAGAATTGGAATGGCACACTGTGATGACAAGGGCATGGAGCATTGTGATGACCAGGTCATGCCGTATTGTGAAGACAGGTGTCAGGGAGCATTGTGATCACATATGTAATGGCCCATTGTGATGAGGATGGCATGGAGCATTGTGATGCCAAGTGTCAGGGAGGATTCTGATGACAAAGGTAATGGAGCATTGTGATGACAATGGCTTGGAGCATTGTGATGACAAGGGTCAGGGAGCATTGTGCTGACAAGTGCATGGAGAATTGTGATGACAAGGGTCATGGAGCATTCTGATGACAAGCTTGTGGAGTATTTTGATGACAATGGCATGGAGCATTGTGATGAAAATGGCATAGGGCATTGTGATGAAAAAGGCATGGAGCCATTTCATGACAGGGTTCAAGGATCATTCTGATGACAAGTGTCAGGGAGCATTGTGATGACAAGTGTATTGAGAATTGTGGTGACAAAGGTCATGGAGCATTGTGATGAAAGGGGCATGGAGTATTGTGATGACAGGCATCATGGAGCATTGTGATGACAAGTGTTATGGAACATTGTGATCACAAGGGTTTGGAGCATTGTGATGACAGAGGTCATGGATCATTTTGATTTCAAGGAGCATGGAGCATTGTGATGACAAGGGCATGAAGCAATGTGATCCCAAAGTTTATGGAGGATTGTGATGACTATGGAAATGGAGTATTGTGATGACAAGCGCATAGAGCATTGTAATGACAAGGTCATGTAGCATTTTGCTGACAAAGGCATGGAGCATTTTGAGGACATGTGTCATGGAGCACTGTGATGACAAGCGTCAAGGAGCATTGTGAATACAGGGGTCATGGAGCATTGGGATGACAAGGGCATGGATCATTGTGATGACAAGGGTCATGGAGCACTGGGCTGAAAATGTTCATGGAGAGTTGTGCTGACAGGTGTCATGTAGCATTGTGACGACAAGGGAATGGAGCATTGTGATGACAAGAGTCCTGGATCATTGTGTTGTCAGGTTTCATGGAGTGTTGTGATGACAGTGGTCATGGAGCATTGTGATGATATTGGCAATGGAGCATTGTGATGAGAAGGTCGTGGAGCATTGGGCTGAAAATGTTCATGGATTATTTTGATGACAAGGGTCATGGAGCATTGTGATGACAAGGGAATGGATCATGATGATGTCAAGGTCCTGGAACATTGTGATGAGAAGACCATGGAGACTTGTGATGGCAAGTCTCATGGAGCATTCTGATGAAAAGGGGCATGGAGCATTGTGATTACAGGGGTCTTGGAGCATTGTTATGACTAGGGCATAGAGCATTGTGATGAGAAGGCCATGGAGCATTCTGATGACATGCGTCATGGAGTTTTGTGATGACAAGGGCATGGAGCATTGTGATTACAGGGACCTTGGAGCATTGTGATGAAATGGTCATGGATCATTGTGATGAAAAATGCATGGAAACTTGTCATGACAGGGTTCAAGGAGCATACTGACGACAAGGGTCAGGGAGCATTGTGATGACAAGTGTATTGAGCATTGTTATGACAAAGATCATGGAGCATTGTGATGAGAAGACTATGGATAATTGTGATGATGAGCATCATGGGGTGTTGTGATGATACGTGTTATGGAACATTGTGATCACAAGGGTTTGGAGCATTATGATGACAGAGGTCATTCAGAATATTGATTTCATTGTGATGACAATAGCCTGAAGCATTATGATGATGGGCATGGTGCATTGTGATGACAGGGTTCATGGAGCATTGAGATGAAAAGCGGCATGGAGCATTGTGATTACAAGGGTCTTGGAGCATTGTGATGACAGATTTCATGGAGCATTGAGATGAAATGCAGCATGGAGCACTGTGATGACAAGGGTCTTGGAGCATTGTGATGACAAGGGCATGGAGCATTGTGATGAGAAGGCCATGGAACATTCTGATGACATGCGTCATGGAGCTTTGTGATGACAAGGGCATGGAGCATTGTGATATCAGGGGTCTTGATCATTGTGATGAGAATTATCATGGAACCTTGTGATCACTAGGCCGTGGATCATTGTGATGGCAGGTGTCATGGTGCATTGTTATGACAGGGGTAATGGAGTATTGTGATGAGAAGGGTATGGAACTTTGGTCTGAAATGTTTCATGGATTATTGTGATGAGTGTGGGCATGGAGCATTGTGATGACAAGGGCACGGAACACTGTGATACATGGGTCATGCAGGACTGTAATGACAAAGGCATGGAGCATTGTGATGAGAAGGGCATCGAGCATTGTGATGACAAGTGTCATGGAGCTGTGTGATGACAAGGGCATGGAGCAATGTGATGAGAGGGTTCATGGAGCATTGTGATGACAATGACATGGAGCATTGTGATGCCAAGGGTCTTGGATCTTTGTGATGACAAAGGTCATGGAGCATTTTGATGGCAAGGGCGATGTGCATTGTGATGAGAAGGGCAGGGAGCATTCTGATGACAGGGTCATGGAGCAATTTGATGAAAAGTGTCATGGAACATTTTGATGACAGGTGTTATGGAACATTGTGATTTCAGGGCTCATCGAACATTGTGATGATAAGTGCATGTAGCATTGTGATGACAGGAGTCATGGAACATTGTGATGACAGGGGTGAGGGAGTATTGTGACAAATAGTGATGTAGCATTGTTATATCAGTGGTGAGAGAGCATTTTGATGAGAAGTGCATGGAGCATTGTGATGACAAATTTTATGGAGCATTGTGATGACAATGTTGTGGAGCACTGTGATGACAAGCGCATGGTGCATTGTGATGACATGTGTCATGGAGCATTGTGCTGAAAAGCGCATGGAGCAATGTGATGACAAGGGTCATGGAGCATTGTGCTGAGAATGTTCATGGAGCATTGTGGTTAAAAAGGTCACAGAGACGGTTGATGACGAGGACATGGACCATTGTGATGACAAAAGTCATGAATTATTGTGAGGACTGGAGTCACGGAGCATTGTGATGACAGGGGTCATGGAGCATTGTGATAACATGGGCATGGAGCATTGTGATGACAAGGGCATGGAACATTGTGAAGACAAGGGCATGGAGCATTGTGAGGAGAAGACCAAGGAGCATTCTGATGGCATGCGTCATTGAGCTTTGTAATGACAATGGCATGTACCATTGTGATTACATGGGACTTGGAGCATTGTGATGAAAAGGGCATGGATCATTGTGACGAAAAAGGCATGGAGCCTTGTCATGACAGGGTTCAAGGAGCATACAGACAACAAGTGTCAGGGAGCATGTTGATGACAAGTGTATTGAGCATTGTGATGACGAAGGTCATAGAGCATTGTGATGAGAAGACCATGGATAATTGTGATGACGAGCATCCTGGGGCATTGTGATGACAAGTGTTATGGAATATTGTGATCACAAGGGTTTGGAGCATTGTTATGACAGAGGTCATGGAACATTTTGATTTCGTTGTGATGACAATTGCATGAAGCATTATGATGATGGGCATGGTGCATTGTGATGACAGGGTTCATGGATCATTGAGATGAAAAGGGGCATAGAGCATTGTGATTACAGTGTTCTTGGAGCATTGTGATAAGAAGGGTCATGGAGCCTTGTGATGACAAGGCCATGGAACATCGTGATGGCAGGGGTCATGGAGCATGGTTATGACAGGGGTAATGGAGCATTGTGATGGCAAGGGCTTGGAGCATTGTGATGAGAAGGCCATGGAGCATTCTGATGACATGTGTCATGGAGCTATGTGAAGACAAGGGCATGGAGCAATGTGATGAGAGCGTTCATGGAGCACTGTGATGACAATGACATGGAGCATTGTGATGCCAATGGTCATGGATCTTTGTGATGACAAAGGTCATGGAGCATTTTGATGGCAAGGGCGCTGTGCATTGTGATGAGAAGGGCAGGGAGCATTCTGATGACAGGGTCATGGAGCAATTTGATGAAAAGTGTCATGGAACATTTTGATGACAGGTGTTATGGAACATTGTGATTTCAGGGGTCATCGAACATTGTGATGATAAGTGCATGTAGCATTGTGATGACAGGAGTCATGGAACATTGTGATGACAGGGGTGAGGGAGTATTGTGACAAATAGTGATGTAGCATTGTGATATCAGTGGTGAGAGAGCATTTTGATGAGAAGTGCATGGAGCATTGTGATGACAAATTTTATGGAGCATTGTGATGACAATGTTGTGGAGCACTGTGATGACAAGCGCATGGTGCATTGTGATGACATGTGTCATGGAGCATTGTGCTGACAAGCGCATGGAGCTTTGTGATGACAAGGGTCATGGAGCATTGTGCTGAGAAAGACATAGAGCATTGTGATGACAAGGGTCAAAGAGCATTGTGATGAAAAGTTCATGGAGCATTGTGGTTAAAAAGGTCACAGAGACTGTTGATGACGAGGGCATGGACCATTGTAATGAGAAAGGTCATGAGGCATTGTGATGACTGGAGTCACGGAGCATTGTGATGACAGGGGTCATGGAGCATTGTGATAACAAGGGTATGGAGCATTGTGATGACAAGGACATGGAACATTGGTCTAACAACTTTCATGGAATATTGCGATGAGAATTGGAATGGCACACTGTGATGACAAGGGCATGGAGCATTGTGATGACCAGGTCATGCCGTATTGTGAAGACAGGTGTCAGGGAGCATTGTGATCACATATGTAATGGCCCATTGTGATGAGGATGGCATGGAGCATTGTGATGCCAAGTGTCAGGGAGGATTCTGATGACAAAGGTAATGGAGCATTGTGATGACAATGGCTTGGAGCATTGTGATGACAAGGGTCAGGGAGCATTGTGCTGACAAGTGCAAGGAGAATTGTGATGACAAGGGTCATGGAGCATTCTGATGACAAGCTTGTGGAGTATTTTGATGACAATGGCATGGAGCATTGTGATGAAAATGGCATAGGGCATTGTGATGAAAAAGGCATGGAGACATTTCATGACAGGGTTCAAGGATCATTCTGATGACAAGTGTCAGGGAGCATTGTGATGACAAGTGTATTGAGAATTGTGGTGACAAAGGTCATCGAGCATTGTGATGAAAGGGGCATGGAGTATTGTGATGACAGGCATCATGGAGCATTGTGATGACAAGTGTTATGGAACATTGTGATCACAAGGGTTTGGAGCATTGTGATGACAGAGGTCATGGATCATTTTGATTTCAAGGAGCATGGAGCATTGTGATGACAAGGGCATGAAGCAATGTGATCCCAAAGTTTATGGAGGATTGTGATGACTATGGAAATGGAGTATTGTGATGACAAGCGCATAGAGCATTGTAATGACAAGGTCATGTAGCATTTTGCTGACAAAGGCATGGAGCATTTTGATGACATGTGTCATGGAGCACTGTGATGACAAGCGTCAAGGAGCATTGTGAATACAGGGGTCATGGAGCATTGGGATGACAAGGGCATGGATCATTGTGATGACAAGGGTCATGGAGCACTGGGCTGAAAATGTTCATGGAGAGTTGTGCTGACAGGTGTCATGTAGCATTGTGACGACAAGGGAATGGAGCATTGTGATGACAAGAATCCTGGATCATTGTGTTGTCAGGTGTCATGGAGTGTTGTGATGACAGTGGTCATGGAGCATTGTGATGATATTGGCAATGGAGCATTGTGATGAGAAGGTCGTGGAGCATTGGGCTGAAAATGTTCATGGATTATTTTGATGACAGGGGTCATGGAGCATTGTGATGACAAGGGAATGGATCATGATGATGTCAAGGTCCTGGAACATTGTGATGAGAAGACCATGGAGACTTGTGATGGCAAGTCTCATGGAGCATTCTGATGAAAAGGGGCATGGAGCATTGTGATTACAGGGGTCTTGGAGCATTGTTATGACTAGGGCATAGAGCATTGTGATGAGAAGGCCATGGAGCATTCTGATGACATGCGTCATGGAGTTTTGTGATGACAAGGGCATGGAGCATTGTGATTACAGGGACCTTGGAGAATTGTGATGAAATGGTCATGGATCATTGTGATGAAAAATGCATGGAAACTTGTCATGACAGGGTTCAAGGAGCATACTGACGACAAGGGTCAGGGAGCATTGTGATGACAAGTGTATTGAGCATTGTTATGACAAAGATCATGGAGCATTGTGATGAGAAGACTGTGGATAATTGTGATGATGAGCATCATGGGGTGTTGTGATGATACGTGTTATGCAACATTGTGATCACAAGGGTTTGGAGCATTATGATGACAGAGGTCATTCAGAATATTGATTTCATTGTGATGACAATAGCCTGAAGCATTATGATGATGGGCATGGTGCATTGTGATGACAGGGTTCATGGAGCATTGAGATGAAAAGCGGCATGGAGCATTGTGATTACAAGGGTCTTGGAGCATTGTGATGACAGATTTCATGGAGCATTGAGATGAAATGCAGCATGGAGCATTGTGATGACAAGGGTCTTGGAGCATTGTGATGACAAGGGCATGGAGCATTGTGATGAGAAGGCCATGGAACATTCTGATGACATGCGTCAAGGAGCTTTGTGATGACAAGGGCATGGAGCATTGTGATATCAGGGGTCTTGATCATTGTGATGAGAATTATCATGGAACCTTGTGATCACTAGGCCGTGGATCATTGTGATGGCAGGTGTCATGGTGCATTGTTATGACAGGGGTAATGGAGTATTGTGATGAGAAGGGTATGGAACTTTGGTCTGAAATGTTTCATGGATTATGGTGATGAGTGTGGGCATGGAGCATTGTGATGACAAGGGCACGGAACACTGTGATACATGGGTCATGCAGGACTGTAATGACAAAGGCATGGAGCATTGTGATGAGAAGGGCATCGAGCATTGTGATGACAAGTGTCATGGAGCTGTGTGATGACAAGGGCATGGAGCAATGTGATGAGAGGGTTCATGGAGCATTGTGATGCCAAGGGTCTTGGATTTTGTGATGACAAAGGTCATGGAGCATTTTGATGGCAAGGGCGATGTGCATTGTGATGAGAAGGGCAGGGAGCATTCTGATGACAGGGTCATGGAGCAATTTGATGAAAAGTGTCATGGAACATTTTGATGACAGGTGTTATGGAACATTGTGATTTCAGGGCTCATCGAACATTGTGATGATAAGTGCATGTAGCATTGTGATGACAGGAGTCATGGAACATTGTGATGACAGGGGTGAGGGAGTATTGTGACAAATAGTGATGTAGCATTGTTATATCAGTGGTGAGAGAGCATTTTGATGAGAAGTGCATGGAGCATTGTGATGACAAATTTTATGGAGCATTGTGATGACAATGTTGTGGAGCACTGTGATGACAAGCGCATGGTGCATTGTGATGACATGTGTCATGGAGCATTGTGCTGAAAAGCGCATGGAGCAATGTGATGACAAGGGTCATGGAGCATTGTGCTGAGAATGTTCATGGAGCATTGTGGTTAAAAAGGTCACAGAGACGGTTGATGACGAGGACATGGACCATTGTGATGACAAAAGTCATGAATTATTGTGAGGACTGGAGTCACGGAGCATTGTGATGACAGGGGTCATGGAGCATTGTGATGACATGGGCATGGAGCATTGTGATGACAAGGGCATGGAACATTGTGAAGACAAGGGCATGGAGCATTGTGAGGAGAAGACCAAGGAGCATTCTGATGGCATGCGTCATTGAGCTTTGTAATGACAATGGCATGTACCATTGTGATTACATGGGACTTGGAGCATTGTGATGAAAAGGGCATGGATCATTGTGACGAAAAAGGCATGGAGCCTTGTCATGACAGGGTTCAAGGAGCATACAGACAACAAGTGTCAGGGAGCATGTTGATGACAAGTGTATTGAGCATTGTGATGACGAAGGTCATAGAGCATTGTGATGAGAAGACCATGGATAATTGTGATGACGAGCATCCTGGGGCATTGTGATGACAAGTGTTATGGAATATTGTGATCACAAGGGTTTGGAGCATTGTTATGACAGAGGTCATTGAACATTTTGATTTCGTTGTGATGACAATTGCATGAAGCATTATGATGATGGGCATGGTGCATTGTGATGACAGGGTTCATGGATCATTGAGATGAAAAGGGGCATAGAGCATTGTGATTACAGTGTTCTTGGAGCATTGTGATAAGAAGGGTCATGGAGCCTTGTGATGACAAGGCCATGGAACATCGTGATGGCAGGGGTCATGGAGCATGGTTATGACAGGGGTAATGGAGCATTGTGATGGCAAGGGCTTGGAGCATTGTGATGAGAAGGCCATGGAGCATTCTGATGACATGTGTCATGGAGCTATGTGAAGACAAGGGCATGGAGCAATGTGATGAGAGCGTTCATGGAGCACTGTGATGACAATGACATGGAGCATTGTGATGCCAATGGTCATGGATCTTTGTGATGACAAAGGTCATGGAGCATTTTGATGGCAAGGGCGCTGTGCATTGTGATGAGAAGGGCAGGGAGCATTCTGATGACAGGGTCATGGAGCAATTTGATGAAAAGTGTCATGGAACATTTTGATGACAGGTGTTATGGAACATTGTGATTTCAGGGGTCATCGAACATTGTGATGATAAGTGCATGTAGCATTGTGATGACAGGAGTCATGGAACATTGTGATGACAGGGGTGAGGGAGTATTGTGACAAATAGTGATGTAGCATTGTGATATCAGTGGTGAGAGAGCATTTTGATGAGAAGTGCATGGAGCATTGTGATGACAAATTTTATGGAGCATTGTGATGACAATGTTGTGGAGCACTGTGATGACAAGCGCATGGTGCATTGTGATGACATGTGTCATGGAGCATTGTGCTGACAAGCGCATGGAGCTTTGTGATGACAAGGGTCATGGAGCATTGTGCTGAGAAAGGCATAGAGCATTGTGATGACAAGGGTCAAAGAGCATTGTGATGAAAAGTTCATGGAGCATTGTGGTTAAAAAGGTCACAGAGACTGTTGATGACGAGGGCATGGACCACTGTGATGAGAAAGGTCATGAGGCATTGTGATGACTGGAGTCACGGAGCATTGTGATGACAGGGGTCATGGAGCATTGTGATAACAAGGGTATGGAGCATTGTGATGACAAGGACATGGAACATTGGTCTAACAACTTTCATGGAATATTGCGATGAGAATTGGAATGGCACACTGTGATGACAAGGGCATGGAGCATTGTGATGACCAGGTCATGCCGTATTGTGAAGACAGGTGTCAGGGAGCATTGTGATCACATATGTAATGGCCCATTGTGATGAGGATGGCATGGAGCATTGTGATGCCAAGTGTCAGGGAGGATTCTGATGACAAAGGTAATGGAGCATTGTGATGACAATGGCTTGGAGCATTGTGATGACAAGGGTCAGGGAGCATTGTGCTGACAAGTGCAAGGAGAATTGTGATGACAAGGGTCATGGAGCATTCTGATGACAAGCTTGTGGAGTATTTTGATGACAATGGCATGGAGCATTGTGATGAAAATGGCATAGGGCATTGTGATGAAAAAGGCATGGAGCCATTTCATGACAGGGTTCAAGGATCATTCTGATGACAAGTGTCAGGGAGCATTGTGATGACAAGTGTATTGAGAATTGTGGTGACAAAGGTCATCGAGCATTGTGATGAAAGGGGCATGGAGTATTGTGATGACAGGCATCATGGAGCATTGTGATGACAAGTGTTATGGAACATTGTGATCACAAGGGTTTGGAGCATTGTGATGACAGAGGTCATGGATCATTTTGATTTCAAGGAGCATGGAGCATTGTGATGACAAGGGCATGAAGCAATGTGATCCCAAAGTTTATGGAGGATTGTGATGACTATGGAAATGGAGTATTGTGATGACAAGCGCATAGAGCATTGTAATGACAAGGTCATGTAGCATTTTGCTGACAAAGGCATGGAGCATTTTGATGACATGTGTCATGGAGCACTGTGATGACAAGCGTCAAGGAGCATTGTGAATACAGGGGTCATGGAGCATTGGGATGACAAGGGCATGGATCATTGTGATGACAAGGGTCATGGAGCACTGGGCTGAAAATGTTCATGGAGAGTTGTGCTGACAGGTGTCATGTAGCATTGTGACAAGGGAATGGAGCATTGTGATGACAAGAGTCCTGGATCATTGTGTTGTCAGGTGTCATGGAGTGTTGTGATGACAGTGGTCATGGAGCATTGTGATGATATTGGCAATGGAGCATTGTGATGAGAAGGTCGTGGAGCATTGGGCTGAAAATGTTCATGGATTATTTTGATGACAGGGGTCATGGAGCATTGTGATGACAAGGGAATGGATCATGATGATGTCAAGGTCCTGGAACATTGTGATGAGAAGACCATG
This sequence comes from Mesoplodon densirostris, assembly GCF_025265405.1. Lineage (NCBI taxonomy): Eukaryota > Metazoa > Chordata > Mammalia > Artiodactyla > Ziphiidae > Mesoplodon > Mesoplodon densirostris. The sequence continues at coordinate 13,546,396 of NW_026778195.1, forward strand.
GAGACTTGTGATGGCAAGTCTCATGGAGCATTCTGATGAAAAGGGGCATGGAGCATTGTGATTACAGGGGTCTTGGAGCATTGTTATGACTAGGGCATAGAGCATTGTGATGAGAAGGCCATGGAGCATTCTGATGACATGCGTCATGGAGTTTTGTGATGACAAGGGCATGGAGCATTGTGATTACAGGGACCTTGGAGAATTGTGATGAAATGGTCATGGATCATTGTGATGAAAAATGCATGGAAACTTGTCATGACAGGGTTCAAGGAGCATACTGACGACAAGGGTCAGGGAGCATTGTGATGACAAGTGTATTGAGCATTGTTATGACAAAGATCATGGAGCATTGTGATGAGAAGACTATGGATAATTGTGATGATGAGCATCATGGGGTGTTGTGATGATACGTGTTATGCAACATTGTGATCACAAGGGTTTGGAGCATTATGATGACAGAGGTCATTCAGAATATTGATTTCATTGTGATGACAATAGCCTGAAGCATTATGATGATGGGCATGGTGCATTGTGATGACAGGGTTCATGGAGCATTGAGATGAAAAGCGGCATGGAGCATTGTGATTACAAGGGTCTTGGAGCATTGTGATGACAGATTTCATGGAGCATTGAGATGAAATGCAGCATGGAGCACTGTGATGACAAGGGTCTTGGAGCATTGTGATGACAAGGGCATGGAGCATTGTGATGAGAAGGCCATGGAACATTCTGATGACATGCGTCATGGAGCTTTGTGATGACAAGGGCATGGAGCATTGTGATATCAGGGGTCTTGATCATTGTGATGAGAATTATCATGGAACCTTGTGATCACTAGGCCGTGGATCATTGTGATGGCAGGTGTCATGGTGCATTGTTATGACAGGGGTAATGGAGTATTGTGATGAGAAGGGTATGGAACTTTGGTCTGAAATGTTTCATGGATTATTGTGATGAGTGTGGGCATGGAGCATTGTGATGACAAGGGCACGGAACACTGTGATACATGGGTCATGCAGGACTGTAATGACAAAGGCATGGAGCATTGTGATGAGAAGGGCATCGAGCATTGTGATGACAAGTGTCATGGAGCTGTGTGATGACAAGGGCATGGAGCAATGTGATGAGAGGGTTCATGGAGCATTGTGATGACAATGACATGGAGCATTGTGATGCCAAGGGTCTTGGATCTTTGTGATGACAAAGGTCATGGAGCATTTTGATGGCAAGGGCGATGTGCATTGTGATGAGAAGGGCAGGGAGCATTCTGATGACAGGGTCATGGAGCAATTTGATGAAAAGTGTCATGGAACATTTTGATGACAGGTGTTATGGAACATTGTGATTTCAGGGCTCATCGAACATTGTGATGATAAGTGCATGTAGCATTGTGATGACAGGAGTCATGGAACATTGTGATGACAGGGGTGAGGGAGTATTGTGACAAATAGTGATGTAGCATTGTTATATCAGTGGTGAGAGAGCATTTTGATGAGAAGTGCATGGAGCATTGTGATGACAAATTTTATGGAGCATTGTGATGACAATGTTGTGGAGCACTGTGATGACAAGCGCATGGTGCATTGTGATGACATGTGTCATGGAGCATTGTGCTGAAAAGCGCATGGAGCAATGTGATGACAAGGGTCATGGAGCATTGTGCTGAGAATGTTCATGGAGCAATGTGGTTAAAAAGGTCACAGAGACGGTTGTTGACGAGGACATGGACCATTGTGATGACAAAAGTCATGAATTATTGTGAGGACTGGAGTCACGGTGCATTGTGATGACAGGGGTCATGGAGCATTGTGATAACATGGGCATGGAGCATTGTGATGACAAGGGCATGGAACATTGTGAAGACAAGGGCATGGAGCATTGTGAGGAGAAGACCAAGGAGCATTCTGATGGCATGCGTCATTGAGCTTTGTAATGACAATGGCATGTACCATTGTGATTACATGGGACTTGGAGCATTGTGATGAAAAGGGCATGGATCATTGTGACGAAAAAGGCATGGAGCCTTGTCATGACAGGGTTCAAGGAGCATACAGACAACAAGTGTCAGGGAGCATGTTGATGACAAGTGTATTGAGCATTGTGATGACGAAGGTCATAGAGCATTGTGATGAGAAGACCATGGATAATTGTGATGACGAGCATCCTGGGGCATTGTGATGACAAGTGTTATGGAATATTGTGATCACAAGGGTTTGGAGCATTGTTATGACAGAGGTCATGGAACATTTTGATTTCGTTGTGATGACAATTGCATGAAGCATTATGATGATGGGCATGGTGCATTGTGATGACAGGGTTCATGGATCATTGAGATGAAAAGGGGCATAGAGCATTGTGATTACAGTGTTCTTGGAGCATTGTGATAAGAAGGGTCATGGAGCCTTGTGATGACAAGGCCATGGAACATCGTGATGGCAGGGGTCATGGAGCATGGTTATGACAGGGGTAATGGAGCATTGTGATGGCAAGGGCTTGGAGCATTGTGATGAGAAGGCCATGGAGCATTCTGATGACATGTGTCATGGAGCTATGTGAAGACAAGGGCATGGAGCAATGTGATGAGAGCGTTCATGGAGCACTGTGATGACAATGACATGGAGCATTGTGATGCCAATGGTCATGGATCTTTGTGATGACAAAGGTCATGGAGCATTTTGATGGCAAGGGCGCTGTGCATTGTGATGAGAAGGGCAGGGAGCATTCTGATGACAGGGTCATGGAGCAATTTGATGAAAAGTGTCATGGAACATTTTGATGACAGGTGTTATGGAACATTGTGATTTCAGGGGTCATCGAACATTGTGATGATAAGTGCATGTAGCATTGTGATGACAGGAGTCATGGAACATTGTGATGACAGGGGTGAGGGAGTATTGTGACAAATAGTGATGTAGCATTGTGATATCAGTGGTGAGAGAGCATTTTGATGAGAAGTGCATGGAGCATTGTGATGACAAATTTTATGGAGCATTGTGATGACAATGTTGTGGAGCACTGTGATGACAAGCGCATGGTGCATTGTGATGACATGTGTCATGGAGCATTGTGCTGACAAGCGCATGGAGCTTTGTGATGACAAGGGTCATGGAGCATTGTGCTGAGAAAGGCATAGAGCATTGTGATGACAAGGGTCAAAGAGCATTGTGATGAAAAGTTCATGGAGCATTGTGGTTAAAAAGGTCACAGAGACTGTTGATGACGAGGGCATGGACCATTGTGATGAGAAAGGTCATGAGGCATTGTGATGACTGGAGTCACGGAGCATTGTGATGACAGGGGTCATGGAGCATTGTGATAACAAGGGTATGGAGCATTGTGATGACAAGGACATGGAACATTGGTCTAACAACTTTCATGGAATATTGCGATGAGAATTGGAATGGCACACTGTGATGACAAGGGCATGGAGCATTGTGCTGACCAGGTCATGCCGTATTGTGAAGACAGGTGTCAGGGAGCATTGTGATCACATATGTAATGGCCCATTGTGATGAGGATGGCATGGAGCATTGTGATGCCAAGTGTCAGGGAGGATTCTGATGACAAAGGTAATGGAGCATTGTGATGACAATGGCTTGGAGCATTGTGATGACAAGGGTCAGGGAGCATTGTGCTGACAAGTGCAAGGAGAATTGTGATGACAAGGGTCATGGAGCATTCTGATGACAAGCTTGTGGAGTATTTTGATGACAATGGCATGGAGCATTGTGATGAAAATGGCATAGGGCATTGTGATGAAAAAGGCATGGAGCCATTTCATGACAGGGTTCAAGGATCATTCTGATGACAAGTGTCAGGGAGCATTGTGATGACAAGTGTATTGAGAATTGTGGTGACAAAGGTCATGGAGCATTGTGATGAAAGGGGCATGGAGTATTGTGATGACAGGCATCATGGAGCATTGTGATGACAAGTGTTATGGAACATTGTGATCACAAGGGTTTGGAGCATTGTGATGACAGAGGTCATGGATCATTTTGATTTCAAGGAGCATGGAGCATTGTGATGACAAGGGCATGAAGCAATGTGATCCCAAAGTTTATGGAGGATTGTGATGACTATGGAAATGGAGTATTGTGATGACAAGCGCATAGAGCATTGTAATGACAAGGTCATGTAGCATTTTGCTGACAAAGGCATGGAGCATTTTGATGACATGTGTCATGGAGCACTGTGATGACAAGCGTCAAGGAGCATTGTGAATACAGGGGTCATGGAGCATTGGGATGACAAGGGCATGGATCATTGTGATGACAAGGGTCATGGAGCACTGGGCTGAAAATGTTCATGGAGAGTTGTGCTGACAGGTGTCATGTAGCATTGTGACGACAAGGGAATGGAGCATTGTGATGACAAGAGTCCTGGATCATTGTGTTGTCAGGTGTCATGGAGTGTTGTGATGACAGTGGTCATGGAGCATTGTGATGATATTGGCAATGGAGCATTGTGATGAGAAGGTCGTGGAGCATTGGGCTGAAAATGTTCATGGATTATTTTGATGACAGGGGTCATGGAGCATTGTGATGACAAGGGAATGGATCATGATGATGTCAAGGTCCTGGAACATTGTGATGAGAAGACCATGGAGACTTGTGATGGCAAGTCTCATGGAGCATTCTGATGAAAAGGGGCATGGAGCATTGTGATTACAGGGGTCTTGGAGCATTGTTATGACTAGGGCATAGAGCATTGTGATGAGAAGGCCATGGAGCATTCTGATGACATGCGTCATGGAGATTTGTGATGACAAGGGCATGGAGCATTGTGATTACAGGGACCTTGGAGAATTGTGATGAAATGGTCATGGATCATTGTGATGAAAAATGCATGGAAACTTGTCATGACAGGGTTCAAGGAGCATACTGACGACAAGGGTCAGGGAGCATTGTGATGACAAGTGTATTGAGCATTGTTATGACAAAGATCATGGAGCATTGTGATGAGAAGACTATGGATAATTGTGATGATGAGCATCATGGGGTGTTGTGATGATACGTGTTATGCAACATTGTGATCACAAGGGTTTGGAGCATTATGATGACAGAGGTCATTCAGAATATTGATTTCATTGTGATGACAATAGCCTGAAGCATTATGATGATGGGCATGGTGCATTGTGATGACAGGGTTCATGGAGCATTGAGATGAAAAGCGGCATGGAGCATTGTGATTACAAGGGTCTTGGAGCATTGTGATGACAGATTTCATGGAGCATTGAGATGAAATGCAGCATGGAGCATTGTGATGACAAGGGTCTTGGAGCATTGTGATGACAAGGGCATGGAGCATTGTGATGAGAAGGCCATGGAACATTCTGATGACATGCGTCATGGAGCTTTGTGATGACAAGGGCATGGAGCATTGTGATATCAGGGGTCTTGATCATTGTGATGAGAATTATCATGGAACCTTGTGATCACTAGGCCGTGGATCATTGTGATGGCAGGTGTCATGGTGCATTGTTATGACAGGGGTAATGGAGTATTGTGATGAGAAGGGTATGGAACTTTGGTCTGAAATGTTTCATGGATTATTGTGATGAGTGTGGGCATGGAGCATTGTGATGACAAGGGCACGGAACACTGTGATACATGGGTCATGCAGGACTGTAATGACAAAGGCATGGAGCATTGTGATGAGAAGGGCATCGAGCATTGTGATGACAAGTGTCATGGAGCTGTGTGATGACAAGGGCATGGAGCAATGTGATGAGAGGGTTCATGGAGCATTGTGATGACAATGACATGGAGCATTGTGATGCCAAGGGTCTTGGATCTTTGTGATGACAAAGGTCATGGAGCATTTTGATGGCAAGGGCGATGTGCATTGTGATGAGAAGGGCAGGGAGCATTCTGATGACAGGGTCATGGAGCAATTTGATGAAAAGTGTCATGGAACATTTTGATGACAGGTGTTATGGAACATTGTGATTTCAGGGCTCATCGAACATTGTGATGATAAGTGCATGTAGCATTGTGATGACAGGAGTCATGGAACATTGTGATGACAGGGGTGAGGGAGTATTGTGACAAATAGTGATGTAGCATTGTTATATCAGTGGTGAGAGAGCATTTTGATGAGAAGTGCATGGAGCATTGTGATGACAAATTTTATGGAGCATTGTGATGACAATGTTGTGGAGCACTGTGATGACAAGCGCATGGTGCATTGTGATGACATGTGTCATGGAGCATTGTGCTGAAAAGCGCATGGAGCAATGTGATGACAAGGGTCATGGAGCATTGTGCTGAGAATGTTCATGGAGCATTGTGGTTAAAAAGGTCACAGAAACGGTTGATGACGAGGACATGGACCATTGTGATGACAAAAGTCATGAATTATTGTGAGGACTGGAGTCACGGAGCATTGTGATGACAGGGGTCATGGAGCATTGTGATGACATGGGCATGGAGCATTGTGATGACAAGGGCATGGAACATTGTGAAGACAAGGGCATGGAGCATTGTGAGGAGAAGACCAAGGAGCATTCTGATGGCATGCGTCATTGAGCTTTGTAATGACAATGGCATGTACCATTGTGATTACATGGGACTTGGAGCATTGTGATGAAAAGGGCATGGATCATTGTGACGAAAAAGGCATGGAGCCTTGTCATGACAGGGTTCAAGGAGCATACAGACAACAAGTGTCAGGGAGCATGTTGATGACAAGTGTATTGAGCATTGTGATGACGAAGGTCATAGAGCATTGTGATGAGAACACCATGGATAATTGTGATGACGAGCATCCTGGGGCATTGTGATGACAAGTGTTATGGAATATTGTGATCACAAGGGTTTGGAGCATTGTTATGACAGAGGTCATGGAACATTTTGATTTCATTGTGATGACAATTGCATGAAGCATTATGATGATGGGCATGGTGCATTGTGATGACAGGGTTCATGGATCATTGAGATGAAAAGGGGCATAGAGCATTGTGATTACAGTGTTCTTGGAGCATTGTGATAAGAAGGGTCATGGAGCCTTGTGATGACAAGGCCATGGAACATCGTGATGGCAGGGGTCATGGAGCATGGTTATGACAGGGGTAATGGAGCATTGTGATGGCAAGGGCTTGGAGCATTGTGATGAGAAGGCTATGGAGCATTCTGATGACATGTGTCATGGAGCTATGTGAAGACAAGGGCATGGAGCAATGTGATGAGAGCGTTCATGGAGCACTGTGATGACAATGACATGGAGCATTGTGATGCCAATGGTCATGGATCTTTGTGATGACAAAGGTCATGGAGCATTTTGATGGCAAGGGCGCTGTGCATTGTGATGAGAAGGGCAGGGAGCATTCTGATGACAGGGTCATGGAGCAATTTGATGAAAAGTGTCATGGAACATTTTGATGACAGGTGTTATGGAACATTGTGATTTCAGGGGTCATCGAACATTGTGATGATAAGTGCATGTAGCATTGTGATGACAGGAGTCATGGAACATTGTGATGACAGGGGTGAGGGAGTATTGTGACAAATAGTGATGTAGCATTGTGATATCAGTGGTGAGAGAGCATTTTGATGAGAAGTGCATGGAGCATTGTGATGACAAATTTTATGGAGCATTGTGATGACAATGTTGTGGAGCACTGTGATGACAAGCGCATGGTGCATTGTGATGACATGTGTCATGGAGCATTGTGCTGACAAGCGCATGGAGCTTTGTGATGACAAGGGTCATGGAGCATTGTGCTGAGAAAGGCATAGAGCATTGTGATGACAAGGGTCAAAGAGCATTGTGATGAAAAGTTCATGGAGCATTGTGGTTAAAAAGGTCACAGAGACTGTTGATGACGAGGGCATGGACCATTGTGATGAGAAAGGTCATGAGGCATTGTGATGACTGGAGTCACGGAGCATTGTGATGACAGGGGTCATGGAGCATTGTGATAACAAGGGTATGGAGCATTGTGATGACAAGGACATGGAACATTGGTCTAACAACTTTCATGGAATATTGCGATGAGAATTGGAATGGCACACTGTGATGACAAGGGCATGGAGCATTGTGCTGACCAGGTCATGCCGTATTGTGAAGACAGGTGTCAGGGAGCATTGTGATCACATATGTAATGGCCCATTGTGATGAGGATGGCATGGAGCATTGTGATGCCAAGTGTCAGGGAGGATTCTGATGACAAAGGTAATGGAGCATTGTGATGACAATGGCTTGGAGCATTGTGATGACAAGGGTCAGGGAGCATTGTGCTGACAAGTGCAAGGAGAATTGTGATGACAAGGGTCATGGAGCATTCTGATGACAAGCTTGTGGAGTATTTTGATGACAATGGCATGGAGCATTGTGATGAAAATGGCATAGGGCATTGTGATGAAAAAGGCATGGAGCCATTTCATGACAGGGTTCAAGGATCATTCTGATGACAAGTGTCAGGGAGCATTGTGATGACAAGTGTATTGAGAATTGTGGTGACAAAGGTCATCGAGCACTGTGATGAAAGGGGCATGGAGTATTGTGATGACAGGCATCATGGAGCATTGTGATGACAAGTGTTATGGAACATTGTGATCACAAGGGTTTGGAGCATTGTGATGACAGAGGTCATGGATCATTTTGATTTCAAGGAGCATGGAGCATTGTGATGACAAGGGCATGAAGCAATGTGATCCCAAAGTTTATGGAGGATTGTGATGACTATGGAAATGGAGTATTGTGATGACAAGCGCATAGAGCATTGTAATGACAAGGTCATGTAGCATTTTGCTGACAAAGGCATGGAGCATTTTGATGACATGTGTCATGGAGCACTGTGATGACAAGCGTCAAGGAGCATTGTGAATACAGGGGTCATGGAGCATTGGGATGACAAGGGCATGGATCATTGTGATGACAAGGGTCATGGAGCACTGGGCTGAAAATGTTCATGGAGAGTTGTGCTGACAGGTGTCATGTAGCATTGTGACGACAAGGGAATGGAGCATTGTGATGACAAGAGTCCTGGATCATTGTGTTGTCAGGTGTCATGGAGTGTTGTGATGACAGTGGTCATGGAGCATTGTGATGATATTGGCAATGGAGCATTGTGATGAGAAGGTCGTGGAGCATTGGGCTGAAAATGTTCATGGATTATTTTGATGACAGGGGTCATGGAGCATTGTGATGACAAGGGAATGGATCATGATGATGTCAAGGTCCTGGAACATTGTGATGAGAAGACCATGGAGACTTGTGATGGCAAGTCTCATGGAGCATTCTGATGAAAAGGGGCATGGAGCATTGTGATTACAGGGGTCTTGGAGCATTGTTATGACTAGGGCATAGAGCATTGTGATGAGAAGGCCATGGAGAATTCTGATGACATGCGACATGGAGTTTTGTGATGACAAGGGCATGGAGCATTGTGATTACAGGGACCTTGGAGAATTGTGATGAAATGGTCATGGATCATTGTGATGAAAAATGCATGGAAACTTGTCATGACAGGGTTCAAGGAGCATACTGACGACAAGGGTCAGGGAGCATTGTGATGACAAGTGTATTGAGCATTGTTATGACAAAGATCATGGAGCATTGTGATGAGAAGACTATGGATAATTGTGATGATGAGCATCATGGGGTGTTGTGATGATACGTGTTAAGCAACATTGTGATCACAAGGGTTTGGAGCATTGTTATGACAGAGGTCATGGAACATTTTGATTTCGTTGTGATGACAATAGCCTGAAGCATTATGATGATGGGCATGGTGCATTGTGATGACAGGGTTCATGGAGCATTGAGATGAAAAGCGGCATGGAGCATTGTGATTACAAGGGTCTTGGAGCATTGTGATGACAGATTTCATGGAGCATTGAGATGAAATGCGGCATGGAGCATTGTGATTACAAGGGTCTTGGAGCATTGTGATGACAAGGGCATGGAGCATTGTGATGAGAAGGCCATGGAACATTCTGATGACATGCGTCATGGAGCTTTGTGATGACAAGGGCATGGAGCATTGTGATATCAGGGGTCTTGAGCATTGTGATGAGAATTATCATGGAACCTTGTGATCACTAGGCCGTGGATCATTGTGATGGCAGGTGTCATGGTGCATTGTTATGACAGGGTTAATGGAGCATTGTGATGATAAGGGCATGGAGTATTGTGAAGACAGGTGTCAGGGGGCATTGTGATGACATATGTCATGGTCCATTGCGATGACAATGGCATGGAGCATTCTGATGCCAAATGTAAGGGAGGATTGTGATGACAAATATAATGGAGCATTGTCATGACTAGGGCTTGGAGCATTATGATGACAAGCGCCATTGAGAATTTTCATGACAATGTCGTGAAGCATTGTGATGACAAGGTCCTGGAGCATTGTGATGAGAAAACCATGGAGCCTTGTGATGACAAGTCTCATGGAGCATACTGATGAAAAGGGGCATGGAGCATTCTAATTATAGTGGTTTTGAACATTGTGATAACAAGGGCATGGAGCATGGTGATAACAAGGGCATGGAGCATTGGTCTAATAAGTTTCATGGATTATTGTGTTGAGAGTTGGAATGGCACATTGTGATGACAAGTGCATGGAGCATTGTGATGACCAGGTCATGCATTATTGTGAAGAGAGGTGTCAGTGAGCATTGTGATGACATATGTAATGGCCCATTGTAATGACAATGGCATGGAGAATTGTGATGCCAAGTGTCATGGAGGATTCTGATGACAAACGTAATGGAGCATTGTGGTGACAATGGCTTGGAGCATTGTGATGACAAGGGTCAGGGAGCATTGTGCTGAGAAGTGCATGGAGAATTGTGATGACAAGGGTCATGGAGCATTCTGATGACAAGCTTGTGGAGTATTTTGATGACAATGGCATGGAGCATTGGGATGAAAAGTCCATGGAACATTCTGATCACATGCGTCATGGAGGTTTCTGATGACAAGGTCATGGAGCATTCTGATTAGAGGGGTCTTGGAACACTGTGATGAAAAGGGCATGGATTATTGTGAGGAAAAAGGCAGGGAGCCTTGTCATGACAGGGTTCATGGAGCATACTGACGACAAGTGTCAGGGCGCATTTTGATGACAAGTGTATTGAGAATTGTGATGACAAAGTTCATGGAGCATTGTGGTGAGAAGACCATGGATAATTGTGATGATGAGCGTCATGGGGTGTTGTGATGATAATTGTTATGCAATATTGTGATCACCAGGGTTTGGAGCATTGTGATGACAGAGGTCATGGAGCATTTTGATTTCATTGTGATGACAATAGCCTGAAGCATTATGACGATGGGCATGGTGCATTGTGATGACAGGGTTCATGGAGCATTGAGATGAAAAGGGGCATGGAGCATTGTGATTAGAGGGGTCTTGGAGCATTGTGATGACAAGGGCATGGAGCATTGTGATGAGAAGTCCATGGAACATTCTGATCACATGCGTCATGGAGCATTTTGATTACAGGGTTCTTGGAGCACTGTGATGAAAAGGGCATGGATCATTGTGATGAAAAAGGCATGGAGCCTTGTCATGACAGGGTTCATGGAGCATACTGACGACAAGTGTCAGGGAGCATTGTGATGACAAGTGTATTGAGAATTGTGATGACAAATGTCATGGAGCATTGTGAAGAGAAGACCATGGATAACTGTGATGATGAGCATCATGGGGTGATGTGATGATAAGTGTTATGCAACCTTGTGTTCACCAGGGTTTGGAGCATTGTGATGACAGAGGTCATGGAGCATTTTGATTTCATTGTGTTGACAATAGGCTGAAGCATTATAACGATGGGAATGGTGCCTTGTGATGACAGGGTTCACTGAGCATTGAGATGAAAAGTGGCTTGGAGCACTGTGATGAGAAGTCCATGGAACATTCTGATCACATGCGTCATGGAGTTTTGTGATGACAAGGGCATGGAGCATTGTGATTATAGGGGTCTTGGAGCACTGTGATGAAAAGGGCATGGATGATTGTGATGAAAAAGGCATGGAGCCTTGTCATGACAGGGTTAATGGAGCATACTGACGACAAGTGTCAGGGAGCATTGTGATGACAAGTGTATTGAGAATTGTGATGACAATGGTCATGGAGCATTGTGATGAGAAGACCATGGATAAATGTAATGATGAGCGTCATGGGGTGTTGTGATGATAATTTTATGCAACATTTTTATTACCCGGGTTTGGAGCATTGTGATGACAGAGGTCATGGAGCATTTTGATTTCATTGTGTTGACAATAGCCTGAAGCATTATGATGATGGGCATGGTGCCTTGTGATGACAAGGTTCATGGTGCATTGAGATGAAAAGGGGCATGGAGCATTGTGATTAGAGGGGTCTTGGAGCATTGTGATGACAAGGGCATGGATCATTGTGATGAGAAGTCCATGGAACATTCTGATGACATGCGTCATGGAGTTTTTTGATGACAAGGGCATGGAGCATTGTGATTGTAGGGGTCTTCGAGCACTGTGATGAGAAGGGCATGGAGCATTGTGATGAGAAGTCCATGGAACATTCTGATGTCATGTGTCATGGAGCTTTGTGATTTCAACTGCATGGAGCATTGTGATTACAGGAGTCTTGGAGCTTTGCGAGGAAAAGGGCATGGATAATTGTGATGAAAAAGACATGGAGCCTTGTCATGACAGGGTTCATGGAGCATACTGACGACAAGTGTCAGGGAGCCTTGTGGATGACACGTGTATTAAGAATAGTGACGACAAAGGTCATGAAGCATTGTGATGAGAAGCCCTTGGATAAATGTGATGATGAGCGTCATGGGGTGTTGTGATGATAAGAGTTATGCAACATTGTTATTACCCGGGTTTGGAGCATTGTGATGACAGAGGTCATGGAGCATTTTGATTTCATTGTGTTGACAATAGCCTGAAGCATTATGATGATGGGCATGGTGCCTTGTGATGACAGGGTTCATGGAGCATTGAGATTAAAAGGGGGCATGGAGCATTGTGATTACAGAGGTCTTGGAGCATTGTGATGACAAAGGCATGGAGCATTGTGATGAGAAGTCCATGGAACATTCTGATGACATGCGTCATGGAGCTTTGTGATGACAATTGCATGGAGCATTGTGATTACAGGGGTCTTGGAGCTATGCGATGAAAATGGCATGGATCATTGTGATGAAAATGGCATGGAGCCTTGTCATGACAGGGTTCATGGAGCATACTGACGACAAGTGTCAGGGATCATTGTGATGACATGTTTATTGAGAATTGTGATGACAAAGTTCATGGAGCATTGTGATGAGAAGACCATGGATAATTGTGATGATGAGCGTCATGGGGTGTTGTGATGATAAGTGTTATGCAACATTGTGATCACCAGGGTTTGGAGCATTGTGATGACAGAGGTCATGGAGCATTTTGATTTCATTGTGATGACAATAGCCTGAAGCTTTATGATGATGGGCATGGTGCATTGTGATGACAGGGTTCATGGTGCATTGAAATGAAAAGGAGCATCGAATATTGTGATTACAGGGGTCTTGGAGCATTGTGATGACAAGGGCATGGAGCATTGTGATGAGAAGTCCATGGAACAATCTGATGACATGCGTCATGGAGCTTTGTGATGACAAGTGCATGGAGCATTGTGATTACAGGAGTCTTGGAGCCTTGCAAGGAAAAGGGCATGGATCATTGTGAGGAAAAAGGAATGGAGCCTTGTCATGACAGTGTTCATGGAGCATACTGACCGCAAGTGTCAGGGAGCATTGTGATGACAAGTGTATTGAGAATTGTGATGACAATGGTCATGGAGCATTGTGATGAGAAGACCATGGATAAATGTAATGATGAGCGTCATGGGGTGTTGGGATGATAATGTTATGCAACATTTTTATTACCCGGGTTTGGAGCATTGTGATGACAGAGGTCATGGAGCATTTTGATTTCATTGTGTTGACAATAGCCTGAAGCATTATGATAATGGGCATGGTGCCTTGTGATGACAGGGTTCATGGAGCTTTGAGATGAAAACGGGCATGGAGCATTGTGATTAGAGGGGTCTTGGAGCATTGTGATGACAAGGGCATGGAGCATTGTGATGAGAAGTCCATGGAACATTCTGATCACATGCGTCATGGAGATTTGTGATGACAAGGGCATGGAGCATTGTGATTACAGGGGTCTTGGAGCATTGTGATGAAAAGGGCATGGATCATTGTGATGAAAAAGGCATGGAGCCTTGTCATGACAGGGTTCATGGAGCATACTGACGACAAGTGTCAGGGAGCATTGTGATGACAAAAGTATTGAGAAATGTGATAACAATGTTCATGGAGCATTGTGGTGAGAAGCCCATGGATAATTGTTATGATGAGCATCATGGGGTGTTGTGATGATAAGTGTTATGCTACATTGTGATCACCAGGGTTTGGAGCATTGTGATGACAGAGGTCATGGAGCATTTTGATTTCATTGTGATGACAATAGCCTGAAGCATTATGACGATGGGCATGGTGCATTTTGATGACAGGGTTCATTGAGCATTGAGATGAAAATGGGCATGGAGCATTGTGATTAGAGGGGTCTTGGAGCATTGTGATGAAAAGGGCATGGATCATTGTGATGAAAAAGGCATGGAGCCTTGTCATGACAGGGTTCATGGATCATACTGACGACAAAGGTCAGGGAGCATTGTGATGACAACTGTATTGAGAATTGTGATGACAAAGGTCATGCAGCATTGTGATGAGAAGACCATGGATAACTGTGATGATGAGCGTCATGGGGTGTTGTGATGATAAGTGTTATGCAACATTGTGATCACCAGGGTTTGGAGCATTGTGATGAGAGAGGTCATGGAGCATTTTGATTTCATTGGGATGACAATAGCCTGAAGCATTATGATGATGGGCATGGTGCATTGTGATGACAGGGTTCATGGAGCATTCAGATGAAAAGGGCCATGGAGCATTGTGATTACAGGGTTCTTGGAGCATTGTGATGACAAGGGCATGGAGCATTGTGATGAGAAATCCATGGAACATTCTGATCACATGCGTCATGGAGCTTTGTGATGACAAGGGTATGGAGCATTGTGATTATAGGGGTCTTGGAGCACTGTGATGAAAACGGCATGGATTATTGTGATGAAAAAGTCATGGAGCCTTGTCATGACAGGGTTCATGGAGCATACTGACGACAAGGGTCAGGGAGCATTGTGAGGACAAGTGTATTGAGAATTGTGATGACAAAGTTCATGGAGCATTGTGATGAGAAGACCATGGATAAATGTAATGATGAGCGTCATGGGGTGTTGTGATGATAATTGTTATGCAATATTGTTATTACCCGTTTTTGGAGCATTGTGATGACAGAGGTCATGGAGCATTTTGATTTCATTGTTTTGACAATAGCCTGAAGCATTATGATGATGGGCATGATGCCTTGTGATGACAGGGTTCATGGTGCATTGAGATGAAAGGGGCATGGAGCATTGTGCTTACAGGGTTCTTGGAGCATTGTGATGACAAGGCCATGGAGCATTATGATGAGAAGTCCATGGAACATTCTGATGACATGCGTCATGGAGCTTTGTGATGACAAGGGCATGGAGCATTGTGATTATAGTGGTCTTGGAGCACTGTGATGACAAGGGCATGGAGCATTGTGATGAGAAGTCAATGGAACATTCTGATGACATGTGTCATGGAGCTTTGTGATGTCAACTGCATGGAGCATTGTGATTACAGGAGTCTTGGAGATTTGCGAGGAAAGGGGCATGGATAATTGTGATGAAAAAGGCATGGAGCCTTGTCATGACAGGGTTCATGGAGCATACTGACGACAAGCGTCAGGGAGCCTTGTGATGACACGTGTATTAAGAATTGTGACGACAAAGGTCATGGAGTATTGTGATGAGAAGACCTTGGATAAATGAGATGATGAGCGTCATGGGGTGTTGTGATGATAAGTGTTATGCAACACTGTTATTACCCGGGTTTGGAGCATTTTGATGACCGAGGTCATGGAGCATTTTGATTTCATTTTGTTGACAATAGCCTGAAGCATTATGATGATGGGCATGGTGCCTTGTGATGAGAGGGTTCATGGAGCATTGAGATGAAAAGGGGGCATGGAGCATTGTGATTACAGAGGTCTTGGAGCATTGTGATTACAAAAGCATGGAGCATTGTGATGAGAAATCCATGGAACATTCTGATGACATGCGTCATGGAGCTTTGTGATGACAAATGCATGGAGCATTGTGATTACAGGAGTCTTGGAGCATTGCAAGGAAAAGGGCATAGATCATTATGATGAAAAAGGCATGGATCCTTGTCATGGCAGTGTTCATGGAGCATACTGACCACAAGTGTCAGGGAGCATTGTGATGACAAGTGTATTGAGAATTCTGATGACAATGGTCAGGGAGCATTGTGATGAGAAGACCATGGATAAATGTGATGATGAGCGTCATGGGGTTTTGTGATGATAAGTGTTATGCAACATTGTTATTACCCTGGTTTGGAGCATTGTGATGACAGGGGTCATGGAGCATTTTGATTTCATTGTGTTGACAATAGCCTGAAGCATCATGATGATGTGCATGGTGCCTTGTGATGACAGGGTTCATGGAGCTTTGAGATGAAAAGGGGCATGGAGCATTGTGATTAGAGCGGTCTTGGAGCATTTTGATGACAAGGGCATGGAGCATTGTGATGAGAAGTCCATGGAACATTCTGATCACATGCGTCATGGTGATTTGTGATGACAAGGTCATGGAGCATTGTGATTACAGGGGTCTTGGAACACTGTGATGAAAAGGGCATGGATCATTGTGATGAAAAAGGCATGGAGCCTTGTCATGACAGGGTTCATGGAGCATACTGATGACAAGTGTCAGGGAGCCTTGTGATGACAAGTGTATTGAGAAATGTGATAACAAAGTTCATGGAGCATTGTGGTGAGAAGCCCATGGATAATTGTGATGATGAGCATCATGGTGTGTTGTGATGATAAGTGTTATGCAACATTGTGATCACCAGGTTTTGGAGCATTGTGATGACAGAGGTCATGGAGCATTTTGATTTCATTGTGATGACAATAGCCTGAAGCATTATGACGATGGGCATGGTGCATTGTGATGACAGGGTTCATTGAGCATTGAGATGAAAATGGGCATGGAGCATTTTGATTAGAGGGGTCTTGGAGCATTGTGATGACAAGGGCATGGAGCATTGTGATGAGAAGTCCATGGAATATTCTGATCACATGCCTCATGGAGCATTGTGATTACAAGAGCATGGAGCATTGTGATGACAGGGTTCATAGTTCATTGAGATGAAAAGGGGCATGGATCATTGTGATTACAGGGGTGTTGGAGCATTGTGATGACAAGGGCATGGAGAATTGTGATGAGAATTCCATGGAACATTCTGATGACATGCGTCATGGAGCTTTGTGATGACAAGGGCATGAAGCATTGTGATTACAGGGGTCTTGGAGGATTGCGTTGAAAAGTGCTTGGATCATTGTGATGAAAATGTCATGGAGCCTTGTCATGACAGGGTTCATGGAGTATACTGACGACAAGTGTCAGGAAGCATTGTGATGACAAGTGTATTGAGAAATGTGCTGACAAATGTCATGGAGGACTGTGATGAGAAGACCATGGATAATTGTGATGATGAGCGTCAAGGGGTGATGTGATGATACGTGTTATGTAACATTGTGATCACCAGGGTTTGGAGCATTGTGATGACAGAGGTCATGGAGCATTTTGATTTCATTGTGATGACAATAACCTCAAGCATTATGACGATGGGCATGGTGCATTGTGATGACAGGGTTCATTGAGCATTGAGATGAAAATGTGCATGGAGCATTGTGATTAGAGGCGTCTTGGAACATTGTGATGACAAGGGCATGGAGCATTGTGATGAGAAGTCCATGGAATATTCTGATCACATACGTCATGGAGCATTGTGATTACAGGCGTCTTGGAGCACTGTGAACAAAAGGGCATGGATCATTGTGAAGAAAAAGGCATGGAGCCTTGTCATGACAGGGTTCATGGAGCATACTGACGACAAGTGTCAGGGAGCATTGGGATGACCATTTTATTGAGAATTGTGATGAAAAACGTCATGGAGCATTGTGATGAGAAGACCATGGATAATTGTGATGATGAGCGTCATGGGGTGTTGTAATGATAAGTGTTATGCTACATTGTGATCACCAGGGTTTGGAGCATTGTGATGACAGAGGTCATGGAGCATTTTGATTTCAGTGTGATGACAGTAGCCTGAAGCATTATGACAATGGGCATGGTGCATTGTGATGACAGGGTTCATGGAGCATTGAGATGAAAATGGGCATGGAGCATTGTGATTACAGGTGTCTTGGAGCATTGTGATGACAAGGGCATGGAGCATTGTGATGAGAAGTCCATGGCACATTCTGATGACATGAGTCATGGAGCGTTGTGATGACAAGGGCATGGAGCATTGTGATTACAGGGGTCTTGGAGCATTGTGATGAAAAGGGCATGGATCATTTTGATGAAAAAGGCATGGAGCCTTGTCATGACAGGGTTCATGGAGCATACTGACGACAAGTGTCAGGGAGCCTTGTGATGACACGTGTATTAAGAATTGTGACTACAAAGGTCATGGAGAATTGTGATGAAAAGACCTTGGATAAATGTGATGATGAGCGTCATGGGGTGTTGTGATGATAAGTGTTATGCAACTTTGTTATTACCCGGGTTTGGGGCATTGTGATGACAGAGGTCATGGAGCATTTTGATTTCATTGTGTTGACAATAGCCTGAAGCATTATGATGATGGGCATGGTGCCTTGTGATGACAGGGTTCATGGAGCATTGAGATGAAAAGGGGGCATGGAGCATTGTGATTACAGAGGTCTTGGAGCATTGTGATGACAAGGGCATGGAGCATTGTGATGAGAAGTCCATGGAACATTCTGATGACATGCGTCATGGAGCTTTGTGATGACAAGTGCATGGAGCATTGTGATTACAGGGGTCTTGGAGCATTGTGATGAAAAGGGCAGGGATCATTGTGATGAAAAAGGCATGGAGCCTTGTCATGACAGGGTTCATGGAGCATACTGAAGACAAGTGTCAGGGATCATTGTGATGACATGTGTATTGAGAATTGTGATGACAAAGTTCATGGAGCCTTGTGATGAGAAGACCTTGGATAAATGTGATGATGAGCGTCATGGGGTGTTGTGATGATAAGTGTTATGCAACTTTGTTATTACCCGGGTTTGGACCATTGTGATGACACAGGTCATGGAGCATTTTGATTTCATTGTGTTGACAATAGCCTGAAGCATTATGATGATGGGCATGGTGCCTTGTGATGACAGGGTTCATGGAGCATTGAGATGAAATGTGGCATGGAGCATTGTGATTACAGGGGTCTTGGAGAATTGTGATGACAAGGGCATGGAGCATTGTGATGAGAAGTCCATGGAACATTGTGATGATATGTGTCATGCAGCTTTGTGATGACAAGGGCATGGAGCATTGTGATGACAGGGTTCATAGTTCATTGAGATGAAAAGGGGCATGGAGCATTGTGATTACAGGGGTCTTGGAGCATTGTCATGACAAGGGCATGGATCATTGTGATGAGAAGTCCATGGAACATTCTGATGACATGCGTCATGGAGCTTTGTGATGACAAGGGCATGCAGCATTGTGATTACAGGAGTCTTGGAACATTGCGATGAAAAGGGCTTGGATCATTGTGATGAAAAAGTCATGGAGGCTTGTCATGACAGTGTTCATGGAGCATACTGACGACAAGTGTCAGGAAGCATTGTGATGACAAGTGAATTGAGAATTGTGATGACAAAGGTCATGGAGCACTGTGATGAGAAGACCATGGATAATTGTGATGATGAGCGTCAAGGGGTGATGTGATGATAAGTGTTATGTAACATTGTGATCACCAGGGTTTGGAGAATTGTGATGACAGAGGTCATGGAGCATTTTGATTTCATTGTGATGACAATAGCCTGAAGCATTATGACGATAGGCATGGTGCATTGTGATGACAGGGTTCATGGAGCATGGAGATGAAAAGGGGCATGGAGCATTGTGATTATAGGTGTCTTGGAGCATTGTGATGACAAGGGAATGGAGCATTGTGTTGGGAAGTCCTTGGAACATTCTGATGACATGCGTCATGGAGCTCTGTGAAGACAAGTGCATGGAGCATTGTGATTACAGGGGTCTTGGAGCACTGTGATGACAAGGGCATGGAGAATTGTGATGAGAAGTCCATGGAACATTCTGATGACATGCGTCATGGAGATTTGTGATGATAAGGGCATGGTGCATTGTGATTACAGGGGTCTTGGAGCACTGTGATGAAAAGGGCATGGATCATTCTGATGAAAAAGGCATGGATCCTTGTAATAACAGGGTTCATGGAGCATACTGACGACAAGTGTCAGGGAGCATTGTGATGACAAGTGTATTGAGAATTGTGATGAGAAAGGTCATGGAACATTGTGATGACAAGTGCATGGAGCATTGTGTTTGGAAGTCCAAGGAACATTCTGGTGACATGCGTCATGGAGGTTTGTGATGATAAGGTCATGGGATATTGTGAAGACAGGTGTCAGGGAGCATTGTGATGACATATGTCATGGCCCATGGCGATGACAATGGCATGGAGCTTTGTGATACCAAATGTAATGGAGGATTGTGATGACAAATATAATGGAGCATTGTGATGATTAGGGTTTGGAGCATTATGATGACAAGGGCCATTGTAAATTTTGATGACAAGGTCTTGAAGCATTGTGATGACAAGGTCCTGGAGCATTGTGATGACAAAACCATGGAGCCTTGTGATGACAAGTCTCATGGAGCATACTGATGAAAAGGGGAATGGAGCATTGTGATTACAGGGGTCTTGGAACTTTGTGAAGACAAGGGCATGGAGCATTGTGAGGAGAAGACCAAGGAGCATTCTGATGGCATGCATCATTGAACTTTGTGATGACAATTGCATGGACCATTGTGATTACATGGGACTTGGAGCATTGGAATGAAAAGGTCATGGATCATTGTGATGAAAGAGGCATTGAGCTTTGTCATGACAGGCGTCAAGGAGCATACAGACAACAAGTGTCAGGGAGCATGTTGATGACAAGTGTATTGAGCATTGTGATGACGAAGGTCATGGAGCATTGTGATGAGAAGACCATGGATAATTGTGATGACGAGCATCATGGGGCATTTTGATGACAAGGGTTATGGAATACTGTGATCACAAGGTTTTGGAGCATTGTTATGACAGAGGTCATGGCACATTTTGATTTCGTTGTAATGACAATAGCATGAAGCATTATGATGATGGGCATGGTGCATTGTGATGACAGGGTTCATGGATCATTGAGATGAAAAGGGGCATAGTGCATTGTGATTACAGTGTTCTTGGATCATTGTTATGACAAGGGTCATGGAGTCTTGTGATGACAAGGCCATGGAACATCGTGATGGCAGGGGTCATGGAGCATTGTTATGACAGGGGTAATGGAGCATTATGATGGCAAGGGCATGGAGCATTGTGATGAGAAGGCCATGGAGCATTCTGATTACATGTGTCATGGAGCTATGTGAAGACAAGGGTATGGAGCAATGTGATGAGAGCGTTCATGAAGCATTGTGATGACAATGACATGGAGCATTGTGATGCCAAGGGTCATGGATCTTTTTGATGACAAAGGTCATTGAGCATTTTGATGGCAAGGGCTTTGTGCATTGTGATGAGAAGGGCAGGAAGCATTCTGATGACTAGGTCATGGAGCAATTTGATGAAAAGTGTCATGGAACATTTTGATGACAGGTGTTATGGAACATTGTGATGTCAGGGGTCATCGAACATTGTGATGATAAGTGCATGTAGCATTGTGACGACAGGAGTCATGGAACATTGTGATGACAGGGGTAAGGGAGTATTGTGACAAATAGTGATGTAGCATTGTGATATCAGTGGTGAGAGAGCATTTTGATGAGAAGTGCACGGAGCATTGTGATGACAAATTTTATGGAGCATTGTGATGACAATGTTGTGGAGCACTGTGATGACAAGCCCATGGTGCACTGTGATGACATGTGTCATGGAGCATTGTGCTGACAAGCACATGGAGCATTGTGATGACAAGGGTCATGGAGCATTGTGCTGAGAAAGGCATAGAGCATTGTAATGACAAGGGTCAAAGAGCATTGTGATGAAATGTTCATGGAGCATTGTGGTTAAAAAGGTCACAGAGACTGATGATGACGAAGGCATGGACCATTGTGATGACATGTGTCATGGAGCACTGTGATGACAGGGGTCAAGGAGCATTGTGAATACAGGGGTCATGGAGGATTGGGATGACAAGGGCATGGATCATTGTGATGAAAAGTGTTATGGAGCACTGGGCTGAAAATGTTCATGGAGAGTTGTGATGACAGGTGTCATGTAGCATTGTGCCCACAAGGGAATGGAGCATTGTGATGACAAGAGTCCTGGATCATTGTGTTGTCAGGTGTCATGGAGTGTTGTGATGACCGTGGTCATGGAGCATTGTGATGATATTGGCAATGGAGCATTGTGATGAGAAGGTCGTGGAGCATTGGGCAGAAAATGTTCATGGATTATTGTGATGACAGGGGTCATGGAGCATTGTGATGACAAGGGAATGGATCATGGTGATGTCAAGGTCCTGGAACATTGTGATGAGAAGACCATGGAGACTTGTGATGGCAAGTCTCATGGAGCATTCTGATGAAAAGGGGCATGGAGCATTGTGATTACAGGTGACTTGTGATGGCAAGTCTCATGGAGCATTCTGATGAAAAGGGGCATGGAGCATTGTGATTACAGGGGTCTTGGAGCATTGTTATGACTAGGGCATAGAGCATTGTGATGAGAATGCCATGGAGCATTCTGATGACATGCATTATGGAGATTTGTGATGACAAGGGCATGGAGCATTGTGATTACAGGGATCTTGGAGCATTGTGATGAAATGGTCATGGATCATTGTGATGAAAAATGCATGGAAACTTGTCATGACAGGGTTCAAGGAGCATACTGACGACAAGGTTCAGGGAGCATTGTGATGACAAGTGTATTGAGCATTGTGATGACAAAGATCATGGAGCATTGTGATGAGAAGACCATGGATAATTGTGATGATGAGCGTCATGGGGTGTTTTGCTGATACGTGTTATGCAACATTGTGATCACAAGGGTTTGGAACATTATGATGACAGAGGTAATGCAGAATATTGATTTCATTGTGATGACAATAGCCTGAAGCATTATGATGATGGGCATGGTGCATTGTGATGACAGGGTTCATGGAGCATTGAGATGAAAAGGGGCATGGAGCATTGTGATTACAAGGGTCTTGGAGCATTGTGATGACAGATTTCTTGGAGCATTGAGATGAAATGGGGCATGGAGCATTGTGATGACAAGGGTCTTGGAGCATTGTGATGACAAGGGCATGGAGCATTGTGATGAGAAGGCCATGGAACATTCTGATGACATGCGTCATGGAGCTTTTTGATGACAAGGGCATGGAGCATTGTGATATCAGGGGTCTTGAGCATTGTGATGAGAATTATCATGGAACCTTGTGATGACTAGGCCGTGGATCATTGTGATGGCAGGTGTCATGGTGCATTGTGATGGCAGGTGTCATGGTGCATTTTTATGACAGGGGTAATGGAGCATTGTGATGAGAAGGGTATAGAAATTTGGTCTGAAATGCTTCATGGCTTATTGTGATGAGAGTGGGCATGGAGCATTGTGATGACAAGTGTCACGGAACTGTGTGATGACAAGGGCATGGAGCAATGTGATGAGAGGGTTCATGGAGCATTGTGATGACAATGACATGGAGCATTGTGATGCCAAGGGTCTTGAGGCTTTGTGATGACAAGTCATGGAGCATTTGATGAGAAGGGCAGGGAATATTTTGTTGACCGGGTCATGCAGCAATTTGATAAAAAGTGTAATGGAACATTTTGATGGCAGTGGTTATAGAACATTGTGATGGCAGGGGTCTTGGAGCTTTGGGATGGAAAGGGTCATTGAGCATTTTGATGACAGGACTTATGGAACATTGTGATGGCAGGGGTCATGGAACATTGTGATGATAAGGGGATGTAGCATTGTGATGACAGTGTCATGGAACATTGTGATTACAAGGACGAGTGTGTATTGTGATGACTATTGATGGAACATTGTGATATCTCTGGTGAGAGAGCATTTTGATGAGAAGTGCATGGACCATTGTGATTACATGGTTTATGGAGCATTGCAATGACAATGTTTGGAACGTTGTGATGAAATGCGCGTGGCACATTGTGATGACAATTGTCATGGAGCATTGTTCTGACAAAGACATGGAGCATTGTGATGACAAGTTTCTCAGAGAATTGTGATGAAAAGTTCATGGAGCATTGTTGTTACAAAGGTCACAGAGCCTTGTGATGACGCGGGCATGGACCATTGTGATGACAAATGTTATGAAGCATTGTGATGACTGGAGTCACGGAGCATTGTGATGACAGTGGTCATGGAGCATTGTGATGACAAGGGCATGGAGCATTGTGATGACAGTGGCATGGAGCATTGGTCTGACAAGTTTCATAGATTATTGTGATGAGAGTGGGCATGTTGCATTGTGATGACAAGGGCATGGAACATTGTGATGATAAGGTCATGGAGTATTGTGAAGACAGGTGTCAGGGAGCATTGTGATGACATATGTCATGGTGCATGGCGATGACAATGTCATGGAGCTTGTGATACCAAATGTAATGGAGGATTGTGATGACAAATAAAATGGAGCATTGTGATGATTAGGGCTTGGAGCCTTATGATGACAAGGGCCATTGAAAATTTTGATGACAAGGTCGTGAAGCATTGTGATGACAAGGTCCTGGAGCACTGTGATGACAAAACCATGGAGCATACTGATTAAAAGGGGAATGGAGCATACTGATTAAAAGGGGAATGTAGCATACTGATTAAAAGGGGAATGGAGCATTGTGATTACAGGGGTCTTGGAACATTGTGAAGACAAATGCATGGAGCATTGTGAGGAGAAGACCAAGGAGCATTCTGATGGCATGCGTCATTGAGCTTTGTGATGACAATGGCATGGACCATTGTGATTACATGGGACTTGGAGCATTGTGATGAAAAGGGCATGGATCATTGTGATGAAAAAGGCATGGAGCCTTGTCATGACAGGGTTCAAGGAGCATACAGACAACAAGTGTCAGGGAGCATGTTGATGACAAGTGTATTGAGCATTGTGATGACGAAGGTCATGGAGCATTGTGATGAGAAGACCATGGATAATTGTGATGATGAGCATCCTGGGGCATTGTGATGACAAGTGTTATGGAATATTGTGATCACAAGGGTTTGGAGCATTGTTATGACAGAGGTCATGGAACATTTTGATTTCGTTGTTATGACAATAGCATGAAGCATTATGATGATGGGCATAGTGCATTGTGATGACAGGGTTCATGGATCATTGAGATGAAAAGGGGCATAGAGCATTGTGATTACAGTGTTCTTGGAGAATTGTGATGAGAAGGGTCATGGAGCCTTGTGATGACAAGGCCATGGAACATCGTGATGGCAGGGGTCATGGAGCATTGTTATGACAGGTGTAATGGAGCATTGTGATGGACAGGGCTTGGGGCATTGTGATGAGAAGGCCATGGAGCATTCTGATGACATGTGTCATGGAGCTATGTGAAGACAAGGGCATGGAGCAATGTGATGAGAGCGTTCATGGAGCATTGTGATGACAATGACATGGAGCATTGTGATGCCAAGGGTCATGGATCTTTGTGATGACAAAGGTCATGGAGCATTTTGATGGCAAGGGCGTTGTGCATTGTGATGAGAAGGGCAGGGAGCATTCTGATGACAGGGTCATGGAGCAATTTGATGAAAAGTGTCATGGAACATTTTGATGACAGGTGTTATGGAACATTGTGATTTCAGGGGTCATCGAACATTGTGATGATAAGTGCATGTAGCATTGTGATGACAGGAGTCATGGAACATTGTGATGACAGGGGTGAGGGAGTATTGTGACAAATAGTGATGTAGCATTGTGATATCAGTGGTGAGAGAGCATTTTGATGAGAAGTGCATGGAACATTGTGATGACAAATTTTATGGAGCATTGTGATGACAATGTTGTGGAGCACTGTGATGACAAGCGCATGGTGCATTGTGATGACATGTGTCATGGAGCATTGTGCTGACAAGCGCATGGAGCATTGTGATGACAAGGGTCATGGAGCATTGTGCTGAGAAAGGCATAGAGCATTGTGATGACAAGGGTCAAAGAGCATTGTGATGAAAAGTTCATGGAGCATTGTGGTTAAATAGGTCACAGAGACTGTTGATGACGAGGGCATGGACCATTGTGATGACAAAGGTCATGAAGCATTGTGATGACTGGAGTCATGGAGCATTGTGATGACAGGGGTCATGGAGCATTGTGAAACAAGGGCATGGAGCATTGTGATGACAAGGGCATGGAACATTGGTCTAATAACTTTCATGGAGTATGGCGATGAGAGTTGGAATGGCACACTGTGATGACAAGGGCATGGAGCATTGTGATGACCAGGTCATGCCGTATTGTGAAGACACGTGTCAGGGAGCATTGTGATCACATATGTAATGGCCCATTTTGATGAGGATGGCATGGAGCATTGTGATGCCAAGTGTCAGGGAGGATTCTGATGACAAAGGTAATGGAGCATTGTGATGACAATGGCTTGGAGCATTGTGATGACAAGGGTCAGGGAGCATTGTGCTGACAAGTGCATGGAAAATTGTGATGACAAGGGTCATGGAGCATTCTGATGACAAGCTTGTGGAGTATTTTGATGACAATGGCATGGAGCATTGTGATGAAAATGGCATGGGTCATTGTGATGAAAAAGGCATGGAGCCTTTTCGTGACAGGGTTCAAGGAGCATTCTGATGACAAGTGTCAGGGAGCATTGTGATGACAAGTGTATTGAGAATTGTGGTGACAAAGGTCATGGAGAATTGTGATGAAAAGGGCATGGAGTATTGTGATGACAGGCATCTTGGAGCGTTGTGAGGACAAGTGTTATGCAATATTATGATCACCAGGGTTTGGAGCATTGTGATGACAGAGGTCATGGATCATTTTGATTTCAAGGAGCATGGAGCATTGTGATGACAAGGGCATGAAGCAATGTGATCCCAAAGTTCATGGAGGATTGTTATGACAATGGAAATGGAGTATTGTGATGACAAGTGCATAGAGCATTGTAATGACAAGGTCATGTATCATTTTGCTGACAAAGGCATGGAGCATTGTGATGACATGTGTCATGGAGCACTGTGATGACAAGCGTCAAGGAGCATTGTGAATACATGGGTCATGGAGCATTTGGATGACAAGGGCATCGATCATTGTGATGACAAGGGTCTTGGAACACTGGGCTGAAAATGTTCATTGAGAGTTGTGGTGACAGTTGTCATTTAGAATTGTGACGACAAGTTAATGGAGCATTGTGATGACAAGAGTCCTGGATCATTGTGTTGTCATGTGTCATGGATTGTTGTGATGACAGTGGTCATGGAGCATTGTGATGATATTGGCAATGGAGCATTGTGATGAGAAGGTCGTGGAGCATTGGGCTGAAAATGTTCATGGATTATTGTGATGACAGGGGTCATGGAGCATTGTGATGACAAGGGAATGGATCATGGTGATGTCAAGGTCCTGGAACATTGTGATGAGAAGACCATGGAGACTTGTGATGGCAAGTCTCATGGAGCATTCTGATGAAAAGGGGCATGGGGCATTGTTATTACAGGGGTCTTGGAGCATTGTTATGACTAGGGCATAGAGCATTGTGATGAGAAGGCCATGGAGCATTCTGATGACATGCGTCATGGAGTTTTGTGATGACAAGGGTATGGAGCATTGTGATTACAGGGACCTTGGAGCATTGTGATGAAATGGTCATGGATCATTGTGATGAAAAATGCATGGAAACTTGTCATGACAGGGTTCTAGGAGCATACTGACGACAAGGGTCAGGGAGCATTGCGATGACAAGTGTATTGAGCATTGTGATGGCAAAGATCATGGAGCATTGTGATGAGAAGACCATGGACAATTGAGATGATGAGTGTCATGGGGTGTTGTGATGATACGTGTTATGCAACATTGTGATCACAAGGGTTTGGAGCATTATGATGACAGAGGTCATGCAGAATATTGATTTCATTGTGATGACAATAGCCTGAAGCATTATGATGATGGGCATGGTGCATTGTGATGACAGGGTTCATGGAGCATTGAGATGAAAAGGGGCATGGAGCATTGTGATTACAAGGGTCTTGGAGCATTGTGATGACAGATTTCATGGAGCACTGAGATGAAGTGGGGAATGGAGCATTGTGATGACAAGGGTCTTGGAGCATTGTGATGACAAGGGCATGGAGCATTGTGATGAGAAGGCCATGGAACATTCTGATGACATGCGTCATGGAGCTTTGTGATGACAAGGGCATGGAGCATTGTGATATCAGGGGTCTTGAGCATTGTGATGAGAATTATCATGGAACATTGTGATAACTAGGCCGTGGATCATTGTGATGCCAGGTGTCATGGTGCATTGTGATGGCAGGTGTCATGGTGCATTGTTATGACAGGGGTAATGGAGCATTGTGATGAAAAGGGTATAGAAATTTGGTCTGAAATGTTTCATGGATTATTGTGATGAGAGAGGGCATGGAGCATTGTGATGACAAGGGCACGGAACACTGTGATACATGGGTCATGCAGGACTGTAATGAGAAGGGCATGGAGCATTGTGATGAGAAAGGCATTGAGCATTGTGATGACAAGTGTCAGGGATCTGTGAGATGACAAGGGCATGGAGCAATGTGATGAGAGGGTTCATGGAGCATTGTGATGACAGTGACATGGAGCATTGTGATGCCAAGGGTCTTGGAGCTTTGTGATGACAAGTCATGGAGCATTTTGATGAGAAGGGCAGGGAACATTTTGAGGACCGGGTCATGCAGCAATTTGATAAAAAGTGTAATGGAACATTTTGATGGCAGGGGTTATAGAACATTGTGATGTCAGGGGTCTAGGAGCTTTGGGATGGGAAGGGTCATTGAGCATTTTGATGATAGGGCTTATGAACATTGTGATGGCAGGGGTCATGGAACATTGTTATGATAAGGGGATGTAGCATTGTGATGACAGTGTCATGGAACATTTTGATTACAAGGGTGAGGGAGTATTTTGATGACTACTGATGTAACATTGTGATATGTCTGGTGAGAGAGCATTTTGATGAGAATTACATTGACCATTGTGATTACAAGTTTTATGGAGCATTGCAATGACAACTTGTGGACCGTTGTGATGAACTGCGCGTAGCACATTCTGATGACAATGGTCATGGAGAATCGTTCTGACAAAGAAATGGAGCATTGTGATGACAAGTTTCACAGAGAATTGTTATGAAATGTTCATGAAGAATTGTGGTTACAAATTTCACAGAGCCTTGTGATGACGGGGGCATGGACCATTGTGATGACAAACGTTATGAAGCATTGTGATGACTGGAGTAATGGAGCATTGTGATGACAGGGGTCATGGAGCCTTGTGATGACAAGGGCATGGAGCATTGTGATGACAGTGGCATGGAGCATTTGTCTGACAAGTTTCACAGATTATTGTGATGAGAGTGGGCATGGTGCATTGTAATGACAAGGGCATGGAGCATTGTGATGATAAGGTCATGGAGTATTGTGAAGAAAGGTGTCAGGGAGCATTGTGAGACATATGTCATGGTCCATGACAATGACAATGGCATGGAGCTTTGTGGTACCAAATGTAATGGTGGATTGTGATGACAAATATAATGGAGCATTGTGATGATTAGGGCTTGGAGCATTATGATGACAAGGGCCATTGAAAATTTTCAGGATAAGGTCGTGAAGCATTGTGATGACAAGGTCCTGGAGCATTGTGATGACAAAACCATGGAGCCTTGTGATGACAAGTCTCAAGGAGCATACTGATTAAAAGGGGAATGGAGCATTGTGATTACAAGGGTCTTGGAACATTGTGAAGACAAGGGCATGGAGCATTGTGAGGAGAAGACCAAGGAGCATTCTGATGACATGCGTCATTGAGCTCTTTGATGACAATGGCATGGACCATTGTGATTACATGGGACTTGGAACATTGTGATGAAAAGGGCATGGATCATTGTGATGAAAAAGGCATGGAGCCTGGTCATGACAGGGTTCAAGGAGCATACAGACAACAAGTGTCAGGGAGCATGTTGATGACAAGTGAATTGAGCATTGTGATGACGAAGGTCAGGGAGCATTGTGATGAGAAGACCATGGATAATTGTGGTGACGATCGTCAAGGGGCATTGTGTTGACAAGTGTTACAGAATATTGTGATCACAAGTGGTTGGAGCATTGTGATGACAGAGGTCATGGATCATTTTGATTTCAAGGAGCATGGAGCATTGTGATGACAAGGGCATGAAGCAATGTGATCCCCAGGTTCATAGAGGATTGTGATGCCAATGGAAATGGAGTATTGTGATGACAAGCGCATAGAGGATTGTAATGACAAGGTCATGTAGCATTTTGCTGACAAAGGCATGGAGCATTGTGATGACATGTGTCATGGACCACTGTGATGACAAGCTTCAAGGAGCATTGTGAATACAGGGGTCATGGAGCATTGGGATGACAAGGGCATGGATCATTGTGATGACAAGCTTCAAGAAGCACTCGGCTGAAAATGTTCATGGAGTGTTGTGATGACAGGTGTCATGGAGCATTGTGACGACTAGGGAATGGAGCATTGTGATGACAAGAATCCCGGATCATTGTGTTGTCAGGTGTCATGGAGTGTTGTGATGACAGGGGTCATGGAACATTGTGAGGACAATGACTTGGAGCATTGTGATGACAAGGGTCAGGGAGCATTGTGCTGACAAGTGCATGGAGAATTGTGATGACAAGGGTCAGGGAGCATTCTGATGACAAGCTTGTGGAGTATTTTGATGACAATGGCATGGAGCATTGTGATGAAAACGGCATGGGGCATTGTGATGAAAAAGGCATGGAGCCTTTTCGTGACAGGTTTCAAGGAGCATTCTGATGACATCTGTCAGGGAACATTGTGATGACAAGTGTAAAGAGGATTGTGGTGACAAAGGTCATGGAGCACTGTGATGACAAGAGTCAAGAGCATTGTGAATACAGGCGTCATGGAGCATTGGGATGACAAGGGCATGGATCATTGTGATGGCAAGAGTCATGGATCACTGGGCTGAAAATGTTCATGGAGATTTGTGATGACAGGGTTCATGGAGCATTGTGATGCCTAGGGAATGGAGCATTGTGATCACAAGTGTCCCAGATCATTGTGTTGTCAGGTGTCATGGAGTGTTGTGAGGACTGTGGTCATGGAGCATTGTGATGATATTGGCCATGGAGCATTGTGATGAGAAGGTCGTGGAGCATTGGGCTGACATTTGTTCATGGATTACTGAGATGACAGGGGTCATGTAGCATTGTGATGACAAGGGAATGGATCATGGTGATGACAAGGTCCTGGAGCATTGTGATGGGAAGACCATGGAGACTTGTGATGAAAAGTCTCATGGAGAATTCTGATGAAAAGGGGCATGGAGCATTGTGATTACAGGGGTCTTGGAGCATTGTGATGAAAAGGGCATGGAACATTGTGATGAGAAGGCCAGGAAACATTCTGATGACATGTCTCATGGAGCTTTTTGATGACAAGGCCATGGAGCATTGTGATTACATGGATCTTGGAGCATTGTGATGGAAAGGGAATGGATTATTGTGATGAAAAAGGCTTGGAGCCTTGTCATGACAGGGTTCAAGGAGCATACTGACGACAAGTGTCAGGGAGCATTGTGATGACAAGTGTATTGAGCATCAGGATGACAAAGATCATGGAGCATTGTGATGAGAAGACCATGGATAATTGTGATGATGAGCGTCATGGGGTGCTGTGATGATAATTTATATGGAACATTGTGATCACAAGGGTTTGGAGCATTATGAAGTCAGAGGTCATGGAGAATATTGATTTCATTGTGATGACAATAGACTGAAGTATTATGATGATGGGCAACGTGCACTGTGATGACAGGGTTCATGGAGCATTGAGATGAAAATGGGCATGGTGCATTGTGTTTACAAGGTCTTGGAGCATTGTGATGACAAGGGCATGGAGCATTGTGATGAGAAGGCCATGGAACATTCTGATGACATGCGTCATGGAGCTTTGTGATGAGAAGGGCATGGAGCATTGTGATTACAGTGGTTTTCAGCATTGTGATGACAAGTGTCATGGAACCTTGTGAAGACTACGCCGTGGAACATAGTGATGGCAGGGTTCATGGTGCATTGTTATGACAGAGGTAATGGAGCATTGTGATGAGAAGGCCATGGAACATTGGTCTGAAATGTTTCATGGATTTTTGTGATGAGAGTGGGCATGGAGGATTGTGATGACAAGGGTACGGAACTCTATGATACATTCGTCATGCAGGATTGTAATGACAAGGACATGGAGCATTGTGATGAGAAGGGCATCGAGCATTGTTATGACAAGTGTCATGGAGCTCTGTGATGACAAGGGCATTGAGCAATGTTATGAGAGGGTTCATGGAGCATGGTGATGACAATGACATTTAGCATTGTGATGCCAGTGGTCATGGAGCTTTCTGCTGACCAGTCATGGAGCATTTTGATGACAAGGACATGGTGCATTGTGATGAGAAGGGCAGGGAGCATTTTGATGACCGGCTCATGCAGCAATTTGATGAAAAGTGTAATGGAATATTTTGATGGCGGGGGTTATAGAACATTGTGATGTCAGGGGTCTTGGAGCTTTGGGATGAAAAGGATCATGGAGCATTTTGATGACATGGGTTATGGAACATTGAGATGTCAGGGGTCATGGAACATTGTGTTGATAAGGGGATGTAGCAGTGTGATGACAGGGTCATGGAACATTCTGATTACAGGGGTGAGGGAGTATTGCGATGACTAGGGATGGAATACTGTGATATCTCTGGTAACAGCGCATTTTGATGAGAAGTGCATGGAGCATTGTGATTACAAAGTTTATGGAGCATTGCAATGACAAGATTGTGTACCGTTGTGATGAAATGCGCGTGGCACACTGTGATGATAATGGTTATGGAGCATTGTTCTGACAAAGACATGTAGCATTGTGATGACGAGGGTCACAGAGAATTGTGATGAAAAGTTCATGGAGCATTGTGGTAACAAATGTCACAGAGCCTTGTGATGACGCGGGCTTGGACAATTTTGACGAAAAACGTTATGAAGCATTGTGATGACTGGAGTCACTGAGCATTGTGATGACAGGGGTCATGGAGGTCTGTGATGACATGTGTCATGGAACATTGTGCAGACAAGTGCATGGAGCATTGTGATGACCAGGGTCATGGAGCATTGTGCTGAGAAAGGCATAGAGCATTGTGATGACAAGGGTCAAAGAGCACTGCGAAGAAAAGTTCATGGAGCATTGGGGTTAAAAAGGTCACAGAGACAGTTGATGACAAGGGCATGGACCATTGTGATGACAAAGTTCATGAAGCATTGTGATGACTGGAGTCACGGAGCATTGTGATGACATGGGTCATGGAGCATTGTGATAACAAGGGCATGGAGCATTGTGATGACAAGGGCATGGAACATTGGTGTAATACGTTTCATGGTTTCTTGCGATGACAGTTGGAATGGCCTATTGTGATGACAAGGGCATGGAACATTGTGATGAGAAGGCCATGGAGCATTCTGATGACATGTGTCATGGAGCTATGTGAAGACAAGGGCATGGAGCAACGTGATGAGAGCGTTCATGGAGCATTGTGATGACAATGACATGGAGCATTGTGATGCCAAGGGTAATGGATCTTTGTGATGACAAAGGTCATGGAGCATTTTGATGGCAAGTGCGTTGTGCATTGTGATGAGAAGGGCAGGGAGCATTCTGATGACTGGGTCATAAAGCAATTTGATGAAAATTGTCATGGAACATTTTGATGACAGGTGTTATAGAACATTGTGATGTCAGGGGTCATCGAACATTGTGATGATAAGTACGTGTAGCATTGTGATGACAGGAGTCATGGAACATTGTGATGACAGGGGTGAGGGAGTATTGTGACAAATAGTGATGTAGCATTGTGATATCAGTGGTGAGAGAGCATTTTGATGAGAAGTGCATGGAGCACTGTGATGACAAATTTTATGGAGCATTGTGATGACAAGGTTGTGGAGCACTGTGATGACAAGCGCATGGTGCATTGTGATGACATGTGACATGGAGCATTGTGCTGACAAGCGCATGGAGCACTGTGATAACAAGGTTCATGGAGCATTGTGCTGAGAAAGACATAGAAAATTGTGATGACAAGGGTCAAAGAGCATTGTGATGAAAAGTTCATGGAGCATTGTGGTTGAAAAGATCACAGAGACTGTTGATGACGAGGGCATGGACCATTGTAATGACAAAGGTCATGAAGCATTGTGATGACTGGAGTCATGGAGAATTGTGCTGACAGGGGTCATGGAGCATTGTGATAATAAGGGCATTGAGCATCGTGATGAGAATGGCATGGAACATTTGTCTAATGAGTTTCATGCAGTATTTCGATGACAGTTGGAATGGCACACTGTGATGACAAGGGCATGGAGCATTGTGATGACCAGGTCATGCCGTATTGTGAAGACAGGTGTCAGGGAGCATTGTGATCACATATGTAATGGCCCATTGTGATGAGGATGGCAGGAGTATTGTGATGCCAAGTGTCAGGGAGGATTTTGATGACAAAGGTAATGGAGAATTGTGATGAAAATGGCTTGGAGCATTGTGATGACAAGGGTCATGGAGCATTCTGATGACAAGCTTGTGGAGTATTTTGATGACAATGGCATGGAGCATTGTGATGAAAACGGCATGGGGCATTGTGATGAAAAAGCTATGGAGCCTTTTCGTGACAGGGTTCAAGGAGCATTCTGATGACAAGTGTCAGGGAGCATTGTGATGACAAGTGTATTGAGAATTGTGGTGACAAAAGTCATGGAGCATTGTGATGAAAAGGGCATGGAGTACTGTGATGACAGGCATCATGGAGCGTTATGATGACAAGTGTTATGGAACATTGTAATCACAAGGGTTTGGAGCATTGGGATGACAGAGGTCATGGATCATTTTGATTTCAAGGAGCATGGAGCATTGTGATGACAAGGGCATGAAGCAATGTAATCCCAAAGTTCATGGAGGATTGTGATGACAATGGAAATAGAGTAGTTTGATGACAAGCTCATAGAGTATTGTAATGACAAAGTCATGTAGCATTTTGCTGACAAAGGCATGGAGCATTGTGATGACATGTGTCATGGAGCACTGTGATGACAAGCGTCAAGGAGCATTGTGAATACAGGGGTCATGGAGCATTGGGATGACAAAGCCTTGGATCATTGTGATGACAAGGGTCATGGAGCACTGGGCTGAAAATGTTCATGGAGAGTTGTGATGACAGGTGTCATGTAGCATTGTGACGACAAGCTAATGGAGCATTGTGATGACAAGAGTCCTGGATCATTGTGTTGTCAGGTGTCATGGAGT
Source organism: Mesoplodon densirostris (assembly GCF_025265405.1). Classification (NCBI taxonomy): domain Eukaryota; kingdom Metazoa; phylum Chordata; class Mammalia; order Artiodactyla; family Ziphiidae; genus Mesoplodon; species Mesoplodon densirostris. The sequence continues at coordinate 13,582,177 of NW_026778195.1, forward strand.
GTTGTGATGACAGTGGTCATGGAGCATTGTGATGATATTGGCAATGGAGCATTGTGATGAGAAGGTCGTGGAGCATTGGGCTGAAAATGTTCATGGATTATTGTGATGACAGCTGACATGGAGCATTGTGATGACAAGGGAATGGAGCATGGTGATGACAAGTTCCTGGAGCATTGTGATGAGAAGATCATGGAGACTTGTGATGGCAAGTCTCATGGAGCATTCTGATGAAAAGGGGCATGGAGCATTGTGATTACAGGGGTCTTGGAGCATGGTGATGACTAGGGCATAGAGCATTGTGATGAGAAGGCCATGGAGCATTCTGATGGCATGCGTCATGGAGATTTGTGATGACAAGGGCATGGAGCATTGTGATTACAGGGACCTTGAAGGATTGTGATGAAATGGTCATGGATCATTGTGATGAAAAATGCATGGAACGTTGTCATGACAGGGTTCAATGAGCATACTGACGACAAGTGTCAGGGAGCATTGTGATGACAAGTGTTTTGAGCATTGTGATGACAAAGATCATGGTGCATTGTGATGAGAAGACCATGGATAATTGTGATGATGAGCGTCATGGGGTGTTGTGATGATACGTGTTATGCAACATTGTGATCACAAGGGTTTGGAGCATTATGATGACAGAGGTCATGCAGAATATTGATTTCATTGTGATGACAATAGCCTGAAGCATTATGATGATGGGCATGGTGCATTGTGATGACAGGGTTCATGGAGCATTGAGATGAAAAGTGGGATGGAGCATTGTGATTACAAGGCTCTTGGAGCATTGTGAAGACAGATTTCATGGAACATTGAGATGAAATGGGGCATGGAGCATTGTGATTACAAGGCTCTTGGAGCATTGTGATGACAATGGCATGGAGCTTTGTGATGAGAAAGCCATGGAACATTCTGATGACATGCGTCATGGAGCTTTGTGATGACAAGGGCATGGAGCATTGTGATTTCAGGGGTCTTGAGCATTGTGATGAGAAGTATTATGGAACTTTGTGATGACTAGGCAGTGGAACATTGTGATGGCAGGTGTCATGGTGCATTGTTATGACAGGGTTAATTGAGCATTGTGATGAGAAGGGTATGGAATTTTGGTCTGAAATGATTCATGGATTATTGTGATGAGAGTGGGCATGGAGCATTGTGATGACAAGGAAAGGGAACACTGTGATACATGGCTCATGCAGGACTGTAATGACAAGGGCATGGAGAATTGTGATGAGAAGGGCATCGAGCATTGTGATGACAAGTGTCATGGAGCTTTGTGATTTCAAGGGCATGGAGCAAGGTGATGAGAGGGTTCATGCTGCACTGTGATGACAATGACATGGAACATTGTGATGCCAAGGGTCTTGGAGCTTTGTGATGACAAGTCATGGAGCATTTTGATGACAGGGTCATGCAGCATATTTTAAAATGTGTAAAGGAACATTTTGATGGCAGTGGTTATAGAACATTGTGATGTCAGGGGTCTTGGAGCTTTGGGATGGAAAGGGTCATGGAGCATTTTGATGACAGGTCTTATGGAACATTGTGATGGCAGGGGTCATGGAACATTGCGATGATAAGGGGATGTAGCATGGTGATGACAGGGTCATGGAACATTGTGATTACAAGGGTGAGGGTTTATTGTGATGACTCGTGATTGAATATTGTGATATCTCTGGTGAGAGAGCATTTTGATGAGAAGTGCATGGAGCATTGTGATTACAAGGTTTATGGAGCATTGCAATGACAAGGTTTGGAACATTGTGATGACATGCACGTGGCACATTGTGATGACAATGGTCATGAAGCATTGTTCTGACAAATACATGGAGCATTGTGATGACAAGTTTCTCAGAGAATTGTGATGAAAAGTTCATGGAGCATTGTGGTTACAAAGGTCACAGAGCCTTGTGATGACGCGGGCATGGACCATTGTGATGACAAACGTTATGAAGCATTGTGATGACTGGAATCATGGAGCATTGTGATGACAGGGGCATGGAGCATTGTGATGACAGTGTCATGGAGCATTGGTCTGACAAGTTTCATAGATTATTGTGATGAGAGTGGGCATGGTGCATTGTGATGACAAGGGCATGCAGCATTGTGATGATAAGGTCATGGAGTATTGTGAAGACAGGTGTCAGGGAGCATTGTGAGACATATGTCATGATCCATGGCGATGACAATGGCATGGAGTTTTGTGATACCAAATGTAATGGTGGATTGTGATGACAAATATAATGGAGCATTGTGATGATTAGGGCTTGAAAAATTATGATGACAAGGGCCATTGAAAATTTTGATGACAAGGTCGTGAAGCATTGTGATGACAAGGTCCTGGAGCATTTTGATGACAAAACCATGGAGCCCTGTGATGACAAGTCTCATGGAGCATACTGATTAAAAGGGGAAAGGAGCATTTTGATTACAGGTGTCTTGGAACATTTTGAAGACAAGGGCATGGAGCATTGTGAGGAGAAGACCAAGGAGCATTCTTATGACATGCGTCATTGAGCTTTGTGATGACAATGGCATGGACCATTGTGATTACATGGGACGTGGAGCATTGTGATGACAAGGGCATGAAGAAAAGTGATCCCAAGTTTCATGGAGGATTGTGATGACAATGGAAATGGAGTATTGTGATGACAAGCGCATAGAGGATTTTAATGACAAGGTCATGTAGCATTTTGCTGACAAATGCATGGAGCATTGTAATGCCATGTGTCATGGAGCACTGTGTTGACAAGCGTCACGGAGCATTGTGAATACAGGGTTCAAGGAGCATTGGGATGACGAGGGCATGGATCATTGTGATGAAAAGTGTCATGAAGCACTGGGCTGAAAATATAAACGGAGTGTTGTGATGACAGGTGTCATGGAGCATTGTGATGACTAGGGAATGGAGCATTGTGTTGCCAAGTGTCATGGAGGATTCTGATGACAAAAGTAATGGAGCATTGTGATGACAATGGCTTGGAGAATTGTGATGACAAGGTTCAGGGAGCATTGTGCTGACAAGTGCATGGAGAATTGTGATGACAAGGGTCATGGAGCATTCTGATGACGAGCTTGTGGAGTATTGTGATGACAGTGGAATGGAGCATTGTGATGAAAACGGCATGGGGCATTGTGATGAAAAATGCATGGAGCCTTTTCGTGACAGGGTTCAAGGAGCATTCTGATGACAAGTGTCAGGGAGCATTGTGATAACATGTATATTGAGAATTGTGATGAAAAGGTCATGGATCATTGTGATGAAAAATGCATGGATCCTTGTCATGACAGGGTTCAAGGAGCATACTGACGACAAGTGTCAGGGAGCATTTTGATGACAAGTGTATTGAGCATTGTGATGACAAAGGTCAACGAGCATTGCGATGAGAAGTCCATTGATAATTGTGATGACGAGCCACATGGGGCATTGTGATGACAAGTGTTATGGAATATTGTGTTCACAAGGGTTTGGAGCATTGTTATGACAGAGGTCATGGAGCATTTTGATTTCATTGTGATGACAATAGCATGAAGCATTATGATGATGGGCATGGTGCATTGTGATGACAGCCTTCATGGATCATTGAGATGAAAAGGGGCATAGAGCATTGTGATTACAGTGTTCTTGGAGCATTGTGATGAGAAGGGTCATGGAGCCTTTGATGACAAGGCCATGGAAATTCGTGATGACAGGAGTCATGGAGCATTGTTATGACAGGGGTAATGGAGCATTGTGATGGCAAGGGCATGGAACATTGTGATGAGAAGGCCATGGAGCATTTTGATGACATGTGTCATTGAGCTTTTTGATGACAACGGCATGGAGCAATGTGATGAGAGCGTTCATGGAGCATTGTGATGACAATGACATGGAGCATTGTGATGCCAAGGGTCATGGAGCATTTTGATGGCAAGGGCGTTGTGCATTGTGATGAGAAGGGCAGGGAGCATTCTGATGACAGGGTCATGGAGCAATTTGATGAAAAGTATCATGCAACATATTGATGACAGGTGTTATGGAACATTGTGATGTCAGGGGTCATCGAACTTTGTGATGATAATTGCATGTAGCATTGTGATGACACGAGTCATGGAACATTGTGACGACAAGGGTGAGGGTGTATTGTGACAAATAGTGATGTAGCATTGTGATATCAGTGGTGAGAGGGCATTGTGATGAGAAGTGCATGGAGCATTGTGATGACAAATTTATGGAGCATTGTGATGACAAGATTGTGGAGCACTCTGATGACAAGCGCATGGTGCATTGTGATGACATGTTTCATGGAGCATTTTGCTGACAAGCGCATGGAGCATTGTGATGACAAGGGTCAAAGAGCATTGTGATGAAAAGTTCATGGAGCATTGTGGTTAAAAAGGTCACAGATACTGTTGATGACGAGGGCATGAATCATTGTGATGACAAAGGTCATGAAGCATTGTGATGACTGGAGTCACGGAGCATTGTGATGACAGAGGTCATGGAGCATTGTGATAACAAAGGCATGGAGCATTGTGATGACAAGGGCATGGAACATTGGTCTAATAAGTTTCATGGATTATTGCGATGACAGTTGGAATGGCGCATTGTGATGACAAGGGCATGGAGCATCCCGATGACAAGGTCATGCAGTATTGTGAAGACAGGTGTCAGGGAGCATTGTGATGACATATATAATGGCCCATTATGATGACGATGGCTTGGAGCATTGTGATGCCAAGTGTCATGGAGGATTCTGATGACAAATGTAATGGAGCATTGTATGGAGCCTTTTCGTGACAGTGTTCAAGGAGCATTGTGATGACAAGTGTCAGGGAGCATTGTGATGACAAGTGTATTGAGAATTCTGATGAGAAAGGTCATGGAGCTTTGTAATGAAAAGGGCATGGAGTATTGTGATGACAGGCATCATGGAGTGTTGTGATGACAAGTGTTATGGTACATTGTGATCACAAGGGTTTGGAGCATTGTGATGACAGAGGTCATGGATCATTTTGATTTCAAGGAGCATGGAGAATTATGATGACAAGGGCATGAAGCAATGTGATCCCCAAGTTCATGGAGGATTGTGATGACAATGGAAGTGGAGTATTGTGATGACAAGCGCATAGAGCATTGTCATGACAAGGTCATGTAGCATTTTGATGACAAAGGCATGCAGCATTGTGATGACATGTGTCATGGCCACAGTGATGACAATCATTACCGTCCGTTGTGAATACAGGGGTCATGGAACATTGGGATGACAAGGGCATGGATCTTTGTGATGACAAGTGTCATGGAGCAGTGGGCTGAAAATGTTCATGGAGTGTTGTGATGACAGGAGTCATGGAGCATTGTGATGAATAGGGAATAGAGCACTGTGATGAAAAGAGTCCCGGATCATTGTGTTGTCAGGTGTCATGGAGTGTTGTGATGACAGTGGTCATGGAGCATTGTGATGATATTGGCCATGGAGCATTGTGATGAGAAAGTAGTGGAGCACTGGGCTGAAAATGTTCATGGATTACTGTGATGACAGGGGTCATGGAGCATTGTGATGACAAGGGAATGGAGCATGGTGGTGACAAGGTCTTGGAGCATTGTGAAAAGAAGACCATGGAGAGTTGTGATGACAAGCCTCATGGAGCATTCTGAAGAAAAGGGGCCTGGAGCATTGTGTTTACAGGGGTCTTAGTGCATTGTGATGACTAGGGCATGGAGCATTGTGATGAGAAAGCCATGGAGCATTCTGTTGACATGCGTCGTGGAGTTTTGTGATAACAAGGGCATGGAGCATTGTGATTACAGGGATCTTGGAGTATTGAGATGAAAAAGTCATGGATCTTTGTGATGAAAAAGGCATGGAGCCTTGTCATGACAGGGTTCAAGGAGCATACTGACGACAAGTGTCAGGGAGCATTGTGATGACAAGTGTATTGAGCATTGGGCTGGCAAAGATCATGGAGCATTGTTATGAGAAGACCATGGAAAATTGTGATGATGAGCATCATGGTGTGTTGTGATGATAAGTGTTATGCAACATTGTGATCACAAGGGTTTGGAGCATTATGATGACAGAGGTCATGGAAAATATTGATTTCATTGTGATGAAAATAGCCTGAAGCATTATGATGATGTGCATGGTGCATTGTGATGACAGGGTTCATGGAGCATTGAGATGAAAAGGGGCATGGAGCATTGTAATTACAAGGATTTTTGAGCATTGTGATGACAAGGACATGGAGCATTGTGATTTCAGGGGTCTTGAGCATTGTGATGAGAAGTGTCATGGAACCTTGTGATGACTAGGCCGTGGAACATTTTGATGGCAGCGGTCATGGTGCATTGTTATGACAGGGGTAATGGAGCATTGTGATGAGAAGGGTATGGAACTTTGGTCTGAAATGTTTCATGGATTATTGTGATGAGAGTGGGCATGGAGCATTGTGATGACAAGGGCACGGAACACTGTGATACATGGGTTATGCAGGACTGTAATGACAAGGGCATGGAGCATTGTGATGAGAAGGGCTTCGAGCATTGTGATGACAGGTGTCATGGAGCTTTATGATGACAAGGGCATTGAGCAATGTTATGAGATTTTTCATGGAGCATTGTGATGTCAATGACATTGAGCAATGTGATGCCAAGGGTCATGGAGCTTTGTGATGACAAGTCATGGAGCATTTTAATGACAAGGGCATTGTGCATTGTGATGAGAAGTGCAGGGAGCATTTTGATGACCGGGTCATGCAGCAATTTGATAAAAATTGTAATGGAATATTTTGATGGCAGGGGTTATAGAACATTGTGATGTCAGGGGTCATGGAACATTTTGATGATAAGGGGACGTAGCATTTTGATTACAGAGTCATGGATCATTGTGATTCCAGGGGTGAGGGAGTTTTTTGACGACTAGTGATGGAACATTGTGATATCTCTGGTGAGAGAGCATTTTGATGAGAAGTGCATGGACCATTGTGATTACAAGGTTTATGGAGCATTGCAATGAAAACGTTGTGGACCGTTGTGATGAAATGCGTGTGGCACATTGTGATGACAATGGTCATGGAGCATTGTTCTGACAAAGATATGGAGCATTGTGATGACAAGGGTCACAGAGAATTGTGATGAAATGTTCATGGAGCATTGTGGTTACAAAGGTCACAGAGCCTTGTGATGATGCGGGCATGGATCATTGTGATGACAAACGTTATGAAGCATTGTGATGACTGGAGTCACGGAGCATTGTGATGACAGGTGTCAAGGAGCATTGTGATGACAAGGGCATGGAGTATTGTGATGACAGGCATCATGGAGCGTTGTGATGACAAGTGTTATGGAACATTGTAATCACAAAAGTTTGGAGCATTGTGATGACAGAGGTCATGGATCATTTTGATTTCAAGGAGCATGGAGCATTGTGATGAAAAGGGCATGAAGCAATGTGATCCCAAAATTCATGGAGGATTGTGATGACAATGGAAATGGAGTATTGTGATGACAACCACATAGAGGATTGTAATGACAAGGTCATGTAGCATTTTGCTGACAAAGGCATGGAGCATTGTGATGACATGTGTCATGGGGCACTGTGTTGACAAGCGTCACGGAGCATTGTGAATACAGGGTTCATGGAGCATTGGGATGACAAGGGCATGGATCATTGTGATGACAAGGGTCATGGAGCACTGTGCTGAAAATATTCATGGATTGTTGTGATGACAGGGGTCATGGAGCATTGTGATGACTAGGGAATGGAGCATTCTGATGACAAGTGTCATGGAGCTTTTAGATGACAAGTGCATGGAGCATTGTGATTACAGGCATCTTGGAGCATTGTGATGAAAAGGGCATGGATTATTATGATGAAGAAGGCATGGAGCCTTGTCATGAAAGGGTTCAAGGAGCATACTGACCACCAGTGTCAGGGAGCATTGTGATGACAAGTGTATTGAGAATTGTGAAGACAAAGATCATGGAGCATTGTGAAGAGAAGACCATGTATAATTGTGATGATGAGCGTCATGGGGTGTTGTGATGATAAGTGTTATGGATTATGGTGATCACAAGGGTATGGAACATTGTTATGACAGAGGTCATGGAGCATTTTGATTTCATTGTGATGACAATAGCATGAAGCATTATGATGATGGGCATGGTGCATTGTGATGACATGGTTCATGGATCATTGAGATGAAAAGGGGCATAGAGAATTGTGATTACAGTGTTCTTAGAGCATTGTGATGAGAACGGTCATGGATTCTTGTGATGACAAGGCCATGGAACATCGTGATGGCAGGGGTCATGGAGCATTGTTATGACAGGGGTAATGGAGCATTGTCATGGCAAGGGCATGGAGCATTGTGATGAGAAGGCCATGGAGCATTCTGATGACATGTGTCATGGAGCTATGTGAAGACAAGGGCATGGAGCAATGTGATGACAATGACATGGAGCATTGTGATGCCAATGGTCATGGATCTTTGTGATGACAAAGGTCATGGAGCATTTTGATGGCAGGGGCGTTGTGCATTGTGATGAGAAGGGCAGGGAGCATTGTGATGACAGGGTCATGGAGCAATTTGATGAAAAGTGTCATGGAACATTTTGATGACAGGTGTTATGGAACATTGTGATGTCAGGGCTCATCGATCATTGTGATGATAAGTGCATGTAGCATTGTGATGACAGGAGTCATGTAACATTGTGATGACAGGGGTGAGGGAGTGTTGTGACAAATAGTGATGTAGCATTGTGATATCAGTGGTGAGAGAGCATTTTGATGAGAAGTGCATGGAGCATTGTGATGACAAATTTTATGGAGCATTGTGATGACAAGATTGTGGAGCATTGTAATGAGAAGCGCATGGTGCATTGTGATGACAAGGGTCATAGAGCATTGTGCTGAGAAAGGCATAGAGCATTGTGATGACAAGGGTCAAGGACCATTGTGATGAAAAGTTCATGGAGCATTGTGGTTAAAAAGGTCACAGAGACTGTTGATGACGAGGGTATGAACCATGGTGGTGACTGGAATGATGGAGCATTGTGATGACAGAGGTCATGGAGCATTGTGTTAACAAGGGCATGGAGCATTTTGATGACAAGGGCATGGAACATTGGTCTAATAAGTTTCATGGATTATTGCGATGAGAGTTGGAATGGCGCATTGTGATGACAAGGGCATGGAACATCGTGATGAGCAGATCATGCAGTATTGTGAAGACAGGTGTCAGGGAGCATTGTGATGACATATGTAATGGCCCATTGTGATGACGATGGCATGGATTATTGTGATGCCAAGTGTCATGAAGGATTCTGATGACAAAGGTAATGGAGCATTGTGATGACAATGGCTTGGAGCATTGTGAGGAGAAGGGTCAGGGAGCATTGTGCTGACAAGTGCATGGAGAATTGTAATGACAAGGGTCACGGAGCATTGTGATGAAAACGGCATGGGGCATTGAGATGAAAAAGGCATGGAGCCTTTTCGTGACAGGTTTCAAGGAGCATTCTGATGACAAGTGCCACGGAGCATTGTGATGACAAGTGTCTTGAGAATTTTGATGACAAAGGTCATGGAGAATTGTGATGAAAAGGGCATGGAGTATTGTGATGACAGGCATCATGGAGCGTTGTGATGACAAGTGTTATGGAACATTGTGATCACAAGGGTTTGGAGCATTGTGATGACAGAGGTCATGGATCATTTTGATTTCAAGGAGCATGGAGCATTGTGATGACAAGGGCATGAAGCAATGTGATCCCAAAGTTCATGGAGGATTGTGATGACAATGGAAATGGAGTATTGTGATGACAAGCGCATAGAGCATTGTCATGACAAGATCATGTAGCATTTTGCTGAGAAAGACATGGAGCATTGTGATGACATGTGTAATGGAGCACTGTGATGACAAGCGTCACGGAGCTTTGTGAATTCAGGGGTCATGGAGCATTGGGATGACAAGGGCATGGATCACTGTGATGACAAGGGACATGGAGCACTGGGCTGAAAATGTTCATGGAGTGTTGTGATGACAGGGGTCATGGAGCATTGTGATGACTAGGGAATGGAGCATTGTGATGACAGGAGTCCCGGATCATTGTGTTGTCAGGTGTCATGGAGTGTTGTGATGACAGTGGTCATGGAGCATTGTGACGATATTGGCCATGGAGCATTGTGATGAGAAGGTCATGGAACATGGGGCTGAAAATGTTCATGGAGTGTTGTGATGACAGGGGTCATGGAGCATTGTGATGACAAGGGAATGGAGCATGGTGAGGACAAGGTCCTGGAGCATTGTGATGAGAAGGCCATGGCGACTTGTGATGACAAGTCTCATGGAGCATTCTGATGAAAAGGAGCATGGAGCATTGTGATTACAGGGGTCTTGGAGCGTTGTGATGAAAAGGGCATGGAGCATTGTGATGAGAAGTCCATGGAACATTCTGATTACATGCGTCAGTCAGCTTTTTGATGTGAAGGGCATGGAGCATTGTGATTACAGGGATCTTGGAGCATTGTGATGAAAAGGTCATGGATTATTGTGATGAAAAAGGCATGGAGCCTTCTCATGACAGGGTTCAAGGGGCATACTGACGACAAGTGTCAGGGAGCATTGTGATGACAAGTATATTGAGCATTGTGATGACAAAGATCATGGAGCATTGTGATGAGAAGTCCATGGATAACTGTGATGATGAGCGTCATGGGATGTTGTGATGATAAGTGTTATGGAACATTGTGATCACAAGGTTTTGGAGCATTATGATGAAAGAGGTCATGGAGAATATTGATTTCATTGTGATGACAATAGCCTGAAGCATTATGATGATGGGCATGGTGCATTGTGATGACAGGGTTCATGGAGCATTGAGATGAAAAGGGGCATGGAGCATTATGTTTACAGGGGTCTTGGAGCATTGTGATGACTATGGCAAGGAGAATTGTGATGAGAAGGCCTTGGAACTTTCTGATGACATGCGTCATAGAGCTTTGTGATAACAAGGGCATGGAGCATTGTGATTTCAGTGGTCTTCAGCATTGCGATGACAAGTTTTATGGAACATTTTGATGACTAGGCCGTGGAACATTGTGATGGCAGGGGTCATGGTTCATTGTAATGACAGAGGTAATGGAGCATTGTGATGACAAGGGCACGGAACACTGTGATACATGGGTCATGCAGGACTGTAATGACAAGGGCATGGAGCATTGTGATGAGAAGGGCATCGAGCATTGTGATAACAAGTATCAAGAAGCTTTGTGATGACAATGGCATTGAACAATGTTATGAGAGGGTTCATGGAGCATTGTGATGACACTGACATGGAGCAGTGTGATGCCAAGGGTCATGGAGCTTTGTGATGACAAGTCATGGAGCATTTTGATGACAAGGGCATGGTGCATTGTGATGAGAAGGGCAGGGAGCATTTTGATGACCGGGTCATGCAGTAATTTGATAAAAAGTGTAATGGAACATTTAGATGGCAGGGGTTATAGAACATTGTGATGTCAGGGGTTTGGAGCTTTGGGATGGAAAGGGTCAAGGAGCATTTTGATGACAGGGGTTATGGAACATTGTGATGGCAGGGGTAATGGTGCATTGTTATGACAGGGGTAATGGAGAATTGTGATGAGAAGGGTATGGAACTTTGGTCTGAATTGTTTCATGGATTATTGTGATGAGAGTGGGCTTGGAGCATTGTGATGACAAGGGCACGGAACACTGTGATACATGGGTCATGCAGGACTGTAATGACAAGGGCATGGAGCATTGTGATGAGAAGGGCATCGAGCGTTGTGATGACAAGTATCATGGAGCTTTGTGATGACAATGGCATTGAACAATATTATGAGAGTGTTCATGGAGCATTGTGATGACAATGACATGGAGCAGTGTGATGCCAAGGGTCATGGAGCTTTGTGATGACAAGTTATGGAGCATTTTGAGGACAAGGGCATGGTGCATTGTGATGAGAAGGGCAGGGAGCATTTTGAAGACCGGGTCATGCAGCAATTTGATAAAAAGTGTAATGGAACATTTAGATGGCAGGGGTTATAGAACATTGTGATGCCAGGGGTCATGGAGCTTTGGGATGGAAAGGGTCATGGAGCATTTTGATGACAGGGGTTATGGAACATTGTGATGGCAGGGGTCATGGAACATTGTGATGATAAGTGGATGTAGCATTGTGATGACAGGGTCATGGATCATTGTGATTCCACGGGTGAGGGAGTATTGTGATGACTAATGATGGAACATTGTGATATTTCTGGTGAGAGAGCATTTTGATGAGAAGTGCATGGACCATTGTGATTACAAGGTTTATGGAGCATTGCAATGACAAGGTTTGGAACGTTGTGGTGAGATGCGCGTGGCACATTGTGATGACAATGGTCATGGAGCATTGCTCTGAAAAAGACATGGAGCATTGTGATGACAAGGGTCACAGAGAATTGTGATGAAAAGTTCATGGAGCATTGTGGTTACAAAGGTCACAGAGCCTTGTGATGAGGCGGGCATGGACCATTGTAATGACAAACGTTATGAAGCATTGTGATGACTGGAGTCACGGAGCATTGTGATGACAGGGGTCATGAGCATTGTGATGACAAGGGCATGGTGCACTGTGATGACAGATGCATGGAGAACTGGTCTGACATGTTTCTTAGATTATTATGTTGAGAGTGGGCATGGTGCATTGTGATGACAAGGGCATGGAATATTGGTCTAATAAGTTTCATGGATTATTGCGATGACAGTTGGAATGGCGCATTTTGATGAAAAGGGCATGGAGCATCCTGATGACCAGGTCATGCAGTATTGTGAAGCCAGGTGTCAGGGAGCATTGTGATGACATATGTAATGGCCCATTGTGATGACGATGGCATGGAGCATAGCGATGACAAGTGTCATGGAGGAATCTGATGACAAAGGTAATGGAGCATTGTGATGACAATGGCTTGGAGCATTGTGATGACAAGGGTCAGGGAGCTTTGTGCTGACAAGTGCATGGAGAATTGTGATGACAAGGGGCATGGAACATTCTGATGACAAGCTTGTGGAGTATTTTGATGACAATGGCATGGAGTATTGTGATGAAAATGGAATGGGGCATTGTGATGGTAAAGGCATGAAGCCTTTTCGTGAGAGGGTTCAAGGAGCATTCTGATGACAAGTGTCAGGGAGCATTGTGATGACAAGTGTATTGAGAATTGTTATGACAAAGGTCATGGAGCTTTGTAATGAAAAGGGCATGGTGTATTGTGATGACAGGCATCATGGAGCGTTGTGATGACAAGTGTTATAGAACATTGTGATCACAAGTGTTTGGAGCATTGTGATGACAGAGGTTTGGATCATTTTGACTTCAAGGAGCATGGAGCATTGTGATGACAAGAGCATGAAGCAATGTGATCCCAAGGTACATGGAGGATTGTGATGACAATGGAAAAGGAGTATTGTGATGACAAGCGCATAGAGGACTGTAATGACAAGTTCTTGTAACATTTTGCTGACAAAGGCATGGAGCATTGTGATGACATGTGTCATAGAGCACTGTGATGACAAGCTTCACGGAGTATTGTGAATACAGGGGTCATGGAGCATTGGGATGACAAGGGCATGGATCATTGTGATGACAAGGGTCATGGAGCACTGGGATGAAAATGTTCATGGAGTGTTGTGATGACAGGGGTCATGGAGCATTGTGATGACTAGGGAATGGAGCATTCTGATGACAAGTGTCATGGAGCTTTTAGATGACAAGTGCATTGAGCATTGTGATTAGAGGCATCTTGGAGCATTGTGATGAAAAGGGCATGGATTATTATGATGAAGAAGGCATGGAACCTTGTCATGAAACGGTTCAAGGAGCATACTGACCACCAGTGTCAGGGAGCATTGTGATGACAAGTGTATTGAGAATTGTGAAGACAAAGATCATGGAGCATTGTGAAGAGAAGACCATGTATAATTGTGATGATGAGCGTCATGGGGTGTTGTGATGATAAGTGTTATGGATTATGGTGATCACAAGGGTATGGAACATTGTTATGACAGAGGTCATGGAGCATTTTGATTTCATTGTGATGACAATAGCATGCAGCATTATGATGATGGGCATGGTGCATTGTGATGACATGGTTCATGGATCATTGAGATGAAAAGGGGCATAGAGAATTGTGATTACAGTGTTCTTAGAGCATTGTGATGAGAACGGTCATGGATTCTTGTGATGACAAGGCCATGGAACATCGTGATGGCAGGGGTCATGGAGCATTGTTATGACAGGGGTAATGGAGCATTGTCATGGCAAGGGCATGGAGCATTGTGATGAGAAGGCCATGGAGCATTCTGATGACATGTGTCATGGAGCTATGTGAAGACAAGGGCATGGAGCAATGTGATGACAATGACATGGAGCATTGTGATGCCAATGGTCATGGATCTTTGTGATGACAAAGGTCATGGAGCATTTTGATGGCAGGGGCGTTGTGCATTGTGATGAGAAGGGCAGGGAGCATTGTGATGACAGGGTCATGGAGCAATTTGATGAAAAGTGTCATGGAACATTTTGATGACAGGTGTTATGGAACATTGTGATGTCAGGGCTCATCGATCATTGTGATGATAAGTGCATGTAGCATTGTGATGACAGGAGTCATGTAACATTGTGATGACAGGGGTGAGGGAGTGTTGTGACAAATAGTGATGTAGCATTGTGATATCAGTGGTGAGAGAGCATTTTGATGAGAAGTGCATGGAGCATTGTGATGACAAATTTTATGGAGCATTGTGATGACAAGATTGTGGAGCATTGTAATGAGAAGCGCATGGTGCATTGTGATGACAAGGGTCATAGAGCATTGTGCTGAGAAAGGCATAGAGCATTGTGATGACAAGGGTCAAGGACCATTGTGATGAAAAGTTCATGGAGCATTGTGGTTAAAAAGGTCACAGAGACTGTTGATGACGAGGGTATGAACCATGGTGGTGACTGGAATGATGGAGCATTGTGATGACAGAGGTCATGGAGCATTGTGTTAACAAGGGCATGGAGCATTTTGATGACAAGGGCATGGAACATTGGTCTAATAAGTTTCATGGATTATTGCGATGAGAGTTGGAATGGCGCATTGTGATGACAAGGGCATGGAACATCGTGATGAGCAGATCATGCAGTATTGTGAAGACAGGTGTCAGGGAGCATTGTGATGACATATGTAATGGCCCATTGTGATGACGATGGCATGGATTATTGTGATGCCAAGTGTCATGAAGGATTCTGATGACAAAGGTAATGGAGCATTGTGATGACAATGGCTTGGAGCATTGTGAGGAGAAGGGTCAGGGAGCATTGTGCTGACAAGTGCATGGAGAATTGTAATGACAAGGGTCACGGAGCATTGTGATGAAAACGGCATGGGGCATTGAGATGAAAAAGGCATGGAGCCTTTTCGTGACAGGTTTCAAGGAGCATTCTGATGACAAGTGCCACGGAGCATTGTGATGACAAGTGTCTTGAGAATTTTGATGACAAAGGTCATGGAGAATTGTGATGAAAAGGGCATGGAGTATTGTGATGACAGGCATCATGGAGCGTTGTGATGACAAGTGTTATGGAACATTGTGATCACAAGGGTTTGGAGCATTGTGATGACAGAGGTCATGGATCATTTTGATTTCAAGGAGCATGGAGCATTGTGATGACAAGGGCATGAAGCAATGTGATCCCAAAGTTCATGGAGGATTGTGATGACAATGGAAATGGAGTATTGTGATGACAAGCGCATAGAGCATTGTCATGACAAGATCATGTAGCATTTTGCTGAGAAAGACATGGAGCATTGTGATGACATGTGTAATGGAGCACTGTGATGACAAGCGTCACGGAGCTTTGTGAATTCAGGGGTCATGGAGCATTGGGATGACAAGGGCATGGATCACTGTGATGACAAGGGACATGGAGCACTGGGCTGAAAATGTTCATGGAGTGTTGTGATGACAGGGGTCATGGAGCATTGTGATGACTAGGGAATGGAGCATTGTGATGACAGGAGTCCCGGATCATTGTGTTGTCAGGTGTCATGGAGTGTTGTGATGACAGTGGTCATGGAGCATTGTGACGATATTGGCCATGGAGCATTGTGATGAGAAGGTCATGGAACATGGGGCTGAAAATGTTCATGGAGTGTTGTGATGACAGGGGTCATGGAGCATTGTGATGACAAGGGAATGGAGCATGGTGAGGATAAGGTCCTGGAGCATTGTGATGAGAAGGCCATGGCGACTTGTGATGACAAGTCTCATGGAGCATTCTGATGAAAAGGAGCATGGAGCATTGTGATTACAGGGTTCTTGGAGCATTGTGGTGAAAAGGGCATGGAGCACTGTGATGAGAAGTCCATGGAACATTCTGATGACATGCGTCATTCAGCTTTTTGATGTGAAGGGCATGGAGCATTGTGATTACAGGGATCTTGGAGCATTGTGATGAAAAGGTCATGGATTATTGTGATGAAAAAGGCATGGAGCCTTCTCATGACAGGGTTCAAGGGGCATACTGACGACAAGTGTCAGGGAGCATTGTGATGACAAGTATATTGAGCATTGTGATGACAAAGATCATGGAGCATTGTGATGAGAAGTCCATGGATAACTGTGATGATGAGCGTCATGGGATGTTGTGATGATAAGTGTTATGGAACATTGTGATCACAAGGTTTTGGAGCATTATGATGAAAGAGGTCATGGAGAATATTGATTTCATTGTGATGACAATAGCCTGAAGCATTATGATGATGGGCATGGTGCATTGTGATGACAGGGTTCATGGAGCATTGAGATGAAAAGGGGCATGGAGCATTATGTTTACAGGGGTCTTGGAGCATTGTGATGACTATGGCAAGGAGAATTGTGATGAGAAGGCCTTGGAACTTTCTGATGACATGCGTCATAGAGCTTTGTGATAACAAGGGCATGGAGCATTGTGATTTCAGTGGTCTTCAGCATTGCGATGACAAGTTTTATGGAACATTTTGATGACTAGGCCGTGGAACATTGTGATGGCAGGGGTCATGGTTCATTGTAATGACAGAGGTAATGGAGCATTGTGATGACAAGGGCACGGAACACTGTGATACATGGGTCATGCAGGACTGTAATGACAAGGGCATGGAGCATTGTGATGAGAAGGGCATCGAGCATTGTGATAACAAGTATCAAGAAGCTTTGTGATGACAATGGCATTGAACAATGTTATGAGAGGGTTCATGGAGCATTGTGATGACACTGACATGGAGCAGTGTGATGCCAAGGGTCATGGAGCTTTGTGATGACAAGTCATGGAGCATTTTGATGACAAGGGCATGGTGCATTGTGATGAGAAGGGCAGGGAGCATTTTGATGACCGGGTCATGCAGTAATTTGATAAAAAGTGTAATGGAACATTTAGATGGCAGGGGTTATAGAACATTGTGATGTCAGGGGTTTGGAGCTTTGCGATGGAAAGGGTCATGGAGCATTTTGATGACAGGGGTTATGGAACATTGTGATGGCAGGGGTAATGGTGCATTGTTATGACAGGGGTAATGGAGAATTGTGATGAGAAGGGTATGGAACTTTGGTCTGAAATGTTTCATGGATTATTGTGATGAGAGTGGGCTTGGAGCATTGTGATGACAAGGGCACGGAACACTGTGATACATGGGTCATGCAGGACTGTAATGACAAGGGCATGGAGCATTGTGATGAGAAGGGCATCGAGCGTTGTGATGACAAGTATCATGGAGCTTTGTGATGACAATGGCATTGAACAATGTTATGAGAGTGTTCATGGAGCATTGTGATGACAATGACATGGAGCAGTGTGATGCCAAGGGTCATGGAGCTTTGTGATGACAAGTCATGGAGCATTTTGATGACAGGGTCATGCAGCATATTTTAAAATGTGTAATGGAACATTTTGATGGCAGTGGTTATAGAACATTGTGATGTCAGGGGTCTTGGAGCTTTGGGATGGAAAGGGTCATGGAGCATTTTGATGACAGGTCTTATGGAACATTGTGATGGCAGGGGTCATGGAACATTGCGATGATAAGGGGATGTAGCATGGTGATGACAGGGTCATGGAACATTGTGATTAAAAGGGTGAGTGTTTATTGTGATGACTCGTGATTGAATATTGTGATATCTCTGGTGAGAGAGCATTTTGATGAGAAGTGCATGGAGCATTGTGATTACAAGGTTTATGGAGCATTGCAATGACAAGGTTTGGAACATTGTGATGACATGCACGTGGCACATTGTGATGACAATGGTCATGAAGCATTGTTCTGACAAATACATGGAGCATTGTGATGACAAGTTTCTCAGAGAATTGTGATGAAAATTTCATGGAGCATTGTGGTTACAAAGGTCACAGAGCCTTGTGATGACGAGGGCATGGACCATTGTGATGACAAACGTTATGAAGCATTGTGATGACTGGAATCATGGAGCATTGTGATGACAGGGGCATGGAGCATTGTGATGACAGTGTCATGGAGCATTGGTCTGACAAGTTTCATAGATTATTGTGATGAGAGTGGGCATGGTGCATTGTGATGACAAGGGCATGCAGCATTGTGATGATAAGGTCATGGAGTATTGTGAAGACAGGTGTCAGGGAGCATTGTGAGACATATGTCATGATCCATGGCGATGACAATGGCATGGAGCTTTGTGATACCAAATGTAATGGTGGATTGTGATGACAAATATAATGGAGCATTGTGATGATTAGGGCTTGAAACATTATGATGACAAGGGCCATTGAAAATTTTGATGACAAGGTCGTGAAGCATTGTGATGACAAGGTCCTGGAGCATTTTGATGACAAAACCATGGAGCCCTGTGATGACAAGTCTCATGGAGCATACTGATTAAAAGGGGAAAGGAGCATTTTGATTACAGGTGTCTTGGAACATTTTGAAGACAAGGGCATGGAGCATTGTGAGGAGAAGACCAAGGAGCATTCTTATGACATGCGTCATTGAGCTTTGTGATGACAATGGCATGGACCATTGTGATTACATGGGACGTGGAGCATTGTGATGACAAGGGCATGAAGAAAAGTGATCCCAAGTTTCATGGAGGATTGTGATGACAATGGAAATGGAGTATTGTGATGACAAGCGCATAGAGGATTTTAATGACAAGGTCATGTAGCATTTTGCTGACAAATGCATGGAGCATTGTAATGACATGTGTCATGGAGCACTGTGTTGACAAGCGTCACGGAGCATTGTGAATACAGGGTTCAAGGAGCATTGGGATGACGAGGGCATGGATCATTGTGATGAAAAGTGTCATGAAGCACTGGGCTGAAAATATAAACGGAGTGTTGTGATGACAGGTGTCATGGAGCATTGTGATGACTAGGGAATGGAGCATTGTGTTGCCAAGTGTCATGGAGGATTCTGATGACAAAAGTAATGGAGCATTGTGATGACAATGGCTTGGAGAATTGTGATGACAAGGTTCAGGGAGCATTGTGCTGACAAGTGCATGGAGAATTGTGATGACAAGGGTCATGGAGCATTCTGATGACGAGCTTGTGGAGTATTGTGATGACAGTGGAATGGAGCATTGTGATGAAAACGACATGGGGCATTGTGATGAAAAATGCATGGAGCCTTTTCGTGACAGGGTTCAAGGAGCATTCTGATGACAAGTGTCAGGGAGCATTGTGATAACATGTATATTGAGAATTGTGATGAAAATGTCATGGATCATTGTGATGAAAAATGCATGGATCCTTGTCATGACAGGGTTCAAGGAGCATACTGACGACAAATGTCAGGGAGCATTTTGATGACAAGTGTATTGAGCATTGTGATGACAAAGGTCAACGAGCATTGCGATGAGAAGTCCATTGATAATTGTGATGACGAGCCACATGGGGCATTGTGATGACAAGTGTTATGGAATATTGTGTTCACAAGGGTTTGGAGCATTGTTATGACAGTGGTCATGGAGCATTTTGATTTCATTGTGATGACAATAGCATGAAGCATTATGATGATGGGCATGGTGCATTGTGATGACAGCCTTCATGGATCATTGAGATGAAAAGGGGCATAGAGCATTGTGATTAGAGTGTTCTTGGAGCATTGTGATGAGAAGGGTCATGGAGCCTTTGATGACAAGGCCATGGAAATTCGTGATGACAGGGGTCATGGAGCATTGTTATGACAGGGGTAATGGAGCATTGTGATGGCAAGGGCATGGAACATTGTGATGAGAAGGCCATGGAGCATTTTGATGACATGTGTCATTGAGCTTTTTGATGACAACGGCATGGAGCAATGTGATGAGAGCGTTCATGGAGCATTGTGATGACAATGACATGGAGCATTGTGATGCCAAGGGTCATGGAGCATTTTGATGGCAAGGGCGTTGTGCATTGTGATGAGAAGGGCAGGGAGCATTCTGATGACAGGGTCATGGAGCAATTTGATGAAAAGTATCATGCAACATATTGATGACAGGTGTTATGGAACATTGTGATGTCAGGGGTCATCGAACATTGTGATGATAATTGCATGTAGCATTGTGATGACAGGAGTCATGGAACATTGTGACGAAAAGGGTGAGGGTGTATTGTGACAAATAGTGATGTAGCATTGTGATATCAGTGGTGAGAGGGCATTGTGATGAGAAGTGCATGGAGCATTGTGATGACAAATTTATGGAGCATTGTGATGACAAGATTGTGGAGCACTCTGATGACAAGCGCATGGTGCATTGTGATGACATGTTTCATGGAGCATTTTGCTGACAAGCGCATGGAGCATTGTGATGACAAGGGTCAAAGAGCATTGTGATGAAAAGTTCATGGAGCATTGTGGTTTAAAAGGTCACAGATACTGTTGATGACGAGGGCATGAATCATTGTGATGACAAAGGTCATGAAGCATTGTGATGACTGGAGTCACGGAGCATTGTGATGACAGAGGTCATGGAGCATTGTGATAACAAAGGCATGGAGCATTGTGATGACAAGGGCATGGAACATTGGTCTAATAAGTTTCATGGATTACTGCGATGACAGTTGGAATGGCGCATTGTGATGACAAGGGCATGGAGCATCCCGATGACAAGGTCATGCAGTATTGTGAAGACAGGTGTCAGGCAGCATTGTGATGACATATATAATGGCCCATTATGATGACGATGGCTTGGAGCATTGTGATGCCAAGTGTCATGGAGGATTCTGATGACAAATGTAATGGAGCATTGTATGGAGCCTTTTCGTGACAGTGTTCAAGGAGCATTGTGATGACAAGTGTCAGGGAGCATTGTGATGACAAGTGTATTGAGAATTCTGATGAGAAAGGTCATGGAGCTTTGTAATGAAAAGGGCATGGAGTATTGTGATGACAGGCATCATGGAGTGTTGTGATGACAAGTGTTATGGTACATTGTGATCACAAGGGTTTGGAGCATTGTGATGACAGAGGTCATGGATCATTTTGATTTCAAGGAGCATGGAGAATTATGATGACAAGGGCATGAAGCAATGTGATCCCCAAGTTCATGGAGGATTGTGATGACAATGGAAGTGGAGTATTGTGATGACAAGCGCATAGAGCATTGTCATGACAAGGTCATGTAGCATTTTGATGACAAAGGCATGCAGCATTGTGATGACATGTGTCATGGCCACAGTGATGACAATCGTTACCGTCCGTTGTGAATACAGGGGTCATGGAACATTGGGATGACAAGGGCATGGATCTTTGTGATGACAAGTGTCATGGAGCAGTGGGCTGAAAATGTTCATGGAGTGTTGTGATGACAGGAGTCATGGAGCATTGTGATGAATAGGGAATAGAGCACTGTGATGAAAAGAGTCCCGGATCATTGTGTTGTCAGGTGTCATGGAGTGTTGTGATGACAGTGGTCATGGAGCATTGTGATGATATTGGCCATGGAGCATTGTGATGAGAAAGTAGTGGAGCACTGGGCTGAAAATGTTCATGGATTATTGTGATGACAGGGGTCATGGAGCATTGTGATGACAAGGGAATGGAGCATGGTGGTGACAAGGTCTTGGAGCATTGTGAAAAGAAGACCATGGAGAGTTGTGATGACAAGCCTCATGGAGCATTCTGAAGAAAAGGGGCCTGGAGCATTGTGTTTACAGGGGTCTTAGTGCATTGTGATGACTAGGGCATGGAGCATTGTGATGAGAAAGCCATGGAGCATTCTGTTGACATGCGTCATGGAGTTTTGTGATGACAAGGGCATGGAGCATTGTGATTACAGGGATCTTGGAGTATTGAGATGAAAAAGTCATGGATCTTTGTGATGAAAAAGGCATGGAGCCTTGTCATGACAGGGTTCAAGGAGCATACTGACGACAAGTGTCAGGGAGCATTGTGATGACAAGTGTATTGAGCATTGGGATGGCAAAGATCATGGAGCATTGTTATGAGAAGACCATGGAAAATTGTGATGATGAGCATCATGGTGTGTTGTGATGATAAGTGTTATGCAACATTGTGATCACAAGGGTTTGGAGCATTATGATGACAGAGGTCATGGAAAATATTGATTTCATTGTGATGAAAATAGCCTGAAGCATTATGATGATGTGCATGGTGCATTGTGATGACAGGGTTCATGGAGCATTGAGATGAAAAGGGGCATGGAGCATTGTAATTACAAGGATTTTTGAGCATTGTGATGACAAGGACATGGAGCATTGTGATTTCAGGGGTCTTGAGCATTGTGATGAGAAGTGTCATGGAACCTTGTGATGACTAGGCCGTGGAACATTTTGATGGCAGCGGTCATGGTGCATTGTTATGACAGGGGTAATGGAGCATTGTGATGAGAAGGGTATGGAACTTTGGTCTGAAATGTTTCATGGATTATTGTGATGAGAGTGGGCATGGAGCATTGTGATGACAAGGGCACGGAACACTGTGATACATGGGTTATGCAGGACTGTAATGACAAGGGCATGGAGCATTGTGATGAGAAGGGCTTCGAGCATTGTGATGACAGGTGTCATGGAGCTTTATGATGACAAGGGCATTGAGCAATGTTATGAGATTTTTCATGGAGCACTGTGATGACAATGACATTGAGCAATGTGATGCCAAGGGTCATGGAGCTTTGTGATGACAAGTCATGGAGCATTTTAATGACAAGGGCATTGTGCATTGTGATGAGAAGTGCAGGGAGCATTTTGATGACCGGGTCATGCAGCAATTTGATAAAAATTGTAATGGAATATTTTGATGGCAGGGGTTATAGAACATTGTGATGTCAGGGGTCATGGAACATTTTGATGATAAGGGGACGTAGCATTTTGATTACAGAGTCATGGATCATTGTGATTCCAGGGGTGAGGGAGTATTTTGACGACTAGTGATGGAACATTGTGATATCTCTGGTGAGAGAGCATTTTGATGAGAAGTGCATGGACCATTGTGATTACAAGGTTTATGGAGCATTGCAATGAAAACGTTGTGGACCGTTGTGATGAAATGCGTGTGGCACATTGTGATGTCAATGGTCATGGAGCATTGTTCTGACAAAGATATGGAGCATTGTGATGACAAGGGTCACAGAGAATTGTGATGAAATGTTCATGGAGCATTGTGGTTACAAAGGTCACTGAGCCTTGTGATGATGCGGGCATGGATCATTGTGATGACAAACGTTATGAAGCATTGTGATGACTGGAGTCACGGAGCATTGTGATGACAGGTGTCAAGGAGCATTGTGATGACAAGGGCATGGAGTATTGTGATGACAGGCATCATGGAGCGTTGTGATGACAAGTGTTATGGAACACTGTAATCACAAAAGTTTGGAGCATTGTGATGACAGAGGTCATGGATCATTTTGATTTCAAGGAGCATGGAGCATTGTGATGAAAAGGGCATGAAGCAATGTGATCCCAAAATTCATGGAGGATTGTGATGACAATGGAAATGGAGTATTGTGATGACAACCACATAGAGGATTGTAATGACAAGGTCATGTAGCATTTTGCTGACAAAGGCATGGAGCATTGTGATGACATGTGTCATGGAGCACTGTGTTGACAAGCGTCACGGAGCATTGTGAATACAGGGTTCATGGAGCATTGGGATGACAAGGGCATGGATCATTGTGATGACAAGGGTCATGGAGCACTGTGCTGAAAATATTCATGGATTGTTGTGATGACAGGGGTCATGGAGCATTGTGATGACTAGGGAATGGAGCATTCTGATGACAAGTGTCATGGAGCTTTTAGATGACAAGTGCATGGAGCATTGTGATTACAGGCATCTTGGAGCATTGTGATGAAAAGGGCATGGATTATTATGATGAAGAAGGCATGGAACCTTGTCATGAAACGGTTCAAGGAGCATACTGACCACCAGTGTCAGGGAGCATTGTGATGACAAGTGTATTGAGAATTGTGAAGACAAAGATCATGGAGCATTGTGAAGAGAAGACCATGTATAATTGTGATGATGAGCGTCATGGGGTGTTGTGATGATAAGTGTTATGGATTATGGTGATCACAAGGGTATGGAACATTGTTATGACAGAGGTCATGGAGCATTTTGATTTCATTGTGATGACAATAGCATGAAGCATTATGATGATGGGCATGGTGCATTGTGATGACATGGTTCATGGATCATTGAGATGAAAAGGGGCATAGAGAATTGTGATTACAGTGTTCTTAGAGCATTGTGATGAGAACGGTCATGGATTCTTGTGATGACAAGGCCATGGAACATCGTGATGGCAGGGGTCATGGAGCATTGTTATGACAGGGGTAATGGAGCATTGTCATGGCAAGGGCATGGAGCATTGTGATGAGAAGGCCATGGAGCATTCTGATGACATGTGTCATGGAGCTATGTGAAGACAAGGGCATGGAGCAATGTGATGACAATGACATGGAGCATTGTGATGCCAATGGTCATGGATCTTTGTGATGACAAAGGTCATGGAACATTTTGATGGCAGGGGCGTTGTGCATTGTGATGAGAAGGGCAGGGAGCATTGTGATGACAGGGTCATGGAGCAATTTGATGAAAAGTGTCATGGAACATTTTGATGACAGGTGTTATGGAACATTTTGATGTCAGGGCTCATCGATCATTGTGATGATAAGTGCATGTAGCATTGTGATGACAGGAGTCATGTAACATTGTGATGACAGGGGTGAGGGAGTGTTGTGACAAATAGTGATGTAGCATTGTGATATCAGTGGTGAGAGAGCATTTTGATGAGAAGTGCATGGAGCATTGTGATGACAAATTTTATGGAGCATTGTGATGACAAGATTGTGGAGCATTGTAATGAGAAGCACATGGTGCATTGTGATGACAAGGGTCATAGAGCATTGTGCTGAGAAAGGCATAGAGCATTGTGATGACAAGGGTCAAGGACCATTGTGATGAAAAGTTCATGGAGCATTGTGGTTAAAAAGGTCACAGAGACTGTTGATGACGAGGGTATGAACCATTGTGGTGACTGGAATGATGGAGCATTGTGATGACAGAGGTCATGGAGCATTGTGTTAACAAGGGCATGGAGCATTTTGATGACAAGGGCATGGAACATTGGTCTAATAAGTTTCATGGATTATTGCGATGAGAGTTGGAATGGCGCATTGTGATGACAAGGGCATGGAACATCGTGATGAGCAGATCATGCAGTATTGTGAAGACAGGTGTCAGGGAGCATTGTGATGACATATGTAATGGCCCATTGTGATGACGATGGCATGGATTATTGTGATGCCAAGTGTCATGAAGGATTCTGATGACAAAGGTAATGGAGCATTGTGATGACAATGGCTTGGAGCATTGTGAGGAGAAGGGTCAGGGAGCATTGTGCTGACAAGTGCATGGAGAATTGTAATGACAAGGGTCACGGAGCATTGTGATGAAAACGGCATGGGGCATTGAGATGAAAAAGGCATGGAGCCTTTTCGTGACAGGTTTCAAGGAGCATTCTGATGACAAGTGCCAGGGAGCATTGTGATGACAAGTGTCTTGAGAATTTTGATGACAAAGGTCATGGAGAATTGTGATGAAAAGGGCATGGAGTATTGTGATGACAGGCATCATGGAGCGTTGTGATGACAAGTGTTATGGAACATTGTGATCACAAGGGTTTGGAGCATTGTGATGACAGAGGTCATGGATCATTTTGATTTCAAGGAGCATGGAGCATTGTGATGACAAGGGCATGAAGCAATGTGATCCCAAAGTTCATGGAGGATTGTGATGACAATGGAAATGGAGTATTGTGATGACAAGCGCATAGAGCATTGTCATGACAAGGTCATGTAGCATTTTGCTGAGAAAGACATGGAGCATTGTGATGACATGTGTAATGGAGCACTGTGATGACAAGCGTCACGGAGCTTTGTGAATTCAGGGGTCATGGAGCATTGGGATGACAAGGGCATGGATCACTGTGATGACAAGGGTCATGGAGCACTGGGCTGAAAATGTTCATGGAGTGTTGTGATGACAGGGGTCATGGAGCATTGTGATGACTAGGGAATGGAGCATTGTGATGACAAGAGTCCCGGATCATTGTGTTGTCAGGTGTCATGGAGTGTTGTGATGACAGTGGTCATGGAGCATTGTGACGATATTGGCCATGGAGCATTGTGATGAGAAGGTCATGGAACATGGGGCTGAAAATGTTCATGGAGTGTTGTGATGACAGGGGTCATGGAGCATTGTGATGACAAGGGAATGGAGCATGGTGAGGACAAGGTCCTGGAGCATTGTGATGAGAAGGCCATGGCGACTTGTGATGACAAGTCTCATGGAGCATTCTGATGAAAAGGAGCATGGAGCATTGTGATTACAGGGGTCTTGGAGCATTGTGATGAAAAGGGCATGGAGCATTGTGATGAGAAGTCCATGGAACATTCTGATGACATGCGTCATTCAGCTTTTTGATGTGAAGGGCATGGAGCATTGTGATTACAGGGATCTTGGAGCATTGTGATGAAAAGGTCATGGATTATTGTGATGAAAAAGGCATGGAGCCTTCTCATGACAGGGTTCAAGGGGCATACTGACGACAAGTGTCAGGGAGCATTGTGATGACAAGTGTATTGAGCATTGTGATGACAAAGATCATGGAGCATTGTGATGAGAAGTCCATGGATAACTGTGATGATGAGCGTCATGAGATGTTGTGATGATAAGTGTTATGGAACATTGTGATCACAAGGTTTTGGAGCATTATGATGAAAGAGGTCATGGAGAATATTGATTTCATTGTGATGACAATAGCCTGAAGCATTATGATGATGGGCATGGTGCATTGTGATGACAGGGTTCATGGAGCATTGAGATGAAAAGGGGCATGGAGCATTGTAATTACAAGGATTTTTGAGCATTGTGATGACAAGGACATGGAGCATTGTGATTTCAGGGGTCTTGAGCATTGTGATGAGAAGTGTCATGGAACCTTGTGATGACTAGGCCGTGGAACATTTTGATGGCAGCGGTCATGGTGCATTGTTATGACAGGGGTAATGGAGCATTGTGATGAGAAGGGTATGGAACTTTGGTCTGAAATGTTTCATGGATTATTGTGATGAGAGTGGGCATGGAGCATTGTGATGACAAGGGCACGGAACACTGTGATACATGGGTTATGCAGGACTGTAATGACAAGGGCATGGAGCATTGTGATGAGAAGGGCTTCGAGCATTGTGATGACAGGTGTCATGGAGCTTTATGATGACAAGGGCATTGAGCAATGTTATGAGATTTTTCATGGAGCATTGTGATGACAATGACATTGAGCAATGTGATGCCAAGGGTCATGGAGCTTTGTGATGACAAGTCATGGAGCATTTTAATGACAAGGGCATTGTGCATTGTGATGAGAAGTGCAGGGAGCATTTTGATGACCGGGTCATGCAGCAATTTGATAAAAATTGTAATGGAATATTTTGATGGCAGGGGTTATAGAACATTGTGATGTCAGGGGTCATGGAATATTTTGATGATAAGGGGACGTAGCATTTTGATTACAGAGTCATGGATCATTGTGATTCCAGGGGTGAGGGAGTATTTTGACGACTAGTGATGGAACATTGTGATATCTCTGGTGAGAGAGCATTTTGATGAGAAGTGCATGGACCATTGTGATTACAAGGTTTATGGAGCATTGCAATGAAAACGTTGTGGACCGTTGTGATGAAATGCGTGTGGCACATTGTGATGTCAATGGTCATGGAGCATTGTTCTGACAAAGATATGGAGCATTGTGATGACAAGGGTCACAGAGAATTGTGATGAAATGTTCATGGAGCATTGTGGTTACAAAGGTCACAGAGCCTTGTGATGATGCGGGAATGGATCATTGTGATGACAAACGTTATGAAGCATTGTGATGACTGGAGTCACGGAGCATTGTGATGACAGGTGTCAAGGAGCATTGTGATGACAAGGGCATGGAGTATTGTGATGACAGGCATCATGGAGCGTTGTGATGACAAGTGTTATGGAACACTGTAATCACAAAAGTTTGGAGCATTGTGATGACAGAGGTCATGGATCATTTTGATTTCAAGGAGCATGGAGCATTGTGATGAAAAGGGCATGAAGCAATGTGATCCCAAAATTCATGGAGGATTGTGATGACAATGGAAATGGAGTATTGTGATGACAACCACATAGAGGATTGTAATGACAAGGTCATGTAGCATTTTGCTGACAAAGGCATGGAGCATTGTGATGACATGTGTCATGGAGCACTGTGTTGACAAGCGTCACGGAGCATTGTGAATACAGGGTTCATGGAGCATTGGGATGACAAGGGCATGGATCATTGTGATGACAAGGGTCATGGAGCACTGTGCTGAAAATATTCATGGAGTGTTGTGATGACAGGGGTCATGGAGCATTGTGATGACTAGGGAATGGAGCATTCTGATGACAAGTGTCATGGAGCTTTTAGATGACAAGTGCATGGAGCATTGTGATTACAGGCATCTTGGAGCATTGTGATGAAAAGGGCATGGATTATTATGATGAAGAAGGCATGGAGCCTTGTCATGAAAGGGTTCAAGGAGCATACTGACCACCAGTGTCAGGGAGCATTGTGATGACAAGTGTATTGAGAATTGTGAAGACAAAGATCATGGAGCATTGTGAAGAGAAGACCATGTATAATTGTGATGATGAGCGTCATGGGGTGTTGTGATGATAAGTGTTATGGATTATGGTGATCACAAGGGTATGGAACATTGTTATGACAGAGGTCATGGAGCATTTTGATTTCATTGTGATGACAATAGCATGAAGCATTATGATGATGGGCATGGTGCATTGTGATGACATGGTTCATGGATCATTGAGATGAAAAGGGGCATAGAGAATTGTGATTACAGTGTTCTTAGAGCATTGTGATGAGAACGGTCATGGATTCTTGTGATGACAAGGCCATGGAACATCGTGATGGCAGGGGTCATGGAGCATTGTTATGACAGGGGTAATGGAGCATTGTCATGGCAAGGGCATGGAGCATTGTGATGAGAAGGCCATGGAGCATTCTGATGACATGTGTCATGGAGCTATGTGAAGACAAGGGCATGGAGCAATGTGATGACAATGACATGGAGCATTGTGATGCCAATGGTCATGGATCTTTGTGATGACAAAGGTCATGGAGCATTTTGATGGCAGGGGCGTGGTGCATTGTGATGAGAAGGGCAGGGAGCATTGTGATGACAGGGTCATGGAGCAATTTGATGAAAAGTGTCATGGAACATTTTGATGACAGGTGTTATGGAACATTGTGATGTCAGGGCTCATCGATCATTGTGATGATAAGTGCATGTAGCATTGTGATGACAGGAGTCATGTAACATTGTGATGACAGGGGTGAGGGAGTGTTGTGACAAATAGTGATGTAGCATTGTGATATCAGTGGTGAGAGAGCATTTTGATGAGAAGTGCATGGAGCATTGTGATGACAAATTTTATGGAGCATTGTGATGACAAGATTGTGGAGCATTGTAATGAGAAGCGCATGGTGCATTGTGATGACAAGGGTCATAGAGCATTGTGCTGAGAAAGGCATAGAGCATTGTGATGACAAGGGTCAAGGACCATTGTGATGAAAAGTTCATGGAGCATTGTGGTTAAAAAGGTCACAGAGACTGTTGATGACGAGGGTATGAACCATGGTGGTGACTGGAATGATGGAGCATTGTGATGACAGAGGTCATGGAGCATTGTGTTAACAAGGGCATGGAGCATTTTGATGACAAGGGCATGGAACATTGGTCTAATAAGTTTCATGGATTATTGCGATGAGAGTTGGAATGGCGCATTGTGATGACAAGGGCATGGAACATCGTGATGAGCAGATCATGCAGTATTGTGAAGACAGGTGTCAGGGAGCATTGTGATGACATATGTAATGGCCCATTGTGATGACGATGGCATGGATTATTGTGATGCCAAGTGTCATGAAGGATTCTGATGACAAAGGTAATGGAGCATTGTGATGACAATGGCTTGGAGCATTGTGAGGAGAAGGGTCAGGGAGCATTGTGCTGACAAGTGCATGGAGAATTGTAATGACAAGGGTCACGGAGCATTGTGATGAAAACGGCATGGGGCATTGAGATGAAAAAGGCATGGAGCCTTTTCGTGACAGGTTTCAAGGAGCATTCTGATGACAAGTGCCACGGAGCATTGTGATGACAAGTGTCTTGAGAATTTTGATGACAAAGGTCATGGAGAATTGTGATGAAAAGGGCATGGAGTATTGTGATGACAGGCATCATGGAGCGTTGTGATGACAAGTGTTATGGAACATTGTGATCACAAGGGTTTGGAGCATTGTGATGACAGAGGTCATGGATCATTTTGATTTCAAGGAGCATGGAGCATTGTGATGACAAGGGCATGAAGCAATGTGATCCCAAAGTTCATGGAGGATTGTGATGACAATGGAAATGGAGTATTGTGATGACAAGCGCATAGAGCATTGTCATGACAAGATCATGTAGCATTTTGCTGAGAAAGACATGGAGCATTGTGATGACATGTGTAATGGAGCACTGTGATGACAAGCGTCACGGAGCTTTGTGAATTCAGGGGTCATGGAGCATTGGGATGACAAGGGCATGGATCACTGTGATGACAAGGGACATGGAGCACTGGGCTGAAAATGTTCATGGAGTGTTGTGATGACAGGGGTCATGGAGCATTGTGATGACTAGGGAATGGAGCATTGTGATGACAGGAGTCCCGGATCATTGTGTTGTCAGGTGTCATGGAGTGTTGTGATGACAGTGGTCATGGAGCATTGTGACGATATTGGCCATGGAGCATTGTGATGAGAAGGTCATGGAACATGGGGCTGAAAATGTTCATGGAGTGTTGTGATGACAGGGGTCATGGAGCATTGTGATGACAAGGGAATGGAGCATGGTGAGGATAAGGTCCTGGAGCATTGTGATGAGAAGGCCATGGCGACTTGTGATGACAAGTCTCATGGAGCATTCTGATGAAAAGGAGCATGGAGCATTGTGATTACAGGGTTCTTGGAGCATTGTGATGAAAAGGGCATGGAGCACTGTGATGAGAAGTCCATGGAACATTCTGATGACATGCGTCATTCAGCTTTTTGATGTGAAGGGCATGGAGCATTGTGATTACAGGGATCTTGGAGCATTGTGATGAAAAGGTCATGGATTATTGTGATGAAAAAGGCATGGAGCCTTCTCATGACAGGGTTCAAGGGGCATACTGACGACAAGTGTCAGGGAGCATTGTGATGACAAGTATATTGAGCATTGTGATGACAAAGATCATGGAGCATTGTGATGAGAAGTCCATGGATAACTGTGATGATGAGCGTCATGGGATGTTGTGATGATAAGTGTTATGGAACATTGTGATCACAAGGTTTTGGAGCATTATGATGAAAGAGGTCATGGAGAATATTGATTTCATTGTGATGACAATAGCCTGAAGCATTATGATGATGGGCATGGTGCATTGTGATGACAGGGTTCATGGAGCATTGAGATGAAAAGGGGCATGGAGCATTATGTTTACAGGGGTCTTGGAGCATTGTGATGACTATGGCAAGGAGAATTGTGATGAGAAGGCCTTGGAACTTTCTGATGACATGCGTCATAGAGCTTTGTGATAACAAGGGCATGGAGCATTGTGATTTCAGTGGTCTTCAGCATTGCGATGACAAGTTTTATGGAACATTTTGATGACTAGGCCGTGGAACATTGTGATGGCAGGGGTCATGGTTCATTGTAATGACAGAGGTAATGGAGCATTGTGATGACAAGGGCACGGAACACTGTGATACATGGGTCATGCAGGACTGTAATGACAAGGGCATGGAGCATTGTGATGAGAAGGGCATCGAGCATTGTGATAACAAGTATCAAGAAGCTTTGTGATGACAATGGCATTGAACAATGTTATGAGAGGGTTCATGGAGCATTGTGATGACACTGACATGGAGCAGTGTGATGCCAAGGGTCATGGAGCTTTGTGATGACAAGTCATGGAGCATTTTGATGACAAGGGCATGGTGCATTGTGATGAGAAGGGCAGGGAGCATTTTGATGACCGGGTCATGCAGTAATTTGATAAAAAGTGTAATGGAACATTTAGATGGCAGGGGTTATAGAACATTGTGATGTCAGGGGTTTGGAGCTTTGGGATGGAAAGGGTCATGGAGCATTTTGATGACAGGGGTTATGGAACATTGTGATGGCAGGGGTAATGGTGCATTGTTATGACAGGGGTAATGGAGAATTGTGATGAGAAGGGTATGGAACTTTGGTCTGAAATGTTTCATGGATTATTGTGATGAGAGTGGGCTTGGAGCATTGTGATGACAAGGGCACGGAACACTGTGATACATGGGTCATGCAGGACTGTAATGACAAGGGCATGGAGCATTGTGATGAGAAGGGCATCGAGCGTTGTGATGACAAGTATCATGGAGCTTTGTGATGACAATGGCATTGAACAATGTTATGAGAGTGTTCATGGAGCATTGTGATGACAATGACATGGAGCAGTGTGATGCCAAGGGTCATGGAGCTTTGTGATGACAAGTTATGGAGCATTTTGAGGACAAGGGCATGGTGCATTGTGATGAGAAGGGCAGGGAGCATTTTGAAGACCGGGTCATGCAGCAATTTGATAAAAAGTGTAATGGAACATTTAGATGGCAGGGGTTATAGAACATTGTGATGCCAGGGGTCATGGAGCTTTGGGATGGAAAGGGTCATGGAGCATTTTGATGACAGGGGTTATGGAACATTGTGATGGCAGGGGTCATGGAACATTGTGATGATAAGTGGATGTAGCATTGTGATGACAGGGTCATGGATCATTGTGATTCCACGGGTGAGGGAGTATTGTGATGACTAATGATGGAACATTGTGATATCTCTGGTGAGAGAGCATTTTGATGAGAAGTGCATGGACCATTGTGATTACAAGGTTTATGGAGCATTGCAATGACAAGGTTTGGAACGTTGTGGTGAGATGCGCGTGGCACATTGTGATGACAATGGTCATGGAGCATTGCTCTGAAAAAGACATGGAGCATTGTGATGACAAGGGTCACAGAGAATTGTGATGAAAAGTTCATGGAGCATTGTGGTTACAAAGGTCACAGAGCCTTGTGATGAGGCGGGCATGGACCATTGTAATGACAAACGTTATGAAGCATTGTGATGACTGGAGTCACGGAGCATTGTGATGACAGGGGTCATGAGCATTGTGATGACAAGGGCATGGTGCACTGTGATGACAGATGCATGGAGAACTGGTCTGACATGTTTCTTAGATTATTATGTTGAGAGTGGGCATGGTGCATTGTGATGACAAGGGCATGGAATATTGGTCTAATAAGTTTCATGGATTATTGCGATGACAGTTGGAATGGCGCATTTTGATGAAAAGGGCATGGAGCATCCTGATGACCAGGTCATGCAGTATTGTGAAGCCAGGTGTCAGGGAGCATTGTGATGACATATGTAATGGCCCATTGTGATGACGATGGCATGGAGCATAGCGATGACAAGTGTCATGGAGGAATCTGATGACAAAGGTAATGGAGCATTGTGATGACAATGGCTTGGAGCATTGTGATGACAAGGGTCAGGGAGCTTTGTGCTGACAAGTGCATGGAGAATTGTGATGACAAGGGGCATGGAACATTCTGATGACAAGCTTGTGGAGTATTTTGATGACAATGGCATGGAGTATTGTGATGAAAATGGAATGGGGCATTGTGATGGTAAAGGCATGAAGCCTTTTCGTGAGAGGGTTCAAGGAGCATTCTGATGACAAGTGTCAGGGAGCATTGTGATGACAAGTGTATTGAGAATTGTTATGACAAAGGTCATGGAGCTTTGTAATGAAAAGGGCATGGTGTATTGTGATGACAGGCATCATGGAGCGTTGTGATGACAAGTGTTATAGAACATTGTGATCACAAGTGTTTGGAGCATTGTGATGACAGAGGTTTGGATCATTTTGACTTCAAGGAGCATGGAGCATTGTGATGACAAGAGCATGAAGCAATGTGATCCCAAGGTACATGGAGGATTGTGATGACAATGGAAAAGGAGTATTGTGATGACAAGCGCATAGAGGACTGTAATGACAAGTTCTTGTAACATTTTGCTGACAAAGGCATGGAGCATTGTGATGACATGTGTCATAGAGCACTGTGATGACAAGCTTCACGGAGTATTGTGAATACAGGGGTCATGGAGCATTGGGATGACAAGGGCATGGATCATTGTGATGACAAGGGTCATGGAGCACTGGGATGAAAATGTTCATGGAGTGTTGTGATGACAGGGGTCATGGAGCATTGTGATGACTAGGGAATGGAGCATTCTGATGACAAGTGTCATGGAGCTTTTAGATGACAAGTGCATTGAGCATTGTGATTAGAGGCATCTTGGAGCATTGTGATGAAAAGTGCATGGATTATTATGATGAAGAAGGCATGGAACCTTGTCATGAAACGGTTCAAGGAGCATACTGACCACCAGTGTCAGGGAGCATTGTGATGACAAGTGTATTGAGAATTGTGAAGACAAAGATCATGGAGCATTGTGAAGAGAAGACCATGTATAATTGTGATGATGAGCGTCATGGGGTGTTGTGATGATAAGTGTTATGGATTATGGTGATCACAAGGGTATGGAACATTGTTATGACAGAGGTCATGGAGCATTTTGATTTCATTGTGATGACAATAGCATGAAGCATTATGATGATGGGCATGGTGCATTGTGATGACATGGTTCATGGATCATTGAGATGAAAAGGGGCATAGAGAATTGTGATTACAGTGTTCTTAGAGCATTGTGATGAGAACGGTCATGGATTCTTGTGATGACAAGGCCATGGAACATCGTGATGGCAGGGGTCATGGAGCATTGTTATGACAGGGGTAATGGAGCATTGTCATGGCAAGGGCATGGAGCATTGTGATGAGAAGGCCATGGAGCATTCTGATGACATGTGTCATGGAGCTATGTGAAGACAAGGGCATGGAGCAATGTGATGACAATGACATGGAGCATTGTGATGCCAATGGTCATGGATCTTTGTGATGACAAAGGTCATGGAGCATTTTGATGGCAGGGGCGTTGTGCATTGTGATGAGAAGGGCAGGGAGCATTGTGATGACAGGGTCATGGAGCAATTTGATGAAAAGTGTCATGGAACATTTTGATGACAGGTGTTATGGAACATTTTGATGTCAGGGCTCATCGATCATTGTGATGATAAGTGCATGTAGCATTGTGATGACAGGAGTCATGTAACATTGTGATGACAGGGGTGAGGGAGTGTTGTGACAAATAGTGATGTAGCATTGTGATATCAGTGGTGAGAGAGCATTTTGATGAGAAGTGCATGGAGCATTGTGATGACAAATTTTATGGAGCATTGTGATGACAAGATTGTGGAGCATTGTAATGAGAAGCACATGGTGCATTGTGATGACAAGGGTCATAGAGCATTGTGCTGAGAAAGGCATAGAGCATTGTGATGACAAGGGTCAAGGACCATTGTGATGAAAAGTTCATGGAGCATTGTGGTTAAAAAGGTCACAGAGACTGTTGATGACGAGGGTATGAACCATTGTGGTGACTGGAATGATGGAGCATTGTGATGACAGAGGTCATGGAGCATTGTGTTAACAAGGGCATGGAGCATTTTGATGACAAGGGCATGGAACATTGGTCTAATAAGTTTCATGGATTATTGCGATGAGAGTTGGAATGGCGCATTGTGATGACAAGGGCATGGAACATCGTGATGAGCAGATCATGCAGTATTGTGAAGACAGGTGTCAGGGAGCATTGTGATGACATATGTAATGGCCCATTGTGATGACGATGGCATGGATTATTGTGATGCCAAGTGTCATGAAGGATTCTGATGACAAAGGTAATGGAGCATTGTGATGACAATGGCTTGGAGCATTGTGAGGAGAAGGGTCAGGGAGCATTGTGCTGACAAGTGCATGGAGAATTGTAATGACAAGGGTCACGGAGCATTGTGATGAAAACGGCATGGGGCATTGAGATGAAAAAGGCATGGAGCCTTTTCGTGACAGGTTTCAAGGAGCATTCTGATGACAAGTGCCAGGGAGCATTGTGATGACAAGTGTCTTGAGAATTTTGATGACAAAGGTCATGGAGAATTGTGATGAAAAGGGCATGGAGTATTGTGATGACAGGCATCATGGAGCGTTGTGATGACAAGTGTTATGGAACATTGTGATCACAAGGGTTTGGAGCATTGTGATGACAGAGGTCATGGATCATTTTGATTTCAAGGAGCATGGAGCATTGTGATGACAAGGGCATGAAGCAATGTGATCCCAAAGTTCATGGAGGATTGTGATGACAATGGAAATGGAGTATTGTGATGACAAGCGCATAGAGCATTGTCATGACAAGGTCATGTAGCATTTTGCTGAGAAAGACATGGAGCATTGTGATGACATGTGTAATGGAGCACTGTGATGACAAGCGTCACGGAGCTTTGTGAATTCAGGGGTCATGGAGCATTGGGATGACAAGGGCATGGATCACTGTGATGACAAGGGTCATGGAGCACTGGGCTGAAAATGTTCATGGAGTGTTGTGATGACAGGGGTCATGGAGCATTGTGATGACTAGGGAATGGAGCATTGTGATGACAAGAGTCCCGGATCATTGTGTTGTCAGGTGTCATGGAGTGTTGTGATGACAGTGGTCATGGAGCATTGTGACGATATTGGCCATGGAGCATTGTGATGAGAAGGTCATGGAACATGGGGCTGAAAATGTTCATGGAGTGTTGTGATGACAGGGGTCATGGAGCATTGTGATGACAAGGGAATGGAGCATGGTGAGGACAAGGTCCTGGAGCATTGTGATGAGAAGGCCATGGCGACTTGTGATGACAAGTCTCATGGAGCATTCTGATGAAAAGGAGCATGGAGCATTGTGATTACAGGGGTCTTGGAGCATTGTGATGAAAAGGGCATGGAGCATTGTGATGAGAAGTCCATGGAACATTCTGATGACATGCGTCATTCAGCTTTTTGATGTGAAGGGCATGGAGCATTGTGATTACAGGGATCTTGGAGCATTGTGATGAAAAGGTCATGGATTATTGTGATGAAAAAGGCATGGAGCCTTCTCATGACAGGGTTCAAGGGGCATACTGACGACAAGTGTCAGGGAGCATTGTGATGACAAGTGTATTGAGCATTGTGATGACAAAGATCATGGAGCATTGTGATGAGAAGTCCATGGATAACTGTGATGATGAGCGTCATGAGATGTTGTGATGATAAGTGTTATGGAACATTGTGATCACAAGGTTTTGGAGCATTATGATGAAAGAGGTCATGGAGAATATTGATTTCATTGTGATGACAATAGCCTGAAGCATTATGATGATGGGCATGGTGCATTGTGATGACAAGGGTCACGGAGCATTGTGAATACATGGGTCATGGAGCATTGGGATGACAAGGGCATGGATGATTGTGATGACAAGTGTCATGGAGCTTTGGGCTGAAAATGTTCATGGCGTACTGTGATGACAGGGGTGACGGAGCATTGTGATTACAGGGGTCTTGGAGCATTGTATTGACAATAGTCCCGGTTCATTGTGTTGTCAGGTGTCATGGAGTGTTGTGATGACAGTGGTCATGGAGCATTGTGATGATATTGGATATGGAGCATTGTGATGAGAAGGTCATGGAGCATTGGGCTGAAAATATTCATGGAGTACTGTGATGACAGGTGTCTTGGAGCATTGTCATGACAAGGGAATGGAGCATGGTGATAACAAGGTCTTGGAGCATTGTGTTGAAATGACCATGGAGACTTGTGATGACAAGTCTAATGGAGCATTCTGATGAAAAGAAGCATGGAGCACTGTGATTATGGGGGTCTTGGAGCGTTGTGATGACAAGGGCATGGAGCATTGTGAGGAGAAGGCCATGGAACATTCTGATGACATGCGTCATGGAGCTTTGTGATGACAAGGGCATGGAGCATTGTGATTACATGGGTCTTGGAGCATTGTGATGACAATGGTCATGGAGCCTTGTGATGACAAGACCGTGGAACATTGTGATGGCAGTGGTCATGGAACATTGTTATGACAGTGGTAACGGAGCATTGTGATGAGAAGGAAATTGAGCATTGGTCTGAAATGTTTCATGGATTATTGTGACGAGAGTGGGCATGGGGCATTGTGATGACAAGGGTCACAGAGCATTGTGATGAAAAGTTCATGGAGCATTGTGGTTACAAATGTCACAGAGCCTTGTGATGAGGCGGGCATGGACTGTTGTGATGACAAACGTTATGAAGCATTGTGATGACTGGAGTCACGGAGCATTGTGATGACAAGGGCC
Organism: Mesoplodon densirostris; assembly: GCF_025265405.1. Classification (NCBI taxonomy): domain Eukaryota; kingdom Metazoa; phylum Chordata; class Mammalia; order Artiodactyla; family Ziphiidae; genus Mesoplodon; species Mesoplodon densirostris. Next base: position 13,621,165 of record NW_026778195.1, read on the forward strand.
ATGGAGCATTGTGATGACAAGTGCATGGAGCATTGTGTTGACAGGTGCATGGAGCATTGGTATGACAAGTTTCATAGATTATTGTGATGACTTTGGACATGATGCATTGTGATGAGAAGGGCATGGAGCATTGTGATGACCAGGGCATGGAGTATTGTGAAGACAGTTGTCAGGGAGCATTGTGATGACATATGTCATGGTCCATTGCGATGACAATGGCATGGAGCATTGTGATGCCAAATGTAATGGAGGATTGTGATGACAAAAATAATGGAGCATTGTGATGACTAGGGCTTGGAGCATGTTGATGACAAGAGCATTTGAGAATTTTCATGACAATGTCGTGAAGCATTGTGATGACAAGTACCTGGAGCATTGTGATGAGAAAACCATGGAGCCTTGTGATGAAAAGTCTCATGGAGCATACTGATGAAAAGGGGCATGGAGCATTCTGATTACAAGCGTCTTGGAACATTGTGATTACAAGGGCATGGAGCATTGTGATGACAAGGGCATGGAGCATTGGTCTAATAAGTTTCAAGGATTATTGTGATGACAGTTGCAATGGCGCATTGTGATGCCAAGGGCCTGGAGCATTGTGATGACCAGGTCATGCAGTATTGTGAAGAGAGGTGTCAGGGAGCATTGTGATGACATATGTAATTGCCCATTGTGATGACAATGGCATGGAGCATTGTGATGAGAAGGGCATCGAGCATTTTGATGACAAGTGTCATGGAGCTTTGTGATGATAAGGGCATGGAGCAATGTGATGAGAGGGTTCATGGAGCATTGTGATGACAATGACATGGAGCATTGTGATGCGAAGGGTCATGCAGCTTTGTGATGACAAGGGCATGGAGCAATGTGATGAGAGTGTTCATGGAGCATTGTGATGACAATGACATGGAGCATTGTGATGCGAAGGGTCATGCAGCTTTGTGATGACAAATGTCATGGAGCATTTTAATGACAAGGGCATGGTGCATTGTGATGAGAAGGGCAGGGAGCATTTTGATGACAGTGTCATGCGGCAGTTTGATGAAAAGTGTAATGGAACATTTTGATGACAGGGGTTATAGAACATTGTGAGGCCAGGGGTCATGGAGCTTTGGGATGAAAAGGGTCATGGAGAATTTTGATGACATGGGTTATGGAATATTGTGATGTCAGGGTTCATGGAACATTGTGCTGATAAGGGGAGGTAGCATTGTGATAACAGGGGTCATGGAACATTGTGATAACAGGGGTGAGGGTGGATTGTGATGACTAGTGATGGAACACTGTGATATCTCATGTGAGAGAGCATTTGGATGAGAAGTGCATGGAGCATTGTGATTACAATTTTATGGAGCATAGCGATGAAAAGGTGGTGGATCATTGTGATGAAAAGTGCATGGCACATTGTGTTGACAAGGGTCATGGAGCATTGTTCTGACAAAGGCATGGAGCATTGTGATGACAAGTGTCACGGGGCATTGTGATGAAATGTTCATGGAGCATTGTGGTTACAAAGGTCACAGAACCTTGTGATGATGCGGGCATGGACAGTTGTGATGACAAACGTTATGAAGCATTGTGATGACTGGAGTCACGGAGCATTGTGATGACATGGGTCAAGGAGCACTGAGTTGACAAGGGCATGGAGCATTGTGATGACAGAGTCATGGAGCATTGGTCTGACAAGTTTCATAGATTATTGTGATGACAGTGGACATGGTGCATTGTGATGACAAGGGCATGGAGCATTGTGATGACAAGGGAATGGAGCATTGTGATGATAAGGTCATGGAGTATTGTGAAGACAGGTGTGAGGGGGCATTGTGGTGACATATGTCATGGTCCATTGCGATGACAATAGCATGGAACATTGTGATGCCAAAAGTAAGGGAGGATTGTGATGACAAATATCATGGAGCATTGTGATGACTAGGGCTTGGAGCATTATGATGACAAGGGCCATTGAGAATTTTCTTAGCAATATTGTGAAGCATTGTGATGACAAGGTCCTGGAGCATTGTGATGAGAAAACCATGGAGCCCTGTGATGACAAGTCTCATGGAGCATACTCATGAAAAGGGGCATGGAGCATTCTGATTACAGGGGTCTTGGACCATTGTGAAAACAAGTGCATGGAGCATTATGATGACAAGGGCATGGAGCATTGGTCTAATAAGTTTCATGGATTATTGTGATGACAGTTGGAATGGCGCATTGTGATTACAAGGGCATGGAGCATTGTGATGACCAGGTCTTGCAGTATTGTGAAGAGAGGTGTCAGGGAGCATTGTGATGACATATGTAATGGCAAATTGTGATGACAATGGCATGGAGCATTGTGATGCCAAGTGTCATGGAGGATTATAATGACAAATGTAATGGAGCATTGTGGTGACAATGGCTTGAAACATTGTGATGAGAAGGGTCAGGGAGCATTGTGGTGACAAGTGCATGGAGAATTGTGATGACAAGGGTCATGGAGCATTCTGATGACAGGCTTGTGGAGTATTTTGATGACAATGGCATGGAGCATTGGGATGAAAACGGCATGGGGCTTTGTGATGAAAAAGGCATGGAGCCTTTTTGTGACAGGGTTCAAGGAGCATTCTGACGACACGTGTCAGGGAGCATTGTGATGACAAGTGTATTGAGAATTGTGATGACAGTGCTCATGGAGCATTGTGATGAAAAGGGCATGGAGTTTTGTGATGGCAGGCATCATGGTGCGTTGTGATGACAGGTGTTATGGAACATTGTGATCACAAGGGTTTGGAGCATTGTGATGACAGTGGTCATGGATCATTTTGATTTCAAGGAGCATGGAGCATTGTGATGACAACGGCATGAAGCAATAGGATCCCAAGGTTCATGGAGGTTTGTGATGACAATGGAAATGGAGTATTGTGATGACAAGCGCATAGAGCATTGTAATGACAAGGTCATGTAGCATTATGCTTACAAAGGCATGGAGCATTGTGATGACAGGTGTCATGGAGCTGTGTGATGACAAGCATCACGGAGCATTGTGAATACAGGGGTCATGGAACATTGGGATGACAAGGGCATGGATCATTGTGATGACAAGGGTCATGGAGCACTGGGCTGAAAATGTTCAAGGAGTATTGTTATGACAGGGGTCATGGAGCATTGTGAACAGGGGTCTTGGAGCATTGTGATGACAAGAGTCCCGGATCATTGTGTTGTCAGGGGTCATGGAATGTTGTGATGACGGTGGTCATGGAGCATTGTGATGATATTGGTCATGGAGCATTGTGATGAGTAGGTCATGGAGCACTGGACTGACAATGTTCATGGAGTATTGTTTTGACAGGGGTCATGGAGCATTGTGATGACAAGGGAATTGAGCATGGTGATGACAAGGTCCTGGAGCATTGTGATGAGATGACCATGGAGACTTGTGATGACAATTCTCATGGAGCATTCTGATGAAAAGGTGCATGGAGCCTTGTGATTACGAGGGTCTTGGAGCATTGTGATGACAAGGGCATGGAGTATTGTAGAGGAGAAAGACATGACACATTCTGATGACATGCGTCATGGAGCTTTGTGATGACAAGGGCATGGAACATTGTGATTACATGGGTCTTGGAGCATTGTGATGACAAGGGACATGGAGCCTTGTGATGACAAGGCCGTGCAACATTGTCATGGCAGTGGTCATGGAGCATTGTTATGACAGAGGTAATGGAGCATTTTGATGAGAAGAGCATTGAGCATTGGTCTGAAATATTTCATGGATTATTGTGATGAGAGTGGGCATGGAGCATTGTGATGACGAGGGCACGGTACACTGTGATACATGGGACATGGAGCATTTTAATGACAAGGGCAAGGAGGATTTTGATCAGAAAGGCATCGAGCATTGTGATGACAAGTGTCATGGAGTTTTGTGATGACAAGGGCATGGAGCAATGTGATGAGAGGGTTCATGTAACATTGTGATGACAATGACATGGAGCATTCTGATGCCAAAGGTCATGGAGCTTAGTGATGACAATGGTCATGGAGCATTTTGATGACAAGGGTGTGGTGCATTGTGATGAGAAGGACAGGGAGCATTTTGATGACAGGGTCATGCAGCAATTTGATGAAAAGTGTAAAGGAACATTTTGATGACAGGGGTTATAGAACATTGTGATGCCAGGGGTCATGGAGCTTTGGGATGAAAAGGCTCATGGAGCATTTTGATGACAGGGGTTATGGAACATTGTGATGTCAGGGGTCATGGAACATTGTGCTGATAATGGGATGTAGCATTGTGATGACAGGGGACATGGAACACTGTGATAACAGAGGTGAGGGAGGATTGTGATGACTAGTGATGGAACATTGTGATATCTCATGTGAGAGAGCATTTGGATGAGAAGTGCATGGGGCATTGTGATTACAAGTTTTATGGAGCATAGTGATGACAAGGTTGTGGATCATTGTGATTAAAAGTGCATGGCACATTGTGATGACAAGGGTCATGGAGCATTGTTCTGACAAAGGCATGGAGCATTGTGATGACAAGCGTCACGGAGCATTTTGATGAAAAGTTCATGGAGCATTGTGGTTACAAATGTCACAGAGCCTTGTGATAACGCGGGCATGGACCGTTGTGATGAGAAACGTTATGAAGCACTGTGATGACTAGAATCATGTAGCATTGTGATGACAGGGACATGGAGCATTGGTCTGTGAAGTTTCATAGATTATTGTGATGACAGTGGACATGGTGCATTGTGATGACAGTGGCATGGTGCATTGTGATGATAATGGCATAGAGTATTGTGAAGACAGGTGTCAGGGGGCAGTGTGATGACATACGTCATGGTCCATTGCGATGACCGTGGCATGGAGCATTGTGATGCCAAATGTAATGGAGGATTGTGATGACAAATATCACGGAGCATTGTGATGACAGGGGACAAGGAGCATTGTGATGACAAGGGCATGGAGCATTGTGATGAGGAAACCATGGAGCCTTTTGATGACAAGTCTCATGGAGCATACTGATGAAAAGGGGCATGGAGGATTCTGATTACAGGGGTCTTGGAACATTGTGATAAAAAGGGCATGGAGCATTGTGATGACAAGGGCATGGAGCACTGGTCTAATAAGATTCATGGATTATTGTGATGACAGTTGGAATGGCGCATTGTGATGACAAGGGCATGGAGCATTGTGATGACCAGGTCATGCAGTATTGTGAAGAGAGGTGTCAGGGAGCATTATGATGACATATGTAATGGCCCATTGTGATGACAATGGCATGGAGAATTGTGATGCCAAGTGTAGTGGAGGATTCTGATTACATAGGTAATGGAGCATTTTGGTGACAATGGATTGGAGCATTGTGATGTCAAGGGTCATGGAGCATTGTGCTGACAAGTGCATTGAAAATTGTGATGACAAGGGTCATGGAGCATTCTGATGACAAGCTTGTGGAGTATTTTGATGGCAATGGCATGGAGCATTGGGATAAAAACGGCATGGGGCATTGTGATGGAAAAGGCATGGAGCCTTTTCGTGACAGGGTTCAAGGAGCATTCTGACGAGAAGGGTCAGGGAGCATTGTGATGACAAGTGTATTGAGATTTGTGATGACAACTTCATGGAGCACTGTGATGAAAAGGGCATGGAGTATTGTGATGACAGGCATCATGGAGCGTTGTGATGACAAGTGTTATGGAACATTGTGATCACAAGTGTTTGGAGCATTGTGGTGACAGAGGTCATGGATCATTTTGATTTCAAGGAGCATGGAGCATTGTGATGACAATGGCATGAAGCAATAGGATCCCAAGGTTCATGGAGGATTGTGATGACAATGGTAATGGAGTATTGTGATGACAAGCGCATAGAGCATTGTAATGACAAGGTCATGTAGCATTTTGCTGACAAAGGCATGGAGCATTGTGATGACAGGTGTCATGGAGTACTGTGATGACAAGTGTCATGTAGCATTGTGAATACAGGGGTCATGGAGCATTGGGATGAGAAGGGCATGGATCATTGTGATGACAAGGGTCATGGAGCATTGGGCTGAAAATGTTCATGGAGTATTGTGATGACAGGGGTCATGGAGCATTGTGATGACAAGGGAATGGAGCATGGTGATGACAAGGTCGTGGATCATTGTGATGAGATGACCATGGAGACTTGTGATGACAAGTCTAATGGAGCATTCTGATGAAAAGGGGTATGGAGCATTGTGATTACTGGTTTCTTGGAGCGTTGTGTTCACAAGGGCATGGAGCATTGTGAGGAGAAAGCCATGGAACATTCTGATGACATGCGTCATGGAGCTTTGTGATTACATGGGTCTTGGAGCATTGTGATGACAAGGGTCATGGAGCCTTGTGATGACAAGGCCTTGGATCATTGTGATGGCAGGGGTCATGGAGCATTGTTATGACAGAGTTAATGGAGCATTGTGATGAGAATGGCATTGAGCATTGGTCTGAAATGTTTCATGGATTATTGTGATGAGAGTGGGCATGGAGCATTGTGATGACAAGGGCACGGTACACTGTGATACATGGGTCATGGAGGATTGTAATGACAAGGGCATGGAGCATTGTGTTGAGAAGGGCATCGAGAATTGTGAAGACAAGTGTCATGGAGCTTTGTGATGACAATGGTCATGGAGCATTTTGATGACAAGGGTGTGGTGCATTGTGATGAGAACGGCAGGGAGCATTTTGATGACAGGGTCATGCAGCGATTTGATGAAAAGTGTAATGGAACATTTTGATGACAGGGGTTATGGAACATTGTGATGTCAGGGGTCATGGAACATTGTGGTGATAAGGGGATGTAGCATTGTGATGACAGGGGTCATGGAACATTGTGATAACAAGGGTGAGGGAGGATTGTGATGACTAGTGATGGAACATTGTGATATCTCATGTGAGAGAGCATTTGGATGACAAGAACATGGAGCATTGTGATTACAAGGTTTATGGAGCATAGTGATGACAAGGTTCTGGATCATTGTGATGAAAAGCGCATGGCACATTGTGATGACAAAGGTCATGGAGCATTGTTCTGACAAAGGCATGGAGCATTGTGAGGACAAGGGTCACGGAGCATGGTGATGAAAAGTTCATGGAGCATTGTGGTTACAAAGGTCACAGAGCCTTGTGATGACGCGGGAATGGACCGTTGTGATAAGAAACGTTTTGAAGCATTGTGATGACAGGAGTCATGGACCATTGTGATGACAGGGGCATGGAGCATTGGTCTGACAAGTTTCATAGATTATTGTGATGACAGTGGACATGGTGCATTGTGATGACAAGGGCATGGAGCATTGTGATGATAAGGGCATGGAGTATTGTGAAGACAGGTGTCAGGGGGCATTGTGATGACATATGTCATGGTCCATTGCGATGACAATGGCATGGAGCATTCTGATGCCAAATGTAAGGGAGGATTGTGATGACAAATATAATGGAGCATTGTCATGACTAGGGCTTGGAGCATTATGATGACAAGCGCCATTGAGAATTTTCATGACAATGTCGTGAAGCATTGTGATGACAAGGTCCTGGAGCATTGTGATGAGAAAACCATGGAGCCTTGTGATGACAAGTCTCATGGAGCATACTGATGAAAAGGGGCATGGAGCATTCTAATTATAGTGGTTTTGAACATTGTGATAACAAGGGCATGGAGCATGGTGATAAAAAGGGCATGGAGCATTGGTCTAATAAGTTTCATGGATTATTGTGTTGAGAGTTGGAATGGCACATTGTGATGACAAGTGCATGGAGCATTGTGATGACCAGCTCATGCAGTATTGTGAAGAGAGGTGTCAGTGAACATTGTGATGACATATGTAATGGCCCATTGTAATGACAATGGCATGGAGAATTGTGATGCCAAGTGTCATGGAGGATTCTGATGACAAACGTAATGGAGCATTGTGGTTACAATGGCTTGGAGCATTGTGATGACAAGGGTCAGGGAGAATTGTGCTGAGAAGTGCATGGAGAATTGTGATGACAAGGGTCATGGAGCATTCTGATGACAAGCTTGAGGAATATTTTGATGACAATGGCATGGAGCATTGGGATGAAAAGTCCATGGAACATTCTGATCACATGCGTCATGGAGGTTTCTGATGACAAGGTCATGGAGCATTCTGATTAGAGGGGTCTTGGAACACTGTGATGAAAAGAGCATGGATTATTGTGATGAAAAAGGCAGGGAGCCTTGTCATGACAGGGTTCATGGAGCATACTGACGACAAGTGTCAGGGCGCATTTTGATGACAAGTGTATTGAGAATTGTGATGACAAAGTTCATGGAGCATTGTGGTGAGAAGACCATGGATAATTGTGATGATGAGCGTCATGGGGTGTTGTGATGATAACTGTTATGCAATATTGTGATCACCAGGGTTTGGAGCATTGTGATGACAGAGGTCATGGAGCATTTTGATTTCATTGTGATGACAATAGCCTGAAGCATTATGACGATGGGCATGGTGCATTGTGATGACAGGGTTCATGGAGCATTGAGATGAAAAAGGGGCATGGAGCATTGTGATTAGAGGGGTCTTGGAGCATTGTGATGACAAGGGCATGGAGCATTGTGATGAGAAGTCCATGGAACATTCTGATCACATGCGTCATGGAGCATTTTGATTACAGGGTTCTTGGAGCACTGTGATGAAAAGGGCATGGATCATTGTGATGAAAAAGGCATGGAGCCTTGTCATGACAGGGTTCATGGAGCATACTGACGACAAGTGTCAGGGAGCATTGTGATGACAAGTGTATTGAGAATTGTGATGACAAATGTCATGGAGCATTGTGAAGAGAAGACCATGGATAACTGTGATGATGAGCATCATGGGGTGATGTGATGATAAGTGTTATGCAACCTTGTGTTCACCAGGGTTTGGAGCATTGTGATGACAGAGGTCATGGAGCATTTTGATTTCATTGTGTTGACAACAGGCTGAAGCATTATGACGATGGGAATGGTGCCTTGTGATGACAGGGTTCACTAAGCATTGAGATGAAAAGGGGCTTGGATCACTGTGATGAGAAGTCCATGGAACATTCTGATCACATGCGTCATGGAGTTTTGTGATGACAAGGGCATGGAGCATTGTGATTATAGGGGTCTTGGAGCACTGTGATGAAAAGGGCATGGATGATTGTGATGAAAAAGGCATGGAGCCTTGTCATGACAGGGTTAATGGAGCATACTGACGACAAGTGTCAGGGAGCATTGTGATGACAAGTGTATTGAGAATTGTGATGACAATGGTCATGGAGCATTGTGATGAGAAGACCATGGATAAATGTAATGATGAGCGTCATGGGGTGTTGTGATGATAATTTTATGCAACATTTTTATTACCCGGGTTTGGAGCATTGTGATGACAGAGGTCATGGAGCATTTTGATTTCATTGTGTTGACAATAGCCTGAAGCATTATGATGATGGGCATGGTGCCTTGTGATGACAAGGTTCATGGTGCATTGAGATGAAAAGGGGCATGGAGCATTGTGATTACAGGGGTCTTGGAGAATTGTGATGACAAGGGCATGGAACATTGTGATGAGAAGTCCATGGAACATTCTGATGACATGCGTCATGGAGTTTTTTGATGACAAGGGCATGGAGCATTGTGATTGTAGGGGTCTTCGAGCACTGTGATGAGAAGGGCATGGAGCATTGTGATGAGAAGTCCATGGAACATTCTGATGTCATGTGTCATGGAGCTTTGTGATGTCAACTGCATGGAGCATTGTGATTACAGGAGTCTTGGAGCTTTGCGAGGAAAAGGGCATGTATAATTGTGATGAAAAAGGCATGGAGCCTTGTCATGACAGGGTTCATGGAGCATACTGACGACAAGTGTCAGGGAGCCTTGTGATGACACGTGTATTAAGAATAGTGACGACAAAGGTCATGAAGCATTGTGATGAGAAGCCCTTGGATAAATGTGATGATGAGCGTCATGGGGTGTTGTGATGATAAGAGTTATGCAACATTGTTATTACCCGGGTTTGGAGCATTGTGATGACAGAGGTCATGGAGCATTTTGATTTCATTGTGTTGACAATAGCCTGAAGCATTATGATGATGGGCATGGTGCCTTGTGATGACAGGGTTCATGGAGCATTGAGATGAAAAGGGGGCATGGAGCATTGTGATTACAGAGGTCTTGGAGCATTGTGATGACAAAGGCATGGAGCATTGTGATGAGAAGTCCATGGAACATTCTGATGACATGCGTCATGGAGTTTGTGATGACAATTGCATGGAGCATTGTGATTACAGGGGTCTTGGAGCTATGCGATGAAAATGGCATGGATCATTGTGATGAAAATGGCATGGAGCCTTGTCATGACAGGGATCATGGAGCATACTGACGACAAGTGTCAGGGATCATTGTGATGACATGTTTATTGAGAATTGTGATGACAAAGTTCATGGAGCATTGTGATGAGAAGACCATGGATAATTGTGATGATGAGCGTCATGGGGTGTTGTGATGATAAGTGTTATGCAACATTGTGATCACCAGGGTTTGGAGCATTGTGATGACAGAGGTCATGGAGCATTTTGATTTCATTGTGATGACAATAGCCTGAAGCTTTATGATGATGGGCATGGTGCATTGTGATGACAGGGTTCATGGTGCATTGAAATGAAAAGGAGCATCGAATATTGTGATTACAGGGGCCTTGGAGCATTGTGATGACAAGGGCATGGAGCATTGTGATGAGAAGTCCATGGAACAATCTGATGACATGCGTCATGGAGCTTTGTGATGACAAGTGCATGGAGCATTGTGATTACAGGAGTCTTGGAGCCTTGCAAGGAAAAGGGCATGGATCATTGTGATGAAAAAGGAATGGAGCCTTGTCATGACAGTGTTCATGGAGCATACTGACCACAAGTGTCAGGGAGCATTGTGATGACAAGTGTATTGAGAATTGTGATGACAATGGTCATGGAGCATTGTGATGAGAAGACCATGGATAAATGTAATGATGAGCGTCATGGGGTGTTGGGATGATAATGTTATGCAACATTTTTATTACCCGGGTTTGGAGCATTGTGATGACAGAGGTCATGGAGCATTTTGATTTCATTGTGTTGACAATAGCCTGAAGCATTATGATAATGGGCATGGTGCCTTGTGATGACAGGGTTCATGGAGCTTTGAGATGAAAACGGGCATGGAGCATTGTGATTAGAGGGGTCTTGGAGCATTGTGATGACAAGGGCATGGAGCATTGTGATGAGAAGTCCATGGAACATTCTGATCACATGCGTCATGGAGATTTGTGATGACAAGGGCATGGAGCATTGTGATTACAGGGGTCTTGGAGCATTGTGATGAAAAGGGCATGGATCATTGTGATGAAAAAGGCATGGAGCCTTGTCATGACAGGGTTCATGGAGCATACTGACGACAAGTGTCAGGGAGCATTGTGATGACAAGTGTATTGAGAAATGTGATAACAAAGTTCATGGAGCATTGTGGTGAGAAGCCCATGGATAATTGTTATGATGAGCATCATGAGGTGTTGTGATGATAAGTGTTATGCTACATTGTGATCACCAGGGTTTGGAGCATTGTGATGACCGAGGTCATGGAGCATTTTGTTTTCATTGTGATGACAATAGCCTGAAGCATTATGACGATGGGCATGGTGCATTGTGATGACAGGGTTCATTGAGCATTGTGATGAAAATGGGCATGGAGCATTGTGATTAGAGGGGTCTTGGAGCATTGTGATGAAAAGGGCATGGATCATTGTGATGAAAAAGGCATGGAGCCTTGTCATGACAGGGTTCATGGATCATACTGACGACAAAGGTCAGGGAGCATTGTGATGACAACTGTATTGAGAATTGTGATGACAAAGGTCATGCAGCATTGTGATGAGAAGACCATGGATAACTGTGATGATGAGCGTCATGGGGTGTTGTGATGATAAGTGTTATGAAACATTGTGATCACCAGGGTTTGGAGCATTGTGATGAGAGAGGTCATGGAGCATTTTGATTTGATTGGGATGACAATAGCCTGAAGCATTATGATGATGGGCATGGTGCATTGTGATGACAGGGTTCATGGAGCATTCAGATGAAAAGGGCCATGGAGCATTGTGATTACAGGGTTCTTGGAGCATTGTGATGACAAGGGCATGGAGCATTGTGATGAGAAATCCATGGAACATTCTGATCACATGCGTCATGGAGCTTTGTGATGACAAGGGTATGGAGCATTGTTATTATAGGGGTCTTGGAGCACTGTGATGAAAACGGCATGGATTATTGTGATGAAAAAGGCATGGAGCCTTGTCATGACAGGGTTCATGGAGCATACTGACGACAAGGGTCAGGGAGCATTGTGAGGACAAGTGTATTGAGAATTGTGATGACAAAGGTCATGGAGCATTGTGATGAGAAGACCATGGATAAATGTAATGATGAGCGTCATGGGGTGTTGTGATGATAAGTGTTATGCAATATGGTTATTACCCGTGTTTGGAGCATTGTGATGACAGAGGTCATGGAGCATTTTGATTTCATTGATTTGACAATAGCCTGAAGCATTATGATGATGGGCATGATGCCTTGTGATGACAGGGTACATGGTGCATTGAGATGAAAGGGGCATGGAGCATTGTGCTTACAGGGTTCTTGGAGCATTGTGATGACAAGGCCATGGAGCATTATGATGAGAAGTCCATGGAACATTCTGATGACATGCGTCATGGAGATTTGTGATGACAAGGGCATGGAGCATTGTGATTATAGTGGTCTTGGTGCACTGTGATGACAAGGGCATGGAGCATTGTGATGAGAAGTCCATGGAACATTCTGATGACATGTGTCATGGAGCTTTGTGATGTCAACTGCATGGAGCATTGTGATTACAGGAGTCTTGGAGATTTGCGAGGAAAGGGGCATGGATAATTGTGATGAAAAAGGCATGGAGCCTTGTCATGACAGGGTTCATGGAGCATACTGACCACAAGTGTCAGGGAGCCTTGTGATGACACGTGTATTAAGAATTGTGACGACAAAAGTCATGGAGCATTGTGATGAGAAGACCTTGGATAAATGAGATGATGAGCGTCATGGGGTGTTGTGATGATAAGTGTTATGCAACACTGTTATTACCCGGGTTTGGAGCATTGTGATGACAGAGGTCATGGAGCATTTTGATTTCATTTTGTTGACAATAGCCTGAAGCATTATGATGATGGGCATGGTGCCTTGTGATGAGAGGGTTCATGGAGCATTGAGATGAAAAGTGGGCATGGAGCATTGTGATTACAGAGGTCTTGGAGCATTGTGATTACAAAAGCATGGAGCATTGTGATGAGAAATCCATGGAACATTCTGATGACATGCGTCATGGAGCTTTGTGATGACAAATGCATGGAGCATTGTGATTACAGGAGTCTTGGAGCATTGCAAGGAAAAGGGCATGGATCATTATGATGAAAAAGGCATGGATCCTTGTCATGGCAGTGTTCATGGAGCATACTGACCACAAGTGTCAGGGAGCATTGTGATGACAAGTGTATTGAGAATTCTGATGACAATGGTCAGGGAGCATTGTGATGAGAAGACCATGGATAAATGTGATGATGAGCGTCATGGGGTTTTGTGATGATAAGTGTTATGCAACATTGTTATTACCCTGGTTTGGAGCATTGTGATGACAGAGGTCATGGAGCATTTTGATTTCATTGTGTTGACAATAGCCTGAAGCATCATGATGATGTGCATGGTGCCTTGTGATGACAGGGTTTATGGAGCTTTGAGATGAAAAGGGGCATGGAGCATTGTGATTAGAGCGGTCTTGGAGCATTGTGATGACAAAGGCATGGAGCATTGTGATGAGAAGTCCATGGAACATTCTGATCACATGCGTCATGGTGATTTGTGATGACAAGGGCATGGAGCATTGTGATTACAGGGGTCTTGGAACACTGTGATGAAAAGGGCATGGATCATTGTGATGAAAAAGGCATGGAGCCTTGTCATGACAGGGTTCATGGAGCATACTGATGACAAGTGACAGGGAGCCTTGTGATGACAAGTGTATTGAGAAATGTGATAACAAAGTTCATGGAGCATTGTGGTGAGAAGCCCATGGATAATTGTGATGATGAGCATCATGGTGTGTTGTGATGATAAGTGTTATGCAACATTGTGATCACCAGGTTTTGGAGCATTGTGATGACAGAGGTCATGGAGCATTTTGATTTCATTGTGATGACAATAGCCTGAAGCATTATGACGATGGGCATGGTGCATTGTGATGACAGGGTTCATTGAGCATTGAGATGAAAATGGGCATGGAGCATTTTGATTAGAGGGGTCTTGGAGCATTGTGATGACAAGGGCATGGAGCATTGTGATGAGAAGTCCATGGAACATTCTGATCACATGCCTCATGGAGCATTGTGATTACAAGAGCATGGAGCATTGTGATGACAGGGTTCATAGTTCATTGAGATGAAAAGGGGCATGGATCATTGTGATTACAGGGGTGTTGGAGCATTGTGATGACAAGGGCATGGAGAATTGTGATGAGAATTCCATGGAACATTCTGATGACATGCGTCATGGAGCTTTGTGATGACAAGGGCATGAAGCATTGTGATTACAGGGGTCTTGGAGCATTGCGTTGAAAAGTGCTTGGATCATTGTGATGAAAATGTCATGGAGCCTTGTCATGACAGGGTTCATGGAGTATACTGACGACAAGTGTCAGGAAGCATTGTGATGACAAGTGTATTGAGAAATGTGCTGACATATGTCATGGAGGACTGTGATGAGAAGACCATGGATAATTGTGATGATGAGCGTCAATGGGTGATGTGATGATACGTGTTATGTAACATTGTGATCACCAGGGTTTGGAGCATTGTGATGACAGAGGTCATGGAGCATTTTGATTTCATTGTGATGACCATAACCTGAAGCATTATGACGATGGACATGATGCATTTTGGTGACAGGGTTCATTGAGCATTGAGATGAAAAAGGGCATGGAGCATTGTGATTACAGGGGTCTTGGAGAATTGTGATGACAAGGGCATGGAGCATTGTGTTGGGAAGTCCTTGGAACATTCTGATGACATGCGTCATGGTGCTCTGTTAAGACATGTGCATGGAGCATTGTGATGAAAAGGGCATGGAGCATTGTGATTAGAGGGGTCTTGGAACATTGTGATGACAAGGGCATGGAGCATTGTGATGAGAAGTCCATGGAACATTCTGATGACTTGCGTCATGGAGCTTTGTGATGACAAGTGCAAGGAGCATTGTGATTATAGGTGTCTTGGAGCACTGTGATGACAATGGCATGGAGAATTGTGATGAGAATTCCATGGAACATTTTGATGACATGTGTCATGGAGTTTGTGATGACAAGGGCATGCAGCATTGTGATTACAGGGGTCTTGGAGCATTGCGATGAAAAGGGCTTGTATCATTGTGATGAAAATGGCATGGAGCCTTGTCATGACAGGGTTCATGGAGCATACTGACGACAAGGGTCAGGGAGCATTGTGATGAAAAGTGTATTGAGAATTGTGATGACAAAAGTCATGGAGCATTGTGATGAGAAGATCATGGATAATTGTGATGATGAGCGTCATGGGGTGTTGTGATGATACGTGTTATGCAACATTGTTATTACCTGGGTTTGGAGCATTGTGATGACAGAGGTCATGGAGCATTTTGATTTCATTGTGTTGACAATAGCCTGAAGCATTATGATGATGGGCATGGTGCCTTGTGATGACAGGGTTCATGGTGCCTTGAGATGAAAAGGGGCATGGAGCATTGTGATTACAGATGTCTTGGAGCATTGTGATGACAAGGGCATGGAGCATTGTGATGAGAAGTCCATGGAACATTCTGATGACATGCATCATGGAGTTTTGTGATGACAAGGGCATGGAGCATTGTGATTATAGGGGCCTTGGAGCACTGTGATGACAAGGGCATGGAGCATTGTGATGAGAAGTCCATGGAACTTTCTGATGACATGCGTCATGGAGCTTTGTGATGACAAGTGCATGGAGCATTGTGATTACAGGGGTCTTGGAGCATTGTGATGAAAAGGGCAGGGATCATTGTGATGAAAAAGGCATGGAGCCTTGTCATGACAGTGTTCATGGAGCATACTGACGACAAGTGTCAGGGATCATTGTGATGACATGTGTATTGAGAATTGTGATGACAAAGTTCATGGAGCATTGTGATGAGAAGACCATGGATAATTGTGATGATGAGCGTCATGGGGTGTTGTGATGATAAGTGTTATGCAACATTGTGATCACCAGGTTTTGGAGCATTGTGATGACAGAGGTCATGGAGCATTTTTATTTCATTGTGATGACAATAGCTTGAAGCTTTTTGATGATGGGCATGGTGAATTGTCATGAAAGGGTTCATGGTGCATTGAGATGAAAAGGGGCATGGAGCATTGTGATTACAGGGGTTGGAGCTTTGTGATGACAAGGGCATGGAGCATTGTGATGAGAAGTCCATGGAACAATCTGATGACATGCGTCATGCAGCTTTGTGATGACAAGTGCATGGAGCATTGTGATTACAGGAGTCTTGGAGCATTGCAAGGAAAAGGGCATGGATCATTGTGATGAAAAAGGCATTGAGCCTTGTCTTGACAGGGTTCATGGAGCATACTGACGACAAGTGTCAGGGAGCATTGTGATGACAAGTGTATTAAGAATTGTGACGACAAAGGTCATGGAGCATTGTGATGAGAAGACCATGGATAAATGTGATGATGAGCGTCATGGGGTGTTGTGATGATAAGTTTTATGCAACATTGTTATTACCCGGATTTGGAGGATTGTGATGACAGAGGTCACGGAGCAATTTGATTTCATTGTGTTGACAAGAGCCTGAAGCATCATCATGATGGGCACGGTGCATTGTGATGACAGGGTTCATGGAGCATTGAGATGAAAAGGGGGCATGGAGCATTGTGATTACAGAGGTCTTGGAGCATTGTGATGACAAGGGCATGGAGCATTGTGATGAGAAGTCCATGGAACATTCTGATGACATGCGTCATGGAGCTTTGTGATGACAAGTGCATGGAGCATTGTGATTACAGGGGTCTTGGAGCATTGTGATGAAATGGGCATGGATCATTATGATGAAAAAGGCATGGAGCCTTGTCATGACAGGGTTCATGGAGCATACTGCCCACAAGTGTCAGGGAGCATTGTGATGACAAGTGTATTGAGAATGGTGATGACAATGATCATGGAGCATTGTGATGAGAAGACCATGGATAAATGTGATGATGAGCGTCATGAGGTTTTGTGATGATAAGTGTTATGCAACATTGTGATCACCAGGGTTTGGAGCATTGTGATGACAGAGGTCATGGAGCATTTTGATTTCATTGTGTTTACAATAGCCTGATGCATTATGATGATGGGCATGGTGCCTTGTCATGACAGGGTTCATGGAGCTTTGAGATGAAAACGGGCATGGAGCATTGTGATTAGAGGGGTCTTGGAGCATTGTGATGACAAGGGCATGCAGCATTGTGATGAGAAGTCCATGGAACATTCTGATCTCATGTGTCATGGAGCTTTGTGATGACAAGGGCATGGAGCATTGTGATTACAGGGGTCTTGGAACACTGTGATGAAAAGGGCATGGATCATTGTGATGAAAAAGGCATGGAGCCTTGTCATGACAGGGTTCATGGAGCATACTGCCCACAAGTGTCAGGGAGCATTGTGATGACAAGTGTATTGAGAATTGTGATGAAAATGGTCATGGAGCATTGTGATGAGAAGACCATGGATAAATGTGATGATGAGCGTCATGAGGTTTTGTGATGATAAGTGTTATGCAACATTGTGATCACCATGGTTTGGAGCATTGTGATGACAGAGGTCATGGAGCATTTTGATTTCATTGTGTTGACAATAGCCTGATGCATTATGATGATGGGCATGGTGCCTTGTCATGACAGGGTTCATGGAGCTTTGAGATGAAAACGGGCATGGAGCATTGTGATTAGAGGGGTCTTGGAGCATTTTGATGACAAGGGCATGGAGCATTGTGATGAGAAGTCCATGGAACATTCTGATCTCATGTGTCATGGAGCTTTGTGATGACAAGGGCATGGAGCATTGTGATTACAGGGGTCTTGGAACACTGTGATGAAAAGGGCATGGATCATTGTGATGAAAAAGGCATGGAGCCTTGTCATGACAGGGTTCATGGAGCATACTGACGACAAGTGTCAGGGAGCATTGTGATGACAAGTGTATTGAGAATTGTGATGACAAAGTTCATGGAGCATTGTGGTGAAAAGACCATGGATAATTGTGATGATGAGCATCATGGGGTGTTGTGAAGATAAGTGTTATGCAACATTGTGATCACCAGGGTTTGGAGCATTGTGATGACACAGGTCATGGACCATTTTGATTTCATTGTGATGACAATAGCCTCAAGCATTATGACGATGGGCATGGTGCATTGTGATGACAGGGTTCATTGAGCATTGAGATGAAAATGTGCATGGAGCATTGTGATTAGAGGCGTCTTGGAACATTGTGATGACAAGGGCATGGAGCATTGTGATGAAAAGTCCATGGAATATTCTGATCACATACGTCATGGAGCATTGTGATTACAGGCGTCTTGGAGCACTGTGAACAAAAGGGCATGGATCATTGTGAAGAAAAAGGCATGGAGCCTTGTCATGACAGGGTTCATGGAGCATACTGACGACAAGTGTCAGGGAGCATTGGGATGACCATTTTATTGAGAATTGTGATGAAAAACGTCATGGAGCATTGTGATGAGAAGTCCATGGAACATTCTGATCTCATGTGTCATGGAGCTTTGTGATGACAAGGGCATGGAGCATTGTGATTACAGGGGTCTTGGAACACTGTGATGAAAAGGGCATGGATCATTGTGATGAAAAAGGCATGGAGCCTTGTCATGACAGGGTTCATGGAGCATACTGCCCACAAGTGTCAGGGAGCATTGTGATGACAAGTGTATTGAGAATTGTGATGAAAATGGTCATGGAGCATTGTGATGAGAAGACCATGGATAAATGTGATGATGAGCGTCATGAGGTTTTGTGATGATAAGTGTTATGCAACATTGTGATCACCATGGTTTGGAGCATTGTGATGACAGAGGTCATGGAGCATTTTGATTTCATTGTGTTGACAATAGCCTGATGCATTATGATGATGGGCATGGTGCCTTGTCATGACAGGGTTCATGGAGCTTTGAGATGAAAACGGGCATGGAACATTGTGATTAGAGGGGTCTTGGAGCATTTTGATGACAAGGGCATGGAGCATTTTGATGAGAAGTCCATGGAACATTCTGATCTCATGTGTCATGGAGCTTTGTGATGACAAGGGCATGGAGCATTGTGATTACAGGGGTCTTGGAACACTGTGATGAAAAGGGCATGGATCATTGTGATGAAAAAGGCATGGAGCCTTGTCATGACAGGGTTCATGGAGCATACTGCCCACAAGTGTCAGGGAGCATTGTGATGACAAGTGTATTGAGAATTGTGATGAAAATGGTCATGGAGCATTGTGATGAGAAGACCATGGATAAATGTGATGATAAGCGTCATGAGGTTTTGTGATGATAAGTGTTATGCAACATTGTGATCACCATGGTTTGGAGCATTGTGATGACAGAGGTCATGGAGCATTTTGATTTCATTGTGTTGACAATAGCCTGATGCATTATGATGATGGGCATGGTGCCTTGTCATGACAGGGTTCATGGAGCTTTGAGATGAAAACGGGCATGGAACATTGTGATTAGAGGGGTCTTGGAGCATTTTGATGACAAGGGCATGGAGCATTTTGATGAGAAGTCCAAGGAACATTCTGATCTCATGTGTCATGGAGCTTTGTGATGACAAGGGCATGGAGCATTGTGATTACAGGGGTCTTGGAACACTGTGATGAAAAGGGCATGGATCATTGTGATGAAAAAGGCATGGAGCCTTGTCATGACAGGGTTCATGGAGCATACTGACGACAAGTGTCAGGGAGCATTGTGATGACAAGTGTATTGAGAATTGTGATGACAAAGTTCATGGAGCATTGTGATGAGAAGACCATGGATAATTGTGATGATTAGCATCATGGGGTGTTGTGAAGATAAGTGTTATGCAACATTGTGATCACCAGGGTTTGGAGCATTTTGATGACACAGGTCATGGACCATTTTGATTTCATTGTGATGACAATAGCCTCAAGCATTATGACGATGGGCATGGTGCATTGTGATGACAGGGTTCATTGAGCATTGAGATGAAAATGTGCATGGAGCATTGTGATTAGAGGCGTCTTGGAACATTGTGATGACAAGGGCATGGAGCATTGTGATGAGAAGTCCATGGAATATTCTGATCACATACGTCATGGAGCATTGTGATTACAGGCGTGTTGGAGCACTGTGAACAAAAGGGCATGGATCATTGTGAAGAAAAAGGCATGGAGCCTTGTCATGACAGGGTTCATGGAGCATACTGACGACAAGTGTCAGGGAGCATTGGGATGACCATTTTATTGAGAATTGTGATGAAAAACGTCATGGAGCATTGTGATGAGAAGACCATGGATAATTGTGATGATGAGCGTCATGGGGTGTTGTAATGATAAGTGTTATGCTACATTGTGATCACCAGGGTTTGGAGCATTGTGATGACAGAGGTCATGGAGCATTTTGATTTCAGTGTGATGACAGTAGCCTGAAGCATTATGACAATGGGCATGGTGCATTGTGATGACAGGGTTCATGGAGCATTGAGATGAAAATGGGCATGGAGCATTGTGATTACAGGTGTCTTGGAGCATTGTGATGACAAGGGCATGGAGCATTGTGATGAGAAGTCCATGGCACATTCTGATGACATGAGTCATGGAGCGTTGTGATGACAAGGGCATGGAGCATTGTGATTACAGGGGTCTTGGAGCATTGTGATGAAAAGGGCATGGATCATTTTGATGAAAAAGGCATGGAGCCTTGTCATGACGGGGTTCATGGAGCATACTGACGACAAGTGTCAGGGAGCCTTGTGATGACACGTGTATTAAGAATTGTGACGACAAAGGTCATGGAGAATTTGTGATGAAAAGACCTTGGATAAATGTGATGATGAGCGTCATGGGGTGTTGTGATGATAAGTGTTATGCAACTTTGTTATTACCCGGGTTTGGAGCATTGTGATGACAGAGGTCATGGAGCATTTTGATTTCATTGTGTTGACAATAGCCTGAAGCATTATGATGATGGGCATGGTGCCTTGTGATGACAGGGTTCATGGAGCATTGAGATGAAAAGGGGGCATGGAGCATTGTGATTACAGAGGTCTTGGAGCATTGTGATGACAAGGGCATGGAGCATTGTGATGAGAAGTCCATGGAACATTCTGATGACATGCGTCATGGAGCTTTGTGATGACAAGTGCATGGAGCATTGTGATTACAGGGGTCTTGGAGCATTGTGATGAAAAGGGCAGGGATCATTGTGATGAAAAAGGCATGGAGCCTTGTCATGACAGGGTTCATGGAGCATACTGAAGACAAGTGTCAGGGATCATTGTGATGACATGTGTATTGAGAATTGTGATGACAAAGTTCATGGATCCTTGTGATGAGAAGACCTTGGATAAATGTGATGATGAGAGTCATGGGGTGTTGTGATGATAAGTGTTATGCAACTTTGTTATTACCCGGGTTTGGAGCATTGTGATGACACAGGTCATGGAACATTTTGATTTCATTGTGTTGACAATAGCCTGAAGCATTATGATGATGGGCATTGTGCCTTGTGATGACAGGGTTCATGGAGCATTGAGATGAAATGTGGCATGGAGCAGTGTGATTACAGGGGTCTTGGAGAATTGTGATGACAAGGGCATGGAGCATTGTGATGAGAAGTCCATGGAACATTGTGATGATATGTGTCATGCAGCTTTGTGATGACAAGGGCATGGAGCATTGTGATGACAGGGTTCATAGTTCATTGAGATGAAAAGGGGCATGGAGCATTGTGATTACAGGGGTCTTGGAGCATTGTCATGACAAGGGCATGGATCATTGTGATGAGAAGTCCATGGAACATTCTGATGACATGCGTCATGGAGCTTTGTGATGACAAGGGCATGCAGCATTGTGATTACAGGAGTCTTGGAACATTGCGATGAAAAGGGCTTGGATCATTGTGATGAAAAAGTCATGGAGGCTTG
This sequence comes from Mesoplodon densirostris, assembly GCF_025265405.1. NCBI lineage: Eukaryota > Metazoa > Chordata > Mammalia > Artiodactyla > Ziphiidae > Mesoplodon > Mesoplodon densirostris. The sequence continues at coordinate 13,643,470 of NW_026778195.1, forward strand.
TCATGACAGTGTTCATGGAGCATACTGACGACAAGTGTCAGGAAGCATTGTGATGACAAGTGAATTGAGAATTGTGATGACAAAGGTCATGGAGCACTGTGATGAGAAGACCATGGATAATTGTGATGATGAGCGTCAAGGGGTGATGTGATGATAAGTGTTATGTAACATTGTGATCACCAGGGTTTGGAGCATTGTGATGACCGAGGTCATGGAGCATTTTGATTTCATTGTGATGACAATAGCCTGAAGCATTATGACGATAGGCATGGTGCATTGTGATGACAGGGTTCATGGAGCATGGAGATGAAAAGGGGCATGGAGCATTGTGATTATAGGGGTCTTGGAGCATTGTGAAGACAAGGGAATGGAGCATTGTGTTGGGAAGTCCTTGGAACATTCTGATGACATGCGTCATGGAGCTCTGTGAAGACAAGTGCATAGAGCATTGTGATTACAGGGGTCTTGGAGCACTGTGATGACAAGGGCATGGAGAATTGTGATGAGAAGTCCATGGAACATTCTGATGACATGCGTCATGGAGATTTGTGATGATAAGGGCATGGTCCATTGTGATTACAGGGGTCTTGGAGCACTGTGATGAAAAGGGCATGGATCATTCTGATGAAAAAGGCATGGATCCTTGTAATGACAGGGTTCATGGAGCATACTGACGACAAGTGTCAGGGAGCATTGTGATGACAAGTGTATTGAGAATTGTGATGAGAAAGGTCATGGAACATTGTGATGACAAGTGCATGGAGCATTGTGTTTGGAAGTCCAAGGAACATTCTGGTGACATGCGTCATGGAGCTTTGTGATGATAAGGTCATGGGATATTTTGAAGACAGGTGTCAGGGAGCATTGTGATGACATATGTCATGGCCCATGGTGATGACAATGGCATGGAGCTTTGTGATACCAAATGTAATGGAGGATTGTGATGACAAATATAATGGAGCATTGTGATGATTAGGGTTTGGAGCATTATGATGACAAGGGCCATTGAAAATTTTGATGACAAGGTCTTGAAGCATTGTGATGACAAGGTCCTGGAGCATTGTGATGACAAAACCATGGAGCCTTGTGATGACAAGTCTCATGGAGCATACTGATGAAAAGGGGAATGGAGCATTGTGATTACAGGGGTCTTGGAACTTTGTGAAGACAAGGGCATGGAGCATTGTGAGGAGAAGACCAAGGAGCATTCTGATGGCATGCATCATTGAACTTTGTGATGACAATTGCATGGACCATTGTGATTACATGGGACTTGGAGCATTGGAATGAAAAGGTCATGGATCATTGTGATGAAAAAGGCATTGAGCTTTGTCATGACAGGCGTCAAGGAGCATACAGACAACAAGTGTCAGGGAGCATGTTGATGACAAGTGTATTGAGCATTGTGATGACGAAGGTCATGGAGCATTGTGATGAGAAGACCATGGATAAGAGTGATGACGAGCATCATGGGGCATTGTGATGACAAGTGTTATGGAATACTGTGATCACAAGGTTTTGGAGCATTGTTATGACAGAGGTCATGGCACATTTTGATTTCGTTGTAATGACAATAGCATGAAGCATTATGATGATGGGCATGGTGCATTGTGATGACAGGGTTCATGGATCATTGAGATGAAAAGGGGCATAGTGCATTGTGATTACAGTGTTCTTGGATCATTGTGATGACAAGGGTCATGGAGCCTTGTGATGACAAGGCCATGGAACATCGTGATGGCAGGGGTCATGGTGCATTGTTATGACAGGGGTAATGGAGCATTATGATGGCAAGGGCATGGAGCATTGTGATGAGAAGGCCATGGAGCATTCTGATTACATGTGTCATGGAGCTATGTGAAGACAAGGGTATGGAGCAATGTGATGAGAGCGTTCATGAAGCATTGTGATGACAATGACATGGAGCATTGTGATGCCAAGGGTCATGGATCTTTTTGATGACAAAGGTCATTGAGCATTTTGATGGCAAGGGCTTTGTGCATTGTGATGAGAAGGGCAGGGAGCATTCTGATGACTAGGTCATGGAGCAATTTGATGAAAAGTGTCATGGAATATTTTGATGACAGGTGTTATGGAACACTGTGATGTCAGGGGTCATCGAACATTGTGATGAGAAGTGCATGGAGCATTGTGATGACAAATTTTATGGAGCATTGTGATGACAATGTTGTGGAGCACTGTGATGACAAGCCCATGGTGCATTGTGATGACATGTGTCATGGAGCATTGTGCTGACAAGCACATGGAGCATTGTGATGACAAGGGTCATGGAGCATTGTGCTGAGAAAGGCATAGAGCATTGTAATGACAAGGGTCAAAGAGCATTGTGATGAAATGTTCATGGAGAATTGTGGTTAAAAAGGTCACAGAGACTGATGATGACGAAGGCATGGACCATTGTGATGACATGTGTCATGGAGCACTGTGATGACAGGGGTCAAGGAGCATTGTGAATACAGGGGTCATGGAGCATTGGGATGACAAGGGCATGGATCATTGTGATGACAAGGGTCATGGAGCACTGGCTGAAAATGTTCATGGAGAGTTGTGATGACAGGTGTCATGTAGCATTGTGACCACAAGGGAATGGAGCATTGTGATGACAAGAGTCCTGGATCATTGTGTTGTCAGTTTTCATGGAGTGTTGTGATGACCGTGGTCATGGAGCATTGTGATGATATTGGCAATGGAGCATTGTGATGAGAAGGTCGTGGAGCATTGGGCAGAAAATGTTCATGGATTATTGTGATGACAGGGGTCATGGAGCATTGTGATGACAAGGGAATGGATCATGGTGATGTCAAGGTCCTGGAATATTGTGATGAGAAGACCATGGAGACTTGTGATGGCAAGTCTCATGGAGCATTCTGATGAAAAGGGGCATGGAGCATTGTGATTACAGGAGACTTGTGATGGCAAGTCTCATGGAGCATTCTGATGAAAAGGGGCATGGAGCATTGTGATTACAGGGGTCTTGGAGCATTGTTATGACTAGGGCATAGAGCATTGTGATGAGAATGCCATGGAGCATTCTGATGACATGCATTATGGAGATTTGTGATGACAAGGGCATGGAGCATTGTGATTACAGGGACCTTGGAGCATTGTGATGAAATGGTCATGGATCATTGTGATGAAAAATGCATGGAAACTTGTCATGACAGGGTTCAAGGAGCATACTGACGACAAGGGTCAGGGAGCATTGTGATGACAAGTGTATTGAGCATTGTGATGACAAAGATCATGGAGCACTGTGATGAGAAGACCATGGATAATTGTGATGATGAGGGTCATGGGGTGTTTTGCTGATACGTGTTATGCAACATTGTGATCACAAGGGTTTGGAACATTATGATGACAGAGGTCATGCAGAATATTGATTTCATTGTGATGAAAATAGCCTGAAGCATTATGATGATGGGCATGGTGCATTGTGATGACAGGGTTCATGGAGCATTGAGATGAAAAAGGACATGGAGCATTGTGATTACAAGGGTCTTGGAGCATTGTGATGACAGATTTCATGGAGCATTGAGATGAAATGGGGCATGGAGCATTGTGATTACAAGGGTCTTGGAGCATTGTGATGACAAGTGCATGGAGCATTGTGATGAGATGGCCATGGAACATTCTGATGACATGCATCATGGAGCTTTGTGATGACCAGGGCATGGAGCATTGTGATATCAGTTGTCTTGAGCATTGTGATGAGAATTATCATGGAACCTTGTGATAACTAGGCCGTGGATCATTGTGATGGCAGGTGTCATGGTGCATTGTTATGACAGGGGTAATGGAGCATTGTGATGTGAAGGGTATGGAACTTTGGTCTGAAATGTTTCATGGATTATTGTGATGAGAGTGGGCATGGAGCATTTTGATGACAAGGGCACGGAACACTGTGATACATGGGTCATGCAGGACTGTAATGACAAGGGCATGGAGCATTGTGATGAGAAGGGCATCGAGCATTGTGATGACAAGTGTCATGGAGCTTTGTGATGACAAGGGCATGGAGCAATGTGATGAGAGTGTTCATGGTGCATTGTGATGCCAATGACAGGGAGCAATGTGATGCCAAGGGTCTTGGAGCTTTGTGATCACAAGTCATGGAGCATTTTGATGAGAAGGGCAGGGAGCATTTTGATGACCGGGTCATGCAGCAATTTGATAAAAAGTGTAATGGAACATTTTGATGGCAGGGGTTATAGAACATTGTGATGGCAGGGTTCTTGGAGCTTTGGGATGGAACGGGTCATGGAGCATTTTGATGACAGGGCTTATGGAACATTGTGATGGCAGGGGTCATGGAACATTGTGATGATAAGGGGATGTAGCATTGTGATGACAGTGTCATGGAACATTGTGATTACAAGGATGAGGGTGTATTGTGATGACTAGTGATGGAACATTGTGACATCTCTGGTGAGAGAGCATTTTGAAGAGAAGTGCATGGACCATTGTGATTACAAGGTTTATGGAGCATTGCAATGACAAGGTTTGGAACGTCGTGATGAAATGCACGTGGCACATTGTGATGACAATGGTCATGGAGCATTGTTCTGACAAAGACATGGAGCATTGTGATGACAAGTTTCTCAGAGAATTGTGATGAAAATTTCATGGAGCATTGTGGTTACAAAGGTCACAGAGCCTTGTGATGACACGGGCATGGACCATTGTGATGACAAACGTTATGAAGCATTGTGATGACTGGAGTCACGGAGCATTGTGATGACAGGGGTCATGGTGCATTGTGATGACAAGGGCATGGAGCATTGTGATGACAGTGGCATGGAGCATTGGTCTGACAAGTTTCATAGATAATTGTGATGAGATTGGGTATGGTGCATTGTGATGACAAGGGCATGGAGCATTGTCATGATAAGGTCATGGAATATTGTGAAGACAGGTGTCAGGGAGCTTTGTGATGACATATGTCATGGCCCATGGCGATGACAATGGCATGGAGCTTTGTGATACCAAATGTAATGGAGGATTGTGATGACAAATATAATGGAGCATTGTGATGATTAGGGTTTGGAGCATTATGATGACAAGGGCCATTAAAAATTTTGATGACAAGGTCGTGAAGCATTGTGATGACAAGGTCCTGGAGCATTGTGATGACAAAACCATGGAGCCTTGTGATGACAAGTCTCATGGAGCATACTGATGAAAAGGGGAATGGAGCATTGTGAATACAGGGGTCTCAGAACATGGTGAAGACAAGGGCATGGAGCATTGTGAGGAGAAGGCCAAGGAGCATTCTGATGGCATGCGTCATTGAGCTTTGTGATGACAAGTGCATGGAGCATTGTGATTACATAGGACTTGGAGCATTGTGATGAAAAGGGCATGGATCATTGTGATGAAAAAGGCATGGAGCCTTGTCATGACAGGGTTCAAGGAGCATACAGACAACAAGTGTCAGGGAGCATGTTGATGACAAGTGTATTGAGCATTGTGATGACGAAGGTCATGGAGCATTGTGATGAGAAGACCATGGATAATTGTGATGACGAGCGTCATGGGGCATTGTGGTGATAAGTGTTATGGAATATTGTGATCACAAGTGTTTGGAGCATTGTTATGACAGAGGTCATGGAACATTTTGATTTCGTTGTGATGACAATAGCATGAAGCATTATGATGATGGGCATGGTGCATTGTGATGACAGGGTTCATGGATCATTGAGATGAAAAGGGGCATAGAGCATTGTGATTGCAGTGTTCTTGAAGCATTGTGATGAGAAGGGTCATGGAGCCTTTGATGACAATGCCATGGAACATCGTGATGGCAGGGGTCATGGAGCATTGTTATGACAGGGGTAATGGAGCATTGTGATGGCAAGGGCATGGAGCATTGTGATGAGAAGGCCATGGAGCATTCTGATGACGTGTCATGGAGCTATGTGAAGACAAGGGCATGGAGCAATGTGATGAGAGCGTTCATGGAGCATTGTGATGACCATGACATGGAGCATTGTGATGCCAAGGGTCATGGATCTTTGTGATGACAAAGGTCATGGAGCATTTTGATGGCAAGGGCGTGGTGCATTGTGATGAGAAGGGCAGGGAGCATTCTGATGACAGGGTCATGGAGCAATTTGATGAAAAGTGTCATGGAACATTTTGATGACAGGTGTTATGGAACATTGTGATTTCAGGTGTCATCGAACATTGTGATGATAAGTGCATGTAGCATTGTGATGACAGGAGTCATGGAACATTGTGATGACAGGGGTGAGGGAGTATTGTGACCAATAGTGATGTAGCATTGTGATATCAGTGGTGAGAGAGCATTTTGATGAGAAGTGCATGGAGCATTGTGATGACAATGTTGGGGAGCACTGTGATGACAAGCGCATGGTGCATTGTGATGACATGTGTCATGGAGCATTGTGCTGACAAGCGCATGGAGCTTTGTGATGACAAGGGTCATGGAGCATTGTGCTGAGAAAGGCATAGAGCATTGTGATGACAAGGGTCAAAGAGCATTGTAATGAAGTGTTCATGGAGCATTGTGGTTAAAAAGGTCACAGAGACTGTTGATGACGAAGGCATGGACCATTGTGATGACATGTGTCATGGAGCACTGTGATGACAAGCGTCAAGGAGCATTGTGAATACAGGGGTCATGGAGCATTGGGATGACAAGGGCATGGATCATTTTGATGACAAGGGTCATGGAGCACTGGGCTGAAAATGTTCATGAAGAGTTGTGATGACAGGTGTCATGTAGCATTGTGACGACAAGGGAATGGAGCATTGTGATGACAAGAGTCCTGGATCATTGTGTTGTCAGTTTTCATGGAGTGTTTTGATGACACTGGTCATGGAGCATTGTGATGATATTGGCAATGGAGCATTGTGATGAGAAGGTCGTGGAGCATTGGGCAGAAAATGTTCATGGATTATTGTGATGACAGGGGTCATGGAGCATTGTGATGACAAGGGAATGGATCATGGTGATGTCAAGGTCCTGGAACATTGTGATGAGAAGACCATGGAGACTTGTGATGGCAAGTCTCATGGAGCATTCTGATGAAAAGGGGCATGGAGCATTGTGATTACAGGGGTCTTGGAGCATTGTTATGACTAGGGCATAGAGCATTGTGATGAGAAGGCCATGAAGCATTCTGATGACATGCGTCATGGAGTTTTGTGATGACAAGGGCATGGAGCATTGTGATTACAGAGACCTTGGAGCATTGTGATGAAATGGTCATGGATCATTGTGATGAAAAATGCATGGAAACTTGTCATGACAGGGTTCAAGGAGCATACTGACGACAAGGGTCAGGGAGCATTGTGATGACAAGTGTATTGAGCATTGTGATGACAAAGATCATGGAGCATTGTGATGAGAAGACCATGGATAATTGTGATGATGAGCGTCATGGGGTGTTTTGATGATACGTGTTATGCAACATTGTGATCACAAGGGTTTGGAGCATTATGATGACAGAGGTCATGCAGAATATTGATTTCATTGTGATGACAATAGCCTGAAGCATTATGATGATGGGCATGGTGCATTGTGATGACACGGTTCATGGAGCATTGAGATGAAAAGGGGCATGCAGCATTATGATTACAATGGTCTTGGAGCATTGTGATGACAGATTTCATGGAGCATTGAGATGAATTGGGGCATGGAGCATTGTGATTACAAGGGTCTTGGAGCATTGTGATGACAAGTGCATGGAGCATTGTGATGAGAAGGCCATGGAACATTCTGATGACATGCATCATGGAGCATTGTGATGATCAGGGCATGGAGCACTGCGATATTAGGTGTCTTGAGCATTGTGATGAGAATTATCATGGAATCTTGTGATGACTAGGCCGTGGATCATTGTGATGGCAGGTGTCATGGTGCATTGTTATGACGGGGTAATGGAGCATTGTGATGAGAAGGGTATGTAAATTTGGTCTGAAATGTTTCATGGATTATTGTGATGAGAGTGGGCATGGAGCATTGTGATGACAAGGGCACGGAACACTGTGATACATGGGTCATGCAGGACTGTAATGACAAGGGCATGGAGCATTGTGATGAGAAGGGCATCGAGCATTGTGATGACAAGTGTCATGGATCTTTGTGATGACAAGGGCATGGAGCAATGTGATGAGAGTGTTCATTGAGCATTGTGATGACAATGACATGGAGCATTGTGATGCCAAGGGTCTTGGAGCTTTGTGATGAGAAGTCATGGAGCATTTTGATGAGAATGGCAGGGAGCATTTTGATGACCAGGTCATGCAGCGATTTGATAAAAAGTGTAATGGAACATTTTGATGGCAGGGGTTATAGAACATTGTGATGTCAGGGGTCTTGGAGCTTTGGGATGGAAAGGGTCATTGAGCATTTTGATGACAGGACTTAGGGAACATTGTGATGGCAGGGGTCATGGAACATTGTGATGATAAGGGGATGTAGCATTGTGATGACAGTGTCACGGAGCATTGTGACGACAAGGGCATGGAACATTGTGATGAGAGTGGCATGGAGCATTGGTCTGACAAGTTTCATAGATTATTGTGATGAGAGTGGGAATGGTGCATTGTAATGACAAGGGCATGGAGCATTGTGATAATAAGGTCATGAAGTATTGTGAAGACAGGTGTCAGGGAGCATTCTGATGAAATATGTCATTGTCCATTGCGAAGACAATGGCATGGAGCATTGTGATACCAAATGTAATGGAGGATTGTGATGACAAATATAATGGAGCATTGTGATGATTAGGGATTGGAGCATTATGATGACAAGGGCCATTGAAAATTTTGATGACAAGGTCGTGAAGCATTTTGATGACAAGGTCCTGGAGCATTGTGATGACAAAAGCATGGAGCCTTGTGATGACAAGTCTCATGGAGCACACAGATGAAAAGGGGAATGGAGCATTGTGATTACAGGGGTCGTGGAACATTGTGATGACAAGGGCATGGAGCATTGTGAGGAGAAGTCCAAGGAGCATTCTGATGGCATGCGTCTTTGAGATTTGTGATGACAAGGGCATGAGCATTGTGATTACATTGGTCTTGGAGCATTGTGATGAAAAGGGCATGGATCATTGTGATGAAAAAGGCATGGAGCCTTGTCAGGACAGGTTTCAAGGAGCATACAGACAACAATTGTCAGGGAGCATGTTGATGACAAGTGTATTGAGCATTATGATGACAAAGGTCATGGAGCATTGTGATGAGAAGACCATGGATAACTGTGATGACGAGCGTCATGGGGCATTGTGATGACAAGTGATATGGAATATTGTGATCACAAGGGTTTGGAGCATTGTTATGACAGAGGTCATGGAGCATTTTGATTTCATTGTGATGACAATAGCATGAAGCATTATGATAATGGGCATGGTGCATTGTGATGACTGTGTTCATGGATAATTGAGATGAAAAGGGGCATAGAGCATTGTGATTACAGTGTTCTTGGACCATTGTGATGAGCGGGGTCATGGAGCTTTGTGTTGACAAGGCCATGGACCATCGTGATTGCAGGGGTCATGGAGCATGGTTATGACTGGGGTAATGGAGCATTGTGATGGCAAGGGCATGGAGCATTGTGATGAGAAGGCCATGGAGCATTCTGATGACATGTGTCATGGAGCTTTGTGAAGACAAGGGCAAGGAGCAATGTGATGAGATCGTTCATGGAGCATTGTGATGACAATGACATGGAGCATTGTGATGCCAAGGGTCATGGATCTTTGTGATGACAAAGGTCATGGAGCATTTTGATGGCAAGGGCGTTGTGCATTGTGATGAGAAGGGCAGGGAACATTGTGATGACAGGAGTCATGGAACATTGTGATGACAGGGGTGAGGGTGTATTGTGACAAATAGTGATGTAACATTGTGATATCAGTGGTGAGAGAGCATTTTGATAAGAAGTGCATGGAGCATTGTGATGACAAGTTTTATGGAGCATTGTGATGACAAGATTGTGGATCACTGTGATGACAAGCGCATGACGCATTGTGATGACGTGTCATGGCTCATTGTGCTGAGAAGCGCATGGATTATTGTGATGACAAGTGTAATTGAGCATTGTGTGAGAAAGGCATAGAGCATTTTGATGAAAAGGGTCAAAGAGCATTGTGATGAAAAGTTCATGGAGCATCGTGGTTAAAAATGTCACAGAGACTGTTGATGATGGGGGCATGGAACATTGTGATGACAAAGGTCATGAAGCATTGTGATGACTGGAGTCACGGAGCATTGTGATGACAGGGTTAAAGGAGCATTGTGATAACAAGGGCATGGATCATTGTGATGACAAGGGCATGGATCATTGGTTTAATATGTTTCATAGATTATTGTGATGACAGTTCGAATGGCGCATTGTGATGACAAGGGAATGGAGCATTTTAATGACCAGGTCATGCAGTATTGTGAAGACAGGTGTCAGGGAGCATTGTGATGACATATGTAATGGCCCATTGTGATGACAATGGCATGGAGCATTGTTCTGCCAAGTGTCATGGAGGATTCTGATGACAAAGGTAATAGAGCATTGTGATGACAATGCCTTGGAGCATTGTGATGACAAGGGTCAGGGAACATTGTGCTGACAAGTGCTTGGAGAATTGTGATGACAAGGGTCATGCAGCATTCTGATGACAATCTTGTGGAGTATTTTGATGACAATGGCATGGAGCATTGGGATCAAAACGGCATGGGGCATTGTGATGAAAAGGCATGGAGCCTCTTCGTGACAGGGTTCAAGGAGCATTCTGAAGACAAGTGTCAGGGAGCATTGTGATGACAACTGTATTGAGAACTGTGATGACAAAGGTCATGGAGCATTGTGATGAAAAGTGCATGGATTATTGTGATGACAGGCATCATGGAGCGTTGTGATGACAAGAGTTATGGAACATTGTGATCACAAGTGTTTGGAGCATTGTGATGACAGAGGTCATGGATCATTTTGATTTCAACGAGCATGGAGCATTGTAATGACAAGGGCATGAAGCAATGTGATCCCAAGTTTCATGGAGGATTGTGATGGCATTGGTAATGGAGTATTGTGATGACAAGCGCATAGAGCATCGTAATGACAAGGTCATGTAGCATTTTGCTGACAAAGGCATGGAGAATTTTGATGACAGGTATCATGGAGCATTGTGATGACAAGCGTCACGGAGCATTGTGAATACAGGTGTCATGGAGCATTGGGATGACAAGGGCATGCATCATTGTGATGACAAGGGACATGGAGCATTGGGCTGAAAATATTCATGGAGTGTTGTGATGACAGGGGTCATGGAGCATTGTCCTGACAAGGGAATGGAGCGCTGTGATGGCAAGGCCGTGGAGCACTGTGATGTGAAGGCCATGGATCCCTGTGATGACAAGTCTCATGGAGCATTCTGATGAAAATGCGCAGGGAACATTGTGATTACAGGGGTCTTGGAGCATTGTGATGACAAGGGCATGGAGCATTATGATGAGAAGGCCATGGCGCATTCTGATGACATGAGTCATGGAGCTTTGCGATGACAAGTGCAAGGAGCATTGTGATCACAGGGGTCTTGGAGCATTGAGATGAAACTGGCATGGATCATTGTGATGAAAAAGGCATGGAGCCTTCTCATGAAAGAGTTCAAGGTGCATACTGAGGTCAATAGTCAGAGAGCATTGTGATGACAAGTGTATTGAACATTGTGATGACAAAAGTCATGGTGCATTGTGATGAGAAGTCCATGGATAATTGTGCTGACCAGCGTCATGGGGCATTGTGATGACTAGTGTTATGGAACATTGTGATCACAAGGTTTTGGGGAATTGTGATGACAGAGGTCATGGAGCATTTTGATTTCATTGTGATGACAATAGCACGAAGCATTACGATGATGGGCAAGTTGCATTGTGATGACAGCGTTCATGGAGCCTTGTGATGAAAAGTGGCATGGACCATTGGTCTGACAAGTTTCATGGATTTTTTGGATAAGAGTGGGCATGGCACATTGTGATGACAAGGGCATGGAGCACTGTGATGACAAGTTCATGGATTATTGTGAAGAAAGTTTTCAGGGAGCATTGTAATTAAATATGTCATGTTTCAGTTTGATGACAATATCATGGAGCATTGTGATGCCAAGTGCCATGGCGGATTGTTGTGACAAAGTAAAGGAGCATTGTGATGACAAGGGCATGGAGCATTGTCATATCAAGGGACATTGATCATTTTAATGTCCAGGTCGTGAAACATTGCGATGAAAAACGCATGGAGCTTCCTATGACAGGGGTCATGGAGCATTGCGATGACAAGTGCATGGAGTATTGTGATGACAAGTGCATATAACATTGTGATGTGAAGTGACATGGAGCATTGTAATGACAAGGACGTGTAGAATTGTGAGGACAAGGGACATTGAGATTTGAGATGACAAGGCATGGAGCATGGTGATGGCAAAACCGTGGAGCATTGTGATGAGAATATCTTGGCTAAATGTGATGTCGAGCATCATGGAGCACTGTAATGACAAGGGGCATGAAGCATTGTGATGACAGGTGTCAGGGAGCATTGTGATGACAGGGGTCATGGAGCATTATTATGACAAGGGCATGGAGCATTGTGATGACAAGTGCATGGAGCATTGTGATGACAAGTGCATGGAGCATTGCAATGTCAATTGCATGGAGAATTGTGATGACAAGAGCATGTAACATTTTGATGAGAAATGTCATGTAGCATTGTGATGACAATGACGTTGAGAATTGTGATGACAAGGGACATGGAACATTGTGATAACCAGGGCATGGAGCATTGTGATGATAGGGGTCATGGAGCATTATTATGTCAAGGGCCATGTTGCATTCTGACATAAGATATCACTTATCAAGGGAATGTAAACATGGCTACATATGAACTGAATTAGGGAAGGGAACAGAGTCTCAGATTTAGAAAACACTCAAACGCTTGCTTAAGGAGAAAGAGAGGTGGGGAGATGCACAAAACAAAAGTTTGATATTAGCACAGGTACCGTTCCATAAAGCAAAAACAGAAGAGACAAGCCCTACTCCTTCCTCAGTGAACGGAACTCAACATCCCTATTCCCCGCAGAGAAATATATCTGACTAGTAAGAATTTTAAAACCTATGTATTGATATGTCTCCGTAAGGGAACCAAGTGTGTCTAGAACGACATAAACATGGCAGTGAGAATCAGCTCAAACCCACTATAAAAATGAATTTCAAAACAAAAGATAAAAACAGTAAAATTCTTGCACAATACCTTCAGGGGTTCTGATGAAACCTAGAATGACCCTATCTACAATGACAGGTGTATGTGGCATAAGGCTGGTCACTTGGGACTGAGAGGATTGGTGAGATTGGGTGAGCAAATGCAGACCCTTTAAAACAATAATGCCTGCCACCCATTCCATGGTTCCCAACTCTCCAGATAGTAGGGAATATCATTACTGTTATAACATGTATGGGAACCTAGAGAACGGAAACCATCTGATGGTGAAAGAATTCTAAAACTCTACTACTTTTCTCTCTCATTGTGTTCCAGTTTGACATTCCAACTGCTTTACTATCCATCTCCCAAATTGGAAACTCAGCCCCTATAACCTCCTGGTTCGCACAGTTGGCAAATTGTGTAGAAGATATAAGGGAAGAGAGAGAAACAATGAGAGAGTAGCTGTAGGCATTTGGACGGCCACAAGTCACTCTAATTTCCCGTCCAGAAGAGGAATTAACCAAAGTCTCAGCCTGCCCCCCAAGAACCAGTATAGGTCCAGAAGCAAAACTGTGGATTTGCGGTCAACTCACAAAAACGCGAGTTAAAAAATGGAGCTCAGGGCCACAGCAATTCACGAAACTGTGTTGTTATAAAGGACTACTCTCTTCCAAAAATCTGTTGAGGGAAAGCCACGAGGCAGAAGTGAAAATGAGGCAGAATGGTATGAAACAGATTTCAAAAGGTACATTGGAATCGCCTTTAAACACAGGAAAAGCATCACAACTTCGAAAATTATGGAAATGGCCATAAAGGGCATATGGGTTTTCCCGTGAATACATTCAGGAAAAAATACATATGCCCTTTTTGGACAAGCAAGCAATTGGGCAAGGCAAATCTGCACTACAAAGAAGTATCACTTCCCACGGGTCAAAAGGGACATCAGCAAAATTTGTAAAAACCAAAAAGGCAACACAGGTCCTGGAGAATAGGGAGCATTGTTATGCTGATGGGCGGGATGTAAATTGCCAATGGCCTCTCTGGAGGAGTGCATTGTGTTCCCTAAAACAAGTAAACAACAGAGCTACAGAGCCAAAGGCACTTCCAGTCTAGGGAATATACCTTGGGTAAACTGAAAATCAATAAGACAGATCCACACCAAAATTCAGGGCCGCACTGCTTACAAAAACCGCAACTTGGGTACATCTTAAATATCAAAGGAAAGACAAATATGGTACAAGAAATTGTGGTACTTAGGTATGATGGAATATCCCTCAGCCATGAAATCAATGTCATAAGTCCAGTAGCAGCAAAGTGAGTGGATTCAGGTACGACAATTCTAAGTGAAATAAGTCACGCAGAAAAAGAAACTTATCATAAGATATCACTTATGAAGATCCTGTAAACATGGCTACACATGAACTGAGTTAGGAAAGAGAAGAGAGTCTCACATTTAGAAAACACCCTTATGCCTTCTTAAAGGGGAAGGAGAGGTGGAGTGATGCAAAAAACCAGAGTTTGATATTACTATAGGTACCATTCCAAAAACCAAATATGGAATAGACAAGACCTACACCTTCCTCAGTGAAAGGGACTCAACAACCCATATCCACCGCAGAGTAATATATCTTACTAGTAAGAATCTTAAAACCTATGTATTGATATGTCTCTGTAAGGAAATCAAGTGTGTCTAGACTGGCATAAACATGGCAGTGAGAATCAGCACAAACCCACTATAAAAAGGAATTTCAAAAACAAAACAAAAATACAGGGAAATTCCTTACAATTCCTTCAGGGTCTGTGATGAAACCTGGAATGACCCTATCTACAATGACAGCTGGATGTGGCATAAGGATGGACACTTGGGACTGAGAGGAATTGTGAGATTGTTTGAGCAAAGGCAGACCCTTTAAAGCAATAATGCATGGCCCCCATTCCTTGGGTTCCAACTCTCCAGGTTGAAGGGAATATTACTACAGCTATAACATGTAGGGGAAACCTGGAGCATGGACACACGGTGAATACGAAAGGTTTCTAATACTCAACTAATAGTCCCTCTCCTGGGGCTCTGGTTTGACTTTCCAACTGCTTTACTATCAATCTCCCAACTTGGAGAGACAGTCCCTTTAACCTCCTGGTTCTCACAGGTTGCCAATTTGGAGGAGGATGGAAAGGAAGAGGGAGAACCAATGAGAGAGTAGCTGTTAGGCATTTGGACGGGCAAATATCACTCTAATTTCCTGGCCGGAAGAAGAATTAACCAAAGTCTCAGCCACACACTGGACACCAGTATAGGTCCTGAACCAAAATTTGGACTTGCATTCAGCTCACAAAATATGAGTTGGAAAATGGAGCTCAGGGGCACAGCAATTCACAAACTGGCAGAGTAATAAAGGACAAATATCGTCCAAAAATCTCTTGAGGGAAGGCTAAGAGGCAGACTTGAAAGTGAGGCCGAATAGCAGGAAACAGATTTCAAGAGGTATGTTGGAATCGCCTTGAAAGCAAAGGAAGACGGGCTCAATGTCGACAATGATGCACTTGGCCAAGAAGTGTGTATGGGTTTTCACCTGAATATAATCAGGAGAAAACGCATATGCCCTTTTTGGACAACCAAGCAAGCAGGTAATGAAAATCTGCACTACAAAGAAGTATCACTTCCCACGTGTCCAAAGGGACATCCGCAAAATGTGTAAAAACCAGAAAGGCAAGACAGGCGCTGGAGAACAGGGAGCCTTTTTATGTTGATGGGCGGGACGTAAATAGCCAACTGCCTCTCTGGAAGAGTTCATTGTGTTCCCTAAAACAAGTAAACAACAGAGCTACAGAACCAAGGGAACTTCCAGTCTAGGGAATATACCATGGGAAAACTTAAAATCAATAAGACAGAGCCACCCCCAAATTTAGGGCTCCACTGCATACAAGAACCTCAACATGGGTACACCATAAATATCCCAGGAAATATAAAAATGGTAAAAAAAATTGTGTTACTTATGTACGATGGAATATCCCTCAGCCATGAAACCAATGTCATAAGACCAGTAGCAGCAAAGTGAGTGGATTCAGGTACGATGATTCTAAGTGAAATAAGTCACACAGAAAAAGAAACTTATCATAAGATATCACTTATGAAGATCCTGTAAACATGGCTACACATGAACTGAGTTAGGAAAGAGAACAGAGTCTCACATTTAGAAAACCCTCTTATGCCCGCTTAAGGGGGAAGGAGAGGTGGGTGATGCAGAAAACCAGAGTTTGATATAAGCACAGGTACCGTTCCAAAAAGCAACTAAGGAATAGACAAGGCCTACACCTTCCTCAGGGAAAGGGACTCAAAACCCCTTATTTCCCGCAGAGGAATAGATCTGACTAGTAAGAATCTTACAACCTATGTATTGATATGTCTCCGTAAGGGAATCAAGTGTGTTTAGACTGGCATAAACATGGCAGCGAGAATCAGCTCAAACCCACTATAAAAAGGAATTTCAAAAACAAAACAAAAAAACAGTGAAATTCTTTACAATTCCTTCAGGGTCTCTGATGAAACCTGGAATGACCATATCTACAATGACAGCTGGGTGAGGCATAAGGCTGGACACTTGGGACTTAGAGGATTGGTGAGATTTGGTGAGAAATTGCATACCCTTTAAAGCAATAATGCATGGCCCCCATTCCATGGGTCCCAACTCTCCAGGTTAAAGGGAATATTACTACAGGTAAAACATGTACGGGAAACCTACAGAATGGACACACTGTGAATAAGAAACTTTTCTATAACTCAACCAATAGTCCCTCTCATTTTGATCCGGCTTGATTTCTAACTGCTTTACTATCAATCTCCCAACATGGAGAGACAGCCCCTTTAACCTCTTGGTTCGCAGAGATTGCCAATTTGGCAGAGGATGGAAGGGAAGAGGGAGAACCAATGAGAGAGTAGCTCTTAGGCATTTGGACGGGCACATGTCACTCTAATTTCCTGGCAGGAAGAAGAATTAACCAAAGACTCGGCCACCCATCGGGAACCAGTATAGGTCCTGAAGCAAAATTTTGGACTTGCATTCAGCTCACAAAAAAACGAGTTGAAAAATGGAGCTCAGGGGCACAGCAATTCACAAACTGGCAGAGTAATAAAGGACAACTATCGTCCAAAAATCTGTTGAGGGAAGGCAACGAGGCCGACATGAAAGCGAGGCAGAATAGCAGGAAACAGATTTCAAGAGGTACGTAGGAATCGCCTGTAAATCACAGGAAGAGGGGCACAACTTCGACAATGATTCACTTGGCCAAAAAGGGCGTATGCGTTTTCTCCTGAATATATTCAGGAGAAAATGCATACGCCCTTTTTGGCCAAGCAAGCAAGTGGGCAATGCAAATCTGCACTACAAAGAAGTATCACTTCCCACCGGTCCAAAGGGACATCCACAAAATGTGTAAAAACCAGAAAGGCAAGACAGGCCCTGGAGAACAGGGAGCCTTGTTCTGCTGATGGGCGAGATTTAAATTGCCTACTGCCTCACTGGAGGAGTGCATTGTGTTCCCTAATACAAGTAAACAACAGAGCTACAGAGCCAAGGCCACTTCCAGTCTAGGGAATATACCTTGGGAAAACTGAAAATCAATAAGACAGAGCCACCCCCAAATTTAGGGCTGCACTGCTTACAAGAACCTCAACTTGGGTACACCTTAAATATCCCAGGAAATATAAAAATGGTTCAAAAAAATGTGGTACTTACGTACGATGGAATATCCCTCAGCCATGAAATCAATGTCATATGCCCAGTAGCAGCAAAGTGAGTGGATTCAGGTACTATGATTCTAAGTGAAATAAGTCACACAGAAAAAGAAACTTATCATAAGATATCATTATGAAGATCCTTTAAACATGGCTACACATGAACTGAGTTAGGAAAGAGAACAGAGTCTCACATTTAGAAAATACTCTTATGCATGCTTAAGGGGGAAGGAGAGGTGGGGTGATGTAGAAAACCAGAGTTTGATATAAGCACAGGTACCGTTCCAAAAACCAACTATGGAATAGACAAGACCTACACCTTCCTCAGTGAAAGGGACTCAAAACCCCATATTTCCCGCAGAGGAACAGATCTGACTATTAAGAATCTTAAAACCTATGTATTGATATGTCTCCATAAAGGAATCAAGTGTGTCTAGACTGGCATAAACATGGCAGCGAGAATCAGCTCAAACCCACTATAAAAAGGAATTTCAAAAACAAAACAAAAAAACAGGGAAATTCTTTACAATTTCTTCAGGGTCTCTCATGAAACCTGGAATGACAATATCTACAATGACAGCTGGATGTGGCATAAGGCTGGACACTTGGGACTGAGAGGATTGGTGAGAATGGGTGAGCAAATGCAGACCCTTTCAAGCAATAATGCATGGCCCCCATTCCATGGGTCCCAACTATCCAGGTTGAAGGGAATATTACCAGAGCTATAACATGTAAGGGAAACCTAGAGAATGGACACACTGTGAATATGAAAGGTTTCTAAAACTCAACGAATAATCCCTCTCCTGGTGCTCCGGTTTCACTTTCCAACAGCTTTACGATCAATCTCCGAACTTGGAGAGACTTCCCTTTTAACCTCCTGGTTCGCACAGGTTGCCAATTTGGCAGAGGATGGAAGGGAAGAGGGAGAACCAATGAGAGAGTAGATGTTAGGCATTTGGACGGGCACATGTCACTCTAATTTCCCGGCAGGAAGAAGAATGAACCAGTCTCAGCCACCCACCGGGAACCAGTATACGTCCTGAACCAAAATTTTGGACTTGCGTTCAGCTCACAAAAAAAAGAGTTGAAAAATTGAGCTCAGGGGCACAGCAATTCACAAACTGGGAGAGTAATAAAGGACAACTATCGTCCAAAACTCTGTTGAGGGAAGGCAAGGAGGCCGACTTGAAAGCTAGGCAGAATAGCAGGAAACAAATTTCTGGTGGTACTTAGGAATCGCCTGTAAAGCACAGAAAGAGGGGCACAACTTCGAGAAAGATGCACTTGGCCAAACAGGGTGTATGCATTTTCTCGTGAATATATTCAGGAGAAAACGCATATGCCCTTTTTGGCCAAGCAAGCAAGCTGGCAATGCAAATCTGCACTACAAAGAAGTATCACTTCCCACCGGTCCAAAGGGATATCCACAAAATGTGTAAAAACCAGAAAGGCAAGACAGGCCCTGCAGAACAAGGAGCCTTGTTATGATGAAGGGCGGGATGTAAATTGCCAACTGCCTCACTGGAGGAGTGCATTGTGTTCCCTAAAACAAGTAAACAACAGAGCTACAGAGCCAAGGGCACTTCCAGTCTAGGGAATATACCTTGGGAAAACTGAAAATCAATAAGACAGAGCCACCCCCAAATTGAGGGCTGCACTGCTTACAAGAACCTCAACTTGGGTACACCTTAAATATCCTAGGAAATATAAAAATGGTTCAAAAAATTGTGGTACTTACGTACGATGGTATATCCCTCAGCCATGAAATCAATGTCATAAGACCAGTAGCAGCAAAGTGAGTGGTTCAGTTACGATGATTCTAAGTGAAATAAGTCACACAGAAAAAGAAACTTATCTTAATATATCACTTATGAAGATCCTGTAAACATGGCTACACATGAACTGAGTTAGGAAAGAGAACAGAGTCTCACATTTAGAAAACACTCTTATGCCTGCTTAAGGGGGAAGGAGAGGTGGGGTGATGCATAAAACCAGAGTTTGATATAAGCACAGGTACCGTTCCAAAAACCAACTATGGAATAGACAAGACATACACCTTCCTCAGTGAAAGGGACTCAAATCCCCATATTTTCCGCAGAGGTATAGATCTGACTGGTATGAAACATAAAATCTATGTATTGATATGTCTCCGTAAGTGAATCAAGTGTGTCTAGACTGGCATAAACATGGCAGCGAGAATCAGCTCATACCCACTATAAAAAGGAAATTCAAAAATAAAACAAAAAACCAGGGAAATTCTTTACAATTCCTTCAGGGTCTCTGATGAAACCTGGAATGACCCTATCTACAACGACAGCTGTATGTGGCATAAGGCTGGACACTTGGGACTGAGAGGATTGGTGGGATTGGGTGAGCAAATTCAGACCCTTTAAAGCAATAAGGCGTGGCACCCATTCCATGGGTCACAACTCTCCAGGTTGAAGGGAATATTACTACAGCTATTACATGTACGGGAAACCTAGTGAATGGACACACTGTGACTCCGAAAAGTTTCTAAAACTCAACTCATAGTCCCTCTCTTGGTGCTCCGGTTTGATTTTCCAACTGCTTTACTATCAATCTCCCATCTTGGAGAGACAGCCCATTTAACCTCCTGGTTCACACAAGTTGCCTATTTGGCAGAGGATTAAAGGGAAGAGGGAGAACCAATGAGAGAATAGTTGTTAGGCATTTGGATTGTCACATGTCACTCTAATTGCCCGGCAGGAAGAATTAACCAAAGTCTCAGCAACCCGCATTGAACCAGTATAGTTCTTGAACCAATATTTTGGACTTGCGGTCATCTCACAAAAAAACGAGTTGATAAATGGAGCTCAGGTGCACGGCAAGTCACAAACTGGCAGAGAAATACAGGACAACTATCGTCCAAATATCTGTTTAATGGAAGGCAACGAGGCGGATTTGAAAGCGAGGCAGAATAGCAGGAAACAGATTTCAAGAGGTACGTTGGAATTGCATTTAAAGCACAGGAAGAGGGACACAACTTCGACAATGATGCACTTGGACAAACAGGGCGTATGCGTTGTCTCGTGAATATATTCATGAGAAAAGGCATATGCCCTTTTTAGCCAAGCCAGCAAGCGGGCAATGCAAAACTGCACTACAAAGAAGTATCACTTCCCACCGGTCAAAAGGGACATCCACAAACTGGGTAAAAACCAGAAAGGCAAGACAGGCCCTGGAGAACCGGGAGCCTTTTTATGATGATGGGCGGGATGTAAATTGCCAACTACCTCACTGGTAGAGTGCATTGTGTTCCCTAAAACAACCAAACAACAGAGCTACAGAGCCAAGGGCACTTCCAGTCTAGGGAATATACCTTGGGAAAACTGAAAATCAATAAGACAGAGCCACCCACAAATTTAGGGCTGCACTGCTTACAAGAACCTCAACTTGGGTATACCATAAATATCCTAGGAAATATAAAAATGGTTCAAAAAATTGTGTTACTTATGTACGATGGAATATCCCTCAGCCAAGAAATCAATGTCATAAGACCAGTAGCAGCAAAGTGAGTGGATTCAGTTACGATGATTCTAAGTGAAATAAGTCACACAGAAAAAGAAACTTATCATAAGATATCACGTATGAAGATCCTGTAAACATGGCTACACATGAACTGAGTTAGCAAAGAGAACAGAGTCTCTCATTTAGAAAAGCCTCTTATGCCTGCTTAAGGGGGAAGGAGAGGTGGGGTGATGCATAAAACCAGAGTTTGATATAAGCACAGGTACCGTTCCAAAAACCAACTAAGGAATAGACAAGGCCTACACCTTCCTCAGTGAAAGGGATTCAAAACCCCATATTTCTCGAAGAGGAATATATCTGACTAGTAAGAATCTTAAAACCTATGTATTGATATGTCTCCGTAAGGGAATCAAGTGTTTCTAGACTGGCATAAACATGGCAGTGAGAATCAGCTCAAACCCATTTTAAAAAGAAATTCAAAAACAAAACAATAAAACAGGGAAATTCTTTACAATTCCTTCAGGGTCTCTGATGAAACCTGGAATGACCCTATCTACAATGACAGCTGGATGTGGCATAAGGCTGGACACTTGGGAGTGAGACGATTGGTGAGATTGGGTGAGCCAATTCAGACCCTTTAAAGCAATAATGCATGGCCCCCATTCCATGGGTCCCAACTCTCCAGGTTGAAGGAAATATTACTACAGCTATAACATGTACGGGAAACCTAGAGAATGGACACACTGTGAATACGAATGGTTTCTAAAACTCAACCAATAGTCCCTCTCTTTGTGATCTGGCTTGATTTCCAACTGCTTACTATCAATCTCCCAACATCGAGAGACAGACCCTTTAACCTCCTGGTTCGCACAGGTTGCCAATTTGGCAGAGGATGGAAGGGAAGAGGGAGAACCAATGATAGAGTAGCTGTTAGGCATTTGGACAGGCACATGTCACGCTAATTTCCCGGTAGGAAAAAGAATTAACCAAATTCTCAGCCACACACCGGGAACCAGTATACATCCTGAACCAAAATTTTGGACTTGCGTTCAACTCACAAAAAAAGAGTTGAAAAATGGAGCTCAGGGGCACAGCAATTTACAAAATGGCAGAGTAATAAAGGACAACTATCGACCAGAAATCTGTTGAGGGAAGGCAACGAGGCCGACTTGAAAGCGAGGCAGAATAGCATGAAACAGATTTCAAGAGGTATGTAGGAATCGCCTGTAAACACAGGAAGAGGGGCACAACTTTGACAATGATGCACTGGGCCAAAAAGGGGGTATGCGTTTTCTCCTGAATATATTCAGGAGAAAACACATACTCCCTTCTTGGCCAAGCAAGCAAGCGGGCAAAGCAAATCTGTACTACAAAGAAGTATCACTTCCCACCGGTCCAAAGGGATATCCACAAAATGTGTAAAAACCAGAAAGACAAGGCAGGCCCTGGAGAACAGGTAGCCTTGTTATGCTGATGGGCGGGATGTAAATTGCCAACTGCCTCACTGGAGGAGTGCATTGTGTTCACTAAAACAAGTAAACAAGAGAGCTACAGAGCCAAGGCCACTTCCAGTCTAGGGAATATACCTTGGGAAAACTGAAAATCAATAAGAAAGAGCCACCTCCAAATTTAGGGCTGCACTGACTACAAGAACCTCAACTTGGGTACACCTTAAATATCCCAGGAAATATAAAAATGGTTCAAAACATTTTGGTACTTACGTACAAAGGAATATCCCTCAGCCATGAAATCAATGTCATAAGACCGGTAGCAGCAAAGTGAGTGGATTCAGGTACGATGATTCTAAGTGAAATAAGTCACACAGAAAAAGAAACTTATCATAAGATATCACTTATGAAGATCCTGTAAACATGGCTACACGTAAACTGAGTTAGGAAAGAGAACAGAGTCTCACATTTAGAAAACACTCTTATGCCTGCATAAAGGGGAAGGAGAGGTCGGGTGATGCATAAAACCAGAGTTTGATATAAGCACAGGGACCGTTTCAAAAACCAACTTTGGAATAGACAAGACCTACACCTTCCTCAGTGAAAGAGACTCAAAACCCCATATTTCCCACAGAGGAATATATCTGACTAGTAAGAATCTTAAAACCTATGTATTGATATGTCTCCATAAGGGAATCAAGTGTGTCTAGAGTGGCATAAACATGGCAGCGAGAATCAGCTCAAACCCACTCTAAAAAGGAATTTCAAAAGCAAAACCAAAAAACAGGGAAATTCTTTACAATTCCTTCAGGGTGTCTGAGGAAACCTGGAAAGACCCTATCTACAATGACAGCTGGATGTGGCATAAGGCTGGACACTTGGGACTGAGAGGATAGGTGAGATTGGGTGAGCAAATGCAGACCCTTTCAAGCAATAATGCATGGCCCCCATTCCATGGGTCCCAACTCTCCTGGTTGAAGGGAATATTACTACAGCTATAACATGTACAGGAAACCTAGAGAATGTACACACTGTGAATACGAAAAGTTTCTAAAACTCAACGAATAGTCCCTCTCCTGGTGCTCCAGTTTGACTTTCCAACTGCCTTACTATCAATCTCCCAACTTGGAGAGACAGGCCCTTTAACCTCCTGGTTTGCACAGGTTCCCAATTTGGCAGTGGATGGAAGGGACGAGGGAGAACCCATGAGAGAGTAGCTGTTAGGCATTTGGACGGGCACATGTCACTCTAATTACCCGGCCGGAAGAAGTATTAACCAAAGTCTCAGCCACCCACCGGGAACCAGTATAGGACATGATCCAAAATTTTGGACTTGCGTTCAGCTCACAAAAAACGAGTTGAGAAATGGAGCTCAGGGGCACAGCAATTCACAAACTGGCAGAGTGATAAAGGACAACTATCGTCCAAAAATCTGTTGAGGGAAGTCAACGAGGCGGACTTGAAAGCGAGGCAAAATAGCAGGAAACAGATTTCAAGAGGTACCTTGGAATCGCTTGTAAAGCACAGGAAGAGGGGCACAACTTGGACAATGATGCACTTGGCCAAAAAGGGCGTATGCGTTTTCTCCTGAATATATTCAGGAGAAAACACATACGCCCTTTTTGGACAAGCAAGCAAGCGGGCAATGCAAATCTGCACTACAAAGAAGTATCACTTCCCACCGGTCAAAAGCGACATCCACAAAATGTGTAAAAACCAGAAAGGCAAGACAGGCCCTGGAGAACAGGGAGCCTTGTTATGCTGATGGGCGGGATGTAAATTGCCAACTGCCTCACTGGAGGAGTGCATTGTGTTCCCTAAAACAAGTAAACAACAGAGCTACAGAGCAAAGGCCACTTCCTGTCTAGGGAATATACCTTGGGAAAACTGAAAATCAATAAGACAGAGCCACCCCCAAATTTAGGGCTGCACTGCTTACAAGAACCTCAACTTGGGTACACCTTAAATATCCCAGGAAATATAAAAATGGTTCAAAACATTGTGGTACTTACGTACGATGGAATATCCCTCAGCCATGAAATCAATGTCATAAGACCAGTAGCAGCAAAGTGAGTGGATTCAGGTACGATGATTCTAAGTGAAATAAGTCACACAGAAAAAGAAACTTATCATAAGATATCACTTATGAAGATCCTGTAAACATGGCTACACGTGAACTGAGTTAGGAAAGAGAACAGAGTCTCACATTTAGAAAACACTCTCATGCCTGCATAAAGGGGATGGAGAGGTGGGGTGATGCATAAAACCAGAGTTTGATATAAGCACAGGGACCGTTCCAAAAACCAACTTTGGAATAGACAAGACCTACACCTTCCTCAGTGAAAGAGACTCAAAACCCCATATTTCCCACAGAGGAATATATGTGACTAGTAAGAATCTTAAAACCTATGTACTGATATGTCTCCATAAGGGAATCAAGTGTGTCTAGAGTGGCATAAACATGGCAGCGAGAATCAGCTCAAACCCACTCTAAAAAGGAATTTCAAAAGCAAAACCAAAAAACAGGGAAATTCTTTACAATTCCTTCAGGGTGTCTGAGGAAACCTGGAAAGACCCTATCTACAATGACAGCTGGATGTGGCATAAGGCTGGACACTTGGGACTGAGAGGATTGGTGAGATTGGGTGAGCAAATGCAGACTCTTTAAAGCAATAATGCAAGGCACCCATGCCATGGGTCCCAACTCTCCATGTTGAAGGGAATATTACTACAGCTATAATATGTAGGGGAAACCTAGAGAATGGACACATTGTGAATACGAAAAGTTTCTAAAACTCAACGAATAAGCCCTCTCCTTTTGTTCCGGTTTGACTTTCCAACTGCTTTACTATCAATCTCCCAACATGTAGAGACAGCCCCTTTAACCTCCTGGTTCGTACAGGTTGCAAATTTGGCAGAGGAATGGAAGGGAAGAGGGAGAACCAATGAGAGAGTAGCTGTTAGGCATTTGGACGGGCACATGTCACTCTAATTTCCTGGCAGGAAGAAGAATTAACCAAAGTCTCAGCCACCCACTGGGAACGAGTATAGGTCCTGAACCAAAATTTTGGACTTGCGTTCAGCTCACAAAAAACGAGTTGAAAAATGGAGCTCATGGGCACAGCAATTCACAAACTGGCAGAGTAATAAAGGACAACTATCGTCCAAAAATCTGTTGAGGGAAGGCAACGAGGCCGACATAAAATCTAGGCAGAATAGCAGGAAACAGATTTCAAAAGGTACGTAGGAATCGCCTGTAAAGCACAGGAAGAGGGGCACAACTTCGACAATGATTCACTTAGCCAAAAAGGGCGTATGCGTTTTCTACTGAATATATTCAGGAGAAAACGCATACGCCCTTTTTGGCCAAGCAAGCAAGCAGGCAATGCAAATCTGCACTACAAAGAAGTATCACTTCCCACCGGTCCAAAGGGACATCCACAAAATGTGTAAAAACCAGAAAGGCAAGACAGGCCCTGGAGAACAGGGAGCCTTGTTCTGCTGATGGGCGGGATGTAAATTGCCAACTGCCTCACTGGAGGAGTGCATTGTGTTCCCTAAAACAAGTAAACAACAGAGCTACAGAGCCAAGGGCACATCCAGTCTAGGGAATATACCTTGGGAAAACTGCAAATCAATAAGACAGAGACACCCCCAAATTTAGGGCTGCACTGCTTACAAGAACCTCAACTTGGGTACACCTTAAATATCCCAGGAAATATAAAAATGGTTCAAAGAATTGTGGTACTTACGTACAATGGAATATCCCTCAGCCATGAAATCAATGTCATAAGACCAGTAGCAGCAAAGTGAGTGGTTCAGGTACGATGATTCTAAGTGAAATAAGTCACACAGAAAAAGAAACTTAGCATAAGATATGACTTATGAAGATCCTGTAAACATGGCTACACATGAACTGAGATAGCAAAGAGAACAGAGTCTCACATTTAGAAAACACTCTTATGCCTGCTTAAGAGGGAAGGAGAGGTGGGGTGATGCATAAAACCAGAGTTTGATATAAGCACAGGTACCGTTCCAAAAACCAACTATGGAATAGACAAGACCTACACCTTCCTCAGTGAAAGGGACTCAAAAACCCATATTTCCCACAGAGGAATATATCTGACTAGTAAGAATCTTAAAACCTATGTATTGATATGTCTCCGTAAGGGAATCAAGTGTGTTTAGACTGGCATAAACATGGCAGTGAGAATCAGCTCAAACCCACTATAAAAAGGAATTTCAAAACCAAAACAAAAAAACAGGGAAATTCTTTACAATTCCTTCAGGGTGTCTGATGAAACCTGGAATGACCCTATCTACAAGGACAGCTGGATGTGGCATAAGGCTGGACACTTGGGACTGAGAGGATTGGTGAGTTAGGGTGAGCAAATGCAGACCCTTTAAAGCAATAATGCATGGCCCCCATTCCCTGGGTCCGAACTCTCCAGGATGAAGGGAATATTATTACAGCTATAACATGTATGGGAAACCAAGTGAATGGACACACTGTGAATACGAAAGGTTTCTAAAACTCAACGAATAGTCCCTCTCATGGTGCTCCGGTTTGACTTTCCAACTGCTTTACTATCAATCTCCCAACTTGGAGAGACAGCCCCTTTAATCTCCTGGTTCGCACAGGTTGCCAATTTGGCAGAGGATGGAAGGGAAGAGGGAGAACCAATGAGAGAGTAGCTGTTAGGCATTTGGACGGGCACATGTCACTCTAATTTCCTGGCAGGAAGAAGAATTAATCAAAGACTCAGCCACCCATCGGGAACCAGTATAGGTCCTGAACCAAAATTTTGGACTTGCATTCAGCTCACAAAAAACGAGTTGAAAAATGGAGCTCAGGGGCACAGCAATTCACAAACTGGCGGAGTAATAAAGGATACCTATCGTCCAAAAATCTGTTGAGGGAAGGCAACGAGGCCGACTTGAATGTTAGGCAGAATAGCAGGAAACAGATTTCAAAAGGTACGTAGGAATCGCCTGTAAAGCACAGGAAGTTGGGCACAACTTCGACAATGATTCACTTGGCCAAAAAGGGCGTATGCGTTTTCTACTGAATATATTCAGGAGAAAACGCATACGCCCTTTTTGGCCAAGCAAGCAAGCGGGCAATGCAAATCTGCACTACAAAGAAGTATCACTTCCCACCGGTCCAAAGGGACATCCACAAAATGTGTAAAAACCAGAAAGGCAAGACAGGCCCAGGAGAACAGGGAGCCTTGTTCTGCTGATGGGTGGGATGTAAATTGCCAACTGCCTCACTGGAGGAGTGCATTGTGTTCCTAAAACAAGTAAACAACAGAGCTACAGAGCCAAGGGCACTTCCAGTCTAGGGAATATACCTTGGGAAAACTGAAAATCAATAAGACAGAGACACCCCCAAATTTAGGGCTGCACTGCTTACAAGAACCTCAACTTGGGTACACCTTAAATATCCCAGGAAATATAAAAATGGTTCAAAGAATTGTGGTACTTACGTACAATGGAATATCGCTCAGCCATGAAATCAATGTCATAAGACCAGTAGCAGCAAAGTGAGTGGTTCAGGTACGATGATTCTAAGTGAAATAAGTCACACAGAAAAAGAAACTTAGCATAAGATATGACTTATGAAGATCCTGTAAACATGGCTACACATGAACTGAGTTAGGAAAGAGAACAGAGTCTCACATTTAGAAAACACTCTTATGCCTGCTTAAGGGGGAAGGAGAGGTGGGGTGATGCATAAAACCAGAGTTTGATATAAGCACAGGTACCGTTCCAAAAACCAACTATGGAATAGACAAGACCTACACCTTCCTCAGTGAAAGGGACTCAAAAACCCATATTTCCCACAGAGGAATATATCTGACTAGTAAGAACCTTAAAACCTATGTATTGATATGTCTCCGTAAGGGAAACAAGTGTGTTTAGACTGGCATAAACATGGCAGTGAGAATCAGCTCAAACCCACTATAAAAAGGAATTTCAAAACCAAAACAAAAAAACAGGGAAATTCTTTACAATTCCTTCAGGGTGTCTGATGAAACCTGGAATGACCCTATCTACAATGACAGCTGGATGTGGCATAAGGCTGGACACTTGGGACTGAGAGGATTGGTGAGATAGGGTGAGCAAATGCAGACCCTTTAAAGCAATAATTCATGGCCCCCATTCCCTGGGTCCGAACTCTCCAGGATGAAGGGAATATTACTACAGCTATAACATGTATGGGAAACCAAGTGAATGGACACACTGTGAATATGAAAGGTTTCTAAAACTCAACGAATAGTCCCTCTCATGGTGCTCCGGTTTGACTTTCCAACTGCTTTACTATCAATCTCCCAACTTGGAGAGACAGCCCCTTTAATCTCCTGGTTCGCACAGGTTGCCAATTTGGCAGAGGATGGAAGGGAAGAGGGAGAACCAATGAGAGAGTAGCTGTTAGGCATTTGGACGGGCACATGTCACTTTAATTTCCCGGCAGGAAGAAGAATTAATCAAAGACTCAGCCACCCATCGGGAACCAGTATAGGTCCTGAACCAAAATTTTGGACTTGCATTGAGCTCACAAAAAACGAGTTGAAAAATGGAGCTCAGGGGCACAGCAATTCACAAACTGGCGGAGTAATAAAGGATACCTATCGTCCAAAAATCTGTTGAGGGAAGGCAACGAGGCCGACTTGAAAGCTAGGCAGAATAGCAGGAAACAGATTTCAAAAGGTACGTAGGAATCGCCTGTAAAGCACAGGAAGTTGGGCACAACTTCGACAATGATTCACTTGGCCAAAAAGGGCGTATGCGTTTTCTACTGAATATATTCAGGAGAAAACGCATAAGCCCTTTTTGGCCAAGCAAGCAAGCGGGCAATGCAAATCTGCACTACAAAGAAGTATCACTTCCCACCGGTCCAAAGGGACATCCACAAAATGTGTAAAAACCAGAAAGGCAAGACAGGCCCTGGAGAACAGGGAGCCTTGTTCTGCTGATGGGCGGGATGTAAATTGCCAACTGCCTCACTGGAGGAGTGCATTGTGTTCCCTAAAACAAGTAAACAACAGAGCTACAGAGCCAAGGGCACTTCCAGTCTAGGGAATATACCTTGGGAAAACTGAAAATCAATAAGACAGAGCCACCCCCAAATTTAGGGCTGCACTGCTTACAAGAACCTCAACTTGGGTACACCTTAAATATCCCAGGAAATATAAAAATGGTTCAAAGAATTGTGGTACTTACGTACAATGGAATATCGCTCAGCCATGAAATCAATGTCATAAGACCAGTAGCAGCAAAGTGAGTGGTTCAGGTACGATGATTCTAAGTGAAATAAGTCACACAGGAAAAGAAACTTAGCATAAGATATGACTTATGAAGATCCTGTAAACATGGCTACACATGAACTGAGTTAGGAAAGGGAACAGAGTCTCACATTTAGAAAACACTCCTATGCCTGCTTAAGGGGGAAGGAGAGGTGGGGTGATGCATAAAACCAGAGTTTGATATAAGCACAGGTACCGTTCCAAAAACCAACTATGGAATAGACAAGACCTACACCTTCCTCAGTGAAAGGGACTCAAAAACCCATATTTCACACAGAGGAATATATCTGACTAGTAAGAATCTTAAAACCTATGTA
This sequence comes from Mesoplodon densirostris, assembly GCF_025265405.1. Taxonomy (NCBI): domain Eukaryota; kingdom Metazoa; phylum Chordata; class Mammalia; order Artiodactyla; family Ziphiidae; genus Mesoplodon; species Mesoplodon densirostris. The sequence continues at coordinate 13,674,000 of NW_026778195.1, forward strand.
TTGATATGTTTCCATAAGGGAATCTAGTGTGTCTAGACTGGCATAAACATGGCAGTGAGAATCAGCTCAAACCCACTATAAAAAGGAATTTCAAAACCAAAACAATAAACAGGGAAATTCTTTACAATTCCTTCAGGGTGTCTGATGAAACCTGGAATGACCCTATCTACAAGGACAGCTGGATGTGGCATAAGGCTGGACACTTGGGACTGAGAGGATTGGTGAGATAGGGTGAGCAAATGCAGACCCTTTAAAGCAATAATGCATGGCCCCCATTCCCTGGGTCCGAACTCTCCAGGTTGAAGGGAATATTACTACAGCTATAACAGGTACGGGAAACCGAGAGAATGGACACACTGTGAATATGAAAGGTTTCTAAAACTCAACGAATAGTCCCTCTCGTGGTGCTCCGGTTTGACTTTCCAACTGCTTTACTAACAATCTCCCAACTTGGAGAGACAGCCCCTTTAACCTCCTGGTTCGCACAGGTTGCCAATTTGGCAGAGGATGGAAGGGAAGAGGGAGAACCAATGAGAGAGTAGCTGTGAGGCATTTGGATGGGCACATGTCACTCTAATTTCCCGGCAGGAAGAAGAATTAACCAAAGACTCAGCCAACCACCGGGAACCAGTATACGTCCTGAACCAAAATTTTGGACTTCCGTTCAGCTCACAAAAAACGAGTTGAAAAATGGAGCTCAGGGGCACAGGAATTCACCAACTGGCAGAGTAAAAAAGGACAACTATCGTCCAAATATCTGTTGAGGGAAGGAAACGAGGCCGACTTGAAAGCTAGGCAGAATAGCAGGAAACAGATTTCAAGAGTTAAGTAAGAATCACCTGTAAAGCACAGGAAGAGGGGCACCACTTCGACAATGATGCACTTGGCCAAAAAGGGCCTATGTGTTTTCTCCTGAATATATTCAGGAGAAAACGCATTGGCCCTTTTTGGCCAAGCAAGCAAGCGGGCAATGCAAATCTGCACTACAATGAAGTATCACTTCCCACCGGTCCAAAGGGACATCCACAAAATGTGTAAAAACCAGAAAGGCAAGACAGGCCCTGGAGAACAGGTAGCCTTCTTATGATGATGGGCGGGGTGTAAATTGCCTACTGCCTCACTGGAGGAGTGCATTGTGTTCCCTAAAACAAGTAAACAACAGAGCTACAGAGCCAAGGGCACTTCCAGTCTAGGGAATATACCTTGGGAAAACTGGAAATCAACAAGACAGAGCCACCCCCAAATTAAGGGCTACACTGCTTACAAGAACCTCAACTTGGGTACACCTTAAATATCCCAGGAAAAACAAAAATGGTACAAGAAATTGTTGTACTTATGTACGATGGAATATTCCTCAGCCAAGAAATCAATGTCATAAGGCCAGTAGCATTCAAATGAGTGGATTCAGGTACGATGATTCTAAGTGAAATAAGTCACACAGAAAAAGAAACTTCTCATAAGATATCACTTATGAAAGTCCTGTAAATATGGCTACACATGAACTGAGTTTGGAAAGATAACAGAGTACCGAATCTTATCATAAGTTATCACTCATAGTGGGAATGGACACATGGTTACGAATGAACTGAATTACAAACACAACGGAGTCACACACATAGGAAACAATATTCTGCCTGCTTAAGGGGAAAGGCCAGGTGGGTTGATGCATAAAACCACAGTTTTAAATTAGCACAGATAACGTTACATATACCAAGTATGTAATAGACATCACCTACTCCCCGCACAATGAACTGAACTCAACACCCCCTATTCATTGCAGAGGAATATATCTGACTCCAAGAATTTTAATACATATGTATTCTCATGTCTCCATAAAGGAAACGTGTGTGTGTATAACAACATGAACACAGCCCTGAAATTCAGCTAAACACACTTATAAAAATAAATTTCAAAAGCAAAATGCAGGGGCTTCCCTGGTGGCGCAGTGGTTGAGAGTCCGCCTGCCGATGCAGGGGACACGGGTTCGTGCCCCGATCCCGGAGGATCCCACATGCCGCGGAGCGGCTGGGCCCGCGAGCCATGGACACGGAGCCTGTGTGTCCGGAGCCTGTGCTCCGCAACGGGAGAGGCCACAGCAGTGAGAGGCCCGCATACAGAAAAAAAAAAAAAAAAAAAAAAAAAACAAAGCAAAATGCAAAAACAGCGAAACAGAGAGAAAGCCTTAAGAATTACGTTCAGGGCCTGTGATGCAACCTGGATTGTCCACCTTTACACCCACAGCTGGATTAGACATAAAACTGGACACTTGGGGCTGACAAGATTGTTGAGGTTGTGTGAGCAAAAGAACACCACTTAGAGCAATACTGTGTACTACCCATTCTAGTGGTCCCAACTCTCCAGGTTTAAGGGAATCTTCCTACAGTTAAAGCATGCATGGGAAACCCAGTGGATGGTACACTGTGTAATTGGGAAAGTTTTCTAAAAGGTACCTCATTTTTCCTTTTGTCGTGCTCGGCTTCGCCATTCCATCTGCATTACTAAAAATCTCCCCACTTGGAGTGTCAGCGCCTTTACCCTCCTGTTATGCACAGTTTGCAAATTGTGCAGAGGATGAACAGGAAGAGGGGGAATAAATGAGAGATTAGCTGTAGGTGTTTGGATGGGCACATGTCACTCTAGTTTCCCATCAGGAAGAAGAATTAACCAAAGGCTCAGCCTGAAGCCTCGGACCCAGACTAGGGCCTAAAACCATCCTGCGGTATTGCAGCCAGCTCACAAATAGGCGAGTTGAAAAATGGAAATCAGGGGCACAGCAATTCAAAAACTTGCAGAGTTATAAAGGACAACTATCATCCATATATATATTGAGGTAAGACAGTGAAGATGATTTGAATGCAAGGCAGAATTGAAGGAAACAGATTTCAAGAGGTAGATTGGAGTCGTCTTTAAAGCACATGAAAAGCGACAGAACTTCAACAATGTTGCCCTTGGCTGAAAAGGGAGTATGTGTATTTTCTTGAATATATTCGGGAAAAAATGCATACGCCCTTTTTGGCTAAGCAACCCATCAGGCATTGCAAATCCACACTACAGAGAAGTGTCCCTTACCTCCTGTGAAAAGGGCCATCCGCAAATAGTGTAAAAACCACAAATGCAGGACAGGCCATGGAGAAAAGGGAGCCTGGTTACGCCGATGGACAGGATGTAAATTGCCAACAGCCTCTCTGGAGAACTGTATGTTGTTTTCTAAAACAGAGCTACAGAGCATAGCACACTTCCACTCATTGGCGTGTATTTTGGGAAAACTAAAAATCCACAACACACAGCCAGCCCAAAGTTTAGGGCTGCTCTGTTTACAAGAACCTAGACTTCGGTACACTTTAAATATCCCAGGAAAGGAAAAAAAAATGGATATAGATGTTGTGGTACTTATATACAATGGAATGTCACTCAGACATAAAATCAATGTCATAAGGCCAATAGCAGCATAATGAGTGGCTTTAGGTACGGTGATGCTAAGTGAAATGAGCCACAAAGAAAAAAGAAACTTATTGTAATATATCACTTATAGAGGGAATGTAAACATGGCTACACATGAACTGAATTTCAAAAGTGAACAGAGTTACACATTTAGAAAACACACTTATTCCTCCTTAAGGGGAAAGGTGACGTGGGGTGATGTGTAAAAGAAGAGTTTGAAATTAGCACAGATCCCATTCCATATACCAAATATGTAATAGACAAGACCTACTCCTTTCTCAATGAACTGGACACAAAACACCCTATTCACTGAAGAGGAATATATCTGACTGGTAAGAACCTTGAAACCTATGTATTTATATGTCTCCATAATGGAATCAAGTTTATGTAGACTAGCATAAACACAGATCAATGGAACAGGACAGAAAGCCCAGAGAGAAACCTACATACCTATGGCTATCTCATCTATGACAAAGGAGCTAAGGATATACAATGGAGAAAAGACAGTCTCTCCAGTAATTGGTGCTGGGAAAACTGGACCCCTACACATAAAAGAATGAAATTAGAACACTCCATAACACCATACACAAAAATAAACTCTAAATTGATTAGAGATCTAAATATAAGACCAGACACTATAAAACACTTAGAGGAAACCATAGGCAGAACACTCTATGACATAAATCACAGCAAGATCCTTTTTGACCCACCTCCTAGAGAAATTGAAATAAAAACAGAGATTAACAAATGGGACCTAATGAAACTTAAAAGCTTTTACACAGTACAGGAAAACATAAACAAGATGCAAAAACAACCCTCAGAATGGGAGAAAATATTTTCAAATGAAGCAATTGACAAAGGATTAATCTCCAAACTTTACAAGCACCACATGTAGCTCAATATCACAAAAACAAACAACCCAATCCAAAAACGGGCAGAAGACCTAAATAGACATTTCTCCAAAGAAGATATACAGATTACCAAGAAACACATGAAAGGATGCTGAACATTACTAATCATTAGAGAAATGCAAATCAAAACTACCGTGAGGTATCACCTCACAGCAGTCAGAGTGGCAATCATCAAAAAAATCTACAAAACAATAAATGCTGGAGAGGCCTTTATTGGAGAAAAGGGAACACACTTGCACTGTGGGTGGGAATGTAAATTGATATGGGAACTAGGGAGAACAGTACGGAGGTTCCTTTAAATAACTAACAATAGAAGTACCATACGACACAACAATCCAACTACTGGGCATCTGCCTTGTGAAAACCATAATTCAAAAAGAGTTATGTACAAAAATGTTCATTGCAGCTCTAATTACAATAGTCAGGACATGGAAGCAACCTAAGTGTCCATAGACAGATGAATGGATAAAGAAAATCTGGCACATATACACAATGGAATATTACTCAGCCATAAAAAGCAGCAAAACTGAGTTATTTGTACTGAGGTGGATGGACTTAGAATCTGTCCTAAACAGTGAAGTAAGTCAGAAAGGGAAAAACAAATACTGTATGTTAACAGAGATATACAGATTCTAATGAAGAAAAAAAAAGATTTTGAAGAACCTAGTGGCAGGACAGGATTAAGGACACAGACATAGAGAAAGGACTTCCGGACACCGGAAGGGGGATGGGTAAGCTGGGACGAAGTGAGTGAGTGGCATGGACATAAATACATTACAAAATGTAACACCGATAGCTACTGGGAAGCAGCCGCATAGAACAGGGAGATCAGCTCGGTGCTTTGTGACCACATAAAGGGGTGGGATATGGGGTGTGGGAGGGAGATGCAAGAGGGAGGGGATCTGGTGATATTTGTATATGTATAGCTGATCCACTTTTTTATACAGCAGAAACGAACACTCCATTGTAAATCAATTACACTCCAATAAACGTGTAAAAGGAAAAAGAAAAGAAAGCACAGGGATAAACCTACACACCTATGGTCACCTAATCTATGACAAAGGATGCAAGACTATACAATGGAGATAAGACAGTCTCTTCAATCATTGGTGCTGGGAAATATGGACAGCTACATGTAAAAGAATGAAATTAGAACACTCCCCAACACCATACATAAAAATATATTCAAAATGGATTAGAGAACTTAGTGTAAGACCGGATAGTATAACTCTGAGAGGAAAACTTATGAAGGATACTCTGACGTAAATCACAGCAAGATCTTTTTTGATCCACCTCCTATAGTAATGAAATAAAAAAGAAAACTAAACAGATGGGACCTAATGAAACGTAAAAGCTTTTGCAAAGCAAAGGAAACTACAAACAAGACAAAAAGACAACCCTCAGAATGGCAGAAAATATTTGCAAACGAATCAATGGACAAATGATTAATCTCCAATATATATAAACAGCTCATGCAGCTCAATATTAATAAAACAAACAACCCAATACAAAAATGGAAGAAGATCGAAATAGACATTTCTTCCAAGAAGACATAGAGATGGCCAGTATGCACATGAAAATCTGCTCAACATCACTAATTATTAGAGAAATGGAAATCGAAACTACAATGAGTTATCACGTCACATCATCAGAAAATCTACAAACAACAAATGCTGGAGAGGGTGTGGAGAAAAGGAACCTTCTTCCACTATTGTTGGGAATGTAAATCGATACAGTCTCTATGGAGAACAGTATGGAGGTTCCTTAAAAAACTAAAAATAGAATTACCATATAATCCAGGAATCCCACTACTGGGCATATACCCAGAGAAAACCATAAATCAAAAAGACACATTCACCACAATGTTCGTTGCAGCACTATTTACAATAGCCAGGTAATGAAAGCAACCTAAGTGCCCACAGACAGACAAATGGATAAAGATGTGGTACATATATACAATGGAATATTAGTCAGCCATACATAGGAATGAAATTGGGTCATTTGTAGGGACCTTGATGGATCTAGAGACTGTCATACGGAGTGAAGTAAGTCAGAAAGAGAAAAACAAATATTGTATATTAATGCATATATGTGGAACCTAGAAAAATGGTACAGATGAACCGGTTTGCAGGGCAGAGATAGAGACACAGATGTAGAGAACAAACATATGGACCCCAAGGGGGGAACACCATGTGAGGGTGGTGGTGGGATGAATTGGGAGACGAGGATTCACATGTGCACACTTATATGTATAAAATAGATATCCAATAAGAACCTGCTGTATAAAAGAAATAAATAAATTTTAAAAAATTAAAAATAAATAAATAACATTTAATAAATTAAAACAGAAAAGAAGTTTTTCCCTTCACATAGAGGTCTTTATATTAATGCATTATTTCCATGTTTATATCTCAAATTTAAAAAAAAGAGGAATAAATAAAATCTACCTTGAACCAAAAAGAAAAAAAAGAAAAAATACAAACAAGCAAAAAAACAGAACCCACCAGTTATACAGAGGAAAATCGTATCAGGGCACTTGCTCCAGTGGTAAAAAATTCTTAAGTTGGTCAGAGGTGGGAAATCGTCTCCCATGCAGTCAGCAGCACTCCCCCCCCCCACAAGGAGCATCCTTATTGCAAAGCTGGGGCACTGTGTCGAGGCGTCTGTGAGTAAATGTGAGCTGAGCCCCAGTCCTGCTGCAGCTGAACTCTTCCCACCCTTTCCAGGTAAAACACCTGAATATGTACAAGCACTTGCAAGCCTAGAGGACGGGCTGTGGAGCCACACCAGCAACAGCACGCAGGCAGACTTGGTGCCTGCAGGCCAGTCAGGATGGTCCTGGCCCCAGATGCTCTTCTGGAAGCTTTCCATTTCCCTGCCTGAGATACCCCTCCTGCCACGGCCCCCACTGATTTTTTACTTCCTCACCTCTGCCTGGGGAGAAATTCCAGGGGCAGGTATGGATGACACATCCTCTTCTTTAGCAGGTGGCAGCCTGGCAACTCCTGCAGAAAGTCCAGCAGAGCCCCACTCACACTGGGCCACTCACAAAGCCACGGCCCCTCACTCCCTCCAACCACCCCAGCCCCGACACTGCTGACAAGACAGAGAATATGGCGTCAGGCACAGCTACAGGGTCTCTTGATGACTGGAGAGGTGTTTATATTGACCTCAACCCAGGCACACCTGGAGAGGGCTGGCAGGCAGTGTCAGGCTGCCCAAATCAGCCAATCCTCACCCCTCAGGGGCTCACAGTTGCAGAAAATGAACCTTGCTAAACAGGCCAGGCCCAAGGAACAGGTGTGGGCCCTTGAGAGTCAGGCTAGACAAGGGGCTGCAGCTGCAGCTTGTTTTCTTATCATTTTATCTGGTCCATGAGTGGAAAACAACTTCAAGAAGACCCTATCCTAATGAGAGGAACCCAGGAGTCAGGGAGAGGAGTGATGGTGGGTGGAGACAGAGGCCTGGTGCCCTGGCTGCAGTAGAAGTGTCTGGAAGACCAGGCAGAGAGAGGCTGCACAGAGTGATAGCCAGGGTCACAGACCTGTCAGAGCTGCTGTTTGTTAGTTCAAGTCCTGCTCTGAGGTGTTCTGTGTCAGCTGTGAGCGACAGGTGAGCTGGGAGTTCTCTGCAAGGTGGGCTATGTGCACAGTTCCTGTGTGTCCAGCCCTGCTGGGTTACCTGCCCAGGGGAGCTCTGTATCCTGGGAAGGGCCTGACTATGACAGCCCCATGGGCTGCTGGGTAGCTGCACAGGTGAGCTCCATACCCTGGGAGGGACTTGACCACGAGAGCCCCGTGGGCTGTTGGGTGAGGAGTGCAGCCCAGGTGAGCTCCATATCCTGGGATTGGCATGACCACGAGAGCCCCATGGGCTGCTGGAGACCTGGTAAAGGATATCAGGACAGTCAGTGAAGCTACCGAGGATATACATCCAGTAGCTCCTATTTCCTACACCCTGCTGCTCATTCTACCATCCAGCAGGCCATGGCATTCTGTATTAGACTTCAATGACGCCTTCTTCTGTATTCCATTCATCTCAGAGTCACACGAATTTTTGGCTTGTGAGTGGCAGGACACAACATGCAACAAAAGCAATAATGCTGGGCCGTCCTTCCCCAACGGTACAAAAATCCCCACACCATCATTGGGGAAATGACCTCTAAAGACCTAAACGTTCTACCTCTGTAAAAGGGAACCCTCCTTCAATATGCAGATGACATTCTGATCGCCAGGCCTACTAAAGACGCCTCTGAACTACCTAGGGAAGAAAGGATACAAGGTGTCCAAGAAAAAGGCTCAAATATCCCAGGCTCAGGTGACATGCCTGGGCTTCATTCTCACAGATATTCGGAGAAACGCATCCCAGGATAGGGAAGAAGCCATTTGCAGCCTTACCTCTTCTAAAACTAGAAGACAGCTTAGGGGTTCCTGGGGAGGCCAAGGTTTTCTGCATCTGGATCCCTAACTACAGTCTAATAGCTGGGCCTCTACATGAAACACTGACACGAAAAGATGATGATCCTTTTGAATAGAATCCAGAAGCAGCCTTTCAAGAATGGAAAGAGCAGTCAATTCAGACCCTTGCCCAGGAACTCCCTAATTTAGCTAAGCCCTTTGACCTTTACATACCAGGTCAAAGGTTAATCGTCCTTGGATCCTTACTGCAAAAACTGGGACCACTTGAAATGGAGCAACACAAGAATGCCCTTCAGGTATGATAAACTATGGTCACCAAGGGCTTTGCCCACCAACTCATCAGGCCAGGATACTGGGGTATCTAAAAAGCTGGAAATCAGCAGCCCGCAAGGCCAGCTCCCTCCTAAGGGAAAAAGACCCCACGTGGTGATCCTAACCACCCATCATGCCCTGAAGTTGCTGGGGTCACTCTGTGGACACACTGACCTCGAGTGAGGAGGCCCTCCAACTCCAACCTCTAGAGAGACAAACGGGGGCAACGGGTCCCCAAGATAACTCGTGTGACCATCACTTGACCTGGAGTTTCTCTCAGAAAACAACAAGGCTGTGCCCCGAAAGAGCAGACTACTGCTTGCAGGACTTACTGCACCCAGAGGGGAGCTAATAAGCTTGGCGGGGGAAACGTATATCATGCTTTCACCATAGAAAACCCTACAGACACCGCGGTGATGGTGGCCAATATGACCGGCTGGACTGCTGGCTACTTCTAAAGGCCGTTGACTCTGTGGACGTCATGGTCCTGGATCACAACTGACCCTGGACTGTCTGGGAGTTGCGCGGCCAGGGTTCTGACACATGGTGCTGTTTGTACATTAATTCAGGGACCTAATTAAAGAAAGCACAGACTACTGGTCAGAGCATCTAGGCTGGCAAAAACCGTCAGCCTAAGGTCGCCAAACAAATGTGGGGTGGGGTGAAACCTACCTCAGCATCTCTGCACATCTCTTTCCTGGACCCTTAAAGGTCATTAGAATCTATAACACTTCCAATGCTGGTGCTCAGGCGGACTAGAAGTGAGGCAGGAGGCCTCGGGACAATCAACCTCACCTGGAGGCTGGTGGGGAGATGTTTTGCCCCTCCCCCCAGGTATCAGGGCTCCCACCACAGCATGAAGCAGTTACAAAAGAGGGGTCTGCACCCTCAACACCCCAAGAATGAGGAATGGAACAAAAAGCAGAGGAGGTGTTCGTCTCCGGCAACGTTCATTAAAAATTCCTGGGAGATAAAAAAAGAATCTGGGCAATAAAATAAAGTGTAAGCTGTTTTTCCTTTGTGCTTTGTCTAATTTCACGTGCTCCTAGGGTTCCGCATGCAGAGGTCCCACACCCGGCACTTCAGACCCGATTTCCTAGTGCAGAATGGCTGGGTCGACACCTCAGCTAGCGGGGTCCAATGCAGACTCCGAGGCATAGTGCCTGAGCTGCAGCCAACCCAGCCCTCGAGAGCTCCATACCCTCCCTCCCACTGACGCTGCCGGGATCCCTACACAGCAGTCCAGCCCACAGCCCATGGGGGCGTGCACGCTCTCACCTCTCCATTCTGTTTTCAAAATAATATTTCCTTTGCTTCTGATCCAAACTCAGTCTTGACCTGTTGGCTCCAATGACACTGGGCATGGGGACTCCTGTTGGGGTCCACTCTGGAGGATCAGTAACAGAAATTGAGAACATTGTAACTTCAATGAACAGATGTGTGAGGCAAACTGTAGTTAACATAGAGCAGTGTATAATGCTCGGGTAAAATAAGATGTTTCTAAGACTTACCTTTGATATTTCCATCACTTTACTATAAGCAAGTTCAGTGAAGACGTCTGTCTTATTTGTCAGGTCAACATTAGAGAAATGAAGTGATTTATTTCCATGGATGTACATCGAATACTCTTGGCTGAAGCTTCAATCTTGTTTTGAATGCTTTTCCATTGAAAAGGATACCTCTCTTTCAGCTCCCCCATTTCTGAGAAGTATAAAATCTTATAATTTATTATTACCAAAGGGGAAAGGTAGGAGAAGGGATAAATTAACAGTTTGGGATTAACACATACACACTGCTATGTATAAAATAGATTATCAACAAGTAACTACTGTATAGCACAGGGAACTACACTGAATATTTTGCAATAACCTATAAGGGGAAATAATCTGAAAAAGAATCGATATTTTTATTGACATCATCTATCAATGACAGATAAAATGTAACCTAAACAAGGCCGATGGTGAGCGATTCTGACCCTGAAGATTTCAATCATCTAAAGTTTGGGCTCTGCCTATTTCCCAAGGCCCTTAATGGACATACGTGTAGCCGTAGATTAAAAATTCCCCAGTTTGGGGTTCGGGGAGGCACTGATTTTTGAAAAATCCCTGGTGTTCTCCTTACATGCACGGGACCCTTCCTACAGCTAAAACATGCCTGTCACACCTAGAGGATGGTACACCGTTTGATCGGAAAGAGTTTGGAAAAGGCACCTCATCTCCTCATCGCCTGGTTCTCGGGTTCACCCCTCCAGCATCTTTCCTAACAATCTCCTCACTTGGGGATATCAGCACCGTCAACATCCTGTTGCACACAGTTTGGAATTTGTCCAGAGGATGAAGCGGAAGGATGAGAAAAATTTAGAGACAAGTCTTAGGTGTTCAGACAGGCACATGCCACTCTAATTTCCAATCCGGAAGACAAATACATCAAAGGCTAGAATTGCCGACGGGAACAGAATAGGGCTAGAGGAAATCCTGCTGTTTTGTGTCCAGTTTCCAAAAACACAAGTTGAAAAAATGGAACTCAGGGGCACTAAAATTCATGAAACTGCAGAGTTGAAAATATCTATCGTCGACAAATGTCTTGAGGTAAGTCACAGAAAAGGACTTGTAAGCAGGGGAGAGTGGCAGGAAACAGATTTGAAGAGGTAGAAAGGACTCCCCATTAAAGCACAAGAAAAGGGGCTGAACATCACCAAGGATGCAGTTGGCCCAAAAGGGCGTATGCATTTTTTCTGAATATATTCAAGTAAAGTCCACACACACTTTTTATCCAACCAAACAGGTGGGCACTGAAAATCAATACTACAAAATGTATCACTTCACATCAGTCAGAAGGGCCATCCACATAAAGTGTAAACACCAGAAATGCAGGACAGGGTGAGGAGAAAAGGGAGCCCTGTGAGGCTGATAGTGGAAATGTAATTTGCCAACGGCTACTCTGGAGAAGTGTATTGTGTTTGCTAAAACATCTAAAAGATGAGCTACAGAGCATAGGGCACTTGCACTCATGGGCGTATACTTTGGGAAAAACAAAAATGGACAGAAAACAGGCACGCCAACGTTTACCACCTCTCTGTTAAAAAGGGCCTCCACTCAGATATAACCTAAATGTCCCTGGAAGGAAAAAATGGATAAAAGAGATGGGGTACTTATGTAGAGTGGAATATTACTCATCCAGAAATCCATGAAATAAGGCCAGTTGTAACAACTCTGGAGGAGTTACATACGATCATTCTAAGTGACATATGTCAGAAAGAAAAAGACACATATCATAAGATGTCACTTAAAGGTGGAATCAAAAATGGCTACACATGAAATAAACTACAAAACAGAAACATAGTCAAATATGTAGAAAATAGACATAAGGCTGCTAAATGGGAAAGGTGGGGAATGGTGAGGTATTATCCAGGATGTTGAAATTAGCAAAGATTCCATTCCAAGTACCAAATTGAATAACTGACAAGGCCTACACGGTACCTCAAAGAACTGCACTCAGCCCACTCAAGTCAGTGGACAATAATACATATGACTCGTAAGCATCTGAAAAATAATTTATTGTTGTCTCACAGTACATGAATCAAGTGGATGTACAGCAGCAAAAAACAGAGCTTTGAAAATCAGCTGTAACCAATATAAAAATAAATTTAAAAATTTTATAAAAACAGTGAGACAGACAAAAATTCTTACAACTTTTGTTGAAGGTCTATGATGTAACATGGATTGAACAAATGTAGACCCACAGCAGGATGATATATAAGGCTGGAAGCTATGCAGGCTAAGAGATGTTAGAGAGGCTGGGTGAGGAAATGCAGACCTTTTAAAGTAATACTTCCTGGTACCCATTCCATGGGTCCCAAATCTGCAGGTTCAAGGGAATCTTCTGACAGCGAAAACATGCCTGGGAAACTGAGATGAATGTACACCATATGCTCAGGAAAGGTGTCTAAAATGCACCTCATTTTTGATCTCCTGGTGCTGGGGTTCGCCATTCCAGCCACATTACTAACAATCTCCCCACTTGGAGAATCAGCACCTTTAACCTCCTGTTTCACACAGTTTGCAATTTCTGCAGAGGATAAATGGGAAGAGGGGGAACCAATGAGAGATTAGCTGTAGGAGTTTTGACAGGCACATGTCACTCTAATTTCCCATTAGGAAGAAGAATTAACCAAAGGCTCAGCCTGCCTCCTCAGAACCAGAATAGGGCCAGAAGCAATCAAATTTTTGGCGGCCAGCTCACAAAAAAGCCAGTTGCAAAATGGAGCTCAGGAGCACACATTTCAAAGACCTGCAAAGATATAAATGATAATCAATGTCCAAAAATATATTCAGGTAAGGCAACGAAGAGGATCTGAATGAGAGGCAGAATTGCAGGAAACAGATTTCAAAAGGTAGATTGTACTCACATTTAAAGCATATGAAAAGCAGCAGAATTTCTAAAATGATGCAGTTGGGCAAAAGAGTGTATGTGTTTTTTTCGTGAATATCTTCAGGAAAAAAACACATACAGAGTTTTTGGCCAACCAAGCAAGCAGGAAATGCAAATCCGCACAACAAAGAAGTCTCAATGTCCACTGCTCAGAAAGGCCATCCAAAAAATGTGTACAAACCAGAAATGCTGGAGAGGCCATGGAGAACAGGGATCCTAGTCACGATGATGGGTGGGGTATAAATATCCAAGAGCCACTCTGAAGAAGTGTATGCTGTTTCCTAAAACATCTAAAATACAAAGCCCGCAAGCAAAGGGGACTTCAACTCATGGGCATATAACTTGGGAAGACTAAATATCGACAAGACACATGCACCCCAAAGATTAGGGCTGCTCTGCATACAAGAACCTCAACTTCGGTACACCTAAAATATCCCAGGAAAAAGAGAAATGCATAAAGAACTTGTGGTAAATTTGTACAATGGAATATCACTCAGATGTGAAATCAATGTCATAAGGCCAGTAGCAGCATAATGAGTGGATTTAAGTTTGATGATTCTAAGTGAAATTAGTCACACAGAAAAAGAACCTTATCATAAGATATCACTTACAGAGGGAATGTCAATATCACATCACATGAACTGAATTAAGAAAGAGAACAGACTCACATTTAGAAAACACTCTTATGCCTTCTTAAGGGGAAAGGAGAGGTGGGGTGATGCATAAAACCAGAGTTTGATATTAGCACAGGTACCATTCCATAAACCAAATAAAGAATAGAAAAGACCTACACCTTCCTCAGTGAACGGGACTCAAAACCCGTATTCCCCGCAGAGGAATATATCTGACTAGTAAGAATCTTAAAACCTATGTATTGATATGTCACTGTAAGGGAATCCAGTGTGTCTAGACCGGCATAAACACGTCAGTGAAAATCAGTTCAACCTCATAAAAATGAATTTCAAAAACAAAACAAAAAAACAGCGAAATTCTTACACAATTCCTTCAGGGGTTCTGATGATACCTGGAATGACCCTATCTGCAAAAACAGCTGGATGAGACATAAGGCTGGACACTTGGGACTGAGAGGACTGGTGAGATTGGGAGAGAAAATGCATACCCTTTAATGTAGCAATGCATGCCACCATTCCATGGGTCCCAAATCTCCAGGTAGAATGGAATATCACTACAGTTATAACATGTATGGGAAACCTAGAGAATGGACACCCAGTGATGGTGAAATGTTTTTACATGTCTCCTAATTTTTCCTCTCCTTGTGCTCAGTTTGACATTCAAACTGCTTTACTATCAAAATCCCAACTTAGAAGAGCCAGCCCCTATATCCTCCTGGTTTGCAAAGTTTGCTAATTGTGCAGAGGATGAAAGGGAAGAGGGAGAACCAATCAGAGAGTAGATGTAGGCATTTGGACGGGCACTTGTCACTCTAAATTCACGTCAGGAAGAAGAATTAACCAAAGCCTCAGCCACCCACAGGGAACAGTATAGCCACGCCTGGAACCAGTATAGGTCGTGAAGCAAAATTGTGGATTTGCGGTCAGCTCCCAAAAATGGGATTTGAAAATTGGAGCTCAGGGGCACAGCAATTCACAAACCTGCAGAGTTATAAAGGATAACTCTCTTCCAAAAATCTGTTGAGGGAAGGCAACAAAGCAGACTTGAAAATGAGGCAGAATGGCACAAAACATATTTCAAGAGGTAAATTGGAATCGCCTATAAAGCACAGGAAAAGCATCACAACTTCGACAGTGATGAACTTGGCCAAAAACGGCGTATGCCTTTTCTCCTGAATATATTCAGGAGAAAACGCATATGCCCTTTTTGGCCAATCAAGCAAGCGTGCAATGCAAATCCACACTACAAAGAATTGTCACTTCCCACCGGTCAAAAGGGACATCCGAAAATCTGTAAAAACCAGAAAGGCAAGAGAGAGAAGAGAAGGGCATGAAGCGATATGATCCCAAGGTTCATAGAGTATTGTGATGACAAGCACATGGAGCATTGTGATGACAAGAGTCCCGGACCATTGTGTTGTCAGCGTTCATGGAGCGTTGTGATGACAGGTGACATGGATCATTGTGATGACAGGGATCATGAAGCATTGTGATGAGAAGGTCATGGAGCATTGGGATGAAAATGTTCATGGAGTATTGTGATGACAGGCGTCATGGAGCATTGTGATGACAAGGTACTGGAGCATTGTGAGGAGAAGACCATGGAGCCTTGTGATGACAAGTCTCATGGAACATTCTGATGAAAAGTGGCATGGAGCATTGTGATTACAGGGGTCGAGGAGCATTGTGAGTACAAGGGCATGGAGCATTGGGATGAGAAGTCCATGGAGCGTCCTGATGACATGCATCATGGAGCTTTGTGATGACAAGGGCATGGAACATTGTGATGAAAAATGCATGGAGCCTTGTCATGACAGGGTTCAAGGAGCATACTGATGACAAGTGTCAGGGAGCATTGTGATGACAAGGGTATTGAGCATTGTGATGACAAAGGTCATGGAGCATTGTGATGAAAAGACCATGGATAATTGTGATGACAAGCGTCATGGGGCATTGTGATGATAAGTGTTATGGAACATTTTGATCACAAGGATTTGGAGCATTGTGATGACAGAGGTCATGGAGCATTTTGATTTCATTGTGATGATAATAGCATGAAGCATTATGATGATGGGCACAGTGCATTGTGATGCCAGGGTTCATGGAGCATTGAGATGAAAAGGGGCATGGAGCATTGTGATTACAGGAGTCTTGGCGCATTGTGATGACAAGGGCATGGAGCATCGTGAATGAGAAGGCCATGGAGCATTCCGATGACATGCGTCCTGGAGCTTTGTGATGACAAGGGCATGGAGCATTGTGATTACAGGGGTCTTGGAGCATTGTGATGAGAAGGGTCATGGAGCCTTGTGATGACAAGGCTGTGGAACATTCTGATGGCAGCGGTCATGGAGCATTGTTATGACAGGTGTAATGGAGCATTGTGATGACAAGGGCATGGAGCATTGGTCTGAAATGTTTCATGGATTATTGTGTTGAGAAGGCGTAAGGAGCATTGTGAGGACAAGGGCACGGAACACTGTGATACATGGGTCATGGAGGATTGTAATGACAAGCCCAGGGGGCATTGTGAGAAGAATGGCATCGAGCATTGTGATGAAAAGCATCATGGAGCCTGTGATGACAAGGGCATGGAACAAAGTGATGAGAGGGTTCATGGAGCACTGTGATGACAATGGCATGCAGCATTGTGATGCCAAGGGTCATGGAGCTTTGTGATGACAAAGGTCATGGAGAATTCTGATGACAAGGGTGTGGTGCATTCTGTTGTGAAGGGCAGGGAGCATTGTGATGACAGGGTCATGGAGCAATATGATGAAAACTGTCATGGAACATTTTGATGAGAGGGGTTATGGAACATTGTGTTGTCAGTGGTCATGGAACATTTTCATGACAGGGGTTATGGACCATTGTGATTACAGGGGAGTGGGTGTATTGTGATGACTAGTGAGGGAACATTTTGATATCAGTAGTGAGAGAGCATTTTGATAAGATGTGCATGGAGCATTGTGATGACAAGTTTTATAGAGCATTGTGATGAAAAGGTTGTGGAGCATTGTGATGCCATGTTTTATGGAGGATTGTGATGACAAAGGTAATGGAGCATTGTGATGACAAGAGCTTGGAGCATTGTGATGACAAGGGTCATGGAGCATTGTGATAACAAGGGAATGGAACATTGTGGTGACAACGGCCATTGAGAATTTTGAGGAAAAGTTCGGGAAGCATTGTGATGACAAAGGCATGGAGCTTGCTATGAGAGGGGTTATGGGTCATTGCAATGACAAGTGCATGGAGAATTGTGATGACAAGAGCATGTAACATTGTGTTGAGAACTGTCATGGAGCATTGTGATGACAAGGACGTGGAGAATGGTGATGACAAGGGACATGGAGCATTGTGATAACCAGGGCATGGAGCATTGTGATGGCAAGACCGTGGAGCACTGTGATGAGAAGACCATGGATAATTGTGGTGACGAGCATCATGGAGCACTGTAAAGACAAGGGGCTTGGAGCAATGTGATGACACGTGTCATGGAGCATTGTGATGACAGGTGTCATGGATCATTGTGATGACAAGGTCATGGAGCATTCTGAAGAAAACTTGTGGAGTATTGTGATGACAAAGCATGTAACTCTGTGATGATAAGTGTCATGGAAAATAGTGATGCCAAGAATGTGGAGAAATGTGATGACAGGGAACATGGACCATTGTGATGACCAGGGCATGGAGCATTGTGATGGCAAGTCGGTGGAGCATTGTGATGAGAAGGCCATGGATAATTGTGATAATGAGCGTCATGGAGCACTGTAATTACAAGGGGTATGGAGCATTGTGATGACAGTGGCCATGGAGCATTGCGATGACAAGGGTCATGGAGCATTCTGATGACAAGCTTTTGGAGTATTGTGATGACAGTGGAATGGAGCATTGTGATGAAAACGGCATCGGGCATTGTGATGAAAAAGGCATGGAGCCTTTTCGTGACAGGGTTCAAGGAGCATTCTGACGACAAGTGTCAGGGAGCATTGTGATGACAAGTGTATTGAGAATTGTGATGACAAAGGTCATGGAGCATTGTGATGAAAAGGGCATGGAGTATTGTGATGACAGGCATCATGGAGCGTTGTGATGACAAGTGTTATGGAACACTGTGATCACAAGGGTTTGGAGCATTGTGATGACAGAGGTCATGGATCATTTTGATTTCAAGGAGCATGGAGCATTGTGATGACAAGGGCATGAAGCAATGTGATCCCAAGGTTCATGGAGGATTGTGATGAAAATGGTAATGGAGTACTGTGATGACAAGCGCATAGAGCATTGTAATGACAAGGTCATGTAGCATTTTGCTGACAAAGGCATGGAGCATTGTGATGACATGTGTCATGGAGCACTGTGATGACAAGCGTCACGGAGCATTGTGAATACAGGGGTCATGGAGCATTGGAATGACAAGGGCATGGATGATTGTAATGACAAGGGTCATGGAGCATTGGGCTGAAAATGTTCATGGAGTATTGTGATGACAGGGGTCATGGAGCATTGTGATGACAGAGGTCATGGAGCATTTTGATTTCATTGTGATGACAATAGCTTGAAGCATTATGATGATGGGCATGGTGCATTGTGATGACAGGATTCATGGAGCATTGAGATGAAAAGTGGCATGGAGCATTGTGATTACAGGGGTCTTGGAGCATTTTGATGACAAGGGCATGGAACATTGTGATGAGAAGGCCATGGAACATTCTGATGACATGCGTCATGGAGCTTTGTGATGACAAGGGCATGGAGCATTGTGATTACAGGGGTTTTGGAGCATTGTGATGGCAAGTGTCATGGAGCCTTGTGATGACAAGGCCGTGGAAAATTTTGATGACATGGGTCATGGAGCATTGTTATGACAGGGGTAATGGAGCATTGTGATCAGAAGGGCATGGAGCATTCAATTAAAAGTTTTATGGAACATTGCTATTACAAATTTGTGGACTGTTGTGATGAAAAGAACGTTTCACATTGTGATGACATGGGTCATGATGCACGGTTCTGACAAAGGCATGGAGCATTGTGATGACAAGGGTCACGGAGCATTGTGATGAATACTTCAAGGAGCATTGTGGTTACAAATGTCACAGAAACTTGTGATGACGCAGGCATGGACCATTGTGATGACAAACGTTATGCGGCATTGTGATGACTGGAGTCACGGAGCATTGTGATGACAGGGGTCATGGAGCATTGTGATGACAAGGGCATGCAGCATTGTGATGAGAAGGTCATGGAGTATTGTGAAGACAGTTGTCAGGGAGAATTGTGAGGACATATATCATGTTCCATTGTGATGACAATGGAATGGGGCATTGTGATGCCAAATTTAATGGAGGATTGTGATGACTAATATAATGGAGCATTGTGATGACTAGGGATTGGAGCATTCTGATAACAAGGGCCATTGAGAATTTTCATGACAAGGTCGTGAAGCATTGTGATTACAATTTCCTGGAGTATTGTGATGACAAAACCATGGAGCCTTGTGATGAAAATTCTCATGGAGCATACTGATGAAAAGGGGCATGGAGCATTGAGATTATAGGGGTCTTGGAACATTGTGATGACAAGGGCATGGAGCATTGTGAGGAGAAGGCCTAGGAGCATTCTGATGACATGCGTCTTTGAGCTTTGTGATGACAAGGGCATGGAGCATTGTGATTACAAGGGTCTTGGAGCATCATGATGAAAAGGGCATGGATCATTGTGATGAAAATGGCATGGGCCCTTGTCATGACAGGTTTCAAGGAGCATACAGACAACAAGTGTCAGGGAGCATTTTGATGACAAGTGTATTGAGCATTGTGAGGACAAAGATCATGGAGCATTGTGATGGGAAGACCATGGATAATTGTGATGACGAGCGTCATGGTGCATTGTGACGACAGGTGTTATGGAATATTGTGATCACAAGGGTTTCGAGCATTGTTATGACAGAGGTCATGGAGCATTTTGATTTCATTGTGATGACAATAGTATGAAGCATTATGATGATGGGCATGGTGCATTGTGATGACAGTGTTCATGGATCATTGTGATGAAAAGGGCATGGAGCATTTTGATTACAGGGGTCTTGGAGCATTGTGATGAGAAGGGTCATGGAGCCTTGTGATGAAAAGGCCATGGAACATCGTGATGGCAGGTGTCATGGTATATTGTTATGACAGGTGTAATGGAGCATTGTGATGGCAAGGGAATGGAGCATTTTGATGACAAGGGTGTTGTGCATTGTGATGAGAAGGGCAGGGAGCATTGTGATGACAGGGTCATGGAGCAATGTGACGAAAGAGTCATGGAATATTTTGATGACTGTGGTTATGGAACATTGTGATGTCAGGGGTCATGGACATTTTGATGAAAAAGGTCATGGAGCATTTTGATGACAGGCGTTATGGAACATTGTGATGTCAGGGGTCATCAAACAAGGTGATGACAAGTGCATGTAGCATTGTGATGACAGGCGTCATGGAACACTGTGATGACAGAGGTGAGGGAGTATAGTGAGGAATAGTTAGGTAACATTGTGACATCAATGGTGAGAGAGCATTTTGATGAGAAGTGCATGGAGCATCTTGATGACAAGTTTTATGGAGCATTGAGATGACAAGATGGTGGAGCACTGTGATGACAAGCGCATGGTGCATTCTGATGACATGTGTCATGCAGCATTGTGCTGACATGCGCATGGAGCATTGTGATGACAAGGGTCATGGAGAATTGTGCTGAGAAAGTCATAGAGCATTGTGATGACAAGGGTCAAAGAGCATTGTGATGAAATGTTCATGGAGCATTGTGTTTAAAATATCACAGAGACTGTTGATGACGAGGGCATGGACCATAGTGATGACAAAGGTCATGAAGTATTGTGATGACTGGAGTCACGGAACATTGTGATGACAGCGGTCATGGAGCATTGTGATAACGTGGGCATGGAGCATTGTGATGATAAGGGCATGGAGCATCGGTCTAATATTTTTCATGGATTATTGCGATGACAGTTGGAATGTCGCATTGTGATGACATGGGCATGGAGCATTCTGATGACAAGCTTGTGGAGTATTTTGATGACAAGAGAATGGAGCATAGTGATGACAAGATTATGTATCATGCTGACAAAGGCTTTGTGATTACAAGGTTCATGGAGCACTGTGATTACAAGCGTCATGAAGTATGGTGATTACACCGGTCATGGAGCATTGGTATGACAAGGGCATGGAGCATTTTGATGACAAGTGTCCCGGATCATTGTGTTGTCAGGGTTCATGGAACGTTGTGATGACAGTGGTCATGGAGCACTGTGATGACAGGGGTCACGGAACATTGTGATGAGAAGACCATGGATAATTGTGATGTCGAGCGTCATGGAGCACTGTAATGACAAGGGGTATGGAGCATTGTGGTGACAGTGGCCATGGAGCACTGTGATGACAAGGGTCATGGAGCATTCTGATGACAAGCTTGTGGAGTATTGTGATGACAATAGAATGGAGCATTGTGATGAAAAGTGCATGGAACATTGTGATGACAATGACATGGAGCATTGTAATGGCAAGTGTCATGGAGCTTTGTGATGACAAAAGACATGGAGCATTTTGATGACAAGGGTTATGGAACATTGTGATGTCAGGGGTCATCGAACATTGTGATGATAAGTGCACGTTGCATTGTGATGAAAGGAGTCATGGAACATTGTGATGACAGGGGTGAGGGAGTATTGTGATGATTAGTGATGTAACATTGTGTTATCAGTGGTGAGAGAGCATTTTGATGAGAAGTGCATGGAGCACTGTGATGGCAAGGTTTATGGAGCATTGTGATGACAAGATTGTGGAGCACTGTGATGACAAGCGCATGGAGAATTGTGATGACATTGGGCATGGAGCATTGTGCTGACAAGCGCATGGAGCATTGTGATGACAAGGGTCATGGAGCAGTGTGCTGAGAAAGGAATAGAGCATTGTGATGACAAGGGTCAAAGAGCATTTTGATGAAAAGTTCATGAAGCATTGTGCTTAAATATGTCAAAGAGACTGTTGATGACGTGGGCATGGACCACTGTGATGACAAAGGTCATGACGCATTGTGATGAGTGGAATCACGGAGCATTGTGATGACAGGGGTCATGGAGCATTGTGATAACCAGGGCATGGAGCATTGTGATGACAAGGGCATGGAACATTGGTCTAATAAGTTTCATGGATTATTGCGATGAGAGTTGTAATAGTGCATTGTGATGACAAGGGCATGGAGCAATGTGATGACCAGGTCATGCAGTATTGTGAAGACACTTGTAAGGGAGCATTGTGATGACATATGTAATGGCTCATTGTGATGACGATGACATGAAGCATTTTGATGCCAAGTGTCATGGAGGATTCTGATGACAAATGTAATGGAGCATTCTGATGACAAGGGTCATGGAGCATTCTGATGACAAGCATGTGGAGAATTTTGATGACAAGGGCATAGAGCATTGTGATGAGAAGTCCATGCATAATTGTGATGAAGAGTGTCATGGGGCATTGTGATGACAAGTGTTATGGAATATTGTGATCACAAGGGTATGGAACATTGTTATGACAGAGGTCATGGAACATATTGATTTCATTGTTATGACAATAGCATGAAGCATTATGATGATGAGCAGGGTGCATTGTGATGACAGGGTTCATGGATCATTGAGATGAAAAGGGGCATAGAGCATTGTGATTACAGTTTTCTTGGAGCATTGTGATGAGAAGGGTCATGGAGCCTTGTGATGACAAGGCCATGGAATATCGTGATGGCCGGGGTCATGGAGCATTGTTATGAAAGGTGTAATAGAGCATTGTGATGGCAAGGGCATGGAGCATTGTGATGAGAAGGCCATGGAGCATTCTGATGACAAGTGTCATGGAGCTATGTGAACACAAGGGCATGGAGCAACGTGATGAAAGCGTTCATGGAGCATTGTGATGACAATGACATGGAGCATTGTGATGCCAAGGGTCATGGATATTTGTGATGACAAAGGTCATGGAGCATTTTGATGGCAAGAGCGTTATGCATTGTGATAGAAGGGAAGGGAGCATTCTGATGACAGGGTCATGGAGCAATTTGATGAAAAGTGTCATGGAACATTTTGATGACAGGTGTTATAGAACATTGTGATGTCAGGGGTCATCGAACATTGTGATGATAGGTGCATATAGCATTGTGATGACAGGAGACATGAAACATTGTGATGACAGGGGTGAGGGAGTATTGTGACAAATAGTGATGTAGCATTGTGATATCAGTGGTGAGAGAGCATTTTGATGAGAAATGCATGGAGCATTGTGATGACAAATTTTATGGAGCATTGCATATGATAAAATGTGTAATGGAACATTTTGATGGCAGTGGTTATAGAACATCGTGATGTCAGGGGTCTTGGAGCTTTGGGATGGAAAGGGTCATGGAGCATTTTGATGACAGGTCTTATGGAACATTGTGATGGCAGGGGTCATGGAACATTGCGATGATAAGGGGGATGTAGCATGGTGATGACAGGGTCATGGAACAAT